>NW_028274835.1:1456046-2184070 GCF_037043125.1 Eumetopias jubatus | reverse complement strand
AGACCTAAAAATAAAAGCAGATTGGAAGTAATGGGACACAAAACCATTTATCATGCAAATGGAAGTGAAAAGAAAGTTGGAGTCGTAATATTTTTATGAGACAAAATAAACTGAATTGTGGGGAAGATGGCAGAGTAGAAGGACCCTAAACTCACCTCATCCCACAGATACAACTAGGTAACACTCACACCAGAGTCACCCAGAAATGGACCTTCAGATTTCCCCACAAAACTATACAACTAAATGGAGAGAGGGAATCACATCAAAGATGGTAGGAAGGACAAGGACTCTGTAGGAATCTAAAGCCCATATTTCTGACCACCAGAGGGAGGGAACCACAGTCACAGAGGGGCCAGAAACAAACTACTACACCGGGGAGCCTCTAAAGCGTAGAGACATCCTCATAGCTTATGGCTTTGAAAATCAGAAGGGATGACATTTGTGAGCGTATACAACCAGCAGACTTAAAGCTTGGAACTTTTAAAAATCAGCTGTCTCAGCTCTGAGAGAGCACAGAAGGTGATAGGAAGCTGAGATCTGTCCTTAAAGATTAAGCAGAGCAAAGAGTGTGGAGAAGCTTGGGTGAAGCAGGTTGAAAGGTGCTTGAGGATTAAACAAGGGGAGACATAGTTCCTGAACTCAGAGTTTGCTAAGGGACTTGTCCAGGAACAAAGGAGCTGGCAGGTGCCATTTCCCTCTACGGCCCCTCATTATAAACACACACCTACCTGCAAGACCAAGCACAATCTAGCAATCACTAACTTGCATAAACCATGGCCCATCCCCACACCTACCACACCTGCTTCAGTCCCAGTGCTGTGGATACCCTCCCTGATAAGACCCACACAATCCTTGACAACAATATGTCTCCCCATCACCCACAGAACACGCATGCATCTTGTTAAAACAGCACACCCCATGTGTTGTGCACAATGACACAGTCCAGATCCAGTCTCTGTTGTTGCTATGCATTACCTTCAGAGGAGAACCAGCATCACCAAGTGAAAAATGTATGTTCTGCCCCGTATTTTCAAGAACAAGCAATATATCTGACCTTCCTAACAGAGAGATATTCTCTGAGAAGTAGGCCAAATGAGCAGACAGAGGACTATGTCCTAAACGAAAGAAGAGGACAAAGCCACAACAAGAGACCTAAACAAAATGGATATAAGGAACATGCCTGACAGAAAATTTAAGATAACAATTATAAAGATACTCACTGGGGAAATGAAAAGAGGGAGGACATCAGAAGGGGGAACATCATTGAGACTCTTAACAAAGAGATATGAAAGAAATAATCAGAGATGTGGAACACAAGAAATGAAATGAAGAATATACTAGATAGAATAATTAGCAGGATGGACGAAGCAGAGGAACAAATTAATGAACTAGAAGACAGTAATGGAAAGTAATCAAGCGGAACAAATGAGAGGAAAAAGAAGTATGCAAAAATGAGAAGAGACTTAGGGAATTCAGTGACTCCATCCAGTGTAACAACACCCACATGAGAGGGATCCCAGAAGGTGAAAAGGGGGAAAAGGGGGCAGAAAATTTTTTGACCAAAGAAGAGCTGAAAACTTAACCTAATCTGGTGATGGAAACCTATACAAATCCATAAGGCATAGAGATCCCCTCCCACAAAATCAACCTAAGGAGGTCCACATCAAGATACATAGTAATCAAAATGGGAAAAGGTAGTGATAAAGAAAAAACATTTAAAGCAGCAAGATAAAAGAAGACAGGTAACATGCAAGGGAAAGCCCATAAAGCTATCAGCTGAGTTTTCAGCAGAAACTATGCAGGACAGAAGAAAGTGGCGTTAAATATTCAAAGTGATGAAGGAGAAAAATCTGCAGCAAGGAATAATTTATCCAGCAAGCCTATCCTTCAGAAAAGAAGGGGAGAAAAAGAGTTTCTTAGCCACACAAACTAAAAGAGTTCATGACCACTAAATTAACTACAAAAAATATTCAAGGGGACACTATGAGTGGAAAAAAATCGTAAGTGAGAGTATGACAATAATGAATCAAGGAAGCAGTAAAAATAAGTATTTCTGTAAAAATCAGTTAAGGGATTCACAAAATAAAAGTATGTAAAATATGAAAACATATACCCTAACACATGAGGAGGAGTCAACAGTGGGTTTGAACTTAAACAGCATTCAACTTAATATAGACTGAAAAGGCTATATATAATCCAGGGGGTCACCACAAACCCAAACCTCTAATACACATGCAAAAGATAAAGGGAAAGAAATCCAAGAATATCATTAAAGAAAACGAGCAAACCATGAGAGAGAGAGCAAGAGAAGAAAGGATCAGAGAAAAACTACACAAAAACTATGAAACAAGTAACAAGACATCAATAAATACATGTCTAATGATAATTAGTTTGAATATAAATGGACTAAACGCTCCAAGCAAAAGAGCATGACAGAGTTTGTATATATATATAAAAGATTTCACACCTAAAGACACCTGCAGATGGAAATTAAGAGATGGAGAAACATTAATCATGCAAGTGGATGTCAAAAGAAGTCAGAGTAGCAATCCTTATATCAGACAAAATAGACTTTTTTAACATTGAAATTGAATTAGCCAACATAGAGTACACCAGTAATTTCAAATGTAGCGTTCCACAATTCATCAGTTGTGTATAACACCCAGTGTTCACCACATCACATGCATTCCTTAATGCCCATCACACTGTTACTCCATCTCCCCACCCACCTTTCCTCCAGCAACCCTCAGTTTGTTTCCAATAGCTGGGAACCTGTCATGGATTTTCTTCCTCTCTGGTTTCTTCGCATTCATTTTCCCTCCCTTCCCCTATGATCCTCTGTGCTGTTCCTTCTATTCCACATATGAGTAAAACCATATAATAATTGTTTTTCTCTGACTGACTTATTTTGCTCAGCATAATACCCTCCAGTGCCATCCACATCGATATGCTAAATATTGATCCTTTCTGATGGCTGAGTCACATTCCTTTGTATATGTATATACCATGTTTTCTTTATCCATTTATCTGTCGATGGATCTCTTGGTTCCTTCCACGGTTTGGCTATTGTGGACAATATCACTATAAACATTCGGGGTGCAGTTGCCCCTTCAGATCACTACATTTGTAGCTTTGGGGTAAATAAAATTGCTGGGTTGTAAGGGAGCTCTCTTTTAAGTTCTTGAGGAACCTCCATATTGTTTTCCAAAGTGGCTGTACCAGTTTTCATTCCCACTTAGAAGTGTAAGAGAGTTCCCCTTTCTCCTCACCAACATTTGTTATTTCTTCGCTTGTTAACTTTTGCAATTCTGACTGGTATGAAGTGGTATCTCATTGTCATTTGGATTTCTTTTTCCCCATGCCAAGTGATGTTGAGCAGTTTGTCATATATCTGTTGGCCATTTGTGTGTCTTCTTTGGAGAAATATCTGTTCATATCTTCTGCCCATTTCTTGACTCGCTTATTTGTTTTTTGGGTGTTGAGTTTGGGTGTTGAACGGTAGTAAAGCGTACGGCACTTTCATGATGCTTCCACACCCAGTTTTGGAAATGCTTCTCTCTCAAGGATACCTGAAGATGTTAGTGGAGAGTTGCCGTATACGCAGACTTGCTTTTCCCAGGTGAGTGCATGGCACATTCCTTATTCACTCACGCGCGCGCGCGCGCGCACACACACACACACACACACACACACACACAGAGTTGAACATGTTTCTGTCTCGTCAGGAAAGGAGGTGTTCGTTGAGAGACGGTTTCTCGCCAATGCTTTTGGGTGCTTGCCCTTTTCCCCCCGGAGAGTGAACTGTATGCGCTTTTTCCGTAGGCTTCAGTACACACTCTTGAGAAGCCTTCCGTCAGTCAGAAACAGGCCGTGAGTTGAAAGAGGCGTTCCACACAGACCTCCTTCTCAGAGCGAAGCCTGTCACACTTTTCCTTGGGCCTCCACACGCACTTTAGAAAAACTTCCTCCGGGAAGCTGTGAGTTGAACGACGGGTTTCCTACAGCGGTTTTCCGTGGGGGTAAGGATATATGGCACTTGGCCTTAGGCTTCCACGCACACATTGGAAACGGCTTCTCTCTTCGTGAAACAAGATGTGCGCTGAACGTTGCGTTCTGCGCAGGCTTGCTTTTCACACATCAGCCGATGGTACTTTCCCTAGGCTTCCACACGCGCAGTGAGTATCCCTTCCCTAAACCTGAACCAAGACGCGGGGGAAAGCTGCCTTCTACACCACCTTCTTTTCCGAGTTTCGTATAGAACCCTTGCGTTGTGCTTCCACATCCACTTTTGTCACTGCTTCGATATATCCTCCGGAGAGGGGTTCGCTTGAAAGACGGTCTCCCTCCGTCACGCTTTCAAGGAGTTAAGGATAGGGCACTCTCCTTGTGCTTGCACACGTCCACTTGCAATCTCGACTGACTTCATGACCCCGTCCATATGCTACGCTGAAAGTCCCATTGCGCGCGGCCTTGTTTCTAAGAGATGAGGACAGGGCACGGCACGTTCCTTGTGCTTCCACCACGACTATATAAAAGGCTCCCGTCTCCAAGGCAAAGGATGTCAGGTGCAAGACGGCTTCGCAAAAGCGAGGTTGCCTCTTAGAGGGCGGTCTACGGCGCTCTGCTGACGCTTCCACGCCTACATATGCAAACGCTTCTGGGCTCACGAAAGAAGACGTCCGTTGAAAGCTGCCTTGTACCCCGACGCGTTTCTCGGAGTTAGGTCCAGGGAACGGTCCCTGTGCGATCACACGCAGCCTTGAGATGGCTCAGCTCTTTTCGATCGTCAGGGAGGACGTTTCTCGGAGTTAGGTCCAGGGAAAGGTAGTAAAGCGTACGGCACTTTCATGATGCTTCCACACCCACTTTTGGAAATGCTTCTCTCTCCAGGATACCTGAAGATGCTAGTGGCGAGTCGCCGTAGACGCAGACTTGCTTTTCCCAGGTCAGTACATGGCACTCTCCTTATTCACTCACGCACGCGCGCGCGCGCGTGCCCTCACACACACACACACACACACACACACACACACACACACACACACACACACACAGAGTTGAACCTGTTTCTGTCTCGTCAGGAAAGAAGGTGATCGTTGAGAGACGGTTTCTCGCCGATGCTTTTGGGTTCTTGCTTTTTTCCCCCCGGAGAGAGAAGTGTAGCCGCTTTTTCCCTAGGCTTCCGTACACACCCTTGAGAAGCCTTCCGTCAGCCAGAAACAAGCCATGAGTTGAAAGAGGCGTTCCACGCAGACCTCCTTCTCAGAGCGAAGCCTGTCACACTTTTCCTTGTGAAGTAAACTAGAGAGATACAAATACTTTCTCAATGATTGCTTTAACAAAAAAGGACTAAATATCCCAATCAGAAAACATAGACTGTAAAGAGGAAGCAAGACCCATCTCTATGCTGCCTACCAGAGAATCACTTCAGACCTAAAAATAAAAGCAGATTGGAAGTAATGGGACACAAAACCATTTATCATGCAAATGGAAGTGAAAAGAAAGTTGGAGTCGTAATATTTTTATGAGACAAAATAAACTGAATTGTGGGGAAGATGGCAGAGTAGAAGGACCCTAAACTCACCTCATCCCACAGATACAACTAGGTAACACTCACACCAGAGTCACCCAGAAATGGACCTTCAGATTTCCCCACAAAACTATACAACTAAATGGAGAGAGGGAATCACATCAAAGATGGTAGGAAGGACAAGGACTCTGTAGGAATCTAAAGCCCATATTTCTGACCACCAGAGGGAGGGAACCACAGTCACAGAGGGGCCAGAAACAAACTACTACACCGGGGAGCCTCTAAAGCGTAGAGACATCCTCATAGCTTATGGCTTTGAAAATCAGAAGGGATGACATTTGTGAGCGTATACAACCAGCAGACTTAAAGCTTGGAACTTTTAAAAATCAGCTGTCTCAGCTCTGAGAGAGCACAGAAGGTGATAGGAAGCTGAGATCTGTCCTTAAAGATTAAGCAGAGCAAAGAGTGTGGAGAAGCTTGGGTGAAGCAGGTTGAAAGGTGCTTGAGGATTAAACAAGGGAGACATAGTTCCTGAACTCAGAGTTTGCTAAGGGACTTGTCCAGGAACAAAGGAGCTGGCAGGTGCCATTTCCCTCTACGGCCCCTCATTATAAACACACACCTACCTGCAAGACCAAGCACAATCTAGCAATCACCAGCTTGCATAAACCATGGCCCATCCCCACACCTACCACACCTGCTTCAGTCCCAGTGCTGTGGATACCCTCCCTGATAAGACCCACACAATCCTTGACAACAATATGTCTCCCCATCACCCACAGAACACGCATGCATCTTGTTAAAACAGCACACCCCATGTGTTGTGCACAATGACACAGTCCAGATCCAGTCTCTGTTGTTGCTATGCATTACCTTCAGAGGAGAACCAGCATCACCAAGTGAAAAATGTATGTTCTGCCCCGTATTTTCAAGAACAAGCAATATATCTGACCTTCCTAACAGAGAGATATTCTCTGAGAAGTAGGCCAAATGAGCAGACAGAGGACTATGTCCTAAACGAAAGAAGAGGACAAAGCCACAGCAAGAGACCTAAACAAAATGGATATAAGGAACATGCCTGACAGAAAATTTAAGATAACAATTATAAAGATACTCACTGGGGAAATGAAAAGAGGGAGGACATCAGAAGGGGGAACATCATTGAGACTCTTAACAAAGAGATATGAAAGAAATAATCAGAGATGTGGAACACAAGAAATGAAATGAAGAATATACTAGATAGAATAATTAGCAGGATGGACGAAGCAGAGGAACAAATTAATGAACTAGAAGACAGTAATGGAAAGTAATCAAGCGGAACAAATGAGAGGAAAAAGAAGTATGCAAAAATGAGAAGAGACTTAGGGAATTCAGTGACTCCATCCAGTGTAACAACACCCACATGAGAGGGATCCCAGAAGGTGAAAAGGGGGAAAAGGGGGCAGAAAATCTATTTGACCAAAGAAGAGCTGAAAACTTAACCTAATCTGGTGAAGGAAACCTATACAAATCCATAAGGCATAGAGATCCCCTCCGACAAAATCAACCTAAGGAGGTCCACATCAAGATACATAGTAATCAAAATGGGAAAAGGTAGTGATAAAGAAAAAACATTTAAAGCAGCAAGATAAAAGAAGACAGGTAACATGCAAGGGAAAGCCCATAAAGCTATCAGCTGAGTTTTCAGCAGAAACTATGCAGGACAGAAGAAAGTGGCGTTAAATATTCAAAGTGCTGAAGGAGAAAAATCTGCAGCAAGGAATAATTTATCCAGCAAGCCTATCCTTCAGAAAAGAAGGGGAGAAAAAGAGTTTCTTAGCCACACAAACTAAAAGAGTTCATGACCACTAAATTAACTACAAAAAATATTGAAGGGGACACTATGAGTGGAAAAAAATCGTAAGTGAGAGTATGACAATAATGAATCAAGGAAGCAGTAAAAATAAGTATTTCTGTAAAAATCAGTTAAGGGATTCACAAAATAAAAGTATGTAAAATATGAAAACATATACCCTAACACATGAGGAGGAGTCAACAGTGGGTTTGAACTTAAACAGCATTCAACTTAATATGGACTGAAAAGGCTATATATAATCCAGGGGGTCACCACAAACCCAAACCTCTAATACACATGCAAAAGATAAAGGGAAAGAAATCCAAGAATATCATTAAAGAAAACGAGCAAACCATGAGAGAGAGAGCAAGAGAAGAAAGGATCAGAGAAAAACTACACAAAAAACTATGAAACAAGTAACAAAACATCAATAAATACATGTCTAATGATAATTAGTTTGAATGTAAATGGACTAAATGCTCCAAGCAAAAGAGCATGACAGAGTTTGTATATATATATAAAAGATTTCACACCTAAAGACACCTGCAGATAGAAATTAAGAGATGGAGAAACATTAATCATGCAAGTGGATGTCAAAAGAAGTCAGAGTAGCAATCCTTATATCAGACAAAATAGACTTTTTTAACATTGAAATTGAATTAGCCAACATAGAGTACACCAGTAATTTCAAATGTAGCGTTCCACAATTCATCAGTTGTGTATAACACCCAGTGTTCATCACATCACATGCATTCCTTAATGCCCATCACACAGTTACTCCATCTCCCCACCCACCTTTCCTCCAGCAACCCTCAGTTTGTTTCCAATAGTTGGGAACCTGTCATGGATTTTCTTCCTCTCTGGTTTCTTCGCATTCATTTTCCCTCCCTTCCCCTATGATCCTCTGTGCTGTTCCTTCTATTCCACATATGAGTAAAACCATATAATAATTGTTTTTCTCTGACTGACTTATTTTGCTCAGCATAATACCCTCCAGTGCCTTCCACATCGATATGCTAAATATTGATCCTTTCTGATGGCTGAGTCATATTCCATTGTATATGTATATACCATGTTTTCTTTATCCATTTATCTGTCGATGGATGTCTTGGTTCCTTCCACGGTTTGGCTATTGTGGACAATGTCGCTATAAACATTCGGGGTGCAGTTGCCCCTTCAGATCACTACATTTGTAGCTTTGGGGTAAATAAAATTGCTGGGTTGTAAGGGAGCTCTCTTTTAAGTTCTTGAGGAACCTCCATATTGTTTTCCAAAGTGGCTGTACCAGTTTTCATTCCCACTTAGAAGTGTAAGAGAGTTCCCCTTTCTCCTCACCAACATTTGTTATTTCTTCGCTTGTTAACTTTTGCAATTCTGACTGGTATGAAGTGGTATCTCATTGTCATTTGGATTTCTTTTTCCCCATGCCAAGTGATGTTGAGCAGTTTGTCAAATGTCTGTTGGCCATTTGTGTGTCTTCTTTGGAGAAATATCTGTTCATATCTTCTGCCCATTTCTTGACTCGCTTATTTGTTTTTTGGGTGTTGAGTTTGGGTGTTGAACGGTAGTAAAGCGTACGGCACTTTCATGATGCTTCCACACCCACTTTTGGAAATGCTTCTCTCTCAAGGATACCTGAAGATGTTAGTGGAGAGTTGCCGTATACGCAGACTTGCTTTTCCCAGGTGAGTGCATGGCACATTCCTTATTCACTCACGCGCGCGCGCGCGCACACACACACACACACACACACACACACACACACACACACACAGAGTTGAACATGTTTCTGTCTCGTCAGGAAAGGAGGTGTTCGTTGAGAGACGGTTTCTCGCCAATGCTTTTGGGTGCTTGCCCTTTTCCCCCCGGAGAGTGAAGTGTATGCGCTTTTTGCCTAGGCTTCCGTACACACCCTTGAGAAGCCTTCCCTCAGCCAGAAACAAGCCGTGAGTTGAAAGAGGCGTTCCACACAGACCTCCTTCTCAGAGCGAAGCCTGTCACACTTTTACTTGGGCCTCCACACGCACTTTAGAAAAACTTCCTCCGGGAAGCTGTGAGTTGAACGACGGGTTTCCTACAGCGGTTTTCCGTGGGGGTAAGGATATATGGCACTTGGCCTTAGGCTTCCACGCACAGATTGGAAAGGCTTCTCTCTTCGTGAAACAAGATGTGCGCTGAACGTTGCGTTCTGCGCAGGCTTGCTTTTCACACATCAGCCCATGGTACTTTCCCTAGGCTTCCACACGCGCAGTGAGTATCCCTTCCCTAAACCTGAACCAAGACGCGGGGGAAAGCTGCCTTCTACACCACCTTCTTTTCCGAGTTTCGTATAGAACCCTTGCGTTGTGCTTCCACATCCACTTTTGTCACTGCTTCGATATATCCTCCGGAGAGGGGTTCGCTTGAAAGACGGTCTCCCTCCGTCACGCTTTCAAGGAGTTAAGGATAGGGCACTCTCCTTATGCCTGCACACGTCCACTTGCAATCTCGACTGACTTCATGACCCCGTCCAATGCTACGCTGAAAGTCCCATTGCGCGCGGCCTTGTTTCTAAGAGATGAGGACAGGGCACGGCACGTTCCTTGTGCTTCCACCACGACTATATAAAAGGCTCCCGTCTCCAAGGCAAAGGATGTCAGGTGCAAGACGGCTTCTCAAAAGCGAGGTTGCCTCTTAGAGGGCGGTCTACGGCGCTCTGCTGACGCTTCCACGCCTACATATGCAAACGCTTCTGGGCTCACGAAAGAAGACGTCCGTTGAAAGCTGCCTTGTACCCCGACGCGTTTCTCGGAGTTAGGTCCAGGGAACGGTCCCTGTGCGATCACACGCAGCCTTGAGATGGCTCAGCTCTTTTCGATCGTCAGGGAGGACGTTTCTCGGAGTTAGGTCCAGGGAAAGGTAGTAAAGCGTACGGCACTTTCATGATGCTTCCACACCCACTTTTGGAAATGCTTCTCTCTCCAGGATACCTGAAGATGCTAGTGGCGAGTCGCCGTAGACGCAGACTTGCTTTTCCCAGGTCAGTACATGGCACTCTCCTTATTCACTCACGCACGCGCGCGCGCGCGTGCCCTCACACACACACACACACACACACACACACACACACACACACACACACAGAGTTGAACCTGTTTCTGTCTCGTCAGGAAAGAAGGTGATCGTTGAGAGACGGTTTCTCGCCGATGCTTTTGGGTTCTTGCTTTTTTCCCCCCGGAGAGAGAAGTGTAGCCGCTTTTTCCCTAGGCTTCCGTACACACCCTTGAGAAGCCTTCCGTCAGCCAGAAACAAGCCATGAGTTGAAAGAGGCGTTCCACGCAGACCTCCTTCTCAGAGCGAAGCCTGTCACACTTTTCCTTGTGAAGTAAACTAGAGAGATACAAATACTTTCTCAATGATTGCTTTAACAAAAAAGGACTAAATATCCCAATCAGAAAACATAGACTGTAAAGAGGAAGCAAGACCCATCTCTATGCTGCCTACCAGAGAATCACTTCAGACCTAAAAATAAAAGCAGATTGGAAGTAATGGGACACAAAACCATTTATCATGCAAATGGAAGTGAAAAGAAAGTTGGAGTCGTAATATTTTTATGAGACAAAATAAACTGAATTGTGGGGAAGATGGCAGAGTAGAAGGACCCTAAACTCACCTCATCCCACAGATACAACTAGGTAACACTCACACCAGAGTCACCCAGAAATGGACCTTCAGATTTCCCCACAAAACTATACAACTAAATGGAGAGAGGGAATCACATCAAAGATGGTAGGAAGGACAAGGACTCTGTAGGAATCTAAAGCCCATATTTCTGACCACCAGAGGGAGGGAACCACAGTCACAGAGGGGCCAGAAACAAACTACTACACCGGGGAGCCTCTAAAGCGTAGAGACATCCTCATAGCTTATGGCTTTGAAAATCAGAAGGGATGACATTTGTGAGCGTATACAACCAGCAGACTTAAAGCTTGGAACTTTTAAAAATCAGCTGTCTCAGCTCTGAGAGAGCACAGAAGGTGATAGGAAGCTGAGATCTGTCCTTAAAGATTAAGCAGAGCAAAGAGTGTGGAGAAGCTTGGGTGAAGCAGGTTGAAAGGTGCTTGAGGATTAAACAAGGGAGACATAGTTCCTGAACTCAGAGTTTGCTAAGGGACTTGTCCAGGAACAAAGGAGCTGGCAGGTGCCATTTCCCTCTACGGCCCCTCATTATAAACACACACCTACCTGCAAGACCAAGCACAATCTAGCAATCACCAGCTTGCATAAACCATGGCCCATCCCCACACCTACCACACCTGCTTCAGTCCCAGTGCTGTGGATACCCTCCCTGATAAGACCCACACAATCCTTGACAACAATATGTCTCCCCATCACCCACAGAACACGCATGCATCTTGTTAAAACAGCACACCCCATGTGTTGTGCACAATGACACAGTCCAGATCCAGTCTCTGTTGTTGCTATGCATTACCTTCAGAGGAGAACCAGCATCACCAAGTGAAAAATGTATGTTCTGCCCCGTATTTTCAAGAACAAGCAATATATCTGACCTTCCTAACAGAGAGATATTCTCTGAGAAGTAGGCCAAATGAGCAGACAGAGGACTATGTCCTAAACGAAAGAAGAGGACAAAGCCACAGCAAGAGACCTAAACAAAATGGATATAAGGAACATGCCTGACAGAAAATTTAAGATAACAATTATAAAGATACTCACTGGGGAAATGAAAAGAGGGAGGACATCAGAAGGGGGAACATCATTGAGACTCTTAACAAAGAGATATGAAAGAAATAATCAGAGATGTGGAACACAAGAAATGAAATGAAGAATATACTAGATAGAATAATTAGCAGGATGGACGAAGCAGAGGAACAAATTAATGAACTAGAAGACAGTAATGGAAAGTAATCAAGCGGAACAAATGAGAGGAAAAAGAAGTATGCAAAAATGAGAAGAGACTTAGGGAATTCAGTGACTCCATCCAGTGTAACAACACCCACATGAGAGGGATCCCAGAAGGTGAAAAGGGGGAAAAGGGGGCAGAAAATCTATTTGACCAAAGAAGAGCTGAAAACTTAACCTAATCTGGTGAAGGAAACCTATACAAATCCATAAGGCATAGAGATCCCCTCCGACAAAATCAACCTAAGGAGGTCCACATCAAGATACATAGTAATCAAAATGGGAAAAGGTAGTGATAAAGAAAAAACATTTAAAGCAGCAAGATAAAAGAAGACAGGTAACATGCAAGGGAAAGCCCATAAAGCTATCAGCTGAGTTTTCAGCAGAAACTATGCAGGACAGAAGAAAGTGGCGTTAAATATTCAAAGTGCTGAAGGAGAAAAATCTGCAGCAAGGAATAATTTATCCAGCAAGCCTATCCTTCAGAAAAGAAGGGGAGAAAAAGAGTTTCTTAGCCACACAAACTAAAAGAGTTCATGACCACTAAATTAACTACAAAAAATATTGAAGGGGACACTATGAGTGGAAAAAAATCGTAAGTGAGAGTATGACAATAATGAATCAAGGAAGCAGTAAAAATAAGTATTTCTGTAAAAATCAGTTAAGGGATTCACAAAATAAAAGTATGTAAAATATGAAAACATATACCCTAACACATGAGGAGGAGTCAACAGTGGGTTTGAACTTAAACAGCATTCAACTTAATATGGACTGAAAAGGCTATATATAATCCAGGGGGTCACCACAAACCCAAACCTCTAATACACATGCAAAAGATAAAGGGAAAGAAATCCAAGAATATCATTAAAGAAAACGAGCAAACCATGAGAGAGAGAGCAAGAGAAGAAAGGATCAGAGAAAAACTACACAAAAAACTATGAAACAAGTAACAAAACATCAATAAATACATGTCTAATGATAATTAGTTTGAATGTAAATGGACTAAATGCTCCAAGCAAAAGAGCATGACAGAGTTTGTATATATATATAAAAGATTTCACACCTAAAGACACCTGCAGATAGAAATTAAGAGATGGAGAAACATTAATCATGCAAGTGGATGTCAAAAGAAGTCAGAGTAGCAATCCTTATATCAGACAAAATAGACTTTTTTAACATTGAAATTGAATTAGCCAACATAGAGTACACCAGTAATTTCAAATGTAGCGTTCCACAATTCATCAGTTGTGTATAACACCCAGTGTTCATCACATCACATGCATTCCTTAATGCCCATCACACAGTTACTCCATCTCCCCACCCACCTTTCCTCCAGCAACCCTCAGTTTGTTTCCAATAGTTGGGAACCTGTCATGGATTTTCTTCCTCTCTGGTTTCTTCGCATTCATTTTCCCTCCCTTCCCCTATGATCCTCTGTGCTGTTCCTTCTATTCCACATATGAGTAAAACCATATAATAATTGTTTTTCTCTGACTGACTTATTTTGCTCAGCATAATACCCTCCAGTGCCTTCCACATCGATATGCTAAATATTGATCCTTTCTGATGGCTGAGTCATATTCCATTGTATATGTATATAGCATGTTTTCTTTATCCATTTATCTGTCGATGGATGTCTTGGTTCCTTCCACGGTTTGGCTATTGTGGACAATGTCGCTATAAACATTCGGGGTGCAGTTGCCCCTTCAGATCACTACATTTGTAGCTTTGGGGTAAATAAAATTGCTGGGTTGTAAGGGAGCTCTCTTTTAAGTTCTTGAGGAACCTCCATATTGTTTTCCAAAGTGGCTGTACCAGTTTTCATTCCCACTTAGAAGTGTAAGAGAGTTCCCCTTTCTCCTCACCAACATTTGTTATTTCTTCGCTTGTTAACTTTTGCAATTCTGACTGGTATGAAGTGGTATCTCATTGTCATTTGGATTTCTTTTTCCCCATGCCAAGTGATGTTGAGCAGTTTGTCAAATGTCTGTTGGCCATTTGTGTGTCTTCTTTGGAGAAATATCTGTTCATATCTTCTGCCCATTTCTTGACTCGCTTATTTGTTTTTTGGGTGTTGAGTTTGGGTGTTGAACGGTAGTAAAGCGTACGGCACTTTCATGATGCTTCCACACCCACTTTTGGAAATGCTTCTCTCTCAAGGATACCTGAAGATGTTAGTGGAGAGTTGCCGTATACGCAGACTTGCTTTTCCCAGGTGAGTGCATGGCACATTCCTTATTCACTCACGCGCGCGCGCGCGCACACACACACACACACACACACACACACACACACACACACACAGAGTTGAACATGTTTCTGTCTCGTCAGGAAAGGAGGTGTTCGTTGAGAGACGTTTTCTCGCCAATGCTTTTGGGTGCTTGCCCTTTTCCCCCCGGAGAGTGAAGTGTATGCGCTTTTTGCCTAGGCTTCCTTACACACCCTTGAGAAGCCTTCCCTCAGCCAGAAACAAGCCGTGAGTTGAAAGAGGCGTTCCACACAGACCTCCTTCTCAGAGCGAAGCCTGTCACACTTTTACTTGGGCCTCCACACGCACTTTAGAAAAACTTCCTCCGGGAAGCTGTGAGTTGAACGACGGGTTTCCTACAGCGGTTTTCCGTGGGGGTAAGGATATATGGCACTTGGCCTTAGGCTTCCACGCACAGATTGGAAAGGCTTCTCTCTTCGTGAAACAAGATGTGCGCTGAACGTTGCGTTCTGCGCAGGCTTGCTTTTCACACATCAGCCCATGGTACTTTCCCTAGGCTTCCACACGCGCAGTGAGTATCCCTTCCCTAAACCTGAACCAAGACGCGGGGGAAAGCTGCCTTCTACACCACCTTCTTTTCCGAGTTTCGTATAGAACCCTTGCGTTGTGCTTCCACATCCACTTTTGTCACTGCTTCGATATATCCTCCGGAGAGGGGTTCGCTTGAAAGACGGTCTCCCTCCGTCACGCTTTCAAGGAGTTAAGGATAGGGCACTCTCCTTGTGCCTGCACACGTCCACTTGCAATCTCGACTGACTTCATGACCCCGTCCAATGCTACGCTGAAAGTCCCATTGCGCGCGGCCTTGTTTCTAAGAGATGAGGACAGGGCACGGCACGTTCCTTGTGCTTCCACCACGACTATATAAAAGGCTCCCGTCTCCAAGGCAAAGGATGTCAGGTGCAAGACGGCTTCTCAAAAGCGAGGTTGCCTCTTAGAGGGCGGTCTACGGCGCTCTGCTGACGCTTCCACGCCTACATATGCAAACGCTTCTGGGCTCACGAAAGAAGACGTCCGTTGAAAGCTGCCTTGTGCCCCGACGCGTTTCTCGGAGTTAGGTCCAGGGAACGGTCCCTGTGCGATCACACGCAGCCTTGAGATGGCTCAGCTCTTTTCGATCGTCAGGGAGGACGTTTCTCGGAGTTAGGTCCAGGGAAAGGTAGTAAAGCGTACGGCACTTTCATGATGCTTCCACACCCACTTTTAGAAATGCTTCTCTCTCCAGGATACCTGAAGATGCTAGTGGCGAGTCGCCGTAGACGCAGACTTGCTTTTCCCAGGTCAGTACATGGCACTCTCCTTATTCACTCACGCACGCGCGCGCGCGCGTGCCCTCACACACACACACACACACACACACACACACACACACACACACACAGAGTTGAACATGTTTCTGTCTCGTCAGGAAAGAAGGTGATCGTTGAGAGACGGTTTCTCGCCGATGCTTTTGGGTTCTTGCTTTTTTCCCCCCGGAGAGAGAAGTGTAGCCGCTTTTTCCCTAGGCTTCCGTACACACCCTTGAGAAGCCTTCCGTCAGCCAGAAACAAGCCATGAGTTGAAAGAGGCGTTCCACGCAGACCTCCTTCTCAGAGCGAAGCCTGTCACACTTTTCCTTGTGAAGTAAACTAGAGAGATACAAATACTTTCTCAATGATTGCTTTAACAAAAAAGGACTAAATATCCCAATCAGAAAACATAGACTGTAAAGAGGAAGCAAGACCCATCTCTATGCTGCCTACCAGAGAATCACTTCAGACCTAAAAATAAAAGCAGATTGGAAGTAATGGGACACAAAACCATTTATCATGCAAATGGAAGTGAAAAGAAAGTTGGAGTCGTAATATTTTTATGAGACAAAATAAACTGAATTGTGGGGAAGATGGCAGAGTAGAAGGACCCTAAACTCACCTCATCCCACAGATACAACTAGGTAACACTCACACCAGAGTCACCCAGAAATGGACCTTCAGATTTCCCCACAAAACTATACAACTAAATGGAGAGAGGGAATCACATCAAAGATGGTAGGAAGGACAAGGACTCTGTAGGAATCTAAAGCCCATATTTCTGACCACCAGAGGGAGGGAACCACAGTCACAGAGGGGCCAGAAACAAACTACTACACCGGGGAGCCTCTAAAGCGTAGAGACATCCTCATAGCTTATGGCTTTGAAAATCAGAAGGGATGACATTTGTGAGCGTATACAACCAGCAGACTTAAAGCTTGGAACTTTTAAAAATCAGCTGTCTCAGCTCTGAGAGAGCACAGAAGGTGATAGGAAGCTGAGATCTGTCCTTAAAGATTAAGCAGAGCAAAGAGTGTGGAGAAGCTTGGGTGAAGCAGGTTGAAAGGTGCTTGAGGATTAAACAAGGGAGACATAGTTCCTGAACTCAGAGTTTGCTAAGGGACTTGTCCAGGAACAAAGGAGCTGGCAGGTGCCATTTCCCTCTACGGCCCCTCATTATAAACACACACCTACCTGCAAGACCAAGCACAATCTAGCAATCACTAACTTGCATAAACCATGGCCCATCCCCACACCTACCACACCTGCTTCAGTCCCAGTGCTGTGGATACCCTCCCTGATAAGACCCACACAATCCTTGACAACAATATGTCTCCCCATCACCCACAGAACACGCATGCATCTTGTTAAAACAGCACACCCCATGTGTTGTGCACAATGACACAGTCCAGATCCAGTCTCTGTTGTTGCTATGCATTACCTTCAGAGGAGAACCAGCATCACCAAGTGAAAAATGTATGTTCTGCCCCGTATTTTCAAGAACAAGCAATATATCTGACCTTCCTAACAGAGAGATATTCTCTGAGAAGTAGGCCAAATGAGCAGACAGAGGACTATGTCCTAAACGAAAGAAGAGGACAAAGCCACAACAAGAGACCTAAACAAAATGGATATAAGGAACATGCCTGACAGAAAATTTAAGATAACAATTATAAAGATACTCACTGGGGAAATGAAAAGAGGGAGGACATCAGAAGGGGGAACATCATTGAGACTCTTAACAAAGAGATATGAAAGAAATAATCAGAGATGTGGAACACAAGAAATGAAATGAAGAATATACTAGATAGAATAATTAGCAGGATGGACGAAGCAGAGGAACAAATTAATGAACTAGAAGACAGTAATGGAAAGTAATCAAGCGGAACAAATGAGAGGAAAAAGAAGTATGCAAAAATGAGAAGAGACTTAGGGAATTCAGTGACTCCATCCAGTGTAACAACACCCACATGAGAGGGATCCCAGAAGGTGAAAAGGGGGAAAAGGGGGCAGAAAATTTTTTGACCAAAGAAGAGCTGAAAACTTAACCTAATCTGGTGAAGGAAACCTATACAAATCCATAAGGCATAGAGATCCCCTCCCACAAAATCAACCTAAGGAGGTCCACATCAAGATACATAGTAATCAAAATGGGAAAAGGTAGTGATAAAGAAAAAACATTTAAAGCAGCAAGATAAAAGAAGACAGGTAACATGCAAGGGAAAGCCCATAAAGCTATCAGCTGAGTTTTCAGCAGAAACTATGCAGGACAGAAGAAAGTGGCGTTAAATATTCAAAGTGATGAAGGAGAAAAATCTGCAGCAAGGAATAATTTATCCAGCAAGCCTATCCTTCAGAAAAGAAGGGGAGAAAAAGAGTTTCTTAGCCACACAAACTAAAAGAGTTCATGACCACTAAATTAACTACAAAAAATATTCAAGGGGACACTATGAGTGGAAAAAAATCGTAAGTGAGAGTATGACAATAATGAATCAAGGAAGCAGTAAAAATAAGTATTTCTGTAAAAATCAGTTAAGGGATTCACAAAATAAAAGTATGTAAAATATGAAAACATATACCCTAACACATGAGGAGGAGTCAACAGTGGGTTTGAACTTAAACAGCATTCAACTTAATATAGACTGAAAAGGCTATATATAATCCAGGGGGTCACCACAAACCCAAACCTCTAATACACATGCAAAAGATAAAGGGAAAGAAATCCAAGAATATCATTAAAGAAAACGAGCAAACCATGAGAGAGAGAGCAAGAGAAGAAAGGATCAGAGAAAAACTACACAAAAAACTATGAAACAAGTAACAAGACATCAATAAATACATGTCTAATGATAATTAGTTTGAATATAAATGGACTAAACGCTCCAAGCAAAAGAGCATGACAGAGTTTGTATATATATATAAAAGATTTCACACCTAAAGACACCTGCAGATGGAAATTAAGAGATGGAGAAACATTAATCATGCAAGTGGATGTCAAAAGAAGTCAGAGTAGCAATCCTTATATCAGACAAAATAGACTTTTTTAACATTGAAATTGAATTAGCCAACATAGAGTACACCAGTAATTTCAAATGTAGCGTTCCACAATTCATCAGTTGTGTATAACACCCAGTGTTCACCACATCACATGCATTCCTTAATGCCCATCACACTGTTACTCCATCTCCCCACCCACCTTTCCTCCAGCAACCCTCAGTTTGTTTCCAATAGCTGGGAACCTGTCATGGATTTTCTTCCTCTCTGGTTTCTTCGCATTCATTTTCCCTCCCTTCCCCTATGATCCTCTGTGCTGTTCCTTCTATTCCACATATGAGTAAAACCATATAATAATTGTTTTTCTCTGACTGACTTATTTTGCTCAGCATAATACCCTCCAGTGCCATCCACATCGATATGCTAAATATTGATCCTTTCTGATGGCTGAGTCACATTCCTTTGTATATGTATATACCATGTTTTCTTTATCCATTTATCTGTCGATGGATCTCTTGGTTCCTTCCACGGTTTGGCTATTGTGGACAATATCACTATAAACATTCGGGGTGCAGTTGCCCCTTCAGATCACTACATTTGTAGCTTTGGGGTAAATAAAATTGCTGGGTTGTAAGGGAGCTCTCTTTTAAGTTCTTGAGGAACCTCCATATTGTTTTCCAAAGTGGCTGTACCAGTTTTCATTCCCACTTAGAAGTGTAAGAGAGTTCCCCTTTCTCCTCACCAACATTTGTTATTTCTTCGCTTGTTAACTTTTGCAATTCTGACTGGTATGAAGTGGTATCTCATTGTCATTTGGATTTCTTTTTCCCCATGCCAAGTGATGTTGAGCAGTTTGTCATATATCTGTTGGCCATTTGTGTGTCTTCTTTGGAGAAATATCTGTTCATATCTTCTGCCCATTTCTTGACTCGCTTATTTGTTTTTTGGGTGTTGAGTTTGGGTGTTGAACGGTAGTAAAGCGTACGGCACTTTCATGATGCTTCCACACCCAGTTTTGGAAATGCTTCTCTCTCAAGGATACCTGAAGATGTTAGTGGAGAGTTGCCGTATACGCAGACTTGCTTTTCCCAGGTGAGTGCATGGCACATTCCTTATTCACTCACGCGCGCGCGCGCGCGCACACACACACACACACACACACACACACACAGAGTTGAACATGTTTCTGTCTCGTCAGGAAAGGAGGTGTTCGTTGAGAGACGGTTTCTCGCCAATGCTTTTGGGTGCTTGCCCTTTTCCCCCCGGAGAGTGAACTGTATGCGCTTTTTCCGTAGGCTTCAGTACACACTCTTGAGAAGCCTTCCGTCAGTCAGAAACAGGCCGTGAGTTGAAAGAGGCGTTCCACACAGACCTCCTTCTCAGAGCGAAGCCTGTCACACTTTTCCTTGGGCCTCCACACGCACTTTAGAAAAACTTCCTCCGGGAAGCTGTGAGTTGAACGACGGGTTTCCTACAGCGGTTTTCCGTGGGGGTAAGGATATATGGCACTTGGCCTTAGGCTTCCACGCACACATTGGAAACGGCTTCTCTCTTCGTGAAACAAGATGTGCGCTGAACGTTGCGTTCTGCGCAGGCTTGCTTTTCACACATCAGCCGATGGTACTTTCCCTAGGCTTCCACACGCGCAGTGAGTATCCCTTCCCTAAACCTGAACCAAGACGCGGGGGAAAGCTGCCTTCTACACCACCTTCTTTTCCGAGTTTCGTATAGAACCCTTGCGTTGTGCTTCCACATCCACTTTTGTCACTGCTTCGATATATCCTCCGGAGAGGGGTTCGCTTGAAAGACGGTCTCCCTCCGTCACGCTTTCAAGGAGTTAAGGATAGGGCACTCTCCTTGTGCTTGCACACGTCCACTTGCAATCTCGACTGACTTCATGACCCCGTCCATATGCTACGCTGAAAGTCCCATTGCGCGCGGCCTTGTTTCTAAGAGATGAGGACAGGGCACGGCACGTTCCTTGTGCTTCCACCACGACTATATAAAAGGCTCCCGTCTCCAAGGCAAAGGATGTCAGGTGCAAGACGGCTTCGCAAAAGCGAGGTTGCCTCTTAGAGGGCGGTCTACGGCGCTCTGCTGACGCTTCCACGCCTACATATGCAAACGCTTCTGGGCTCACGAAAGAAGACGTCCGTTGAAAGCTGCCTTGTACCCCGACGCGTTTCTCGGAGTTAGGTCCAGGGAACGGTCCCTGTGCGATCACACGCAGCCTTGAGATGGCTCAGCTCTTTTCGATCGTCAGGGAGGACGTTTCTCGGAGTTAGGTCCAGGGAAAGGTAGTAAAGCGTACGGCACTTTCATGATGCTTCCACACCCACTTTTGGAAATGCTTCTCTCTCCAGGATACCTGAAGATGCTAGTGGCGAGTCGCCGTAGACGCAGACTTGCTTTTCCCAGGTCAGTACATGGCACTCTCCTTATTCACTCACGCACGCGCGCGCGCGCGTGCCCTCACACACACACACACACACACACACACACACACACACACACACACACACACACAGAGTTGAACCTGTTTCTGTCTCGTCAGGAAAGAAGGTGATCGTTGAGAGACGGTTTCTCGCCGATGCTTTTGGGTTCTTGCTTTTTTCCCCCCGGAGAGAGAAGTGTAGCCGCTTTTTCCCTAGGCTTCCGTACACACCCTTGAGAAGCCTTCCGTCAGCCAGAAACAAGCCATGAGTTGAAAGAGGCGTTCCACGCAGACCTCCTTCTCAGAGCGAAGCCTGTCACACTTTTCCTTGTGAAGTAAACTAGAGAGATACAAATACTTTCTCAATGATTGCTTTAACAAAAAAGGACTAAATATCCCAATCAGAAAACATAGACTGTAAAGAGGAAGCAAGACCCATCTCTATGCTGCCTACCAGAGAATCACTTCAGACCTAAAAATAAAAGCAGATTGGAAGTAATGGGACACAAAACCATTTATCATGCAAATGGAAGTGAAAAGAAAGTTGGAGTCGTAATATTTTTATGAGACAAAATAAACTGAATTGTGGGGAAGATGGCAGAGTAGAAGGACCCTAAACTCACCTCATCCCACAGATACAACTAGGTAACACTCACACCAGAGTCACCCAGAAATGGACCTTCAGATTTCCCCACAAAACTATACAACTAAATGGAGAGAGGGAATCACATCAAAGATGGTAGGAAGGACAAGGACTCTGTAGGAATCTAAAGCCCATATTTCTGACCACCAGAGGGAGGGAACCACAGTCACAGAGGGGCCAGAAACAAACTACTACACCGGGGAGCCTCTAAAGCGTAGAGACATCCTCATAGCTTATGGCTTTGAAAATCAGAAGGGATGACATTTGTGAGCGTATACAACCAGCAGACTTAAAGCTTGGAACTTTTAAAAATCAGCTGTCTCAGCTCTGAGAGAGCACAGAAGGTGATAGGAAGCTGAGATCTGTCCTTAAAGATTAAGCAGAGCAAAGAGTGTGGAGAAGCTTGGGTGAAGCAGGTTGAAAGGTGCTTGAGGATTAAACAAGGGAGACATAGTTCCTGAACTCAGAGTTTGCTAAGGGACTTGTCCAGGAACAAAGGAGCTGGCAGGTGCCATTTCCCTCTACGGCCCCTCATTATAAACACACACCTACCTGCAAGACCAAGCACAATCTAGCAATCACCAGCTTGCATAAACCATGGCCCATCCCCACACCTACCACACCTGCTTCAGTCCCAGTGCTGTGGATACCCTCCCTGATAAGACCCACACAATCCTTGACAACAATATGTCTCCCCATCACCCACAGAACACGCATGCATCTTGTTAAAACAGCACACCCCATGTGTTGTGCACAATGACACAGTCCAGATCCAGTCTCTGTTGTTGCTATGCATTACCTTCAGAGGAGAACCAGCATCACCAAGTGAAAAATGTATGTTCTGCCCCGTATTTTCAAGAACAAGCAATATATCTGACCTTCCTAACAGAGAGATATTCTCTGAGAAGTAGGCCAAATGAGCAGACAGAGGACTATGTCCTAAACGAAAGAAGAGGACAAAGCCACAGCAAGAGACCTAAACAAAATGGATATAAGGAACATGCCTGACAGAAAATTTAAGATAACAATTATAAAGATACTCACTGGGGAAATGAAAAGAGGGAGGACATCAGAAGGGGGAACATCATTGAGACTCTTAACAAAGAGATATGAAAGAAATAATCAGAGATGTGGAACACAAGAAATGAAATGAAGAATATACTAGATAGAATAATTAGCAGGATGGACGAAGCAGAGGAACAAATTAATGAACTAGAAGACAGTAATGGAAAGTAATCAAGCGGAACAAATGAGAGGAAAAAGAAGTATGCAAAAATGAGAAGAGACTTAGGGAATTCAGTGACTCCATCCAGTGTAACAACACCCACATGAGAGGGATCCCAGAAGGTGAAAAGGGGGAAAAGGGGGCAGAAAATCTATTTGACCAAAGAAGAGCTGAAAACTTAACCTAATCTGGTGAAGGAAACCTATACAAATCCATAAGGCATAGAGATCCCCTCCGACAAAATCAACCTAAGGAGGTCCACATCAAGATACATAGTAATCAAAATGGGAAAAGGTAGTGATAAAGAAAAAACATTTAAAGCAGCAAGATAAAAGAAGACAGGTAACATGCAAGGGAAAGCCCATAAAGCTATCAGCTGAGTTTTCAGCAGAAACTATGCAGGACAGAAGAAAGTGGCGTTAAATATTCAAAGTGCTGAAGGAGAAAAATCTGCAGCAAGGAATAATTTATCCAGCAAGCCTATCCTTCAGAAAAGAAGGGGAGAAAAAGAGTTTCTTAGCCACACAAACTAAAAGAGTTCATGACCACTAAATTAACTACAAAAAATATTGAAGGGGACACTATGAGTGGAAAAAAATCGTAAGTGAGAGTATGACAATAATGAATCAAGGAAGCAGTAAAAATAAGTATTTCTGTAAAAATCAGTTAAGGGATTCACAAAATAAAAGTATGTAAAATATGAAAACATATACCCTAACACATGAGGAGGAGTCAACAGTGGGTTTGAACTTAAACAGCATTCAACTTAATATGGACTGAAAAGGCTATATATAATCCAGGGGGTCACCACAAACCCAAACCTCTAATACACATGCAAAAGATAAAGGGAAAGAAATCCAAGAATATCATTAAAGAAAACGAGCAAACCATGAGAGAGAGAGCAAGAGAAGAAAGGATCAGAGAAAAACTACACAAAAAACTATGAAACAAGTAACAAAACATCAATAAATACATGTCTAATGATAATTAGTTTGAATGTAAATGGACTAAATGCTCCAAGCAAAAGAGCATGACAGAGTTTGTATATATATATAAAAGATTTCACACCTAAAGACACCTGCAGATAGAAATTAAGAGATGGAGAAACATTAATCATGCAAGTGGATGTCAAAAGAAGTCAGAGTAGCAATCCTTATATCAGACAAAATAGACTTTTTTAACATTGAAATTGAATTAGCCAACATAGAGTACACCAGTAATTTCAAATGTAGCGTTCCACAATTCATCAGTTGTGTATAACACCCAGTGTTCATCACATCACATGCATTCCTTAATGCCCATCACACAGTTACTCCATCTCCCCACCCACCTTTCCTCCAGCAACCCTCAGTTTGTTTCCAATAGTTGGGAACCTGTCATGGATTTTCTTCCTCTCTGGTTTCTTCGCATTCATTTTCCCTCCCTTCCCCTATGATCCTCTGTGCTGTTCCTTCTATTCCACATATGAGTAAAACCATATAATAATTGTTTTTCTCTGACTGACTTATTTTGCTCAGCATAATACCCTCCAGTGCCTTCCACATCGATATGCTAAATATTGATCCTTTCTGATGGCTGAGTCATATTCCATTGTATATGTATATACCATGTTTTCTTTATCCATTTATCTGTCGATGGATGTCTTGGTTCCTTCCACGGTTTGGCTATTGTGGACAATGTCGCTATAAACATTCGGGGTGCAGTTGCCCCTTCAGATCACTACATTTGTAGCTTTGGGGTAAATAAAATTGCTGGGTTGTAAGGGAGCTCTCTTTTAAGTTCTTGAGGAACCTCCATATTGTTTTCCAAAGTGGCTGTACCAGTTTTCATTCCCACTTAGAAGTGTAAGAGAGTTCCCCTTTCTCCTCACCAACATTTGTTATTTCTTCGCTTGTTAACTTTTGCAATTCTGACTGGTATGAAGTGGTATCTCATTGTCATTTGGATTTCTTTTTCCCCATGCCAAGTGATGTTGAGCAGTTTGTCAAATGTCTGTTGGCCATTTGTGTGTCTTCTTTGGAGAAATATCTGTTCATATCTTCTGCCCATTTCTTGACTCGCTTATTTGTTTTTTGGGTGTTGAGTTTGGGTGTTGAACGGTAGTAAAGCGTACGGCACTTTCATGATGCTTCCACACCCACTTTTGGAAATGCTTCTCTCTCAAGGATACCTGAAGATGTTAGTGGAGAGTTGCCGTATACGCAGACTTGCTTTTCCCAGGTGAGTGCATGGCACATTCCTTATTCACTCACGCGCGCGCGCGCGCACACACACACACACACACACACACACACACACACACACACACAGAGTTGAACATGTTTCTGTCTCGTCAGGAAAGGAGGTGTTCGTTGAGAGACGGTTTCTCGCCAATGCTTTTGGGTGCTTGCCCTTTTCCCCCCGGAGAGTGAAGTGTATGCGCTTTTTGCCTAGGCTTCCGTACACACCCTTGAGAAGCCTTCCCTCAGCCAGAAACAAGCCGTGAGTTGAAAGAGGCGTTCCACACAGACCTCCTTCTCAGAGCGAAGCCTGTCACACTTTTACTTGGGCCTCCACACGCACTTTAGAAAAACTTCCTCCGGGAAGCTGTGAGTTGAACGACGGGTTTCCTACAGCGGTTTTCCGTGGGGGTAAGGATATATGGCACTTGGCCTTAGGCTTCCACGCACAGATTGGAAAGGCTTCTCTCTTCGTGAAACAAGATGTGCGCTGAACGTTGCGTTCTGCGCAGGCTTGCTTTTCACACATCAGCCCATGGTACTTTCCCTAGGCTTCCACACGCGCAGTGAGTATCCCTTCCCTAAACCTGAACCAAGACGCGGGGGAAAGCTGCCTTCTACACCACCTTCTTTTCCGAGTTTCGTATAGAACCCTTGCGTTGTGCTTCCACATCCACTTTTGTCACTGCTTCGATATATCCTCCGGAGAGGGGTTCGCTTGAAAGACGGTCTCCCTCCGTCACGCTTTCAAGGAGTTAAGGATAGGGCACTCTCCTTATGCCTGCACACGTCCACTTGCAATCTCGACTGACTTCATGACCCCGTCCAATGCTACGCTGAAAGTCCCATTGCGCGCGGCCTTGTTTCTAAGAGATGAGGACAGGGCACGGCACGTTCCTTGTGCTTCCACCACGACTATATAAAAGGCTCCCGTCTCCAAGGCAAAGGATGTCAGGTGCAAGACGGCTTCTCAAAAGCGAGGTTGCCTCTTAGAGGGCGGTCTACGGCGCTCTGCTGACGCTTCCACGCCTACATATGCAAACGCTTCTGGGCTCACGAAAGAAGACGTCCGTTGAAAGCTGCCTTGTACCCCGACGCGTTTCTCGGAGTTAGGTCCAGGGAACGGTCCCTGTGCGATCACACGCAGCCTTGAGATGGCTCAGCTCTTTTCGATCGTCAGGGAGGACGTTTCTCGGAGTTAGGTCCAGGGAAAGGTAGTAAAGCGTACGGCACTTTCATGATGCTTCCACACCCACTTTTGGAAATGCTTCTCTCTCCAGGATACCTGAAGATGCTAGTGGCGAGTCGCCGTAGACGCAGACTTGCTTTTCCCAGGTCAGTACATGGCACTCTCCTTATTCACTCACGCACGCGCGCGCGCGCGTGCCCTCACACACACACACACACACACACACACACACACACACACACACACACAGAGTTGAACCTGTTTCTGTCTCGTCAGGAAAGAAGGTGATCGTTGAGAGACGGTTTCTCGCCGATGCTTTTGGGTTCTTGCTTTTTTCCCCCCGGAGAGAGAAGTGTAGCCGCTTTTTCCCTAGGCTTCCGTACACACCCTTGAGAAGCCTTCCGTCAGCCAGAAACAAGCCATGAGTTGAAAGAGGCGTTCCACGCAGACCTCCTTCTCAGAGCGAAGCCTGTCACACTTTTCCTTGTGAAGTAAACTAGAGAGATACAAATACTTTCTCAATGATTGCTTTAACAAAAAAGGACTAAATATCCCAATCAGAAAACATAGACTGTAAAGAGGAAGCAAGACCCATCTCTATGCTGCCTACCAGAGAATCACTTCAGACCTAAAAATAAAAGCAGATTGGAAGTAATGGGACACAAAACCATTTATCATGCAAATGGAAGTGAAAAGAAAGTTGGAGTCGTAATATTTTTATGAGACAAAATAAACTGAATTGTGGGGAAGATGGCAGAGTAGAAGGACCCTAAACTCACCTCATCCCACAGATACAACTAGGTAACACTCACACCAGAGTCACCCAGAAATGGACCTTCAGATTTCCCCACAAAACTATACAACTAAATGGAGAGAGGGAATCACATCAAAGATGGTAGGAAGGACAAGGACTCTGAATCTAAAGCCCATATTTCTGACCACCAGAGGGAGGGAACCACAGTCACAGAGGGGCCAGAAACAAACTACTACACCGGGGAGCCTCTAAAGCGTAGAGACATCCTCATAGCTTATGGCTTTGAAAATCAGAAGGGATGACATTTGTGAGCGTATACAACCAGCAGACTTAAAGCTTGGAACTTTTAAAAATCAGCTGTCTCAGCTCTGAGAGAGCACAGAAGGTGATAGGAAGCTGAGATCTGTCCTTAAAGATTAAGCAGAGCAAAGAGTGTGGAGAAGCTTGGGTGAAGCAGGTTGAAAGGTGCTTGAGGATTAAACAAGGGAGACATAGTTCCTGAACTCAGAGTTTGCTAAGGGACTTGTCCAGGAACAAAGGAGCTGGCAGGTGCCATTTCCCTCTACGGCCCCTCATTATAAACACACACCTACCTGCAAGACCAAGCACAATCTAGCAATCACCAGCTTGCATAAACCATGGCCCATCCCCACACCTACCACACCTGCTTCAGTCCCAGTGCTGTGGATACCCTCCCTGATAAGACCCACACAATCCTTGACAACAATATGTCTCCCCATCACCCACAGAACACGCATGCATCTTGTTAAAACAGCACACCCCATGTGTTGTGCACAATGACACAGTCCAGATCCAGTCTCTGTTGTTGCTATGCATTACCTTCAGAGGAGAACCAGCATCACCAAGTGAAAAATGTATGTTCTGCCCCGTATTTTCAAGAACAAGCAATATATCTGACCTTCCTAACAGAGAGATATTCTCTGAGAAGTAGGCCAAATGAGCAGACAGAGGACTATGTCCTAAACGAAAGAAGAGGACAAAGCCACAGCAAGAGACCTAAACAAAATGGATATAAGGAACATGCCTGACAGAAAATTTAAGATAACAATTATAAAGATACTCACTGGGGAAATGAAAAGAGGGAGGACATCAGAAGGGGGAACATCATTGAGACTCTTAACAAAGAGATATGAAAGAAATAATCAGAGATGTGGAACACAAGAAATGAAATGAAGAATATACTAGATAGAATAATTAGCAGGATGGACGAAGCAGAGGAACAAATTAATGAACTAGAAGACAGTAATGGAAAGTAATCAAGCGGAACAAATGAGAGGAAAAAGAAGTATGCAAAAATGAGAAGAGACTTAGGGAATTCAGTGACTCCATCCAGTGTAACAACACCCACATGAGAGGGATCCCAGAAGGTGAAAAGGGGGAAAAGGGGGCAGAAAATCTATTTGACCAAAGAAGAGCTGAAAACTTAACCTAATCTGGTGAAGGAAACCTATACAAATCCATAAGGCATAGAGATCCCCTCCCACAAAATCAACCTAAGGAGGTCCACATCAAGATACATAGTAATCAAAATGGGAAAAGGTAGTGATAAAGAAAAAACATTTAAAGCAGCAAGATAAAAGAAGACAGGTAACATGCAAGGGAAAGCCCATAAAGCTATCAGCTGAGTTTTCAGCAGAAACTATGCAGGACAGAAGAAAGTGGCGTTAAATATTCAAAGTGATGAAGGAGAAAAATCTGCAGCAAGGAATAATTTATCCAGCAAGCCTATCCTTCAGAAAAGAAGGGGAGAAAAAGAGTTTCTTAGCCACACAAACTAAAAGAGTTCATGACCACTAAATTAACTACAAAAAATATTCAAGGGGACACTATGAGTGGAAAAAAATCGTAAGTGAGAGTATGACAATAATGAATCAAGGAAGCAGTAAAAATAAGTATTTCTGTAAAAATCAGTTAAGGGATTCACAAAATAAAAGTATGTAAAATATGAAAACATATACCCTAACACATGAGGAGGAGTCAACAGTGGGTTTGAACTTAAACAGCATTCAACTTAATATAGACTGAAAAGGCTATATATAATCCAGGGGGTCACCACAAACCCAAACCTCTAATACACATGCAAAAGATAAAGGGAAAGAAATCCAAGAATATCATTAAAGAAAACGAGCAAACCATGAGAGAGAGAGCAAGAGAAGAAAGGATCAGAGAAAAACTACACAAAAAACTATGAAACAAGTAACAAGACATCAATAAATACATGTCTAATGATAATTAGTTTGAATATAAATGGACTAAACGCTCCAAGCAAAAGAGCATGACAGAGTTTGTATATATATATAAAAGATTTCACACCTAAAGACACCTGCAGATGGAAATTAAGAGATGGAGAAACATTAATCATGCAAGTGGATGTCAAAAGAAGTCAGAGTAGCAATCCTTATATCAGACAAAATAGACTTTTTTAACATTGAAATTGAATTAGCCAACATAGAGTACACCAGTAATTTCAAATGTAGCGTTCCACAATTCATCAGTTGTGTATAACACCCAGTGTTCACCACATCACATGCATTCCTTAATGCCCATCACACAGTTACTCCATCTCCCCACCCACCTTTCCTCCAGCAACCCTCAGTTTGTTTCCAATAGCTGGGAACCTGTCATGGATTTTCTTCCTCTCTGGTTTCTTCGCATTCATTTTCCCTCCCTTCCCCTATGATCCTCTGTGCTGTTCCTTCTATTCCACATATGAGTAAAACCATATAATAATTGTTTTTCTCTGACTGACTTATTTTGCTCAGCATAATACCCTCCAGTGCCATCCACATCGATATGCTAAATATTGATCCTTTCTGATGGCTGAGTCACATTCCTTTGTATATGTATATACCATGTTTTCTTTATCCATTTATCTGTCGATGGATCTCTTGGTTCCTTCCACGGTTTGGCTATTGTGGACAATATCACTATAAACATTCGGGGTGCAGTTGCCCCTTCAGATCACTACATTTGTAGCTTTGGGGTAAATAAAATTGCTGGGTTGTAAGGGAGCTCTCTTTTAAGTTCTTGAGGAACCTCCATATTGTTTTCCAAAGTGGCTGTACCAGTTTTCATTCCCACTTAGAAGTGTAAGAGAGTTCCCCTTTCTCCTCACCAACATTTGTTATTTCTTCGCTTGTTAACTTTTGCAATTCTGACTGGTATGAAGTGGTATCTCATTGTCATTTGTATTTCTTTTTCCCCATGCCAAGTGATGTTGAGCAGTTTGTCATATATCTGTTGGCCATTTGTGTGTCTTCTTTGGAGAAATATCTGTTCATATCTTCTGCCCATTTCTTGACTCGCTTATTTGTTTTTTGGGTGTTGAGTTTGGGTGTTGAACGGTAGTAAAGCGTACGGCACTTTCATGATGCTTCCACACCCAGTTTTGGAAATGCTTCTCTCTCAAGGATACCTGAAGATGTTAGTGGAGAGTTGCCGTATACGCAGACTTGCTTTTCCCAGGTGAGTGCATGGCACATTCCTTATTCACTCACGCGCGCGCGCGCGCGCACACACACACACACACACACACACACACACAGAGTTGAACATGTTTCTGTCTCGTCAGGAAAGGAGGTGTTCGTTGAGAGACGGTTTCTCGCCAATGCTTTTGGGTGCTTGCCCTTTTCCCCCCGGAGAGTGAACTGTATGCGCTTTTTCCGTAGGCTTCAGTACACACTCTTGAGAAGCCTTCCGTCAGTCAGAAACAGGCCGTGAGTTGAAAGAGGCGTTCCACACAGACCTCCTTCTCAGAGCGAAGCCTGTCACACTTTTCCTTGGGCCTCCACACGCACTTTAGAAAAACTTCCTCCGGGAAGCTGTGAGTTGAACGACGGGTTTCCTACAGCGGTTTTCCGTGGGGGTAAGGATATATGGCACTTGGCCTTAGGCTTCCACGCACACATTGGAAACGGCTTCTCTCTTCGTGAAACAAGATGTGCGCTGAACGTTGCGTTCTGCGCAGGCTTGCTTTTCACACATCAGCCCATGGTACTTTCCCTAGGCTTCCACACGCGCAGTGAGTATCCCTTCCCTAAACCTGAACCAAGACGCGGGGGAAAGCTGCCTTCTACACCACCTTCTTTTCCGAGTTTCGTATAGAACCCTTGCGTTGTGCTTCCACATCCACTTTTGTCACTGCTTCGATATATCCTCCGGAGAGGGGTTCGCTTGAAAGACGGTCTCCCTCCGTCACGCTTTCAAGGAGTTAAGGATAGGGCACTCTCCTTGTGCTTGCACACGTCCACTTGCAATCTCGACTGACTTCATGACCCCGTCCATATGCTACGCTGAAAGTCCCATTGCGCGCGGCCTTGTTTCTAAGAGATGAGGACAGGGCACGGCACGTTCCTTGTGCTTCCACCACGACTATATAAAAGGCTCCCGTCTCCAAGGCAAAGGATGTCAGGTGCAAGACGGCTTCGCAAAAGCGAGGTTGCCTCTTAGAGGGCGGTCTACGGCGCTCTGCTGACGCTTCCACGCCTACATATGCAAACGCTTCTGGGCTCACGAAAGAAGACGTCCGTTGAAAGCTGCCTTGTACCCCGACGCGTTTCTCGGAGTTAGGTCCAGGGAACGGTCCCTGTGCGATCACACGCAGCCTTGAGATGGCTCAGCTCTTTTCGATCGTCAGGGAGGACGTTTCTCGGAGTTAGGTCCAGGGAAAGGTAGTAAAGCGTACGGCACTTTCATGATGCTTCCACACCCACTTTTGGAAATGCTTCTCTCTCCAGGATACCTGAAGATGCTAGTGGCGAGTCGCCGTAGACGCAGACTTGCTTTTCCCAGGTCAGTACATGGCACTCTCCTTATTCACTCACGCACGCGCGCGCGCGCGTGCCCTCACACACACACACACACACACACACACACACACACACACACACACAGAGTTGAACCTGTTTCTGTCTCGTCAGGAAAGAAGGTGATCGTTGAGAGACGGTTTCTCGCCGATGCTTTTGGGTTCTTGCTTTTTTCCCCCCGGAGAGAGAAGTGTAGCCGCTTTTTCCCTAGGCTTCCGTACACACCCTTGAGAAGCCTTCCGTCAGCCAGAAACAAGCCATGAGTTGAAAGAGGCGTTCCACGCAGACCTCCTTCTCAGAGCGAAGCCTGTCACACTTTTCCTTGTGAAGTAAACTAGAGAGATACAAATACTTTCTCAATGATTGCTTTAACAAAAAAGGACTAAATATCCCAATCAGAAAACATAGACTGTAAAGAGGAAGCAAGACCCATCTCTATGCTGCCTACCAGAGAATCACTTCAGACCTAAAAATAAAAGCAGATTGGAAGTAATGGGACACAAAACCATTTATCATGCAAATGGAAGTGAAAAGAAAGTTGGAGTCGTAATATTTTTATGAGACAAAATAAACTGAATTGTGGGGAAGATGGCAGAGTAGAAGGACCCTAAACTCACCTCATCCCACAGATACAACTAGGTAACACTCACACCAGAGTCACCCAGAAATGGACCTTCAGATTTCCCCACAAAACTATACAACTAAATGGAGAGAGGGAATCACATCAAAGATGGTAGGAAGGACAAGGACTCTGTAGGAATCTAAAGCCCATATTTCTGACCACCAGAGGGAGGGAACCACAGTCACAGAGGGGCCAGAAACAAACTACTACACCGGGGAGCCTCTAAAGCGTAGAGACATCCTCATAGCTTATGGCTTTGAAAATCAGAAGGGATGACATTTGTGAGCGTATACAACCAGCAGACTTAAAGCTTGGAACTTTTAAAAATCAGCTGTCTCAGCTCTGAGAGAGCACAGAAGGTGATAGGAAGCTGAGATCTGTCCTTAAAGATTAAGCAGAGCAAAGAGTGTGGAGAAGCTTGGGTGAAGCAGGTTGAAAGGTGCTTGAGGATTAAACAAGGGAGACATAGTTCCTGAACTCAGAGTTTGCTAAGGGACTTGTCCAGGAACAAAGGAGCTGGCAGGTGCCATTTCCCTCTACGGCCCCTCATTATAAACACACACCTACCTGCAAGACCAAGCACAATCTAGCAATCACTAACTTGCATAAACCATGGCCCATCCCCACACCTACCACACCTGCTTCAGTCCCAGTGCTGTGGATACCCTCCCTGATAAGACCCACACAATCCTTGACAACAATATGTCTCCCCATCACCCACAGAACACGCATGCGTCTTGTTAAAACAGCACACCCCATGTGTTGTGCACAATGACACAGTCCAGATCCAGTCTCTGTTGTTGCTATGCATTACCTTCAGAGGAGAACCAGCATCACCAAGTGAAAAATGTATGTTCTGCCCCGTATTTTCAAGAACAAGCAATATATCTGACCTTCCTAACAGAGAGATATTCTCTGAGAAGTAGGCCAAATGAGCAGACAGAGGACTATGTCCTAAATGAAAGAAGAGGACAAAGCCACAGCAAGAGACCTAAACAAAATGGATATAAGGAACATGCCTGACAGAAAATTTAAGATAACAATTATAAAGATACTCACTGGGGAAATGAAAAGAGGGAGGACATCAGAAGGGGGAACATCATTGAGACTCTTAACAAAGAGATATGAAAGAAATAATCAGAGATGTGGAACACAAGAAATGAAATGAAGAATATACTAGATAGAATAATTAGCAGGATGGACGAAGCAGAGGAACAAATTAATGAACTAGAAGACAGTAATGGAAAGTAATCAAGCGGAACAAATGAGAGGAAAAAGAAGTATGCAAAAATGAGAAGAGACTTAGGGAATTCAGTGACTCCATCCAGTGTAACAACACCCACATGAGAGGGATCCCAGAAGGTGAAAAGGGGGAAAAGGGGGCAGAAAATCTATTTGACCAAAGAAGAGCTGAAAACTTAACCTAATCTGGTGAAGGAAACCTATACAAATCCATAAGGCATAGAGATCCCCTCCGACAAAATCAACCTAAGGAGGTCCACATCAAGATACATAGTAATCAAAATGGGAAAAGGTAGTGATAAAGAAAAAACATTTAAAGCAGCAAGATAAAAGAAGACAGGTAACATGCAAGGGAAAGCCCATAAAGCTATCAGCTGAGTTTTCAGCAGAAACTATGCAGGACAGAAGAAAGTGGCGTTAAATATTCAAAGTGCTGAAGGAGAAAAATCTGCAGCAAGGAATAATTTATCCAGCAAGCCTATCCTTCAGAAAAGAAGGGGAGAAAAAGAGTTTCTTAGCCACACAAACTAAAAGAGTTCATGACCACTAAATTAACTACAAAAAATATTGAAGGGGACACTATGAGTGGAAAAAAATCGTAAGTGAGAGTATGACAATAATGAATCAAGGAAGCAGTAAAAATAAGTATTTCTGTAAAAATCAGTTAAGGGATTCACAAAATAAAAGTATGTAAAATATGAAAACATATACCCTAACACATGAGGAGGAGTCAACAGTGGGTTTGAACTTAAACAACATTCAACTTAATATAGACTGAAAAGGCTATATATAATCCAGGGGGTCACCACAAACCCAAACCTCTAATACACATGCAAAAGATAAAGGGAAAGAAATCCAAGAATATCATTAAAGAAAACGAGCAAACCATGAGAGAGAGAGCAAGAGAAGAAAGGATCAGAGAAAAACTACACAAAAAACTATGAAACAAGTAACAAAACATCAATAAATACATGTCTAATGATAATTAGTTTGAATGTAAATGGACTAAATGCTCCAAGCAAAAGAGCATGACAGAGTTTGTATATATATATAAAAGATTTCACACCTAAAGACACCTGCAGATGGAAATAAAGAGATGGAGAAACATTAATCATGCAAGTGGATGTCAAGAGAAGTCAGAGTAGCAATCCTTATATCAGACAAAATAGACTTTTTTAACATTGAAATTGATTTAGCCAACATAGAGTACACCAGTAATTTCAAATGTAGCGTTCCACAATTCATCAGTTGTGTATAACACCCAGTGTTCACCACATCACATGCATTCCTTAATGCCCATCACACAGTTACTCCATCTCCCCACCCACCTTTCCTCCAGCAACCCTCAGTTTGTTTCCAATAGCTGGGAACCTGTCATGGATTTTCTTCCTCTCTGGTTTCTTCGCATTCATTTTCCCTCCCTTCCCCTATGATCCTCTGTGCTGTTCCTTCTATTCCACATATGAGTAAAACCATATAATAATTGTTTTTCTCTGACTGACTTATTTTGCTCAGCATAATACCCTCCAGTGCCTTCCACATCGATATGCTAAATATTGATCCTTTCTGATGGCTGAGTCATATTCCATTGTATATGTATATACCATGTTTTCTTTATCCATTTATCTGTCGATGGATGTCTTGGTTCCTTCCACGGTTTGGCTATTGTGGACAATGTCGCTATAAACATTCGGGGTGCAGTTGCCCCTTCAGATCACTACATTTGTAGCTTTGGGGTAAATAAAATTGCTGGGTTGTAAGGGAGCTCTCTTTTAAGTTCTTGAGGAACCTCCATATTGTTTTCCAAAGTGGCTGTACCAGTTTTCATTCCCACTTAGAAGTGTAAGAGAGTTCCCCTTTCTCCTCACCAACATTTGTTATTTCTTCGCTTGTTAACTTTTGCAATTCTGACTGGTATGAAGTGGTATCTCATTGTCATTTGGATTTCTTTTTCCCCATGCCAAGTGATGTTGAGCAGTTTGTCATATATCTGTTGGCCATTTGTGTGTCTTCTTTGGAGAAATATCTGTTCATATCTTCTGCCCATTTCTTGACTCGCTTATTTGTTTTTTGGGTGTTGAGTTTGGGTGTTGAACGGTAGTAAAGCGTACGGCACTTTCATGATGCTTCCACACCCACTTTTGGAAATGCTTCTCTCTCAAGGATACCTGAAGATGTTAGTGGAGAGTTGCCGTATACGCAGACTTGCTTTTCCCAGGTGAGTGCATGGCACATTCCTTATTCACTCACGCGCGCGCGCGCGCGCACACACACACACACACACACACACACACAGAGTTGAACATGTTTCTGTCTCGTCAGGAAAGGAGGTGTTCGTTGAGAGACGGTTTCTCGCCAATGCTTTTGGGTGCTTGCCCTTTTCCCCCCGGAGAGTGAACTGTATGCGCTTTTTCCGTAGGCTTCAGTACACACTCTTGAGAAGCCTTCCGTCAGTCAGAAACAGGCCGTGAGTTGAAAGAGGCGTTCCACACAGACCTCCTTCTCAGAGCGAAGCCTGTCACACTTTTCCTTGGGCCTCCACACGCACTTTAGAAAAACTTCCTCCGGGAAGCTGTGAGTTGAACGACGGGTTTCCTACAGCGGTTTTCCGTGGGGGTAAGGATATATGGCACTTGGCCTTAGGCTTCCACGCACACATTGGAAACGGCTTCTCTCTTCGTGAAACAAGATGTGCGCTGAACGTTGCGTTCTGCGCAGGCTTGCTTTTCACACATCAGCCGATGGTACTTTCCCTAGGCTTCCACACGCGCAGTGAGTATCCCTTCCCTAAACCTGAACCAAGACGCGGGGGAAAGCTGCCTTCTACACCACCTTCTTTTCCGAGTTTCGTATAGAACCCTTGCGTTGTGCTTCCACATCCACTTTTGTCACTGCTTCGATATATCCTCCGGAGAGGGGTTCGCTTTAAAGACGGTCTCCCTCCGTCACGCTTTCAAGGAGTTAAGGATAGGGCACTCTCCTTGTGCTTGCACACGTCCACTTGCAATCTCGACTGACTTCATGACCCCGTCCATATGCTACGCTGAAAGTCCCATTGCGCGCGGCCTTGTTTCTAAGAGATGAGGACAGGGCACGGCACGTTCCTTGTGCTTCCACCACGACTATATAAAAGGCTCCCGTCTCCGAGGCAAAGGATGTCAGGTGCAAGACGGCTTCGCAAAAGCGAGGTTGCCTCTTAGAGGGCGGTCTACGGCGCTCTGCTGACGCTTCCACGCCTACATATGCAAACGCTTCTGGGCTCACGAAAGAAGACGTCCGTTGAAAGCTGCCTTGTACCCCGACGCGTTTCTCGGAGTTAGGTCCAGGGAACGGTCCCTGTGCGATCACACGCAGCCTTGAGATGGCTCAGCTCTTTTCGATCGTCAGGGAGGACGTTTCTCGGAGTTAGGTCCAGGGAAAGGTAGTAAAGCGTACGGCACTTTCATGATGCTTCCACACCCACTTTTGGAAATGCTTCTCTCTCCAGGATACCTGAAGATGCTAGTGGCGAGTCGCCGTAGACGCAGACTTGCTTTTCCCAGGTCAGTACATGGCACTCTCCTTATTCACTCACGCACGCGTGCGCGCACGTGCCCTCACACACACACACACACACACACACACACACACACACACACACACACAGAGTTGAACATGTTTCTGTCTCGTCAGGAAAGAAGGTGATCGTTGAGAGACGGTTTCTCGCCGATGCTTTTGGGTTCTTGCTTTTTTCCCCCCGGAGAGAGAAGTGTAGCCGCTTTTTCCCTAGGCTTCCGTACACACCCTTGAGAAGCCTTCCGTCAGCCAGAAACAAGCCATGAGTTGAAAGAGGCGTTCCACGCAGACCTCCTTCTCAGAGCGAAGCCTGTCACACTTTTCCTTGTGAAGTAAACTAGAGAGATACAAATACTTTCTCAATGATTGCTTTAACAAAAAAGGACTAAATATCCCAATCAGAAAACATAGACTGTAAAGAGGAAGCAAGACCCATCTCTATGCTGCCTACCAGAGAATCACTTCAGACCTAAAAATAAAAGCAGATTGGAAGTAATGGGACACAAAACCATTTATCATGCAAATGGAAGTGAAAAGAAAGTTGGAGTCGTAATATTTTTATGAGACAAAATAAACTGAATTGTGGGGAAGATGACAGAGTAGAAGGACCCTAAACTCACCTCATCCCACAGATACAACTAGGTAACACTCACACCAGAGTCACCCAGAAATGGACCTTCAGATTTCCCCACAAAACTCTACAACTAAATGGAGAGAGGGAATCACATCAAAGATGGTAGGAAGGACAAGGACTCTGTAGGAATCTAAAGCCCATATTTCTGACCACCAGAGGGAGGGAACCACAGTCACAGAGGGGCCAGAAACAAACTACTACACCGGGGAGCCTCTAAAGCGTAGAGACATCCTCATAGCTTATGGCTTTGAAAATCAGAAGGGATGACATTTGTGAGCGTATACAACCAGCAGACTTAAAGCTTGGAACTTTTCAAAATCAGCTGTCTCAGCTCTGAGAGAGCACAGAAGGTGATCGGAAGCTGAGATCTGTCCTTAAAGATTAAGCAGAGCAAAGAGTGTGGAGAAGCTTGGGTGAAGCAGGTTGAAAGGTGCTTGAGGATTAAACAAGGGAGACATAGTTCCTGAACTCAGAGTTTGCTAAGGGACTTGTCCAGGAACAAAGGAGCTGGCAGGTGCCATTTCCCTCTACGGCCCCTCATTATAAACACACACCTACCTGCAAGACCAAGCACAATCTAGCAATCACTAACTTGCATAAACCATGGCCCATCCCCACACCTACCACACCTGCTTCAGTCCCAGTGCTGTGGATACCCTCCCTGATAAGACCCACACAATCCTTGACAACAATATGTCTCCCCATCACCCACAGAACACGCATGCATCTTGTTAAAACAGCACACCCCATGTGTTGTGCACAATGACACAGTCCAGATCCAGTCTCTGTTGTTGCTATGCATTACCTTCAGAGGAGAACCAGCATCACCAAGTGAAAAATGTATGTTCTGCCCCGTATTTTCAAGAACAAGCAATATATCTGACCTTCCTAACAGAGAGATATTCTCTGAGAAGTAGGCCAAATGAGCAGACAGAGGACTATGTCCTAAACGAAAGAAGAGGACAAAGCCACAGCAAGAGACCTAAACAAAATGGATATAAGGAACATGCCTGACAGAAAATTTAAGATAACAATTATAAAGATACTCACTGGGGAAATGAAAAGAGGGAGGACATCAGAAGGGGGAACATCATTGAGACTCTTAACAAAGAGATATGAAAGAAATAATCAGAGATGTGGAACACAAGAAATGAAATGAAGAATATACTAGATAGAATAATTAGCAGGATGGACGAAGCAGAGGAACAAATTAATGAACTAGAAGACAGTAATGGAAAGTAATCAAGCGGAACAAATGAGAGGAAAAAGAAGTATGCAAAAATGAGAAGAGACTTAGGGAATTCAGTGACTCCATCCAGTGTAACAACACCCACATGAGAGGGATGCCAGAAGGTGAAAAGGGGGAAAAGGGGGCAGAAAATCTATTTGACCAAAGAAGAGCTGAAAACTTAACCTAATCTGGTGAAGGAAACCTATACAAATCCATAAGGCATAGAGATCCCCTCCCACAAAATCAACCTAAGGAGGTCCACATCAAGACACATAGTAATCCAAATGGGAAAAGGTAGTGATAAAGAAAAAACATTTAAAGCAGCAAGATAAAAGAAGACAGGTAACATGCAAGGGAAAGCCCATAAAGCTATCAGCTGAGTTTTCAGCAGAAACTATGCAGGACAGAAGAAAGTGGCGTTAAATATTCAAAGTGCTGAAGGAGAAAAATCTGCAGCAAGGAATAATTTATCCAGCAAGCCTATCCTTCAGAAAAGAAGGGGAGAAAAAGAGTTTCTTAGCCACACAAACTAAAAGAGTTCATGACCACTAAATTAACTACAAAAAATATTGAAGGGGACACTATGAGTGGAAAAAAATCGTAAGTGAGAGTATGACAATAATGAATCAAGGAAGCAGTAAAAATAAGTATTTCGGTAAAAATCAGTTAAGGGATTCACAAAATAAAAGTATGTAAAATATGAAAACATATACCCTAACACATGAGGAGGAGTCAACAGTGGGTTTGAACTTAAACAGCATTCAACTTAATATAGACTGAAAAGGCTATATATAATCCAGGGGGTCACCACAAACCCAAACCTCTAATACACATGCAAAAGATAAAGGGAAAGAAATCCAAGAATATCATTAAAGAAAATGAGCAAACCATGAGAGAGAGAGCAAGAGAAGAAAGGATCAGAGAAAAACTACACAAAAAACTATGAAACAAGTAACAAAACATCAATAAATACATGTCTAATGATAATTAGTTTGAATGTAAATGGACTAAATGCTCCAAGCAAAAGAGCATGACAGAGTTTGTATATATATATAAAAGATTTCACACCTAAAGACACCTGCAGATGGAAATTAAGAGATGGAGAAACATTAATCATGCAAGTGGATGTCAAAAGAAGTCAGAGTAGCAATCCTTATATCAGACAAAATAGACTTTTTTAACATTGAAATTGAATTAGCCAACATAGAGTACACCAGTAGTTTCAAATGTAGCGTTCCACAATTCATCAGTTGTGTATAACACCCAGTGTTCATCACATCGCATGCATTCCTTAATGCCCATCACACAGTTACTCCATCTCCCCACCCACCTTTCCTCCAACAACCCTCAGTTTGTTTCCAATAGTTAGGAACCTGTCATGGATTTTCTTCCTCTCTGGTTTCTTCGCATTCATTTTCCCTCCCTTCCCCTATGATCCTCTGTGCTGTTCCTTCTATTCCACATATGAGTAAAACCATATAATAATTGTTTTTCTCTGACTGACTTATTTTGCTCAGCATAATACCGTCCAGTGCCTTCCACATCGATATGCTAAATATTGATCCTTTCTGATGGCTGAGTCATATTCCATTGTATATGTATATACCATGTTTTCTTTATCCATTTATCTGTCGATGGATGTCTTGGTTCCTTCCACGGTTTGGCTATTGTGGACAATGTCGCTATAAACATTCGGGGTGCAGTTGCCCCTTCAGATCACTACATTTGTAGCTTTGGGGTAAATAAAATTGCTGGGTTGTAAGGGAGCTCTCTTTTAAGTTCTGGAGGAACCTCCATATTGTTTTCCAAAGTGGCTGTACCAGTTTTCATTCCCACTTAGAAGTGTAAGAGAGTTCCCCTTTCTCCTCACCAACATTTGTTTTTTCTTCGCTTGTTAATTTTTGCAATTCTGACTGGTGTGAAGTGGTATGTCATTGTCATTTGGATTTCTTTTTCCCCATGCCAAGTGATGTTGAGCAGTTTGTCATATGTCTGTTGGCCATTTGTGTGTCTTCTTTGGAGAAATATCTGTTCATATCTTCTGCCCATTTCTTGACTCGCTTATTTGTTTTTTGGGTGTTGAGTTTGGGTGTTGAACGGTAGTAAAGCGTACGGCACTTTCATGATGCTTCCACACCCACTTTTGGAAATGCTTCTCTCTCAAGGATACCTGAAGATGTTAGTGGAGAGTTGCCGTATACGCAGACTTGCTTTTCCCAGGTGAGTGCATGGCACATTCCTTATTCACTCACGCGCGCGCGCGCGCGCACACACACACACACACACACACACACACACACACACACACAGAGTTGAACATGTTTCTGTCTCGTCAGGAAAGGAGGTGTTCGTTGAGAGACGGTTTCTCGCCAATGCTTTTGGGTGCTTGCCCTTTTCCCCCCGGAGAGTGAAGTGTATGCGCTTTTTGCCTAGGCTTCCGTACACACCCTTGAGAAGCCTTCCCTCAGCCAGAAACAAGCCGTGAGTTGAAAGAGGCGTTCCACACAGACCTCCTTCTCAGAGCGAAGCCTGTCACACTTTTCCTTGGGCCTCCACACGCACTTTAGAAAAACTTCCTCCGGGAAGCTGTGAGTTGAACGACGGGTTTCCTACAGCGGTTTTCCGTGGGGGTAAGGATATATGGCACTTGGCCTTAGGCTTCCACGCACAGATTGGAAAGGCTTCTCTCTTCGTGAAACAAGATGTGCGCTGAACGTTGCGTTCTGCGCAGGCTTGCTTTTCACACATCAGCCCATGGTACTTTCCCTAGGCTTCCACACGCGCAGTGAGTATCCCTTCCCTAAACCTGAACCAAGACGCGGGGGAAAGCTGCCTTCTACACCACCTTCTTTTCCGAGTTTCGTATAGAACCCTTGCGTTGTGCTTCCACATCCACTTTTGTCACTGCTTCGATATATCCTCCGGAGAGGGGTTCGCTTGAAAGACGGTCTCCCTCCGTCACGCTTTCAAGGAGTTAAGGATAGGGCACTCTCCTTGTGCCTGCACACGTCCACTTGCAATCTCGACTGACTTCATGACCCCGTCCAATGCTACGCTGAAAGTCCCATTGCGCGCGGCCTTGTTTCTAAGAGATGAGGACAGGGCACGGCACGTTCCTTGTGCTTCCACCACGACTATATAAAAGGCTCCCGTCTCCAAGGCAAAGGATGTCAGGTGCAAGACGGCTTCTCAAAAGCGAGGTTGCCTCTTAGAGGGCGGTCTACGGCGCTCTGCTGACGCTTCCACGCCTACATATGCAAACGCTTCTGGGCTCACGAAAGAAGACGTCCGTTGAAAGCTGCCTTGTGCCCCGACGCGTTTCTCGGAGTTAGGTCCAGGGAACGGTCCCTGTGCGATCACACGCAGCCTTGAGATGGCTCAGCTCTTTTCGATCGTCAGGGAGGACGTTTCTCGGAGTTAGGTCCAGGGAAAGGTAGTAAAGCGTACGGCACTTTCATGATGCTTCCACACCCACTTTTAGAAATGCTTCTCTCTCCAGGATACCTGAAGATGCTAGTGGCGAGTCGCCGTAGACGCAGACTTGCTTTTCCCAGGTCAGTACATGGCACTCTCCTTATTCACTCACGCACGCGCGCGCGCGCGTGCCCTCACACACACACACACACACACACACACACACACACACACACACAGAGTTGAACATGTTTCTGTCTCGTCAGGAAAGAAGGTGATCGTTGAGAGACGGTTTCTCGCCGATGCTTTTGGGTTCTTGCTTTTTTCCCCCCGGAGAGAGAAGTGTAGCCGCTTTTTCCCTAGGCTTCCGTACACACCCTTGAGAAGCCTTCCGTCAGCCAGAAACAAGCCATGAGTTGAAAGAGGCGTTCCACGCAGACCTCCTTCTCAGAGCGAAGCCTGTCACACTTTTCCTTGTGAAGTAAACTAGAGAGATACAAATACTTTCTCAATGATTGCTTTAACAAAAAAGGACTAAATATCCCAATCAGAAAACATAGACTGTAAAGAGGAAGCAAGACCCATCTCTATGCTGCCTACCAGAGAATCACTTCAGACCTAAAAATAAAAGCAGATTGGAAGTAATGGGACACAAAACCATTTATCATGCAAATGGAAGTGAAAAGAAAGTTGGAGTCGTAATATTTTTATGAGACAAAATAAACTGAATTGTGGGGAAGATGGCAGAGTAGAAGGACCCTAAACTCACCTCATCCCACAGATACAACTAGGTAACACTCACACCAGAGTCACCCAGAAATGGACCTTCAGATTTCCCCACAAAACTATACAACTAAATGGAGAGAGGGAATCACATCAAAGATGGTAGGAAGGACAAGGACTCTGTAGGAATCTAAAGCCCATATTTCTGACCACCAGAGGGAGGGAACCACAGTCACAGAGGGGCCAGAAACAAACTACTACACCGGGGAGCCTCTAAAGCGTAGAGACATCCTCATAGCTTATGGCTTTGAAAATCAGAAGGGATGACATTTGTGAGCGTATACAACCAGCAGACTTAAAGCTTGGAACTTTTAAAAATCAGCTGTCTCAGCTCTGAGAGAGCACAGAAGGTGATAGGAAGCTGAGATCTGTCCTTAAAGATTAAGCAGAGCAAAGAGTGTGGAGAAGCTTGGGTGAAGCAGGTTGAAAGGTGCTTGAGGATTAAACAAGGGAGACATAGTTCCTGAACTCAGAGTTTGCTAAGGGACTTGTCCAGGAACAAAGGAGCTGGCAGGTGCCATTTCCCTCTACGGCCCCTCATTATAAACACACACCTACCTGCAAGACCAAGCACAATCTAGCAATCACTAACTTGCATAAACCATGGCCCATCCCCACACCTACCACACCTGCTTCAGTCCCAGTGCTGTGGATACCCTCCCTGATAAGACCCACACAATCCTTGACAACAATATGTCTCCCCATCACCCACAGAACACGCATGCATCTTGTTAAAACAGCACACCCCATGTGTTGTGCACAATGACACAGTCCAGATCCAGTCTCTGTTGTTGCTATGCATTACCTTCAGAGGAGAACCAGCATCACCAAGTGAAAAATGTATGTTCTGCCCCGTATTTTCAAGAACAAGCAATATATCTGACCTTCCTAACAGAGAGATATTCTCTGAGAAGTAGGCCAAATGAGCAGACAGAGGACTATGTCCTAAACGAAAGAAGAGGACAAAGCCACAGCAAGAGACCTAAACAAAATGGATATAAGGAACATGCCTGACAGAAAATTTAAGATAACAATTATAAAGATACTCACTGGGGAAATGAAAAGAGGGAGGACATCAGAAGGGGGAACATCATTGAGACTCTTAACAAAGAGATATGAAAGAAATAATCAGAGATGTGGAACACAAGAAATGAAATGAAGAATACACTAGATAGAATAATTAGCAGGATGGACGAAGCAGAGGAACAAATTAATGAACTAGAAGACAGTAATGGAAAGTAATCAAGCGGAACAAATGAGAGGAAAAAGAAGTATGCAAAAATGAGAAGAGACTTAGGGAATTCAGTGACTCCATCCAGTGTAACAACACCCACATGAGAGGGATCCCAGAAGGTGAAAAGGGGGAAAAGGGGGCAGAAAATTTTTTGACCAAAGAAGAGCTGAAAACTTAACCTAATCTGGTGAAGGAAACCTATACAAATCCATAAGGCATAGAGATCCCCTCCCACAAAATCAACCTAAGGAGGTCCACATCAAGATACATAGTAATCAAAATGGGAAAAGGTAGTGATAAAGAAAAAACATTTAAAGCAGCAAGATAAAAGAAGACAGGTAACATGCAAGGGAAAGCCCATAAAGCTATCAGCTGAGTTTTCAGCAGAAACTATGCAGGACAGAAGAAAGTGGCGTTAAATATTCAAAGTGATGAAGGAGAAAAATCTGCAGCAAGGAATAATTTATCCAGCAAGCCTATCCTTCAGAAAAGAAGGGGAGAAAAAGAGTTTCTTAGCCACACAAACTAAAAGAGTTCATGACCACTAAATTAACTACAAAAAATATTCAAGGGGACACTATGAGTGGAAAAAAATCGTAAGTGAGGGTATGACAATAATGAATCAAGGAAGCAGTAAAAATAAGTATTTCTGTAAAAATCAGTTAAGGGATTCACAAAATAAAAGTATGTAAAATATGAAAACATATACCCTAACACATGAGGAGGAGTCAACAGTGGGTTTGAACTTAAACAGCATTCAACTTAATATAGACTGAAAAGGCTATATATAATCCAGGGGGTCACCACAAACCCAAACCTCTAATACACATGCAAAAGATAAAGGGAAAGAAATCCAAGAATATCATTAAAGAAAACGAGCAAACCATGAGAGAGAGAGCAAGAGAAGAAAGGATCAGAGAAAAACTACACAAAAAACTATGAAACAAGTAACAAGACATCAATAAATACATGTCTAATGATAATTAGTTTGAATATAAATGGACTAAACGCTCCAAGCAAAAGAGCATGACAGAGTTTGTATATATATATAAAAGATTTCACACCTAAAGACACCTGCAGATGGAAATTAAGAGATGGAGAAACATTAATCATGCAAGTGGATGTCAAAAGAAGTCAGAGTAGCAATCCTTATATCAGACAAAATAGACTTTTTTAACATTGAAATTGAATTAGCCAACATAGAGTACACCAGTAATTTCAAATGTAGCGTTCCACAATTCATCAGTTGTGTATAACACCCAGTGTTCACCACATCACATGCATTCCTTAATGCCCATCACACAGTTACTCCATCTCCCCACCCACCTTTCCTCCAGCAACCCTCAGTTTGTTTCCAATAGCTGGGAACCTGTCATGGATTTTCTTCCTCTCTGGTTTCTTCGCATTCATTTTCCCTCCCTTCCCCTATGATCCTCTGTGCTGTTCCTTCTATTCCACATATGAGTAAAACCATATAATAATTGTTTTTCTCTGACTGACTTATTTTGCTCAGCATAATACCCTCCAGTGCCATCCACATCGATATGCTAAATATTGATCCTTTCTGATGGCTGAGTCACATTCCTTTGTATATGTATATACCATGTTTTCTTTATCCATTTATCTGTCGATGGATCTCTTGGTTCCTTCCACGGTTTGGCTATTGTGGACAATATCGCTATAAACATTCGGGGTGCAGTTGCCCCTTCAGATCACTACATTTGTAGCTTTGGGGTAAATAAAATTGCTGGGTTGTAAGGGAGCTCTCTTTTAAGTTCTTGAGGAACCTCCATATTGTTTTCCAAAGTGGCTGTACCAGTTTTCATTCCCACTTAGAAGTGTAAGAGAGTTCCCCTTTCTCCTCACCAACATTTGTTATTTCTTCGCTTGTTAACTTTTGCAATTCTGACTGGTATGAAGTGGTATCTCATTGTCATTTGGATTTCTTTTTCCCCATGCCAAGTGATGTTGAGCAGTTTGTCATATATCTGTTGGCCATTTGTGTGTCTTCTTTGGAGAAATATCTGTTCATATCTTCTGCCCATTTCTTGACTCGCTTATTTGTTTTTTGGGTGTTGAGTTTGGGTGTTGAACGGTAGTAAAGCGTACGGCACTTTCATGATGCTTCCACACCCAGTTTTGGAAATGCTTCTCTCTCAAGGATACCTGAAGATGTTAGTGGAGAGTTGCCGTATACGCAGACTTGCTTTTCCCAGGTGAGTGCATGGCACATTCCTTATTCACTCACGCGCGCGCGCGCGCGCACGCACACACACACACACACACACACACACAGAGTTGAACATGTTTCTGTCTCGTCAGGAAAGGAGGTGTTCGTTGAGAGACGGTTTCTCGCCAATGCTTTTGGGTGCTTGCCCTTTTCCCCCCGGAGAGTGAACTGTATGCTCTTTTTCCGTAGGCTTCAGTACACACTCTTGAGAAGCCTTCCGTCAGTCAGAAACAGGCCGTGAGTTGAAAGAGGCGTTCCACACAGACCTCCTTCTCAGAGCGAAGCCTGTCACACTTTTCCTTGGGCCTCCACACGCACTTTAGAAAAACTTCCTCCGGGAAGCTGTGAGTTGAACGACGGGTTTCCTACAGCGGTTTTCCGTGGGGGTAAGGATATATGGCACTTGGCCTTAGGCTTCCACGCACACATTGGAAACGGCTTCTCTCTTCGTGAAACAAGATGTGCGCTGAACGTTGCGTTCTGCGCAGGCTTGCTTTTCACACATCAGCCGATGGTACTTTCCCTAGGCTTCCACACGCGCAGTGAGTATCCCTTCCCTAAACCTGAACCAAGACGCGGGGGAAAGCTGCCTTCTACACCACCTTCTTTTCCGAGTTTCGTATAGAACCCTTGCGTTGTGCTTCCACATCCACTTTTGTCACTGCTTCGATATATCCTCCGGAGAGGGGTTCGCTTGAAAGACGGTCTCCCTCCGTCACGCTTTCAAGGAGTTAAGGATAGGGCACTCTCCTTGTGCTTGCACACGTCCACTTGCAATCTCGACTGACTTCATGACCCCGTCCATATGCTACGCTGAAAGTCCCATTGCGCGCGGCCTTGTTTCTAAGAGATGAGGACAGGGCACGGCACGTTCCTTGTGCTTCCACCACGACTATATAAAAGGCTCCCGTCTCCAAGGCAAAGGATGTCAGGTGCAAGACGGCTTCGCAAAAGCGAGGTTGCCTCTTAGAGGGCGGTCTACGGCGCTCTGCTGACGCTTCCACGCCTACATATGCAAACGCTTCTGGGCTCACGAAAGAAGACGTCCGTTGAAAGCTGCCTTGTACCCCGACGCGTTTCTCGGAGTTAGGTCCAGGGAACGGTCCCTGTGCGATCACACGCAGCCTTGAGATGGCTCAGCTCTTTTCGATCGTCAGGGAGGACGTTTCTCGGAGTTAGGTCCAGGGAAAGGTAGTAAAGCGTACGGCACTTTCATGATGCTTCCACACCCACTTTTGGAAATGCTTCTCTCTCCAGGATACCTGAAGATGCTAGTGGCGAGTCGCCGTAGACGCAGACTTGCTTTTCCCAGGTCAGTACATGGCACTCTCCTTATTCACTCACGCACGCGCGCGCGCGCGTGCCCTCACACACACACACACACACACACACACACACACACACACACACACACAGAGTTGAACCTGTTTCTGTCTCGTCAGGAAAGAAGGTGATCGTTGAGAGACGGTTTCTCGCCGATGCTTTTGGGTTCTTGCTTTTTTCCCCCCGGAGAGAGAAGTGTAGCCGCTTTTTCCCTAGGCTTCCGTACACACCCTTGAGAAGCCTTCCGTCAGCCAGAAACAAGCCATGAGTTGAAAGAGGCGTTCCACGCAGACCTCCTTCTCAGAGCGAAGCCTGTCACACTTTTCCTTGTGAAGTAAACTAGAGAGATACAAATACTTTCTCAATGATTGCTTTAACAAAAAAGGACTAAATATCCCAATCAGAAAACATAGACTGTAAAGAGGAAGCAAGACCCATCTCTATGCTGCCTACCAGAGAATCACTTCAGACCTAAAAATAAAAGCAGATTGGAAGTAATGGGACACAAAACCATTTATCATGCAAATGGAAGTGAAAAGAAAGTTGGAGTCGTAATATTTTTATGAGACAAAATAAACTGAATTGTGGGGAAGATGGCAGAGTAGAAGGACCCTAAACTCACCTCATCCCACAGATACAACTAGGTAACACTCACACCAGAGTCACCCAGAAATGGACCTTCAGATTTCCCCACAAAACTATACAACTAAATGGAGAGAGGGAATCACATCAAAGATGGTAGGAAGGACAAGGACTCTGTAGGAATCTAAAGCCCATATTTCTGACCACCAGAGGGAGGGAACCACAGTCACAGAGGGGCCAGAAACAAACTACTACACCGGGGAGCCTCTAAAGCGTAGAGACATCCTCATAGCTTATGGCTTTGAAAATCAGAAGGGATGACATTTGTGAGCGTATACAACCAGCAGACTTAAAGCTTGGAACTTTTAAAAATCAGCTGTCTCAGCTCTGAGAGAGCACAGAAGGTGATAGGAAGCTGAGATCTGTCCTTAAAGATTAAGCAGAGCAAAGAGTGTGGAGAAGCTTGGGTGAAGCAGGTTGAAAGGTGCTTGAGGATTAAACAAGGGAGACATAGTTCCTGAACTCAGAGTTTGCTAAGGGACTTGTCCAGGAACAAAGGAGCTGGCAGGTGCCATTTCCCTCTACGGCCCCTCATTATAAACACACACCTACCTGCAAGACCAAGCACAATCTAGCAATCACCAGCTTGCATAAACCATGGCCCATCCCCACACCTACCACACCTGCTTCAGTCCCAGTGCTGTGGATACCCTCCCTGATAAGACCCACACAATCCTTGACAACAATATGTCTCCCCATCACCCACAGAACACGCATGCATCTTGTTAAAACAGCACACCCCATGTGTTGTGCACAATGACACAGTCCAGATCCAGTCTCTGTTGTTGCTATGCATTACCTTCAGAGGAGAACCAGCATCACCAAGTGAAAAATGTATGTTCTGCCCCGTATTTTCAAGAACAAGCAATATATCTGACCTTCCTAACAGAGAGATATTCTCTGAGAAGTAGGCCAAATGAGCAGACAGAGGACTATGTCCTAAACGAAAGAAGAGGACAAAGCCACAGCAAGAGACCTAAACAAAATGGATATAAGGAACATGCCTGACAGAAAATTTAAGATAACAATTATAAAGATACTCACTGGGGAAATGAAAAGAGGGAGGACATCAGAAGGGGGAACATCATTGAGACTCTTAACAAAGAGATATGAAAGAAATAATCAGAGATGTGGAACACAAGAAATGAAATGAAGAATATACTAGATAGAATAATTAGCAGGATGGACGAAGCAGAGGAACAAATTAATGAACTAGAAGACAGTAATGGAAAGTAATCAAGCGGAACAAATGAGAGGAAAAAGAAGTATGCAAAAATGAGAAGAGACTTAGGGAATTCAGTGACTCCATCCAGTGTAACAACACCCACATGAGAGGGATCCCAGAAGGTGAAAAGGGGGAAAAGGGGGCAGAAAATCTATTTGACCAAAGAAGAGCTGAAAACTTAACCTAATCTGGTGAAGGAAACCTATACAAATCCATAAGGCATAGAGATCCCCTCCGACAAAATCAACCTAAGGAGGTCCACATCAAGATACATAGTAATCAAAATGGGAAAAGGTAGTGATAAAGAAAAAACATTTAAAGCAGCAAGATAAAAGAAGACAGGTAACATGCAAGGGAAAGCCCATAAAGCTATCAGCTGAGTTTTCAGCAGAAACTATGCAGGACAGAAGAAAGTGGCGTTAAATATTCAAAGTGCTGAAGGAGAAAAATCTGCAGCAAGGAATAATTTATCCAGCAAGCCTATCCTTCAGAAAAGAAGGGGAGAAAAAGAGTTTCTTAGCCACACAAACTAAAAGAGTTCATGACCACTAAATTAACTACAAAAAATATTGAAGGGGACACTATGAGTGGAAAAAAATCGTAAGTGAGAGTATGACAATAATGAATCAAGGAAGCAGTAAAAATAAGTATTTCTGTAAAAATCAGTTAAGGGATTCACAAAATAAAAGTATGTAAAATATGAAAACATATACCCTAACACATGAGGAGGAGTCAACAGTGGGTTTGAACTTAAACAGCATTCAACTTAATATGGACTGAAAAGGCTATATATAATCCAGGGGGTCACCACAAACCCAAACCTCTAATACACATGCAAAAGATAAAGGGAAAGAAATCCAAGAATATCATTAAAGAAAACGAGCAAACCATGAGAGAGAGAGCAAGAGAAGAAAGGATCAGAGAAAAACTACACAAAAAACTATGAAACAAGTAACAAAACATCAATAAATACATGTCTAATGATAATTAGTTTGAATGTAAATGGACTAAATGCTCCAAGCAAAAGAGCATGACAGAGTTTGTATATATATATAAAAGATTTCACACCTAAAGACACCTGCAGATAGAAATTAAGAGATGGAGAAACATTAATCATGCAAGTGGATGTCAAAAGAAGTCAGAGTAGCAATCCTTATATCAGACAAAATAGACTTTTTTAACATTGAAATTGAATTAGCCAACATAGAGTACACCAGTAATTTCAAATGTAGCGTTCCACAATTCATCAGTTGTGTATAACACCCAGTGTTCATCACATCACATGCATTCCTTAATGCCCATCACACAGTTACTCCATCTCCCCACCCACCTTTCCTCCAGCAACCCTCAGTTTGTTTCCAATAGTTGGGAACCTGTCATGGATTTTCTTCCTCTCTGGTTTCTTCGCATTCATTTTCCCTCCCTTCCCCTATGATCCTCTGTGCTGTTCCTTCTATTCCACATATGAGTAAAACCATATAATAATTGTTTTTCTCTGACTGACTTATTTTGCTCAGCATAATACCCTCCAGTGCCTTCCACATCGATATGCTAAATATTGATCCTTTCTGATGGCTGAGTCATATTCCATTGTATATGTATATAGCATGTTTTCTTTATCCATTTATCTGTCGATGGATGTCTTGGTTCCTTCCACGGTTTGGCTATTGTGGACAATGTCGCTATAAACATTCGGGGTGCAGTTGCCCCTTCAGATCACTACATTTGTAGCTTTGGGGTAAATAAAATTGCTGGGTTGTAAGGGAGCTCTCTTTTAAGTTCTTGAGGAACCTCCATATTGTTTTCCAAAGTGGCTGTACCAGTTTTCATTCCCACTTAGAAGTGTAAGAGAGTTCCCCTTTCTCCTCACCAACATTTGTTATTTCTTCGCTTGTTAACTTTTGCAATTCTGACTGGTATGAAGTGGTATCTCATTGTCATTTGGATTTCTTTTTCCCCATGCCAAGTGATGTTGAGCAGTTTGTCAAATGTCTGTTGGCCATTTGTGTGTCTTCTTTGGAGAAATATCTGTTCATATCTTCTGCCCATTTCTTGACTCGCTTATTTGTTTTTTGGGTGTTGAGTTTGGGTGTTGAACGGTAGTAAAGCGTACGGCACTTTCATGATGCTTCCACACCCACTTTTGGAAATGCTTCTCTCTCAAGGATACCTGAAGATGTTAGTGGAGAGTTGCCGTATACGCAGACTTGCTTTTCCCAGGTGAGTGCATGGCACATTCCTTATTCACTCACGCGCGCGCGCGCGCACACACACACACACACACACACACACACACACACACACACACAGAGTTGAACATGTTTCTGTCTCGTCAGGAAAGGAGGTGTTCGTTGAGAGACGGTTTCTCGCCAATGCTTTTGGGTGCTTGCCCTTTTCCCCCCGGAGAGTGAAGTGTATGCGCTTTTTGCCTAGGCTTCCGTACACACCCTTGAGAAGCCTTCCCTCAGCCAGAAACAAGCCGTGAGTTGAAAGAGGCGTTCCACACAGACCTCCTTCTCAGAGCGAAGCCTGTCACACTTTTACTTGGGCCTCCACACGCACTTTAGAAAAACTTCCTCCGGGAAGCTGTGAGTTGAACGACGGGTTTCCTACAGCGGTTTTCCGTGGGGGTAAGGATATATGGCACTTGGCCTTAGGCTTCCACGCACAGATTGGAAAGGCTTCTCTCTTCGTGAAACAAGATGTGCGCTGAACGTTGCGTTCTGCGCAGGCTTGCTTTTCACACATCAGCCCATGGTACTTTCCCTAGGCTTCCACACGCGCAGTGAGTATCCCTTCCCTAAACCTGAACCAAGACGCGGGGGAAAGCTGCCTTCTACACCACCTTCTTTTCCGAGTTTCGTATAGAACCCTTGCGTTGTGCTTCCACATCCACTTTTGTCACTGCTTCGATATATCCTCCGGAGAGGGGTTCGCTTGAAAGACGGTCTCCCTCCGTCACGCTTTCAAGGAGTTAAGGATAGGGCACTCTCCTTATGCCTGCACACGTCCACTTGCAATCTCGACTGACTTCATGACCCCGTCCAATGCTACGCTGAAAGTCCCATTGCGCGCGGCCTTGTTTCTAAGAGATGAGGACAGGGCACGGCACGTTCCTTGTGCTTCCACCACGACTATATAAAAGGCTCCCGTCTCCAAGGCAAAGGATGTCAGGTGCAAGACGGCTTCTCAAAAGCGAGGTTGCCTCTTAGAGGGCGGTCTACGGCGCTCTGCTGACGCTTCCACGCCTACATATGCAAACGCTTCTGGGCTCACGAAAGAAGACGTCCGTTGAAAGCTGCCTTGTACCCCGACGCGTTTCTCGGAGTTAGGTCCAGGGAACGGTCCCTGTGCGATCACACGCAGCCTTGAGATGGCTCAGCTCTTTTCGATCGTCAGGGAGGACGTTTCTCGGAGTTAGGTCCAGGGAAAGGTAGTAAAGCGTACGGCACTTTCATGATGCTTCCACACCCACTTTTGGAAATGCTTCTCTCTCCAGGATACCTGAAGATGCTAGTGGCGAGTCGCCGTAGACGCAGACTTGCTTTTCCCAGGTCAGTACATGGCACTCTCCTTATTCACTCACGCACGCGCGCGCGCGCGTGCCCTCACACACACACACACACACACACACACACACACACACACACACACACAGAGTTGAACCTGTTTCTGTCTCGTCAGGAAAGAAGGTGATCGTTGAGAGACGGTTTCTCGCCGATGCTTTTGGGTTCTTGCTTTTTTCCCCCCGGAGAGAGAAGTGTAGCCGCTTTTTCCCTAGGCTTCCGTACACACCCTTGAGAAGCCTTCCGTCAGCCAGAAACAAGCCATGAGTTGAAAGAGGCGTTCCACGCAGACCTCCTTCTCAGAGCGAAGCCTGTCACACTTTTCCTTGTGAAGTAAACTAGAGAGATACAAATACTTTCTCAATGATTGCTTTAACAAAAAAGGACTAAATATCCCAATCAGAAAACATAGACTGTAAAGAGGAAGCAAGACCCATCTCTATGCTGCCTACCAGAGAATCACTTCAGACCTAAAAATAAAAGCAGATTGGAAGTAATGGGACACAAAACCATTTATCATGCAAATGGAAGTGAAAAGAAAGTTGGAGTCGTAATATTTTTATGAGACAAAATAAACTGAATTGTGGGGAAGATGGCAGAGTAGAAGGACCCTAAACTCACCTCATCCCACAGATACAACTAGGTAACACTCACACCAGAGTCACCCAGAAATGGACCTTCAGATTTCCCCACAAAACTATACAACTAAATGGAGAGAGGGAATCACATCAAAGATGGTAGGAAGGACAAGGACTCTGTAGGAATCTAAAGCCCATATTTCTGACCACCAGAGGGAGGGAACCACAGTCACAGAGGGGCCAGAAACAAACTACTACACCGGGGAGCCTCTAAAGCGTAGAGACATCCTCATAGCTTATGGCTTTGAAAATCAGAAGGGATGACATTTGTGAGCGTATACAACCAGCAGACTTAAAGCTTGGAACTTTTAAAAATCAGCTGTCTCAGCTCTGAGAGAGCACAGAAGGTGATAGGAAGCTGAGATCTGTCCTTAAAGATTAAGCAGAGCAAAGAGTGTGGAGAAGCTTGGGTGAAGCAGGTTGAAAGGTGCTTGAGGATTAAACAAGGGAGACATAGTTCCTGAACTCAGAGTTTGCTAAGTGACTTGTCCAGGAACAAAGGAGCTGGCAGGTGCCATTTCCCTCTACGGCCCCTCATTATAAACACACACCTACCTGCAAGACCAAGCACAATCTAGCAATCACCAGCTTGCATAAACCATGGCCCATCCCCACACCTACCACACCTGCTTCAGTCCCAGTGCTGTGGATACCCTCCCTGATAAGACCCACACAATCCTTGACAACAATATGTCTCCCCATCACCCACAGAACACGCATGCATCTTGTTAAAACAGCACACCCCATGTGTTGTGCACAATGACACAGTCCAGATCCAGTCTCTGTTGTTGCTATGCATTACCTTCAGAGGAGAACCAGCATCACCAAGTGAAAAATGTATGTTCTGCCCCGTATTTTCAAGAACAAGCAATATATCTGACCTTCCTAACAGAGAGATATTCTCTGAGAAGTAGGCCAAATGAGCAGACAGAGGACTATGTCCTAAACGAAAGAAGAGGACAAAGCCACAGCAAGAGACCTAAACAAAATGGATATAAGGAACATGCCTGACAGAAAATTTAAGATAACAATTATAAAGATACTCACTGGGGAAATGAAAAGAGGGAGGACATCAGAAGGGGGAACATCATTGAGACTCTTAACAAAGAGATATGAAAGAAATAATCAGAGATGTGGAACACAAGAAATGAAATGAAGAATATACTAGATAGAATAATTAGCAGGATGGACGAAGCAGAGGAACAAATTAATGAACTAGAAGACAGTAATGGAAAGTAATCAAGCGGAACAAATGAGAGGAAAAAGAAGTATGCAAAAATGAGAAGAGACTTAGGGAATTCAGTGACTCCATCCAGTGTAACAACACCCACATGAGAGGGATCCCAGAAGGTGAAAAGGGGGAAAAGGGGGCAGAAAATCTATTTGACCAAAGAAGAGCTGAAAACTTAACCTAATCTGGTGAAGGAAACCTATACAAATCCATAAGGCATAGAGATCCCCTCCCACAAAATCAACCTAAGGAGGTCCACATCAAGATACATAGTAATCAAAATGGGAAAAGGTAGTGATAAAGAAAAAACATTTAAAGCAGCAAGATAAAAGAAGACAGGTAACATGCAAGGGAAAGCCCATAAAGCTATCAGCTGAGTTTTCAGCAGAAACTATGCAGGACAGAAGAAAGTGGCGTTAAATATTCAAAGTGATGAAGGAGAAAAATCTGCAGCAAGGAATAATTTATCCAGCAAGCCTATCCTTCAGAAAAGAAGGGGAGAAAAAGAGTTTCTTAGCCACACAAACTAAAAGAGTTCATGACCACTAAATTAACTACAAAAAATATTCAAGGGGACACTATGAGTGGAAAAAAATCGTAAGTGAGAGTATGACAATAATGAATCAAGGAAGCAGTAAAAATAAGTATTTCTGTAAAAATCAGTTAAGGGATTCACAAAATAAAAGTATGTAAAATATGAAAACATATACCCTAACACATGAGGAGGAGTCAACAGTGGGTTTGAACTTAAACAGCATTCAACTTAATATAGACTGAAAAGGCTATATATAATCCAGGGGGTCACCACAAACCCAAACCTCTAATACACATGCAAAAGATAAAGGGAAAGAAATCCAAGAATATCATTAAAGAAAACGAGCAAACCATGAGAGAGAGAGCAAGAGAAGAAAGGATCAGAGAAAAACTACACAAAAAACTATGAAACAAGTAACAAGACATCAATAAATACATGTCTAATGATAATTAGTTTGAATATAAATGGACTAAACGCTCCAAGCAAAAGAGCATGACAGAGTTTGTATATATATATAAAAGATTTCACACCTAAAGACACCTGCAGATGGAAATTAAGAGATGGAGAAACATTAATCATGCAAGTGGATGTCAAAAGAAGTCAGAGTAGCAATCCTTATATCAGACAAAATAGACTTTTTTAACATTGAAATTGAATTAGCCAACATAGAGTACACCAGTAATTTCAAATGTAGCGTTCCACAATTCATCAGTTGTGTATAACACCCAGTGTTCACCACATCACATGCATTCCTTAATGCCCATCACACAGTTACTCCATCTCCCCACCCACCTTTCCTCCAGCAACCCTCAGTTTGTTTCCAATAGCTGGGAACCTGTCATGGATTTTCTTCCTCTCTGGTTTCTTCGCATTCATTTTCCCTCCCTTCCCCTATGATCCTCTGTGCTGTTCCTTCTATTCCACATATGAGTAAAACCATATAATAATTGTTTTTCTCTGACTGACTTATTTTGCTCAGCATAATACCCTCCAGTGCCATCCACATCGATATGCTAAATATTGATCCTTTCTGATGGCTGAGTCACATTCCTTTGTATATGTATATACCATGTTTTCTTTATCCATTTATCTGTCGATGGATCTCTTGGTTCCTTCCACGGTTTGGCTATTGTGGACAATATCACTATAAACATTCGGGGTGCAGTTGCCCCTTCAGATCACTACATTTGTAGCTTTGGGGTAAATAAAATTGCTGGGTTGTAAGGGAGCTCTCTTTTAAGTTCTTGAGGAACCTCCATATTGTTTTCCAAAGTGGCTGTACCAGTTTTCATTCCCACTTAGAAGTGTAAGAGAGTTCCCCTTTCTCCTCACCAACATTTGTTATTTCTTCGCTTGTTAACTTTTGCAATTCTGACTGGTATGAAGTGGTATCTCATTGTCATTTGTATTTCTTTTTCCCCATGCCAAGTGATGTTGAGCAGTTTGTCATATATCTGTTGGCCATTTGTGTGTCTTCTTTGGAGAAATATCTGTTCATATCTTCTGCCCATTTCTTGACTCGCTTATTTGTTTTTTGGGTGTTGAGTTTGGGTGTTGAACGGTAGTAAAGCGTACGGCACTTTCATGATGCTTCCACACCCAGTTTTGGAAATGCTTCTCTCTCAAGGATACCTGAAGATGTTAGTGGAGAGTTGCCGTATACGCAGACTTGCTTTTCCCAGGTGAGTGCATGGCACATTCCTTATTCACTCACGCGCGCGCGCGCGCGCACACACACACACACACACACACACACACACAGAGTTGAACATGTTTCTGTCTCGTCAGGAAAGGAGGTGTTCGTTGAGAGACGGTTTCTCGCCAATGCTTTTGGGTGCTTGCCCTTTTCCCCCCGGAGAGTGAACTGTATGCGCTTTTTCCGTAGGCTTCAGTACACACTCTTGAGAAGCCTTCCGTCAGTCAGAAACAGGCCGTGAGTTGAAAGAGGCGTTCCACACAGACCTCCTTCTCAGAGCGAAGCCTGTCACACTTTTCCTTGGGCCTCCACACGCACTTTAGAAAAACTTCCTCCGGGAAGCTGTGAGTTGAACGACGGGTTTCCTACAGCGGTTTTCCGTGGGGGTAAGGATATATGGCACTTGGCCTTAGGCTTCCACGCACACATTGGAAACGGCTTCTCTCTTCGTGAAACAAGATGTGCGCTGAACGTTGCGTTCTGCGCAGGCTTGCTTTTCACACATCAGCCCATGGTACTTTCCCTAGGCTTCCACACGCGCAGTGAGTATCCCTTCCCTAAACCTGAACCAAGACGCGGGGGAAAGCTGCCTTCTACACCACCTTCTTTTCCGAGTTTCGTATAGAACCCTTGCGTTGTGCTTCCACATCCACTTTTGTCACTGCTTCGATATATCCTCCGGAGAGGGGTTCGCTTGAAAGACGGTCTCCCTCCGTCACGCTTTCAAGGAGTTAAGGATAGGGCACTCTCCTTGTGCTTGCACACGTCCACTTGCAATCTCGACTGACTTCATGACCCCGTCCATATGCTACGCTGAAAGTCCCATTGCGCGCGGCCTTTTTCTAAGAGATGAGGACAGGGCACGGCACGTTCCTTGTGCTTCCACCACGACTATATAAAAGGCTCCCGTCTCCAAGGCAAAGGATGTCAGGTGCAAGACGGCTTCGCAAAAGCGAGGTTGCCTCTTAGAGGGCGGTCTACGGCGCTCTGCTGACGCTTCCACGCCTACATATGCAAACGCTTCTGGGCTCACGAAAGAAGACGTCCGTTGAAAGCTGCCTTGTACCCCGACGCGTTTCTCGGAGTTAGGTCCAGGGAACGGTCCCTGTGCGATCACACGCAGCCTTGAGATGGCTCAGCTCTTTTCGATCGTCAGGGAGGACGTTTCTCGGAGTTAGGTCCAGGGAAAGGTAGTAAAGCGTACGGCACTTTCATGATGCTTCCACACCCACTTTTGGAAATGCTTCTCTCTCCAGGATACCTGAAGATGCTAGTGGCGAGTCGCCGTAGACGCAGACTTGCTTTTCCCAGGTCAGTACATGGCACTCTCCTTATTCACTCACGCACGCGCGCGCGCGCGTGCCCTCACACACACACACACACACACACACACACACACACACACACACACAGAGTTGAACCTGTTTCTGTCTCGTCAGGAAAGAAGGTGATCGTTGAGAGACGGTTTCTCGCCGATGCTTTTGGGTTCTTGCTTTTTTCCCCCCGGAGAGAGAAGTGTAGCCGCTTTTTCCCTAGGCTTCCGTACACACCCTTGAGAAGCCTTCCGTCAGCCAGAAACAAGCCATGAGTTGAAAGAGGCGTTCCACGCAGACCTCCTTCTCAGAGCGAAGCCTGTCACACTTTTCCTTGTGAAGTAAACTAGAGAGATACAAATACTTTCTCAATGATTGCTTTAACAAAAAAGGACTAAATATCCCAATCAGAAAACATAGACTGTAAAGAGGAAGCAAGACCCATCTCTATGCTGCCTACCAGAGAATCACTTCAGACCTAAAAATAAAAGCAGATTGGAAGTAATGGGACACAAAACCATTTATCATGCAAATGGAAGTGAAAAGAAAGTTGGAGTCGTAATATTTTTATGAGACAAAATAAACTGAATTGTGGGGAAGATGGCAGAGTAGAAGGACCCTAAACTCACCTCATCCCACAGATACAACTAGGTAACACTCACACCAGAGTCACCCAGAAATGGACCTTCAGATTTCCCCACAAAACTATACAACTAAATGGAGAGAGGGAATCACATCAAAGATGGTAGGAAGGACAAGGACTCTGTAGGAATCTAAAGCCCATATTTCTGACCACCAGAGGGAGGGAACCACAGTCACAGAGGGGCCAGAAACAAACTACTACACCGGGGAGCCTCTAAAGCGTAGAGACATCCTCATAGCTTATGGCTTTGAAAATCAGAAGGGATGACATTTGTGAGCGTATACAACCAGCAGACTTAAAGCTTGGAACTTTTAAAAATCAGCTGTCTCAGCTCTGAGAGAGCACAGAAGGTGATAGGAAGCTGAGATCTGTCCTTAAAGATTAAGCAGAGCAAAGAGTGTGGAGAAGCTTGGGTGAAGCAGGTTGAAAGGTGCTTGAGGATTAAACAAGGGAGACATAGTTCCTGAACTCAGAGTTTGCTAAGGGACTTGTCCAGGAACAAAGGAGCTGGCAGGTGCCATTTCCCTCTACGGCCCCTCATTATAAACACACACCTACCTGCAAGACCAAGCACAATCTAGCAATCACTAACTTGCATAAACCATGGCCCATCCCCACACCTACCACACCTGCTTCAGTCCCAGTGCTGTGGATACCCTCCCTGATAAGACCCACACAATCCTTGACAACAATATGTCTCCCCATCACCCACAGAACACGCATGCGTCTTGTTAAAACAGCACACCCCATGTGTTGTGCACAATGACACAGTCCAGATCCAGTCTCTGTTGTTGCTATGCATTACCTTCAGAGGAGAACCAGCATCACCAAGTGAAAAATGTATGTTCTGCCCCGTATTTTCAAGAACAAGCAATATATCTGACCTTCCTAACAGAGAGATATTCTCTGAGAAGTAGGCCAAATGAGCAGACAGAGGACTATGTCCTAAATGAAAGAAGAGGACAAAGCCACAGCAAGAGACCTAAACAAAATGGATATAAGGAACATGCCTGACAGAAAATTTAAGATAACAATTATAAAGATACTCACTGGGGAAATGAAAAGAGGGAGGACATCAGAAGGGGGAACATCATTGAGACTCTTAACAAAGAGATATGAAAGAAATAATCAGAGATGTGGAACACAAGAAATGAAATGAAGAATATACTAGATAGAATAATTAGCAGGATGGACGAAGCAGAGGAACAAATTAATGAACTAGAAGACAGTAATGGAAAGTAATCAAGCGGAACAAATGAGAGGAAAAAGAAGTATGCAAAAATGAGAAGAGACTTAGGGAATTCAGTGACTCCATCCAGTGTAACAACACCCACATGAGAGGGATCCCAGAAGGTGAAAAGGGGGAAAAGGGGGCAGAAAATCTATTTGACCAAAGAAGAGCTGAAAACTTAACCTAATCTGGTGAAGGAAACCTATACAAATCCATAAGGCATAGAGATCCCCTCCGACAAAATCAACCTAAGGAGGTCCACATCAAGATACATAGTAATCAAAATGGGAAAAGGTAGTGATAAAGAAAAAACATTTAAAGCAGCAAGATAAAAGAAGACAGGTAACATGCAAGGGAAAGCCCATAAAGCTATCAGCTGAGTTTTCAGCAGAAACTATGCAGGACAGAAGAAAGTGGCGTTAAATATTCAAAGTGCTGAAGGAGAAAAATCTGCAGCAAGGAATAATTTATCCAGCAAGCCTATCCTTCAGAAAAGAAGGGGAGAAAAAGAGTTTCTTAGCCACACAAACTAAAAGAGTTCATGACCACTAAATTAACTACAAAAAATATTGAAGGGGACACTATGAGTGGAAAAAAATCGTAAGTGAGAGTATGACAATAATGAATCAAGGAAGCAGTAAAAATAAGTATTTCTGTAAAAATCAGTTAAGGGATTCACAAAATAAAAGTATGTAAAATATGAAAACATATACCCTAACACATGAGGAGGAGTCAACAGTGGGTTTGAACTTAAACAACATTCAACTTAATATAGACTGAAAAGGCTATATATAATCCAGGGGGTCACCACAAACCCAAACCTCTAATACACATGCAAAAGATAAAGGGAAAGAAATCCAAGAATATCATTAAAGAAAACGAGCAAACCATGAGAGAGAGAGCAAGAGAAGAAAGGATCAGAGAAAAACTACACAAAAAACTATGAAACAAGTAACAAAACATCAATAAATACATGTCTAATGATAATTAGTTTGAATGTAAATGGACTAAATGCTCCAAGCAAAAGAGCATGACAGAGTTTGTATATATATATAAAAGATTTCACACCTAAAGACACCTGCAGATGGAAATAAAGAGATGGAGAAACATTAATCATGCAAGTGGATGTCAAGAGAAGTCAGAGTAGCAATCCTTATATCAGACAAAATAGACTTTTTTAACATTGAAATTGATTTAGCCAACATAGAGTACACCAGTAATTTCAAATGTAGCGTTCCACAATTCATCAGTTGTGTATAACACCCAGTGTTCACCACATCACATGCATTCCTTAATGCCCATCACACAGTTACTCCATCTCCCCACCCACCTTTCCTCCAGCAACCCTCAGTTTGTTTCCAATAGCTGGGAACCTGTCATGGATTTTCTTCCTCTCTGGTTTCTTCGCATTCATTTTCCCTCCCTTCCCCTATGATCCTCTGTGCTGTTCCTTCTATTCCACATATGAGTAAAACCATATAATAATTGTTTTTCTCTGACTGACTTATTTTGCTCAGCATAATACCCTCCAGTGCCTTCCACATCGATATGCTAAATATTGATCCTTTCTGATGGCTGAGTCATATTCCATTGTATATGTATATACCATGTTTTCTTTATCCATTTATCTGTCGATGGATGTCTTGGTTCCTTCCACGGTTTGGCTATTGTGGACAATGTCGCTATAAACATTCGGGGTGCAGTTGCCCCTTCAGATCACTACATTTGTAGCTTTGGGGTAAATAAAATTGCTGGGTTGTAAGGGAGCTCTCTTTTAAGTTCTTGAGGAACCTCCATATTGTTTTCCAAAGTGGCTGTACCAGTTTTCATTCCCACTTAGAAGTGTAAGAGAGTTCCCCTTTCTCCTCACCAACATTTGTTATTTCTTCGCTTGTTAACTTTTGCAATTCTGACTTGTATGAAGTGGTATCTCATTGTCATTTGGATTTCTTTTTCCCCATGCCAAGTGATGTTGAGCAGTTTGTCAAATGTCTGTTGGCCATTTGTGTGTCTTCTTTGGAGAAATATCTGTTCATATCTTCTGCCCATTTCTTGACTCGCTTATTTGTTTTTTGGGTGTTGAGTTTGGGTGTTGAACGGTAGTAAAGCGTACGGCACTTTCATGATGCTTCCACACCCACTTTTGGAAATGCTTCTCTCACAAGGATACCTGAAGATGTTAGTGGACAGTTGCCGTATACGCAGACTTGCTTTTCCCAGGTGAGTGCATGGCACATTCCTTATTCACTCACGCGCGCGCGCGCACACACACACACACACACACACACACACACACACACACACAGAGTTGAACATGTTTCTGTCTCGTCAGGAAAGGAGGTGTTCGTTGAGAGACGGTTTCTCGCCAATGCTTTTGGGTGCTTGCCCTTTTCCCCCCGGAGAGTGAAGTGTATGCGCTTTTTGCCTAGGCTTCCGTACACACCCTTGAGAAGCCTTCCCTCAGCCAGAAACAAGCCGTGAGTTGAAAGAGGCGTTCCACACAGACCTCCTTCTCAGAGCGAAGCCTGTCACACTTTTACTTGGGCCTCCACACGCACTTTAGAAAAACTTCCTCCGGGAAGCTGTGAGTTGAACGACGGGTTTCCTACAGCGGTTTTCCGTGGGGGTAAGGATATATGGCACTTGGCCTTAGGCTTCCACGCACAGATTGGAAAGGCTTCTCTCTTCGTGAAACAAGATGTGCGCTGAACGTTGCGTTCTGCGCAGGCTTGCTTTTCACACATCAGCCCATGGTACTTTCCCTAGGCTTCCACACGCGCAGTGAGTATCCCTTCCCTAAACCTGAACCAAGACGCGGGGGAAAGCTGCCTTCTACACCACCTTCTTTTCCGAGTTTCGTATAGAACCCTTGCGTTGTGCTTCCACATCCACTTTTGTCACTGCTTCGATATATCCTCCGGAGAGGGGTTCGCTTGAAAGACGGTCTCCCTCCGTCACGCTTTCAAGGAGTTAAGGATAGGGCACTCTCTTTATGCCTGCACACGTCCACTTGCAATCTCGACTGACTTCATGACCCCGTCCAATGCTACGCTGAAAGTCCCATTGCGCGCGGCCTTGTTTCTAAGAGATGAGGACAGGGCACGGCACGTTCCTTGTGCTTCCACCACGACTATATAAAAGGCTCCCGTCTCCAAGGCAAAGGATGTCAGGTGCAAGACGGCTTCGCAAAAGCGAGGTTGCCTCTTAGAGGGCGGTCTACGGCGCTCTGTTGACGCTTCCACGCCTACATATGCAAACGCTTCTGGGCTCACGAAAGAAGACGTCCGTTGAAAGCTGCCTTGTACCCCGACGCGTTTCTCGGAGTTAGGTCCAGGGAACGGTCCCTGTGCGATCACACGCAGCCTTGAGATGGCTCAGCTCTTTTCGATCGTCAGGGAGGACGTTTCTCGGAGTTAGGTCCAGGGAAAGGTAGTAAAGCGTACGGCACTTTCATGATGCTTCCACACCCACTTTTGGAAATGCTTCTCTCTCCAGGATACCTGAAGATGCTAGTGGCGAGTCGCCGTAGACGCAGACTTGCTTTTCCCAGGTCAGTACATGGCACTCTCCTTATTCACTTACGCACGCGCGCGCGCGCGTGCCCTCACACACACACACACACACACACACACACACACACACACACACACACACACAGAGTTGAACATGTTTCTGTCTCGTCAGGAAAGAAGGTGATCGTTGAGAGACGGTTTCTCGCCGATGCTTTTGGGTTCTTGCTTTTTTCCCCCCGGAGAGAGAAGTGTAGCCGCTTTTTCCCTAGGCTTCCGTACACACCCTTGAGAAGCCTTCCGTCAGCCAGAAACAAGCCATGAGTTGAAAGAGGCGTTCCACGCAGACCTCCTTCTCAGAGCGAAGCCTGTCACACTTTTCCTTGTGAAGTAAACTAGAGAGATACAAATACTTTCTCAATGATTGCTTTAACAAAAAAGGACTAAATATCCCAATCAGAAAACATAGACTGTAAAGAGGAAGCAAGACCCATCTCTATGCTGCCTACCAGAGAATCACTTCAGACCTAAAAATAAAAGCAGATTGGAAGTAATGGGACACAAAACCATTTATCATGCAAATGGAAGTGAAAAGAAAGTTGGAGTCGTAATATTTTTATGAGACAAAATAAACTGAATTGTGGGGAAGATGGCAGAGTAGAAGGACCCTAAACTCACCTCATCCCACAGATACAACTAGGTAACACTCACACCAGAGTCACCCAGAAATGGACCTTCAGATTTCCCCACAAAGCTATACAACTAAATGGAGAGAGGGAATCACATCAAAGATGGTAGGAAGGACAAGGACTCTGTAGGAATCTAAAGCCCATATTTCTGACCACCAGAGGGAGGGAACCACAGTCACAGAGGGGCCAGAAACAAACTACTACACCGGGGAGCCTCTAAAGCGTAGAGACATCCTCATAGCTTATGGCTTTGAAAATCAGAAGGGATGACATTTGTGAGCGTATACAACCAGCAGACTTAAAGCTTGGAACTTTTAAAAATCAGCTGTCTCAGCTCTGAGAGAGCACAGAAGGTGATAGGAAGCTGAGATCTGTCCTTAAAGATTAAGCAGAGCAAAGAGTGTGGAGAAGCTTGGGTGAAGCAGGTTGAAAGGTGCTTGAGGATTAAACAAGGGAGACATAGTTCCTGAACTCAGAGTTTGCTAAGGGACTTGTCCAGGAACAAAGGAGCTGGCAGGTGCCATTTCCCTCTACGGCCCCTCATTATAAACACACACCTACCTGCAAGACCAAGCACAATCTAGCAATCACTAACTTGCATAAACCATGGCCCATCCGCACACCTACCACACCTGCTTCAGTCCCAGTGCTGTGGATACCCTCCCTGATAAGACCCACACAATCCTTGACAACAATATGTCTCCCCATCACCCACAGAACACGCATGCATCTTGTTAAAACAGCACACCCCATGTGTTGTGCACAATGACACAGTCCAGATCCAGTCTCTGTTGTTGCTATGCATTACCTTCAGAGGAGAACCAGCATCACCAAGTGAAAAATGTATGTTCTGCCCCGTATTTTCAAGAACAAGCAATATATCTGACCTTCCTAACAGAGAGATATTCTCTGAGAAGTAGGCCAAATGAGCAGACAGAGGACTATGTCCTAAACGAAAGAAGAGGACAAAGCCACAGCAAGAGACCTAAACAAAATGGATATAAGGAACATGCCTGACAGAAAATTTAAGATAACAATTATAAAGATACTCACTGGGGAAATGAAAAGAGGGAGGACATCAGAAGGGGGAACATCATTGAGACTCTTAACAAAGAGATATGAAAGAAATAATCAGAGATGTGGAACACAAGAAATGAAATGAAGAATACACTAGATAGAATAATTAGCAGGATGGACGAAGCAGAGGAACAAATTAATGAACTAGAAGACAGTAATGGAAAGTAATCAAGCGGAACAAATGAGAGGAAAAAGAAGTATGCAAAAATGAGAAGAGACTTAGGGAATTCAGTGACTCCATCCAGTGTAACAACACCCACATGAGAGGGATCCCAGAAGGTGAGAAGGGGGAAAAGGGGGCAGAAAATCTATTTGACCAAAGAAGAGCTGAAAACTTAACCTAATCTGGTGAAGGAAACCTATACAAATCCATAAGGCATAGAGATCCCCTCCCACAAAATCAACCTAAGGAGGTCCACATCAAGACACATAGAAATCAAAATGGGAAAAGGTAGTGATAAAGAAAAAACATTTAAAGCAGCAAGATAAAAGAAGACAGGTAACATGCAAGGGAAAGCCCATAAAGCTATCAGCTGTGTTTTCAGCAGAAACTATGCAGGACAGAAGAAAGTGGCGTTAAATATTCAAAGTGCTGAAGGAGAAAAATCTGCAGCAAGGAATATTTTATCCAGCAAGCCTATCCTTCAGAAAAGAAGGGGAGAAAAAGAGTTTCTTAGCCACACAAACTAAAAGAGTTCATGACCACTAAATTAACTACAAAAAATATTGAAGGGGACACTATGAGTGGAAAAAAATCGTAAGTGAGAGTATGACAATAATGAATCAAGGAAGCAGTAAAAATAAGTATTTCTGTAAAAATCAGTTAAGGGATTCACAAAATAAAAGTATGTAAAATATGAAAACATATACCCTAACACATGAGGAGGAGTCAACAGTGGGTTTGAACTTAAACAGCATTCAACTTAATATGGACTGAAAAGGCTATATATAATCCAGGGGGTCACCACAAACCCAAACCTCTAATACACATGCAAAAGATAAAGGGAAAGAAATCCAAGAATATCATTAAAGAAAACGAGCAAACCATGAGAGAGAGAGCAAGAGAAGAAAGGATCAGAGAAAAACTACACAAAAAACTATGAAACAAGTAACAAAACATCAATAAATACATGTCTAATGATAATTAGTTTGAATGTAAATGGACTAAATGCTCCAAGCAAAAGAGCATGACAGAGTTTGTATATATATATAAAAGATTTCACACCTAAAGACACCTGCAGATGGAAATAAAGAGATGGAGAAACATTAATCATGCAAGTGGATGTCAAGAGAAGTCAGAGTAGCAATCCTTATATCAGACAAAATAGACTTTTTTAACATTGAAATTGATTTAGCCAACATAGAGTACACCAGTAATTTCAAATGTAGCGTTCCACAATTCATCAGTTGTGTATAACACCCAGTGTTCACCACATCACATGCATTCCTTAATGCCCATCACACAGTTACTCCATCTCCCCACCCACCTTTCCTCCAGCAACCCTCAGTTTGTTTCCAATAGCTGGGAACCTGTCATGGATTTTCTTCCTCTCTGGTTTCTTCGCATTCATTTTCCCTCCCTTCCCCTATGATCCTCTGTGCTGTTCCTTCTATTCCACATATGAGTAAAACCATATAATAATTGTTTTTCTCTGACTGACTTATTTTGCTCAGCATAATACCCTCCAGTGCCTTCCACATCGATATGCTAAATATTGATCCTTTCTGATGGCTGAGTCATATTCCATTGTATATGTATATACCATGTTTTCTTTATCCATTTATCTGTCGATGGATGTCTTGGTTCCTTCCACGGTTTGGCTATTGTGGACAATGTCGCTATAAACATTCGGGGTGCAGTTGCCCCTTCAGATCACTACATTTGTAGCTTTGGGGTAAATAAAATTGCTGGGTTGTAAGGGAGCTCTCTTTTAAGTTCTTGAGGAACCTCCATATTGTTTTCCAAAGTGGCTGTACCAGTTTTCATTCCCACTTAGAAGTGTAAGAGAGTTCCCCTTTCTCCTCACCAACATTTGTTATTTCTTCGCTTGTTAACTTTTGCAATTCTGACTTGTATGAAGTGGTATCTCATTGTCATTTGGATTTCTTTTTCCCCATGCCAAGTGATGTTGAGCAGTTTGTCAAATGTCTGTTGGCCATTTGTGTGTCTTCTTTGGAGAAATATCTGTTCATATCTTCTGCCCATTTCTTGACTCGCTTATTTGTTTTTTGGGTGTTGAGTTTGGGTGTTGAACGGTAGTAAAGCGTACGGCACTTTCATGATGCTTCCACACCCACTTTTGGAAATGCTTCTCTCACAAGGATACCTGAAGATGTTAGTGGACAGTTGCCGTATACGCAGACTTGCTTTTCCCAGGTGAGTGCATGGCACATTCCTTATTCACTCACGCGCGCGCGCGCACACACACACACACACACACACACACACACACACACACAGAGTTGAACATGTTTCTGTCTCGTCAGGAAAGGAGGTGTTCGTTGAGAGACGGTTTCTCGCCAATGCTTTTGGGTGCTTGCCCTTTTCCCCCCGGAGAGTGAAGTGTATGCGCTTTTTGCCTAGGCTTCCGTACACACCCTTGAGAAGCCTTCCCTCAGCCAGAAACAAGCCGTGAGTTGAAAGAGGCGTTCCACACAGACCTCCTTCTCAGAGCGAAGCCTGTCACACTTTTACTTGGGCCTCCACACGCACTTTAGAAAAACTTCCTCCGGGAAGCTCTGAGTTGAACGACGGGTTTCCTACAGCGGTTTTCCGTGGGGGTAAGGATATATGGCACTTGGCCTTAGGCTTCCACGCACAGATTGGAAAGGCTTCTCTCTTCGTGAAACAAGATGTGCGCTGAACGTTGCGTTCTGCGCAGGCTTGCTTTTCACACATCAGCCCATGGTACTTTCCCTAGGCTTCCACACGCGCAGTGAGTATCCCTTCCCTAAACCTGAACCAAGACGCGGGGGAAAGCTGCCTTCTACACCACCTTCTTTTCCGAGTTTCGTATAGAACCCTTGCGTTGTGCTTCCACATCCACTTTTGTCACTGCTTCGATATATCCTCCGGAGAGGGGTTCGCTTGAAAGACGGTCTCCCTCCGTCACGCTTTCAAGGAGTTAAGGATAGGGCACTCTCTTTATGCCTGCACACGTCCACTTGCAATCTCGACTGACTTCATGACCCCGTCCAATGCTACGCTGAAAGTCCCATTGCGCGCGGCCTTGTTTCTAAGAGATGAGGACAGGGCACGGCACGTTCCTTGTGCTTCCACCACGACTATATAAAAGGCTCCCGTCTCCAAGGCAAAGGATGTCAGGTGCAAGACGGCTTCGCAAAAGCGAGGTTGCCTCTTAGAGGGCGGTCTACGGCGCTCTGTTGACGCTTCCACGCCTACATATGCAAACGCTTCTGGGCTCACGAAAGAAGACGTCCGTTGAAAGCTGCCTTGTACCCCGACGCGTTTCTCGGAGTTAGGTCCAGGGAACGGTCCCTGTGCGATCACACGCAGCCTTGAGATGGCTCAGCTCTTTTCGATCGTCAGGGAGGACGTTTCTCGGAGTTAGGTCCAGGGAAAGGTAGTAAAGCGTACGGCACTTTCATGATGCTTCCACACCCACTTTTGGAAATGCTTCTCTCTCCAGGATACCTGAAGATGCTAGTGGCGAGTCGCCGTAGACGCACACTTGCTTTTCCCAGGTCAGTACATGGCACTCTCCTTATTCACTCACGCACGCGCGCGCGCGCGTGCCCTCACACACACACACACACACACACACACACACACACACACACACACACACACAGAGTTGAACATGTTTCTGTCTCGTCAGGAAAGAAGGTGATCGTTGAGAGACGGTTTCTCGCCGATGCTTTTGGGTTCTTGCTTTTTTCCCCCCGGAGAGAGAAGTGTAGCCGCTTTTTCCCTAGGCTTCCGTACACACCCTTGAGAAGCCTTCCGTCAGCCAGAAACAAGCCATGAGTTGAAAGAGGCGTTCCACGCAGACCTCCTTCTCAGAGCGAAGCCTGTCACACTTTTCCTTGTGAAGTAAACTAGAGAGATACAAATACTTTCTCAATGATTGCTTTAACAAAAAAGGACTAAATATCCCAATCAGAAAACATAGACTGTAAAGAGGAAGCAAGACCCATCTCTATGCTGCCTAGCAGAGAATCACTTCAGACCTAAAAATAAAAGCAGATTGGAAGTAATGGGACACAAAACCATTTATCATGCAAATGGAAGTGAAAAGAAAGTTGGAGTCGTAATATTTTTATGAGACAAAATAAACTGAATTGTGGGGAAGATGGCAGAGTAGAAGGACCCTAAACTCACCTCATCCCACAGATACAACTAGGTAACACTCACACCAGAGTCACCCAGAAATGGACCTTCAGATTTCCCCACAAAGCTATACAACTAAATGGAGAGAGGGAATCACATCAAAGATGGTAGGAAGGACAAGGACTCTGTAGGAATCTAAAGCCCATATTTCTGACCACCAGAGGGAGGGAACCACAGTCACAGAGGGGCCAGAAACAAACTACTACACCGGGGAGCCTCTAAAGCGTAGAGACATCCTCATAGCTTATGGCTTTGAAAATCAGAAGGGATGACATTTGTGAGCGTATACAACCAGCAGACTTAAAGCTTGGAACTTTTAAAAATCAGCTGTCTCAGCTCTGAGAGAGCACAGAAGGTGATAGGAAGCTGAGATCTGTCCTTAAAGATTAAGCAGAGCAAAGAGTGTGGAGAAGCTTGGGTGAAGCAGGTTGAAAGGTGCTTGAGGATTAAACAAGGGAGACATAGTTCCTGAACTCAGAGTTTGCTAAGGGACTTGTCCAGGAACAAAGGAGCTGGCAGGTGCCATTTCCCTCTACGGCCCCTCATTATAAACACACACCTACCTGCAAGACCAAGCACAATCTAGCAATCACTAACTTGCATAAACCATGGCCCATCCGCACACCTACCACACCTGCTTCAGTCCCAGTGCTGTGGATACCCTCCCTGATAAGACCCACACAATCCTTGACAACAATATGTCTCCCCATCACCCACAGAACACGCATGCATCTTGTTAAAACAGCACACCCCATGTGTTGTGCACAATGACACAGTCCAGATCCAGTCTCTGTTGTTGCTATGCATTACCTTCAGAGGAGAACCAGCATCACCAAGTGAAAAATGTATGTTCTGCCCCGTATTTTCAAGAACAAGCAATATATCTGACCTTCCTAACAGAGAGATATTCTCTGAGAAGTAGGCCAAATGAGCAGACAGAGGACTATGTCCTAAACGAAAGAAGAGGACAAAGCCACAGCAAGAGACCTAAACAAAATGGATATAAGGAACATGCCTGACAGAAAATTTAAGATAACAATTATAAAGATACTCACTGGGGAAATGAAAAGAGGGAGGACATCAGAAGGGGGAACATCATTGAGACTCTTAACAAAGAGATATGAAAGAAATAATCAGAGATGTGGAACACAAGAAATGAAATGAAGAATACACTAGATAGAATAATTAGCAGGATGGACGAAGCAGAGGAACAAATTAATGAACTAGAAGACAGTAATGGAAAGTAATCAAGCGGAACAAATGAGAGGAAAAAGAAGTATGCAAAAATGAGAAGAGACTTAGGGAATTCAGTGACTCCATCCAGTGTAACAACACCCACATGAGAGGGATCCCAGAAGGTGAAAAGGGGGAAAAGGGGGCAGAAAATCTATTTGACCAAAGAAGAGCTGAAAACTTAACCTAATCTGGTGAAGGAAACCTATACAAATCCATAAGGCATAGAGATCCCCTCCCACAAAATCAACCTAAGGAGGTCCACATCAAGACACATAGAAATCAAAATGGGAAAAGGTAGTGATAAAGAAAAAACATTTAAAGCAGCAAGATAAAAGAAGACAGGTAACATGCAAGGGAAAGCCCATAAAGCTATCAGCTGAGTTTTCAGCAGAAACTATGCAGGACAGAAGAAAGTGGCGTTAAATATTCAAAGTGCTGAAGGAGAAAAATCTGCAGCAAGGAATATTTTATCCAGCAAGCCTATCCTTCAGAAAAGAAGGGGAGAAAAAGAGTTTCTTAGCCACACAAACTAAAAGAGTTCATGACCACTAAATTAACTACAAAAAATATTGAAGGGGACACTATGAGTGGAAAAAAATCGTAAGTGAGAGTATGACAATAATGAATCAAGGAAGCAGTAAAAATAAGTATTTCTGTAAAAATCAGTTAAGGGATTCACAAAATAAAAGTATGTAAAATATGAAAACATATACCCTAACACATGAGGAGGAGTCAACAGTGGGTTTGAACTTAAACAGCATTCAACTTAATATGGACTGAAAAGGCTATATATAATCCAGGGGGTCACCACAAACCCAAACCTCTAATACACATGCAAAAGATAAAGGGAAAGAAATCCAAGAATATCATTAAAGAAAACGAGCAAACCATGAGAGAGAGAGCAAGAGAAGAAAGGATCAGAGAAAAACTACACAAAAAACTATGAAACAAGTAACAAAACATCAATAAATACATGTCTAATGATAATTAGTTTGAATGTAAATGGACTAAACGCTCCAAGCAAAAGAGCATGACAGAGTTTGTATATATATATAAAAGATTTCACACCTAAAGACACCTGCAGATGGAAATTAAGAGATGGAGAAACATTAATCATGCAAGTGGATGTCAAGAGAAGTCAGAGTAGCAATCCTTATATCAGACAAAATAGACTTTTTTAACATTGAAATTGAATTAGCCAACATAGAGTACACCAGTAATTTCAAATGTAGCGTTCCACAATTCATCAGTTGTGTATAACACCCAGTGTTCATCACATCACATGCATTCCTTAATGCCCATCACACAGTTACTCCATCTCCCCACCCACCTTTCCTCCAGCAACCCTCAGTTTGTTTCCAATAGCTGGGAACCTGTCATGGATTTTCTTCCTCTCTGGTTTCTTCGCATTCATTTTCCCTCCCTTCCCCTATGATCCTCTGTGCTGTTCCTTCTATTCCACATATGAGTAAAACCATATAATAATTGTTTTTCTCTGACTGACTTATTTTGCTCAGCATAATACCCTCCAGTGCCTTCCACATCGATATGCTAAATATTGATCCTTTCTGATGGCTGAGTCATATTCCATTGTATATGTATATACCATGTTTTCTTTATCCATTTATCTGTCGATGGATGTCTTGGTTCCTTCCACGGTTTGGCTATTGTGGACAATGTCGCTATAAACATTCGGGGTGCAGTTGCCCCTTCAGATCACTACATTTGTAGCTTTGGGGTAAATAAAATTGCTGGGTTGTAAGGGAGCTCTCTTTTAAGTTCTTGAGGAACCTCCATATTGTTTTCCAAAGTGGCTGTACCAGTTTTCATTCCCACTTAGAAGTGTAAGAGAGTTCCCCTTTCTCCTCACCAACATTTGTTATTTCTTCGCTTGTTAACTTTTGCAATTCTGACTGGTATGAAGTGGTATCTCATTGTCATTTGGATTTCTTTTTCCCCATGCCAAGTGATGTTGAGCAGTTTGTCATATATCTGTTGGCCATTTGTGTGTCTTCTTTGGAGAAATATCTGTTCATATCTTCTGCCCATTTCTTGACTCGCTTATTTGTTTTTTGGGTGTTGAGTTTGGGTGTTGAACGGTAGTAAAGCGTACGGCACTTTCATGATGCTTCCACACCCAGTTTTGGAAATGCTTCTCTCTCAAGGATACCTGAAGATGTTAGTGGAGAGTTGCCGTATACGCAGACTTGCTTTTCCCAGGTGAGTGCATGGCACATTCCTTATTCACTCACGCGCGCGCGCGCGCGCACACACACACACACACACACACACACACAGAGTTGAACATGTTTCTGTCTCGTCAGGAAAGGAGGTGTTCGTTGAGAGACGGTTTCTCGCCAATGCTTTTGGGTGCTTGCCCTTTTCCCCCCGGAGAGTGAACTGTATGCGCTTTTTCCGTAGGCTTCAGTACACACTCTTGAGAAGCCTTCCGTCAGTCAGAAACAGGCCGTGAGTTGAAAGAGGCGTTCCACACAGACCTCCTTCTCAGAGCGAAGCCTGTCACACTTTTCCTTGGGCCTCCACACGCACTTTAGAAAAACTTCCTCCGGGAAGCTGTGAGTTGAACGACGGGTTTCCTACAGCGGTTTTCCGTGGGGGTAAGGATATATGGCACTTGGCCTTAGGCTTCCACGCACACACTGGAAACGGCTTCTCTCTTCGTGAAACAAGATGTGCGCTGAACGTTGCGTTCTGCGCAGGCTTGCTTTTCACACATCAGCCGATGGTACTTTCCCTAGGCTTCCACACGCGCAGTGAGTATCCCTTCCCTAAACCTGAACCAAGACGCGGGGGAAAGCTGCCTTCTACACCACCTTCTTTTCCGAGTTTCGTATAGAACCCTTGCGTTGTGCTTCCACATCCACTTTTGTCACTGCTTCGATATATCCTCCGGAGAGGGGTTCGCTTGAAAGACGGTCTCCCTCCGTCACGCTTTCAAGGAGTTAAGGATAGGGCACTCTCCTTGTGCTTGCACACGTCCACTTGCAATCTCGACTGACTTCATGACCCCGTCCATATGCTACGCTGAAAGTCCCATTGCGCGCGGCCTTGTTTCTAAGAGATGAGGACAGGGCACGGCACGTTCCTTGTGCTTCCACCACGACTATATAAAAGGCTCCCGTCTCCGAGGCAAAGGATGTCAGGTGCAAGACGGCTTCGCAAAAGCGAGGTTGCCTCTTAGAGGGCGGTCTACGGCGCTCTGCTGACGCTTCCACGCCTACATATGCAAACGCTTCTGGGCTCACGAAAGAAGACGTCCGTTGAAAGCTGCCTTGTACCCCGACGCGTTTCTCGGAGTTAGGTCCAGGGAACGGTCCCTGTGCGATCACACGCAGCCTTGAGATGGCTCAGCTCTTTTCGATCGTCAGGGAGGACGTTTCTCGGAGTTAGGTCCAGGGAAAGGTAGTAAAGCGTACGGCACTTTCATGATGCTTCCACACCCACTTTTGGAAATGCTTCTCTCTCCAGGATACCTGAAGATGCTAGTGGCGAGTCGCCGTAGACGCAGACTTGCTTTTCCCAGGTCAGTACATGGCACTCTCCTTATTCACTCACGCACGCGTGCGCGCACGTGCCCTCACACACACACACACACACACACACACACACACACACACACACAGAGTTGAACATGTTTCTGTCTCGTCAGGAAAGAAGGTGATCGTTGAGAGACGGTTTCTCGCCGATGCTTTTGGGTTCTTGCTTTTTTCCCCCCGGAGAGAGAAGTGTAGCCGCTTTTTCCCTAGGCTTCCGTACACACCCTTGAGAAGCCTTCCGTCAGCCAGAAACAAGCCATGAGTTGAAAGAGGCGTTCCACGCAGACCTCCTTCTCAGAGCGAAGCCTGTCACACTTTTCCTTGTGAAGTAAACTAGAGAGATACAAATACTTTCTCAATGATTGCTTTAACAAAAAAGGACTAAATATCCCAATCAGAAAACATAGACTGTAAAGAGGAAGCAAGACCCATCTCTATGCTGCCTACCAGAGAATCACTTCAGACCTAAAAATAAAAGCAGATTGGAAGTAATGGGACACAAAACCATTTATCATGCAAATGGAAGTGAAAAGAAAGTTGGAGTCGTAATATTTTTATGAGACAAAATAAACTGAATTGTGGGGAAGATGACAGAGTAGAAGGACCCTAAACTCACCTCATCCCACAGATACAACTAGGTAACACTCACACCAGAGTCACCCAGAAATGGACCTTCAGATTTCCCCACAAAACTCTACAACTAAATGGAGAGAGGGAATCACATCAAAGATGGTAGGAAGGACAAGGACTCTGTAGGAATCTAAAGCCCATATTTCTGACCACCAGAGGGAGGGAACCACAGTCACAGAGGGGCCAGAAACAAACTACTACACCGGGGAGCCTCTAAAGCGTAGAGACATCCTCATAGCTTATGGCTTTGAAAATCAGAAGGGATGACATTTGTGAGCGTATACAACCAGCAGACTTAAAGCTTGGAACTTTTCAAAATCAGCTGTCTCAGCTCTGAGAGAGCACAGAAGGTGATCGGAAGCTGAGATCTGTCCTTAAAGATTAAGCAGAGCAAAGAGTGTGGAGAAGCTTGGGTGAAGCAGGTTGAAAGGTGCTTGAGGATTAAACAAGGGAGACATAGTTCCTGAACTCAGAGTTTGCTAAGGGACTTGTCCAGGAACAAAGGAGCTGGCAGGTGCCATTTCCCTCTACGGCCCCTCATTATAAACACACACCTACCTGCAAGACCAAGCACAATCTAGCAATCACTAACTTGCATAAACCATGGCCCATCCCCACACCTACCACACCTGCTTCAGTCCCAGTGCTGTGGATACCCTCCCTGATAAGACCCACACAATCCTTGACAACAATATGTCTCCCCATCACCCACAGAACACGCATGCATCTTGTTAAAACAGCACACCCCATGTGTTGTGCACAATGACACAGTCCAGATCCAGTCTCTGTTGTTGCTATGCATTACCTTCAGAGGAGAACCAGCATCACCAAGTGAAAAATGTATGTTCTGCCCCGTATTTTCAAGAACAAGCAATATATCTGACCTTCCTAACAGAGAGATATTCTCTGAGAAGTAGGCCAAATGAGCAGACAGAGGACTATGTCCTAAACGAAAGAAGAGGACAAAGCCACAGCAAGAGACCTAAACAAAATGGATATAAGGAACATGCCTGACAGAAAATTTAAGATAACAATTATAAAGATACTCACTGGGGAAATGAAAAGAGGGAGGACATCAGAAGGGGGAACATCATTGAGACTCTTAACAAAGAGATATGAAAGAAATAATCAGAGATGTGGAACACAAGAAATGAAATGAAGAATACACTAGATAGAATAATTAGCAGGATGGACGAAGCAGAGGAACAAATTAATGAACTAGAAGACAGTAATGGAAAGTAATCAAGCGGAACAAATGAGAGGAAAAAGAAGTATGCAAAAATGAGAAGAGACTTAGGGAATTCAGTGACTCCATCCAGTGTAACAACACCCACATGAGAGGGATGCCAGAAGGTGAAAAGGGGGAAAAGGGGGCAGAAAATCTATTTGACCAAAGAAGAGCTGAAAACTTAACCTAATCTGGTGAAGGAAACCTATACAAATCCATAAGGCATAGAGATCCCCTCCCACAAAATCAACCTAAGGAGGTCCACATCAAGACACATAGTAATCCAAATGGGAAAAGGTAGTGATAAAGAAAAAACATTTAAAGCAGCAAGATAAAAGAAGACAGGTAACATGCAAGGGAAAGCCCATAAAGCTATCAGCTGAGTTTTCAGCAGAAACTATGCAGGACAGAAGAAAGTGGCGTTAAATATTCAAAGTGCTGAAGGAGAAAAATCTGCAGCAAGGAATAATTTATCCAGCAAGCCTATCCTTCAGAAAAGAAGGGGAGAAAAAGAGTTTCTTAGCCACACAAACTAAAAGAGTTCATGACCACTAAATTAACTACAAAAAATATTGAAGGGGACACTATGAGTGGAAAAAAATCGTAAGTGAGAGTATGACAATAATGAATCAAGGAAGCAGTAAAAATAAGTATTTCTGTAAAAATCAGTTAAGGGATTCACAAAATAAAAGTATGTAAAATATGAAAACATATACCCTAACACATGAGGAGGAGTCAACAGTGGGTTTGAACTTAAACAGCATTCAACTTAATATAGACTGAAAAGGCTATATATAATCCAGGGGGTCACCACAAACCCAAACCTCTAATACACATGCAAAAGATAAAGGGAAAGAAATCCAAGAATATCATTAAAGAAAATGAGCAAACCATGAGAGAGAGAGCAAGAGAAGAAAGGATCAGAGAAAAACTACACAAAAAACTATGAAACAAGTAACAAAACATCAATAAATACATGTCTAATGATAATTAGTTTGAATGTAAATGGACTAAATGCTCCAAGCAAAAGAGCATGACAGAGTTTGTATATATATATAAAAGATTTCACACCTAAAGACACCTGCAGATGGAAATTAAGAGATGGAGAAACATTAATCATGCAAGTGGATGTCAAAAGAAGTCAGAGTAGCAATCCTTATATCAGACAAAATAGACTTTTTTAACATTGAAATTGAATTAGCCAACATAGAGTACACCAGTAGTTTCAAATGTAGCGTTCCACAATTCATCAGTTGTGTATAACACCCAGTGTTCATCACATCGCATGCATTCCTTAATGCCCATCACACAGTTACTCCATCTCCCCACCCACCTTTCCTCCAGCAACCCTCAGTTTGTTTCCAATAGTTAGGAACCTGTCATGGATTTTCTTCCTCTCTGGTTTCTTCGCATTCATTTTCCCTCCCTTCCCCTATGATCCTCTGTGCTTTTACTTCTATTCCACATATGAGTAAAACCATATAATAATTGTTTTTCTCTGACTGATTTATTTTGCTCAGCATAGTACCCTCCAGTGCCATCCACATCGATATGCTAAATATTGATCCTTTCTGATGGCTGAGTCACGTTCCTTTGTATATGTATATACCATGTTTTCTTTATCCATTTATCTGTCGATAGATGTCTTGGTTCCTTCCACGGTTTGGCTATTGTGGACAATGTCGCTATAAACATTTGGGGTGCAGTTGCCCCTTCAGATCACTACATTTGTAGCTTTGGGGTAAATAAAATTGCTGGGGTGTAAGGGAGCTCTGTTTTAACTTCTTGAGGAACCTCCATATTGTTTTCCAAAGTGGCTGTACCAGTTTTCATTCCCACTTAGAAGTGTAAGAGAGTTCCCCTTTCTCCTCACCAACATTTGTTATTTCTTCGCCTGTTAATTTTTGCAATTCTGACTGGTGTGAAGTGGTATCTCATTGTCATTTGGATTTCTTTTTCCCCTTGCCAAGTTCTGTTGAGCAGTTTCTCATATGTCTGTTGGCCCTTTGTGTGTCTTCTTTGGAGAAATACCTGTTCATATCTTCTGCCCATTTCTTGACTCGGTTATTTGTATTTTGGGTGTTGCGTTTGGGTGTTGAACGGTAGTAAAGCGTACGGCACTTTCATGATGTTTCCACACCCACTTTTGGAAATGCTTCTCTCTCAAGGATACCTGAAGATGTTAGTGGAGAGTTGCAGTATACGCAGACTTGCTTTTCCCAGGTGAGTGCATGGCACATTCTTTATTCACTCACGCGCGCGCGCGCGCACACACACACACACACACACACAGAGTTGAACATGTTTCTGTCTCGTCAGGAAAGGAGGTGTTCGTTGAGAGACGGTTTCTCGCCAATGCTTTTGGGTGCTTGCCCTTTTCCCCCCGGAGAGTGAAGTGTATGCGCTTTTTGCCTAGGCTTCCGTACACACCCTTGAGAAGCCTTCCTTCAGCCAGAAACAAGCCGTGAGTTGAAAGAGGCGTTCCACACAGACCTCCTTCTCAGAGCGAAGCCTGTCACACTTTTCCTTGGGCCTCCACACGCACTTTAGAAAAACTTCCTCCGGGAAGCTGTGAGTTGAACGACGGGTTTCCTACAGCGGTTTTCCGTGGGGGTAAGGATATATGGCACTTGGCCTTAGGCTTCCACGCACACATTGGAAAGGCTTCTCTCTTCGTGAAACAAGATGTGCGCTGAACGTTGCGTTCTGCGCAGGCTTGGTTTTCACACATCAGCCCATGGTACTTTCCCTAGGCTTCCACACGCGCAGTGAGTATCCCTTCCCTAAACCTGAACCAAGACGCGGGGGAAAGCTGCCTTCTACACCACCTTCTTTTCCGAGTTTCGTATAGAACCGTTGCGTTGTGCTTCCACATCCACTTTTGTCACTGCTTCGATATATCCTCCGGAGAGGGGTTCGCTTGAAAGACGGTCTCCCTCCGTCACGCTTTCAAGGAGTTAAGGATAGGGCACTCTCCTTATGCCTGCACATGTCCACTTGCAATCTCGACTGACTTCATGACCCCGTCCATATGCTACGCTGAAAGTCCCATTGCGCGCGACCTTGTTTCTAAGAGATGAGGACAGGGCACGGCACGTTCCTTGTGCTTCCACCACGACTATATAAAAGGCTCCCGTCTCCAAGGCAAAGGATGTCAGGTGGAAGACGGCTTCGCAAAAGCGAGGTTGAATCTTAGAGGGCGGTCTACGGCGCTCTGCTGACGCTTCCACGCCTACATATGCAAACACTTCTGGGCTCACGAAAGAAGACGTCCGTTGAAAGCTGCCTTGTACCCCGACGCGTTTCTCGGAGTTAGGTCCGGGGAACGGTCCCTGTGCGATCACACGCAGCCTTGAGATGGCTCAGCTCTTTTCGATCGTCAGGGAGGACGTTTCTCGGAGTTAGGTCCAGGGAAAGTTGGTAAAGCGTACGGCACTTTCATGATGCTTCCACACCCACTTTTGGAAATGCTTCTCTCTCCAGGATACCTGAAGATGCTAGTGGCGAGTCGCCGTAGACGCAGACTTGCTTTTCCCAGGTCAGTACATGGCACTCTCCTTATTCACTCACGCACGCGCGCGCGCGCGTGCCCTCACACACACACACACACACACACACACACACACACACAGAGTTGAACATGTTTCTGTCTCGTCAGGAAAGAAGGTGATCGTTGAGAGACGGTTTCTCGCCGATGCTTTTGGGTTCTTGCTTTTTTCCCCCCGGAGAGAGAAGTGTAGCCGCTTTTTCCCTAGGCTTCCGTACACACCCTTGAGAAGCCTTCCGTCAGCCAGAAACAAGCCATGAGTTGAAAGAGGCGTTCCACGCAGACCTCCTTCTCAGAGCGAAGCCTGTCACACTTTTCCTTGTGAAGTAAACTAGAGAGATACAAATACTTTCTCAATGATTGCTTTAACAAAAAAGGACTAAATATCCCAATCAGAAAACATAGACTGTAAAGAGGAAGCAAGACCCATCTCTATGCTGCCTACCAGAGAATCACTTCAGACCTAAAAATAAAAGCAGATTGGAAGTAATGGGACACAAAACCATTTATCATGCAAATGGAAGTGAAAAGAAAGTTGGAGTCGTAATATTTTTATGAGACAAAATAAACTGAATTGTGGGGAAGATGGCAGAGTAGAAGGACCCTAAACTCACCTCATCCCACAGATACAACTAGGTAACACTCACACCAGAGTCACCCAGAAATGGACCTTCAGATTTCCCCACAAAGCTATACAACTAAATGGAGAGAGGGAATCACATCAAAGATGGTAGGAAGGACAAGGACTCTGTAGGAATCTAAACCCCATATTTCTGACCACCAGAGGGAGGGAACCACAGTCACAGAGGGGCCAGAAACAAACTACTACACCGGGGAGCCTCTAAAGCGTAGAGACATCCTCATAGCTTATGGCTTTCAAAATCAGAAGGGATGACATTTGTGAGCGTATACAACCAGCAGACTTAAAGCTTGGAACTTTTAAAAATCAGCTGTCTCAGCTCTGAGAGAGCACAGAAGGTGATAGGAAGCTGAGATCTGTCCTTAAAGATTAAGCAGAGCAAAGAGTGTGGAGAAGCTTGGGTGAAGCAGGTTGAAAGGTGCTTGAGGATTAAACAAGGGAGACATAGTTCCTGAACTCAGAGTTTGCTAAGGGACTTGTCCAGGAACAAAGGAGCTGGCAGGTGCCATTTCCCTCTACGGCCCCTCATTATAAACACACACCTACCTGCAAGACCAAGCACAATCTAGCAATCACTAACTTGCATAAACCATGGCCCATCCCCACACCTACCACACCTGCTTCAGTCCCAGTGCTGTGGATACCCTCCCTGATAAGACCCACACAATCCTTGACAACAATATGTCTCCCCATCACCCACAGAACACGCATGCGTCTTGTTAAAACAGCACACCCCATGTGTTGTGCACAATGACACAGTCCAGATCCAGTCTCTGTTGTTGCTATGCATTACCTTCAGAGGAGAACCAGCATCACCAAGTGAAAAATGTATGTTCTGCCCCGTATTTTCAAGAACAAGCAATATATCTGACCTTCCTAACAGAGAGATATTCTCTGAGAAGTAGGCCAAATGAGCAGACAGAGGACTATGTCCTAAACGAAAGAAGAGGACAAAGCCACAGCAAGAGACCTAAACAAAATGGATATAAGGAACATGCCTGACAGAAAATTTAAGATAACAATTATAAAGATACTCACTGGGGAAATGAAAAGAGGGAGGACATCAGAAGGGGGAACATCATTGAGACTCTTAACAAAGAGATATGAAAGAAATAATCAGAGATGTGGAACACAAGAAATGAAATGAAGAATATACTAGATAGAATAATTAGCAGGATGGACGAAGCAGAGGAACAAATTAATGAACTAGAAGACAGTAATGGAAAGTAATCAAGCGGAACAAATGAGAGGAAAAAGAAGTATGCAAAAATGAGAAGAGACTTAGGGAATTCAGTGACTCCATCCAGTGTAACAACACCCACATGAGAGGGATCCCAGAAGGTGAAAAGGGGGAAAAGGGGGCAGAAAATCTATTTGACCAAAGAAGAGCTGAAAACTTAACCTAATCTGGTGAAGGAAACCTATACAAATCCATAAGGCATAGAGATCCCCTCCCACAAAATCAACCTAAGGAGGTCCACATCCAGATACATAGTAATCAAAATGGGAAAAGGTAGTGATAAAGAAAAAACATTTAAAGCAGCAAGATAAAAGAAGACAGGTAACATGCAAGGGAAAGCCCATAAAGCTATCAGCTGAGTTTTCAGCAGAAACTATGCAGGACAGAAGAAAGTGGCGTTAAATATTCAAAGTGCTGAAGGAGAAAAATCTGCAGCAAGGAATATTTTATCCAGCAAGCCTATCCTTCAGAAAAGAAGGGGAGAAAAAGAGTTTCTTAGCCACACAAACTAAAAGAGTTCATGACCACTAAATTAACTACAAAAAATATTGAAGGGGACACTATGAGTGGAAAAAAATCGTAAGTGAGAGTATGACAATAATGAATCAAGGAAGCAGTAAAAATAAGTATTTCTGTAAAAATCAGTTAAGGGATTCACAAAATAAAAGTATGTAAAATATGAAAACATATACCCTAACACATGAGGAGGAGTCAACAGTGGGTTTGAACTTAAACAGCATTCAACTTAATATGGACTGAAAAGGCTATATATAATCCAGGGGGTCACCACAAACCCAAACCTCTAATACACATGCAAAACATAAAGGGAAAGAAATCCAAGAATATCATTAAAGAAAACGAGCAAACCATGAGAGAGAGAGCAAGAGAAGAAAGGATCAGAGAAAAACTACACAAAAAACTATGAAACAAGTAACAAAACATCAATAAATACATGTCTAATGATAATTAGTTTGAATGTAAATGGACTAAATGCTCCAAGCAAAAGAGCATGACAGAGTTTGTATATATATATAAAAGATTTCACACCTAAAGACACCTGCAGATGGAAATTAAGAGATGGAGAAACATTAATCATGCAAGTGGATGTCAAGAGAAGTCAGAGTAGCAATCCTTATATCAGACAAAATAGACTTTTTTAACATTGAAATTGAATTAGCCAACATAGAGTACACCAGTAATTTCAAATGTAGCGTTCCACAATTCATCAGTTGTGTATAACACCCAGTGTTCATCACATCACATGCATTCCTTAATGCCCATCACACAGTTACTCCATCTCCCCACCCACCTTTCCTCCAGCAACCCTCAGTTTGTTTCCAGTAGTTGGGAACCTGTCATGGATTTTCTTCCTCTCTGGTTTCTTCGCATTCATTTTCCCTCCCTTCCCCTATGATCCTCTGTGCTGTTCCTTCTATTCCACATATGAGTAAAACCATATAATAATTGTTTTTCTCTGACTGACTTATTTTGCTCAGCATAATACCGTCCAGTGCCTTCCACATCGATATGCTAAATATTGATCCTTTCTGATGGCTGAGTCATATTCCATTGTATATGTATATACCATGTTTTCTTTATCCATTTATCTGTCGATGGATGTCTTGGTTCCTTCCACGGTTTGGCTATTGTGGACAATGTCGCTATAAACATTCGGGGTGCAGTTGCCCCTTCAGATCACTACATTTGTAGCTTTGGGGTAAATAAAATTGCTGGGTTGTAAGGGAGCTCTCTTTTAAGTTCTGGAGGAACCTCCATATTGTTTTCCAAAGTGGCTGTACCAGTTTTCATTCCCACTTAGAAGTGTAAGAGAGTTCCCCTTTCTCCTCACCAACATTTGTTTTTTCTTCGCTTGTTAATTTTTGCAATTCTGACTGGTGTGAAGTGGTATGTCATTGTCATTTGGATTTCTTTTTCCCCATGCCAAGTGATGTTGAGCAGTTTGTCATATGTCTGTTGGCCATTTGTGTGTCTTCTTTGGAGAAATATCTGTTCATATCTTCTGCCCATTTCTTGACTCGCTTATTTGTTTTTTGGGTGTTGAGTTTGGGTGTTGAACGGTAGTAAAGCGTACGGCACTTTCATGATGCTTCCACACCCACTTTTGGAAATGCTTCTCTCTCAAGGATACCTGAAGATGTTAGTGGAGAGTTGCCGTATACGCAGACTTGCTTTTCCCAGGTGAGTGCATGGCACATTCCTTATTCACTCACGCGCGCGCGCGCGCGCACACACACACACACACACACACACACACACACAGAGTTGAACATGTTTCTGTCTCGTCAGGAAAGGAGATGTTCGTTGAGAGACGGTTTCTCGCCAATGCTTTTGGGTGCTTGCCCTTTTCCCCCCGGAGAGTGAAGTGTATGCGCTTTTTGCCTAGGCTTCCGTACACACCCTTGAGAAGCCTTCCCTCAGCCAGAAACAAGCCGTGAGTTGAAAGAGGCGTTCCACACAGACCTCCTTCTCAGAGCGAAGCCTCTCACACTTTTCCTTGGGCCTCCACACGCACTTTAGAAAAACTTCCTCCGGGAAGCTATGAGTTGAAGGACGGGTTTCCTACAGCGGTTTTCTGTGGGGGTAAGGATATATGGCACTTGGCCTTAGGCTTCCACGCACACATTGGAAACGGCTTCTTTCTTTGTGAAACAAGATTTGCGCTGAACGTTGCGTTCTGCGCAGGCTTGCTTTTGACACATCAGCCGATGGTACTTTCCCTAGGCTTCCACACGCGCAGTGAGTATCCCTTCCCTAAACCTGAACCAAGACGCGGGGGAAAGCTGCCTTCTACACCACCTTCTTTTCCGAGTTTCGTATAGAACCCTTGCGTTGTGCTTCCACATCCACTTTTGTCACTGCTTCGATATATCCTCCGGAGTGGGGTTCGCTTGAAATACGGTCTCCCTCCGTCACGCTTTCAAGGAGTTAAGGATAGGGCACTCTCCTTATGCCTGCACACGTCCACTTGCAATCTCGACTGACTTCATGACCCCGTCCATATGCTACGCTGAAAGTCCCATTGCGCGCGGCCTTGTTTCTAAGAGATGAGGACAGGGCACGGCACGTTCCTTGTGCTTCCACCACGACTATATAAAAGGCTCCCGTCTCCAAGGCAAAGGATGTCAGGTGCAAGACGGCTTCGCAAAAGCGAGGTTGCCTCTTAGAGGGCGGTCTACGGCGCTCTGTTGACGCTTCCACGCCTACATATGCAAACGCTTCTGGGCTCACGAAAGAAGACGTCCGTTGAAAGCTGCCTTGTACCCCGACGCGTTTTCCGGAGTTAGGTCCAGGGAACGGTCCCTGTGCGATCACACGCAGCCTTGAGATGGCTCAGCTCTTTTCGATCGTCAGGGAGGACGTTTCTCGGAGTTAGGTCCAGGGAAAGGTAGTAAAGCGTACGGCACTTTCATGATGCTTCCACACCCACTTTTGGAAATGCTTCTCTCTCCAGGATACCTGAAGATGCTAGTGGCGAGTCGCCGTAGACGCAGACTTGCTTTTCCCAGGTCAGTACATGGCACTCTCCTTATTCACTCACGCACGCACGCACGCGCGTGCCCTCACACACACACACACACACACACACACACACACACACACACACAGAGTTGAACATGTTTCTGTCTCGTCAGGAAAGAAGGTGATCGTTGAGAGACGGTTTCTCGCCGATGCTTTTGGGTTCTTGCTTTTTTCCCCCCGGAGAGAGAAGTGTAGCCGCTTTTTCCCTAGGCTTCCGTACACACCCTTGAGAAGCCTTCCGTCAGCCAGAAACAAGCCATGAGTTGAAAGAGGCGTTCCACGCAGACCTCCTTCTCAGAGCGAAGCCTGTCACACTTTTCCTTGTGAAGTAAACTAGAGAGATACAAATACTTTCTCAATGATTGCTTTAACAAAAAAGGACTAAATATCCCAATCAGAAAACATAGACTGTAAAGAGGAAGCAAGACCCATCTCTATGCTGCCTACCAGAGAATCACTTCAGACCTAAAAATAAAAGCAGATTGGAAGTAATGGGACACAAAACCATTTATCATGCAAATGGAAGTGAAAAGAAAGTTGGAGTCGTAATATTTTTATGAGACAAAATAAACTGAATTGTGGGGAAGATGGCAGAGTAGAAGGACCCTAAACTCACCTCATCCCACAGATACAACTAGGTAACACTCACACCAGAGTCACCCAGAAATGGACCTTCAGATTTCCCCACAAAACTCTACAACTAAATGGAGAGAGGGAATCACATCAAAGATGGTAGGAAGGACAAGGACTCTGTAGGAATCTAAAGCCCATATTTCTGACCACCAGAGGGAGGGAACCACAGTCACAGAGGGGCCAGAAACAAACTACCACACCGGGGAGCCTCTAAAGCGTAGAGACATCCTCATAGCTTATGGCTTTGAAAATCAGAAGGGATGACATTTGTGAGCGTATACAACCAGCAGACTTAAAGCTTGGAACTTTTAAAAATCAGCTGTCTCAGCTCTGAGAGAGCACAGAAGGTGATAGGAAGCTGAGATCTGTCCTTAAAGATTAAGCAGAGCAAAGAGTGTGGAGAAGCTTGGGTGAAGCAGGTTGAAAGTTGCTTGAGGTTTAAACAAGGGAGACATAGTTCCTGAACTCAGAGTTTGCTAAGGGACTTGTCCAGGAACAAAGGAGCTGGCAGGTGCCATTTCCCTCTACGGCCCCTCATTATAAACACACACCTACCTGCAAGACCAAGCACAATCTAGCAATCACTAACTTGCATAAACCATGACCCATCCCCACACCTACCACACCTGCTTCAGTCCCAGTGCTGTGGATACCCTCCCTGATAAGACCCACACAATCCTTGACAACAATATGTCTCCCCATCACCCACAGAACACGCATGCGTCTTGTTAAAACAGCACACCCCATGTGTTGTGCCCAATGACACAGTCCAGATCCAGTCTCTGTTGTTGCTATGCATTACCTTCAGAGGAGAACCAGCATCACCAAGTGAAAAATGTATGTTCTGCCCCGTATTTTCAAGAACAAGCAATATATCTGACCTTCCTAACAGAGAGATATTCTCTGAGAAGTAGGCCAAATGAGCAGACAGAGGACTATGTCCTAAACGAAAGAAGAGGACAAAGCCACAGCAAGAGACCTAAACAAAATGGATATAAGGAACATGCCTGACAGAAAATTTAAGATAACAATTATAAAGATACTCACTGGGGAAATGAAAAGAGGGAGGACATCAGAAGGGGGAACATCATTGAGACTCTTAACAAAGAGATATGAAAGAAATAATCAGAGATGTGGAACACAAGAAATGAAATGAAGAATATACTAGATAGAATAATTAGCAGGATGGACGAAGCAGAGGAACAAATTAATGAACTAGAAGACAGTAATGGAAAGTAATCAAGCGGAACAAATGAGAGGAAAAAGAAGTATGCAAAAATGAGAAGAGACTTAGGGAATTCAGTGACTCCATCCAGTGTAACAACACCCACATTAGAGGGATCCCAGAAGGTGAAAAGGGGGAAAAGGGGGCAGAAAATCTATTTGACCAAAGAAGAGCTGAAAACTTAACCTAATCTGGTGAAGGAAACCTATACAAATCCATAAGGCATAGAGATCCCCTCCCACAAAATCAACCTAAGGAGGTCCACATCAAGATACATAGTAATCAAAATGGGAAAAGGTAGTGATAAAGAAAAAACATTTAAAGCAGCAAGATAAAAGAAGACAGTTAACATGCAAGGGAAAGCCCATAAATCTATCAGCTGAGTTTTCAGCAGAAACTATGCAGGACAGAAGAAAGTGGCGTTAAATATTCAAAGTGCTGAATGAGAAAAATCTGCAGCAAGGAATAATTTATCCAGCAAGCCTATCCTTCAGAAAAGAAGGGGAGAAAAAGAGTTTCTTAGCCACACAAACTAAAAGAGTTCATGACCACTAAATTAACTACAAAAAATATTGAAGGGGACAGTATGAGTGGAAAAAAATCGTAAGTGAGAGTATGACAATAATGAATCAAGGAAGCAGTAAAAATAAGTATTTCTGTAAAAATCAGTTAAGGGATTCACAAAATAAAAGTATGTAAAATATGAAAACATATACCCTAACACATGAGGAGGAGTCAACAGTGGGTTTGAACTTAAACAGCATTCAACTTAATATAGACTGAAAAGGCTATATAAAATCCAGGGGGTCACCACAAACCCAAACCTCTAATACACATGCAAAAGATAAAGGGAAAGAAATCCAAGAATATCATTAAAGAAAACGAGCAAACCATGAGAGAGAGAGCAAGAGAAGAAAGGATCAGAGAAAAACTACACAAAAAACTATGAAACAAGTAACAAAACATCAATAAATACATGTCTAATGATAATTAGTTTGAATGTAAATGGACTAAATGCTCCAAGCAAAAGAGCATGACAGAGTTTGTATATATATATAAAAGATTTCACACCTAAAGACACCTGCAGATGGAAATTAAGAGATGGAGAAACATTAATCATGCAAGTGGATGTCAAAAGAAGTCAGAGTAGCAATCCTTATATCAGACAAAATAGACTTTTTTCACATTGAAATTGAATTAGCCAACATAGAATACACCAGTAGTTTCAAATGTAGCGTTCCACAATTCATCAGTTGTGTATAACACCCAGTGTTCATCACATCACATGCATTCCTTAATGCCCATCACACAGTTACTCCACCTCCCCACCCACTTTTCCTCCAGCAACCCTCAGTTGGTTTCCAATAGTTAGGAACCTGTCATGGATTTTCTTCCTCTCTGGTTTCTTCGCATTCATTTTCCCTCCGTTCCCCTATGATCCTCTGTGCTGTTCCTTCTATTCCACATATGAGTAAAACCATATAATAATTGTTTTACTCTGACTGACTTATTTTGCTCAGCATAATACCCTCCAGTGCCATCCACATCGATATGCTAAATATTGATCCTTTCTGATGGCTGAGTCATATTCCTTTGTATATGTGTATACCATGTTTTCTTTATCCATTTATCTGTCGATGGATGTCTTGGTTCCTTCCACGGTTTGGCTATTGTGGACAATGTCGCTATAAACATTTGGGGTGCAGTTGCCCCTTCAGATCACTACATTTGTAGCTTTGGGGTAAATAAAATTGCTGGGTTGTAAGGGAGCTCTGTTTTAACTTCTTGAGGAACCTCCATATTGTTTTCCAAAGTGGCTGTACCAGTTTTCATTCCCACTTAGAAGTGTAAGAGAGTTCCCCTTTCTCCTCACCAACATTTGTTATTTCTTCGCTTGTTAATTTTTGCAATTCTGACTGGTGTGAAGTGGTATCTCATTGTCATTTGGATTTCTTTTTCCCCATGCCAAGTGCTGTTGAGCAGTTTCTCATATGTCTGTTGGCCATTTGTGTGTCTTCTTTGGAGAAATACCTGTTCATATCTTCTGCCCATTTCTTGACTCGGTTATTTGTATTTTGGGTGTTGAGTTTGGGTGTTGAACGGTAGTAAAGCGTACGGCACTTTCATGATGCTTCCACACCCACTTTTGGAAATGCTTCTCTCTCAAGGTTACCTGAAGATGTTAGTGGAGTGTTGCCGTATACGCAGACTTGCTTTTCCCAGGTGAGTGCATGGCACATTCCTTATTCACTCACGCGCGCGCGCGCGCGCGCACACACACACACACACACACAGAGTTGAACATGTTTCTGTCTCGTCAGGAAAGGAGGTGTTCGTTGAGAGACGGTTTCTCGCCAATGCTTTTGGGTGCTTGCCCTTTTCCCCCCGGAGAGTGAAGTGTATGCGCTTTTTCCGTAGGCTTCCGTACACACCCTTGAGAAGCCTTCCCTCAGCCAGAAACAAGCCGTGAGTTGAAAGAGGCGTTCCACACAGACCTCCTTCTCAGAGCGAAGCCTGTCACACTTTTCCTTGGGCCTCCACACGCACTTTAGAAAAACTTCCTCCGGGAAGCTGTGAGTTGAACGACGGGTTTCCTACAGCGGTTTTCCGTGGGGGTAAGGATATATGGCACTTGGCCTTAGGCTTCCACGCACACATTGGAAACGGCTTCTCTCTTCGTGAAACAAGATGTGCGCTGAACGTTGCGTTCTGCGCAGGCTTGCTTTTCACACATCAGCCGATGGTACTTTCCCTAGGCTTCCACACGCGCAGTGAGTATCCCTTCCCTAAACCTGAACCAAGACGCGGGGGAAAGCTGCCTTCTACACCACCTTCTTTTCCGAGTTTCGTATAGAACCCTTGCATTGTGCTTCCACATCCACTTTTGTCACTGCTTCGATATATCCTCCGGAGAGGGGTTCGCTTGAAAGACGGTCTCCCTCTGTCACGCTTTCAAGGAGTTAAGGATAGGGCACTCTCCTTATGCCTGCACACGTCCACTTGCAATCTCGACTGACTTCATGACCCCGTCCATATGCTACGCTGAAAGTCCCATTGCGCGCGGCCTTGTTTCTAAGAGATGAGGACAGGGCACGGCACGTTCCTTGTGCTTCCACCACGACTATATAAAAGGCTCCCGTCTCCAAGGCAAAGGATGTCAGGTGCAAGACGGCTTCGCAAAAGCGAGGTTGCCTCTTAGAGGGCGGTCTACGGGGCTCTCCTGACGCTTCCACGCCTACATATGCAAACGCTTCTGGGCTCACGAAAGAAGACGTCCGTTGAAAGCTGCCTTGTACCCCGACGCCTTTTCCGGAGTTAGGTCCAGGGAACGGTCCCTGTGCGATCACACGCAGCCTTGAGATGGCTCAGCTCTTTTCGATCGTCAGGGAGGACGTTTCTCGGAGTTAGGTCCAGGGAAAGGTAGTAAAGCGTACGGCACTTTCATGATGCTTCCACACCCACTTTTGGAAATGCTTCTCTCTCCAGGATACCTGAAGATGCTAGTGGCGAGTCGCCGTAGACGCAGACTTGCTTTTCCCAGGTCAGTACATGGCACTCTCCTTATTCACTCACGCACGCGCGCGCGCGCGTGCCCTCACACACACACACACACACACACACAGAGTTGAACATGTTTCTGTCTCGTCAGGAAAGAAGGTGATCGTTGAGAGACGGTTTCTCGCCGATGCTTTTGGGTTCTTGCTTTTTTCCCCCCGGAGAGAGAAGTGTAGCCGCTTTTTCCCTAGGCTTCCGTACACACCCTTGAGAAGCCTTCCGTCAGCCAGAAACAAGCCATGAGTTGAAAGAGGCGTTCCACGCAGACCTCCTTCTCAGAGCGAAGCCTGTCACACTTTTCCTTGTGAAGTAAACTAGAGAGATACAAATACTTTCTCAATGATTGCTTTAACAAAAAGGACTAAATATCCCAATCAGAAAACATAGACTGTAAAGAGGAAGCAAGACCCATCTCTATGCTGCCTACCAGAGAATCACTTCAGACCTAAAAATAAAAGCAGATTGGAAGTAATGGGACACAAAACCATTTATCATGCAAATGGAAGTGAAAAGAAAGTTGGAGTCGTAATATTTTTATGAGACAAAATAAACTGAATTGTGGGGAAGATGGCAGAGTAGAAGGACCCTAAACTCACCTCATCCCACAGATACAACTAGGTAACACTCACACCAGAGTCACCCAGAAATGGACCTTCAGATTTCCCCACAAAACTATACAACTAAATGGAGAGAGGGAATCACATCAAAGATGGTAGGAAGGACAAGGACTCTGTAGGAATCTAAAGCCCATATTTCTGACCACCAGAGGGAGGGAACCACAGTCACAGAGGGGCCAGAAACAAACTACTACACCGGGGAGCCTCTAAAGCGTAGAGACATCCTCATAGCTTATGGCTTTGAAAATCAGAGGGGATGACATTTGTGAGCGTATACAACCAGCAGACTTAAAGCTTGGAACTTTTAAAAATCAGCTGTCTCAGCTCTGAGAGAGCACAGAAGGTGATAGGAAGCTGAGATCTGTCCTTAAAGATTAAGCAGAGCAAAGAGTGTGGAGAAGCTTGGGTGAAGCAGGTTGAAAGGTGCTTGAGGATTAAACAAGGGAGACATAGTTCCTGAACTCAGAGTTTGCTAAGGGACTTGTCCAGGAACAAAGGAGCTGGCAGGTTCCATTTCCCTCTACGGCCCCTCATTATAAACACACACCTACCTGCAAGACCAAGCACAATCTAGCAATCACTAACTTGCATAAACCATGGCCCATCCCCACACCTACCACACCTGCTTCAGTCCCAGTGCTGTGGATACCCTCCCTGATAAGACCCACACAATCCTTGACAACAATATGTCTCCCCATCACCCACAGAACACGCATGCATCTTGTTAAAACAGCACACCCCATGTGTTGTGCACAATGACACAGTCCAGATCCAGTCTCTGTTGTTGCTATGCATTACCTTCAGAGGAGAACCAGCATCACCAAGTGAAAAATGTATGTTCTGCCCCGTATTTTCAAGAACAAGCAATATATCTGACCTTCCTAACAGAGAGATATTCTCTGAGAAGTAGGCCAAATGAGCAGACAGAGGACTATGTCCTAAACGAAAGAAGAGGACAAAGCCACAGCAAGAGACCTAAACAAAATGGATATAAGGAACAAGCCTGACAGAAAATTTAAGATAACAATTATAAAGATACTCACTGGGGAAATGAAAAGAGGGAGGACATCAGAAGGGGGAACATCATTGAGACTCTTAACAAAGAGATATGAAAGAAATAATCAGAGATGTGGAACACAAGAAATGAAATGAAGAATATACTAGATAGAATAATTAGCAGGATGGACGAAGCAGAGGAACAAATTAATGAACTAGAAGACAGTAATGGAAAGTAATCAAGCGGAACAAATGAGAGGAAAAAGAAGTATGCAAAAATGAGAAGAGACTTAGGGAATTCAGTGACTCCATCCAGTGTAACAACACCCACATGAGAGGGATCCCAGAAGGTGAAAAGGGGGAAAAGGGGGCAGAAAATCTATTTGACCAAAGAAGAGCTGAAAACTTAACCTAATCTGGTGAAGGAAACCTATACAAATCCATAAGGCATAGAGATCCCCTCCCACAAAATCAACCTAAGGAGGTCCACATCAAGATACATAGTAATCAAAATGGGAAAAGGTAGTGATAACGAAAAAACATTTAAAGCAGCAAGATAAAAGAAGACAGGTAACATGCAAGGGAAAGCCCATAAAGCTATCAGCTGCGTTTTCAGCAGAAACTATGCAGGACAGAAGAAAGTGGCGTTAAATATTCAAAGTGCTGAAGGAGAAAAATCTGCAGCAAGGAATAATTTATCCAGCAAGCCTATCCTTCAGAAAAGAACGGGAGAAAAAGAGTTTCTTAGCCACACAACCTAAAAGAGTTCATGACCACTAAATTAACTACAAAAAATATTGAAGGGGACACTATGAGTGGAAAAAAACCGTAAGTGAGAGTATGACAATAATGAATCAAGGAAGCAGTAAAAATAAGTATTTCTGTAAAAATCAGTTAAGGGATTCACAAAATAAAAGTATGTAAAATATGAAAACATATACCCTAACACATGAGGAGGAGTCAACAGTGGGTTTGAACTTAAACAGCATTCAACTTAATATGGACTGAAAAGGCTATATATAATCCAGGGGGTCACCACAAACCCAAACCTCTAATACACATGCAAAAGATAAAGGGAAAGAAATCCAAGAATATCATTAAAGAAAACGAGCAAACCATGAGAGAGAGAGCAAGAGAAGAAAGGATCAGAGAAAAACTACACAAAAAACTATGAAACAAGTAACAAAACATCAATAAATACATGTCTAATGATAATTAGTTTGAATGTAAATGGACTAAATGCTCCAAGCAAAAGAGCATGACAGAGTTTGTATATATATATAAAAGATTTCACACCTAAAGACACCTGCAGATGGAAATTAAGAGATGGAGAAACATTAATCATGCAAGTGGATGTCAAAAGAAGTCAGAGTAGCAATCCTTATATCAGACAAAATAGACTTTTTTAACATTGAAATTGAATTAGCCAACATAGAGTACACCAGTAGTTTCAAATGTAGCGTTCCACAATTCATCAGTTGTGTATAACACCCAGTGTTCATCACATCACATGCATTCCTTAATGCCCATCACACAGTTACTCCACCTCCCCACCCACTTTTCCTCCAGCAACCCTCAGTTGGTTTCCAATAGTTAGGAACCTGTCATGGATTTTCTTCCTCTCTGGTTTCTTCGCATTCATTTTCCCTCCCTTCCCCTATGATCCTCTGTGCTGTTCCTTCTATTCCACATATGAGTAAAACCATATAATAATTGTTTTACTCTGACTGACTTATTTTGCTCAGCATAATACCCTCCAGTGCCATCCACATCGATATGCTAAATATTGATCCTTTCTGATGGCTGAGTCATATTCCTTTGTATATGTGTATACCATGTTTTCTTTATCCATTTATCTGTCGATGGATGTCTTGGTTCCTTCCACGGTTTGGCTATTGTGGACAATGTCGCTATAAACATTTGGGGTGCAGTTGCCCCTTCAGATCACTACATTTGTAGCTTTGGGGTAAATAAAATTGCTGGGTTGTAAGGGAGCTCTGTTTTAACTTCTTGAGGAACCTCCATATTGTTTTCCAAAGTGGCTGTACCAGTTTTCATTCCCACTTAGAAGTGTAAGAGAGTTCCCCTTTCTCCTCACCAACATTTGTTATTTCTTCGCTTGTTAATTTTTGCAATTCTGACTGGTGTGAAGTGGTATCTCATTGTCATTTGGATTTCTTTTTCCCCATGCCAAGTGCTGTTGAGCAGTTTCTCATATGTCTGTTGGCCATTTGTGTGTCTTCTTTGGAGAAATACCTGTTCATATCTTCTGCCCATTTCTTGACTCGGTTATTTGTATTTTGGGTGTTGAGTTTGGGTGTTGAACGGTAGTAAAGCGTACGGCACTTTCATGATGCTTCCACACCCACTTTTGGAAATGCTTCTCTCTCAAGGATACCTGAAGATGTTAGTGGAGAGTTGCCGTATACGCAGACTTGCTTTTCCCAGGTGAGTGCATGGCACATTCCTTATTCACTCACGCGCGCGCGCGCGCGCGCACACACACACACACACACACAGAGTTGAACATGTTTCTGTCTCGTCAGGAAAGGAGGTGTTCGTTGAGAGACGGTTTCTCGCCAATGCTTTTGGGTGCTTGCCCTTTTCCCCCCGGAGAGTGAAGTGTATGCGCTTTTTCCGTAGGCTTCCGTACACACCCTTGAGAAGCCTTCCCTCAGCCAGAAACAAGCCGTGAGTTGAAAGAGGCGTTCCACACAGACCTACTTCTCAGAGCGAAGCCTGTCACACTTTTCCTTGGGCCTCCACACGCACTTTAGAAAAACTTCCTCCGGGAAGCTGTGAGTTGAACGACGGGTTTCCTACAGCGGTTTTCCGTGGGGGTAAGGATATATGGCACTTGGCCTTAGGCTTCCACGCACACATTGGAAACGGCTTCTCTCTTCGTGAAACAAGATGTGCGCTGAACGTTGCGTTCTGCGCAGGCTTGCTTTTCACACATCAGCCGATGGTACTTTCCCTAGGCTTCCACACGCGCAGTGAGTATCCCTTCCCTAAACCTGAACCAAGACGCGGGGGAAAGCTGCCTTCTACACCACCTTCTTTTCCGAGTTTCGTATAGAACCCTTGCATTGTGCTTCCACATCCACTTTTGTCACTGCTTCGATATATCCTCCGGAGAGGGGTACGCTTGAAAGACGGTCTCCCTCTGTCACGCTTTCAAGGAGTTAAGGATAGGGCACTCTCCTTATGCCTGCACACGTCCACTTGCAATCTCGACTGACTTCATGACCCCGTCCATATGCTACGCTGAAAGTCCCATTGCGCGCGGCCTTGTTTCTAAGAGATGAGGACAGGGCACGGCACGTTCCTTGTGCTTCCACCACGACTATATAAAAGGCTCCCGTCTCCAAGGCAAAGGATGTCAGGTGCAAGACGGCTTCGCAAAAGCGAGGTTGCCTCTTAGAGGGCGGTCTACGGGGCTCTCCTGACGCTTCCACGCCTACATATGCAAACGCTTCTGGGCTCACGAAAGAAGACGTCCGTTGAAAGCTGCCTTGTACCCCGACGCCTTTTCCGGAGTTAGGTCCAGGGAACGGTCCCTGTGCGATCACACGCAGCCTTGAGATGGCTCAGCTCTTTTCGATCGTCAGGGAGGACGTTTCTCGGAGTTAGGTCCAGGGAAAGGTAGTAAAGCGTACGGCACTTTCATGATGCTTCCACACCCACTTTTGGAAATGCTTCTCTCTCCAGGATACCTGAAGATGCTAGTGGCGAGTCGCCGTAGACGCAGACTTGCTTTTCCCAGGTCAGTACATGGCACTCTCCTTATTCACTCACGCACGCGCGCGCGCGCGTGCCCTCACACACACACACACACACACACACAGAGTTGAACATGTTTCTGTCTCGTCAGGAAAGAAGGTGATCGTTGAGAGACGGTTTCTCGCCGATGCTTTTGGGTTCTTGCTTTTTTCCCCCCGGAGAGAGAAGTGTAGCCGCTTTTTCCCTAGGCTTCCGTACACACCCTTGAGAAGCCTTCCGTCAGCCAGAAACAAGCCATGAGTTGAAAGAGGCGTTCCACGCAGACCTCCTTCTCAGAGCGAAGCCTGTCACACTTTTCCTTGTGAAGTAAACTAGAGAGATACAAATACTTTCTCAATGATTGCTTTAACAAAAAGGACTAAATATCCCAATCAGAAAACATAGACTGTAAAGAGGAAGCAAGACCCATCTCTATGCTGCCTAGCAGAGAATCACTTCAGACCTAAAAATAAAAGCAGATTGGAAGTAATGGGACACAAAACCATTTATCATGCAAATGGAAGTGAAAAGAAAGTTGGAGTCGTAATATTTTTATGAGACAAAATAAACTGAATTGTGGGGAAGATGGCAGAGTAGAAGGACCCTAAACTCACCTCATCCCACAGATACAACTAGGTAACACTCACACCAGAGTCACCCAGAAATGGACCTTCAGATTTCCCCACAAAACTATACAACTAAATGGAGAGAGGGAATCACATCAAAGATGGTAGGAAGGACAAGGACTCTGTAGGAATCTAAAGCCCATATTTCTGACCACCAGAGGGAGGGAACCACAGTCACAGAGGGGCCAGAAACAAACTACTACACCGGGGAGCCTCTAAAGCGTAGAGACATCCTCATAGCTTATGGCTTTGAAAATCAGAAGGGATGACATTTGTGAGCGTATACAACCAGCAGACTTAAAGCTTGGAACTTTTAAAAATCAGCTGTCTCAGCTCTGAGAGAGCACAGAAGGTGATAGGAAGCTGAGATCTGTCCTTAAAGATTAAGCAGAGCAAAGAGTGTGGAGAAGCTTGGGTGAAGCAGGTTGAAAGGTGCTTGAGGATTAAACAAGGGAGACATAGTTCCTGAACTCAGAGTTTGCTAAGGGACTTGTCCAGGAACAAAGGAGCTGGCAGGTGCCATTTCCCTCTACGGCCCCTCATTATAAACACACACCTACCTGCAAGACCAAGCACAATCTAGCAATCACCAGCTTGCATAAACCATGGCCCATCCCCACACCTACCACACCTGCTTCAGTCCCAGTGCTGTGGATACCCTCCCTGATAAGACCCACACAATCCTTGACAACAATATGTCTCCCCATCACCCACAGAACACGCATGCATCTTGTTAAAACAGCACACCCCATGTGTTGTGCACAATGACACAGTCCAGATCCAGTCTCTGTTGTTGCTATGCATTACCTTCAGAGGAGAACCAGCATCACCAAGTGAAAAATGTATGTTCTGCCCCGTATTTTCAAGAACAAGCAATATATCTGACCTTCCTAACAGAGAGATATTCTCTGAGAAGTAGGCCAAATGAGCAGACAGAGGACTATGTCCTAAACGAAAGAAGAGGACAAAGCCACAGCAAGAGACCTAAACAAAATGGATATAAGAAACAAGCCTGACAGAAAATTTAAGATAACAATTATAAAGATACTCACTGGGGAAATGAAAAGAGGGAGGACATCAGAAGGGGGAACATCATTGAGACTCTTAACAAAGAGATATGAAAGAAATAATCAGAGATGTGGAACACAAGAAATGAAATGAAGAATATACTAGATAGAATAATTAGCAGGATGGACGAAGCAGAGGAACAAATTAATGAACTAGAAGACAGTAATGGAAAGTAATCAAGCGGAACAAATGAGAGGAAAAAGAAGTATGCAAAAATGAGAAGAGACTTAGGGAATTCAGTGACTCCATCCAGTGTAACAACACCCACATGAGAGGGATCCCAGAAGGTGAAAAGGGGGAAAAGGGGGCAGAAAATCTATTTGACCAAAGAAGAGCTGAAAACTTAACCTAATCTGGTGAAGGAAACCTATACAAATCCATAAGGCATAGAGATCCCCTCCCACAAAATCAACCTAAGGAGGTCCACATCAAGATACATAGTAATCAAAATGGGAAAAGGTAGTGATAACGAAAAAACATTTAAAGCAGCAAGATAAAAGAAGACAGGTAACATGCAAGGGAAAGCCCATAAAGCTATCAGCTGAGTTTTCAGCAGAAACTATGCAGGACAGAAGAAAGTGGCGTTAAATATTCAAAGTGCTGAAGGAGAAAAATCTGCAGCAAGGAATATTTTATCCAGCAAGCCTATCCTTCAGAAAAGAAGGGGAGAAAAAGAGTTTCTTAGCCACACAAACTAAAAGAGTTCATGACCACTAAATTAACTACAAAAAATATTGAAGGGGACACTATGAGTGGAAAAAAATCGTAAGTGAGAGTATGACAATAATGAATCAAGGAAGCAGTAAAAATAAGTATTTCTGTAAAAATCAGTTAAGGGATTCACAAAATAAAAGTATGTAAAATATGAAAACATATACCCTAACACATGAGGAGGAGTCAACAGTGGGTTTGAACTTAAACAGCATTCAACTTAATATGGACTGAAAAGGCTATATATAATCCAGGGGGTCACCACAAACCCAAACCTCTAATACACATGCAAAAGATAAAGGGAAAGAAATCCAAGAATATCATTAAAGAAAACGAGCAAACCATGAGAGAGAGAGCAAGAGAAGAAAGGATCAGAGAAAAACTACACAAAAAACTATGAAACAAGTAACAAAACATCAATAAATACATGTCTAATGATAATTAGTTTGAATGTAAATGGACTAAATGCTCCAAGCAAAAGAGCATGACAGAGTTTGTATATATATATAAAAGATTTCACACCTAAAGACACCTGCAGATGGAAATTAAGAGATGGAGAAACATTAATCATGCAAGTGGATGTCAAGAGAAGTCAGAGTAGCAATCCTTATATCAGACAAAATAGACTTTTTTAACATTGAAATTGAATTAGCCAACATAGAGTACACCAGTAATTTCAAATGTAGCGTTCCACAATTCATCAGTTGTGTATAACACCCAGTGTTCATCACATCACATGCATTCCTTAATGCCCATCACACAGTTACTCCATCTCCCCACCCACCTTTCCTCCAGCAACCCTCAGTTTGTTTCCAATAGTTGGGAACCTGTCATGGATTTTCTTCCTCTCTGGTTTCTTCGCATTCATTTTCCCTCCCTTCCCCTATGATCCTCTGTGCTGTTCCTTCTATTCCACATATGAGTAAAACCATATAATAATTGTTTTTCTCTGACTGACTTATTTTGCTCAGCATAATACCGTCCAGTGCCTTCCACATCGATATGCTAAATATTGATCCTTTCTGATGGCTGAGTCATATTCCATTGTATATGTATATACCATGTTTTCTTTATCCATTTATCTGTCGATGGATGTCTTGGTTCCTTCCACGGTTTGGCTATTGTGGACAATGTCGCTATAAACATTCGGGGTGCAGTTGCCCCTTCAGATCACTACATTTGTAGCTTTGGGGTAAATAAAATTGCTGGGTTGTAAGGGAGCTCTCTTTTAAGTTCTTGAGGAACCTCCATATTGTTTTCCAAAGTGGCTGTACCAGTTTTCATTCCCACTTAGAAGTGTAAGAGAGTTCCCCTTTCTCCTCACCAACATTTGTTTTTTCTTCGCTTGTTAATTTTTGCAATTCTGACTGGTGTGAAGTGGTATGTCATTGTCATTTGGATTTCTTTTTCCCCATGCCAAGTGATGTTGAGCAGTTTGTCATATATCTGTTGGCCATTTGTGTGTCTTCTTTGGAGAAATATCTGTTCATATCTTCTGCCCATTTCTTGACTCGCTTATTTGTTTTTTGGGTGTTGAGTTTGGGTGTTGAACGGTAGTAAAGCGTACGGCACTTTCATGATGCTTCCACACCCACTTTTGGAAATGCTTCTCTCTCAAGGATACCTGAAGATGTTAGTGGAGAGTTGCCGTATACGCAGACTTGCTTTTCCCAGGTGAGTGCATGGCACATTCCTTATTCACTCACGCGCGCGCGCGCGCGCACACACACACACACACACACACACACACACAGAGTTGAACATGTTTCTGTCTCGTCAGGAAAGGAGATGTTCGTTGAGAGACGGTTTCTCGCCAATGCTTTTGGGTGCTTGCCCTTTTCCCCCCGGAGAGTGAAGTGTATGCGCTTTTTGCCTAGGCTTCCGTACACACCCTTGAGAAGCCTTCCCTCAGCCAGAAAGAAGCCGTGAGTTGAAAGAGGCGTTCCACACAGACCTCCTTCTCAGAGCGAAGCCTGTCACACTTTTCCTTGGTCCTCCACACGCACTTTAGAAAAACTTCCTCCGGGAAGCTATGAGTTGAAGGACGGGTTTCCTACAGCGGTTTTCCGTGGGGGTAAGGATATATGGCACTTGGCCTTAGGCTTCCACGCACACATTGGAAACGGCTTCTCTCTTCGTGAAACAAGATGTGCGCTGAACGTTGCGTTCTGCGCAGGCTTGCTTTTCACACCTCAGCCGATGGTACTTTCCCTAGGCTTCCACACGCGCAGTGAGTATCCCTTCCCTAAACCTGAACCAAGACGCGGGGGAAAGCTGCCTTCTACACCACCTTCTTTTCCGAGTTTCGTATAGAACCCTTGCGTTGTGCTTCCACATCCACTTTTGTCACTGCTTCGATATATCCTCCGGAGAGGGGTTCGCTTGAAAGACGGTCTCCCTCCGTCACGCTTTCAAGGAGTTAAGGATAGGGCACTCTCCTTATGCTTGCACACGTCCACTTGCAATCTCGACTGACTTCATGACCCCGTCCATATGCTACGCTGAAAGTCCCATTGCGCGCGGCCTTGTTTCTAAGAGATGAGGACAGGGCACGGCACGTTCCTTGTGCTTCCACCACGACTATATAAAAGGCTCCCGTCTCCAAGGCAAAGGATGTCAGGTGCAAGACGGCTTCGCAAAAGCGAGGTTGCCTCTTAGAGGGCGGTCTACGGCGCTCTGCTGACGCTTCCACGCCTACATATGCAAACGCTTCTGGGCTCACGAAAGAAGACGTCCGTTGAAAGCTGCCTTGTACCCCGACGCGTTTCTCGGAGTTAGGTCCAGGGAACGGTCCCTGTGCGATCACACGCAGCCTTGAGATGGCTCAGCTCTTTTCGATCGTCAGGGAGGACGTTTCTCGGAGTTAGGTCCAGGGAAAGGTAGTAAAGCGTACGGCACTTTCATGATGCTTCCACACCCACTTTTGGAAATGCTTCTCTCTCCAGGATACCTGAAGATGCTAGTGGCGAGTCGCCGTAGACGCAGACTTGCTTTTCCCAGGTCAGTACATGGCACTCTCCTTATTCACTCACGCACGCGCGCGAGCGCGTGCCCTCACACACACACACACACACACACACACACACACACAGAGTTGAACATGTTTCTGTCTCGTCAGGAAAGAATGTGATCGTTGAGAGACGGTTTCTCGCCGATGCTTTTGGGTTCTTGCTTTTTTCCCCCCGGAGAGAGAAGTGTAGCCGCTTTTTCCCTAGGCTTCCGTACACACCCTTGAGAAGCCTTCCGTCAGCCAGAAACAAGCCATGAGTTGAAAGAGGCGTTCCACGCAGACCTCCTTCTCAGAGCGAAGCCTGTCACACTTTTCCTTGTGAAGTAAACTAGAGAGATACAAATACTTTCTCAATGATTGCTTTAACAAAAAAGGACTAAATATCCCAATCAGAAAACATAGACTGTAAAGAGGAAGCAAGACACATCTCTATGCTGCCTACCAGAGAATCACTTCAGACCTAAAAATAAAAGCAGATTGGAAGTAATGGGACACAAAACCATTTATCATGCAAATGGAAGTGAAAAGAAAGTTGGAGTCGTAATATTTTTATGAGACAAAATAAACTGAATTGTGGGGAAGATGGCAGAGTAGAAGGACCCTAAACTCACCTCATCCCACAGATACAACTAGGTAACACTCACACCAGAGTCACCCAGAAATGGACCTTCAGATTTCCCCACAAAACTCTACAACTAAATGGAGAGAGGGAATCACATCAAAGATGGTAGGAAGGACAAGGACTCTGTAGGAATCTAAAGCCCATATTTCTGACCACCAGAGGGAGGGAACCACAGTCACAGAGGGGCCAGAAACAAACTACTACACCGGGGAGCCTCTAAAGCGTAGAGACATCCTCATAGCTTATGGCTTTGAAAATCAGAAGGGATGACATTTGTGAGCGTATACAACCAGCAGACTTAAAGCTTGGAACTTTTAAAAATCAGCTGTCTCAGCTCTGAGAGAGCACAGAAGGTGATAGGAAGCTGAGATCTGTCCTTAAAGATTAAGCAGAGCAAAGAGTGTGGAGAAGCTTGGGTGAAGCAGGTTGAAAGGTGCTTGAGGATTAAACAAGGGAGACATAGTTCCTGAACTCAGAGTTTGCTAAGGGACTTGTCCAGGAACAAAGGAGCTGGCAGGTTCCATTTCCCTCTACGGCCCCTCATTATAAACACACACCTACCTGCAAGACCAAGCACAATCTAGCAATCACTAACTTGCATAAACCATGGCCCATCCCCACACCTACCACACCTGCTTCAGTCCCAGTGCTGTGGATACCCTCCCTGATAAGACCCACACAATCCTTGACAACAATATGTCTCCCCATCACCCACAGAACACGCATGCGTCTTGTTAAAACAGCACACCCCATGTGTTGTGCACAATGACACAGTCCAGATCCAGTCTCTGTTGTTGCTATGCATTACCTTCAGAGGGGAACCAGCATCACCAAGTGAAAAATGTATGTTCTGCCCCGTATTTTCAAGAACAAGCAATATATCTGACCTTCCTAACAGAGAGATATTCTCTGAGAAGTAGGCCAAATGAGCAGACAGAGGATTATGTCCTAAACGAAAGAAGAGGACAAAGCCACAGCAAGAGACCTAAACAAAATGGATATAAGGAACATGCCTGACAGAAAATTTAAGATAACAATTATAAAGATACTCACTGGGGAAATGAAAAGAGGGAGGACATCAGAAGGGGGAACATCATTGAGACTCTTAACAAAGAGATATGAAAGAAATAATCAGAGATGTGGAACACAAGAAATGAAATGAAGAATATACTAGATAGAATAATTAGCAGGATGGACGAAGCAGAGGAACAAATTAATGAACTAGAAGACAGTAATGGAAAGTAATCAAGCGGAACAAATGAGAGGAAAAAGAAGTATGCAAAAATGAGAAGAGACTTAGGGAATTCAGTGACTCCATCCAGTGTAACAACACCCACATGAGAGGGATCCCAGAAGGTGAAAAGGGGGAAAAGGGGGCAGAAAATCTATTTGACCAAAGAAGAGCTGAAAACTTAACCTAATCTGGTGAAGGAAACCTATACAAATCCATAAGGCATAGAGATCCCCTCCCACAAAATCAACCTAAGGAGGTCCACATCAAGATACATAGTAATCAAAATGGGAAAAGGTAGTGATAAAGAAAAAACATTTAAAGCAGCAAGATAAAAGAAGACAGGTAACATGCAAGGGAAAGCCCATAAAGCTATCAGCTGAGTTTTCAGCAGAAACTATGCAGGACAGAAGAAAGTGGCGTTAAATATTCAAAGTGCTGAAGGAGAAAAATCTGCAGCAAGGAATAATTTATCCAGCAAGCCTATCCTTCAGAAAAGAAGGGGAGAAAAAGAGTTTCTTAGCCACACAAACTAAAAGAGTTCATGACCACTAAATTAACTACAAAAAATATTGAAGGGGACACTATGAGTGGAAAAAAATCGTAAGTGAGAGTATGACAATAATGAATCAAGGAAGCAGTAAAAATAAGTATTTCTGTAAAAATCAGTTAAGGGATTCACAAAATAAAAGTATGTAAAATATGAAAACATATACCCTAACACATGAGGAGGAGTCAACAGTGGGTTTGAACTTAAACAACATTCAACTTAATATAGACTGAAAAGGCTATATATAATCCAGGGGGTCACCACAAACCCAAACCTCTAATACACATGCAAAAGATAAAGGGAAAGAAATCCAAGAATATCATTAAAGAAAACGAGCAAACCATGAGAGAGAGAGCAAGAGAAGAAAGGATCAGAGAAAAACTACACAAAAAACTATGAAACAAGTAACAAAACATCAATAAATACATGTCTAATGATAATTAGTTTGAATGTAAATGGACTAAATGCTCCAAGCAAAAGAGCATGACAGAGTTTGTATATATATATAAAAGATTTCACACCTAAAGACACCTGCAGATGGAAATTAAGAGATGGAGAAACATTAATCATGCAAGTGGATGTCAAGAGAAGTCAGAGTAGCAATCCTTATATCAGACAAAATAGACTTTTTTAACATTGAAATTGATTTAGCCAACATAGAGTACACCAGTAATTTCAAATGTAGCGTTCCACAATTCATCAGTTGTGTATAACACCCAGTGTTCACCACATCACATGCATTCCTTAATGCCCATCACACAGTTACTCCATCTCCCCACCCACCTTTCCTCCAGCAACCCTCAGTTTGTTTCCAATAGCTGGGAACCTGTCATGGATTTTCTTCCTCTCTGGTTTCTTCGCATTCATTTTCCCTCCCTTCCCCTATGATCCTCTGTGCTGTTCCTTCTATTCCACATATGAGTAAAACCATATAATAATTGTTTTTCTCTGACTGACTTATTTTGCTCAGCATAATACCCTCCAGTGCCTTCCACATCGATATGCTAAATATTGATCCTTTCTGATGGCTGAGTCATATTCCATTGTATATGTATATACCATGTTTTCTTTATCCATTTATCTGTCGATGGATGTCTTGGTTCCTTCCACGGTTTGGCTATTGTGGACAATGTCGCTATAAACATTCGGGGTGCAGTTGCCCCTTCAGATCACTACATTTGTAGCTTTGGGGTAAATAAAATTGCTGGGTTGTAAGGGAGCTCTCTTTTAAGTTCTTGAGGAACCTCCATATTGTTTTCCAAAGTGGCTGTACCAGTTTTCATTCCCACTTAGAAGTGTAAGAGAGTTCCCCTTTCTCCTCACCAACATTTGTTATTTCTTCGCTTGTTAATTTTTGCAATTCTGACTGGTGTGAAGTGGTATCTCATTGTCATTTGGATTTCTTTTTCCCCATGCCAAGTGATGTTGAGCAGTTTGTCATATGTCTGTTGGCCATTTGTGTGTCTTCTTTGGAGAAATATCTGTTCATATCTTCTGCCCATTTCTTGACTCGCTTATTTGTTTTTTGGGTGTTGAGTTTGGGTGTTGAACGGTAGTAAAGCGTACGGCACTTTCATGATGCTTCCACACCCACTTTTGGAAATGCTTCTCTCTCAAGGATACCTGAAGATGTTAGTGGAGAGTTGCCGTATACGCAGACTTGCTTTTCCCAGGTGAGTGCATGGCACATTCCTTATTCACTCACGCGCGCGTGCGCGCGCACACACACACACACACACACACACACACACACACAGAGTTGAACATGTTTCTGTCTCGTCAGGAAAGGAGGTGTTCGTTGAGAGACGGTTTCTCGCCAATGCTTTTGGGTGCTTGCCCTTTTCCCCCCGGAGAGTGAAGTGTATGCGCTTTTTGCCTAGGCTTCCGTACACACCCTTGGGAAGCCTTCCCTCAGCCAGAAACAAGCCGTGAGCTGAAAGAGGCGTTCAACACAGACCTCCTTCTCAGAGCGAAGCCTGTCACACTTTTCCTTGGGCCTCCACACGCACTTTAGAAAAACTTCCTCCGGGAAGCTGTGAGTTGAACGACGGGTTTCCTACAGCGGTTTTCCGTGGGGGTAAGGATATATGGCACTTGGCCTTAGGCTTCCACGCACACATTGGAAAGGCTTCTCTCTTCGTGAAACAAGATGTGCGCTGAACGTTGCGTTCTGCGCAGGCTTGGTTTTCACACATCCGCCCATGGTACTTTCCCTAGGCTTGCACACGCGCAGTGAGTATCCCTTCCCTAAACCTGAACCAAGACGCGGGGGAAAGCTGCCTTCTACACCACCTTCTTTTCCGAGTTTCGTATAGAACCCTTGCGTTGTGTTTCCACATCCACTTTTGTCACTGCTTCGATATATCCTCCGGAGAGGGGTTCGCTTGAAAGACGGTCTCCCTCCGTCACGCGTTCAAGGAGTTAAGGATAGGGCACTCTCCTTATGCCTGCACACGTCCACTTGCAATCTCGACTGACTTCATGACCCCGTCCATATGCTACGCTGAAAGTCCCATTGCGCGTGGCCTTCTTTCTAAGAGATGAGGACAGGGCACGGCACGTTCCTTGTGCTTCCACCACGACTATATAAAAGGCTACCGTCTCCAAGACAAAGGATGTCAGGTGCAAGACGGCTTCGCAAAAGCGAGGTTGCTTCTTAAAGGGCGGTCTACGGCGCTCTCCTGACGCTTCCACGCCTACATATGCAAACGCTTCTGGGCTCACGAAAGAAGACGTCCGTTGAAAGCTGCCTTGTACCCCGACGCGTTTTCCGGAGTTAGGTCCAGGGAACGGTCCCTGTGCGATCACATGCAGCCTTGAGATGGCTCAGCTCTTTTCGATCGTCAGGGAGGACGTTTCTCGGAGTTAGGTCCAGGGAAAGGTAGTAAAGCGTACGGCACTTTCATGATGCTTCCACACCCACTTTTGGAAATGCTTCTCTCTCCAGGATACCTGAAGATGCTAGTGGCGAGTCGCCATAGACGCAGACTTGCTTTTCCCAGGTCAGTACATGGCACTCTCCTTATTCACTCACGCACGCGCGCGCGCGCGTGCCCTCACACACACACACACACACACACACACACACACACACACACACACAGAGTTGAACATGTTTCTGTCTCGTCAGGAAAGAAGGTGATCGTTGAGAGACGGTTTCTCGCCGATGCTTTTGGGTTCTTGCTTTTTTCCCCCCGGAGAGAGAAGTGTAGCCGCTTTTTCCCTTGGCTTCCGTACACACCCTTGAGAAGCCTTCCGTCAGCCAGAAACAAGCCATGAGTTGAAAGAGGCGTTCCACGCAGACCTCCTTCTCAGAGCGAAGCCTGTCACACTTTTCCTTGTGAAGTAAACTAGAGAGATACAAATACTTTCTCAATGATTGCTTTAACAAAAAAGGACTAAATATCCCAATCAGAAAACATAGACTGTAAAGAGGAAGCAAGACCCATCTCTATGCTGCCTAGCAGAGAATCACTTCAGACCTAAAAATAAAAGCAGATTGGAAGTAATGGGACACAAAACCATTTATCATGCAAATGGAAGTGAAAAGAAAGTTGGAGTCGTAATATTTTTATGAGACAAAATAAACTGAATTGTGGGGAAGATGGGAGAGTAGAAGGACCCTAAACTCACCTCATCCCACAGATACAACTAGGTAACACTCACACCAGAGTCACCCAGAAATGGACCTTCAGTTTTCCCCACAAAACTATACAACTAAATGGAGAGAGGGAATCACATCAAAGATGGTAGGAAGGACAAGGACTCTGTAGGAATCTAAACCCCATATTTCTGACCAGCAAAGGGAGGGAACCACAGTCACAGAGGGGCCAGAAACAAACTACTACACCGGGGAGCCTCTAAAGCATAGAGACATCCTCATAGCTTATGGCTTTGAAAATCAGAAGGGATGACATTTGTGAGCATATACAACCAGCAGACTTAAAGCTTGGAACTTTTAAAAATCAGCTGTCTCAGCTCTGAGAGAGCACAGAAGGTGATAGGAAGCTGAGATCTGTCCTTAAAGATTAAGCAGAGCAAAGAGTGTGGAGAAGCTTGGGTGAAGCAGGTTGAAAGGTGCTTGAGGATTAAACAAGGGAGACATAGTTCCTGAACTCAGAGTTTGCTAAGGGACTTGTCCAGGAACAAAGGAGCTGGCAGGTTCCATTTCCCTCTACGGCCCCTCATTATAAACACACACCTACCTGCAAGACCAAGCACAATCTAGCAATCACTAACTTGCATAAACCATGGCCCATCCCCACACCTACCACACCTGCTTCAGTCCCAGTGCTGTGGATACCCTCCCTGATAAGACCCACACAATCCTTGACAACAATATGTCTCCCCATCACCCACAGAACACGCATGCGTCTTGTTAAAACAGCACACCCCATGTGTTGTGCACAATGACACAGTCCAGATCCAGTCTCTGTTGTTGCTATGCATTACCTTCAGAGGAGAACCAGCATCACCAAGTGAAAAATGTATGTTCTGCCCCGTATTTTCAAGAACAAGCAATATATCTGACCTTCCTAACAGAGAGATATTCTCTGAGAAGTAGGCCAAATGAGCAGACAGAGGACTATGTCCTAAACGAAAGAAGAGGACAAAGCCACAGCAAGAGACCTAAACAAAATGGATATAAGGAACATGCCTGACAGAATATTTAAGATAACAATTATAAAGATACTCACTGGGGAAATGAAAAGAGGGAGGACATCAGAAGGGGGAACATCATTGAGACTCTTAACAAAGAGATATGAAAGAAATAATCAGAGATGTGGAACACAAGAAATGAAACGAAGAATATACTAGATAGAATAATTAGCAGGATGGACGAAGCAGAGGAACAAATTAATGAACTAGAAGACAGTAATGGAAAGTAATCAAGCGGAACAAATGAGAGGAAAAAGAAGTATGCAAAAATGAGAAGAGACTTAGGGAATTCAGTGACTCCATCCAGTGTAACAACACCCACATGAGAGGGATCCCAGAAGGTGAAAAGGGGGAAAAGGGGGCAGAAAATCTATTTGACCAAAGAAGAGCTGAAAACTTAACCTAATCTGGTGAAGGAAACCTATACAAATCCATAAGGCATAGAGATCCCCTCCCACAAAATCAACCTAAGGAGGTCCACATCAAGATACATAGTAATCAAAATGGGAAAAGGTAGTGATAAAGAAAAAACATTTAAAGCAGCAAGATTAAAGAAGACAGTTAACATGCAAGGGAAAGCCCATAAATCTATCAGCTGAGTTTTCAGCAGAAACTATGCAGGACAGAAGAAAGTGGCGTTAAATATTCAAAGTGCTGAAGGAGAAAAATCTGCAGCAAGGAATAATTTATCCAGCAAGCCTATCCTTCAGAAAAGAAGGGGAGAAAAAGAGTTTCTTAGCCACACAAACTAAAAGAGTTCATGACCACTAAATTAACTACAAAAAATATTGAAGGGGACACTATGAGTGGAAAAAAATCGTAAGTGAGAGTATCACAATAATGAATCAAGGAAGCAGTAAAAATAAGTATTTCTGTAAAAATCAGTTAAGGAATTCACAAAATAAAAGTATGTAAAATATGAAAACATATACCCTAACACATGAGGAGGAGTCAACAGTGGGTTTGAACTTAAACAGCATTCAACTTAATATGGACTGAAAAGGCTATATATAATCCAGGGGGTCACCACAAACCCAAACCTCTAATACACATGCAAAAGATAAAGGGAAAGAAATCCAAGAATATCATTAAAGAAAACGAGCAAACCATGAGAGAGAGAGCAAGAGAAGAAAGGATCAGAGAAAAACTACACAAAAAACTATGAAACAAGTAACAAAACATCAATAAATACATGTCAAATGATAATTAGTTTGAATGTAAATGGACTAAATGCTCCAAGCAAAAGAGCATGACAGAGTTTGTATATATATATATAAAAGATTTCACACCTAAAGACACCTGCAGATAGAAATTAAGAGATGGAGAAACATTAATCATGCAAGTGGATGTCAAAAGAAGTCAGAGTAGCAATCCTTATATCAGACAAAATAGACTTTTTTAACATTGAAATTGAATTAGCCAACATAGAGTACACCAGTAATTTCAAATGTAGCTTTCCACAATTCATCAGTTGTGTATAACACCCAGTGTTCATCACATCACATGCATTCCTTAATGCCCATCACACAGTTACTCCATCTCCCCACCCACCTTTCCTCCAGCAACCCTCAGTTTGTTTTTCAATAGTTGGGAACCTGTCATGGATTTTCTTCCTCTCTGGTTTCTTCGCATTCATTTTCCCTCCCTTCCCCTATGATCCTCTGTGCTGTTCCTTCTATTCCACATATGAGTAAAACCATATAATAATTGTTTTTCTCTGACTGACTTATTTTGCTCAGCATAATACCCTCCAGTGCCTTCCACATCGATATGCTAAATATTGATCCTTTCTGATGGCTGAGTCATATTCCATTGTATATGTATATACCATGTTTTCTTTATCCATTTATCTGTCGATGGATGTCTTGGTTCCTTCCACAGTTTGGCTATTGTGGACAATGTCGCTATAAACATTCGGGGTGCAGTTGCCCCTTCAGATCACTACATTTGTAGCTTTGGGGTAAATAAAATTGCTGGGTTGTAAGGGAGCTCTCTTTTAAGTACTTGAGGAACCTCCATATTGTTTTCCAAAGTGGCTGTACCAGTTTTCATTCCCACTTAGAAGTGTAAGAGAGTTCCCCTTTCTCCTCACCAACATTTGTTATTTCTTCGCTTGTTAACTTTTGCAATTCTGACTGGTATGAAGTGGTATCTCATTGTCATTTGGATTTCTTTTTCCCCATGCCAAGTGATGTTGAGCAGTTTGTCAAATGTCTGTTGGCCATTTGTGTGTCTTCTTTGGAGAAATATCTGTTCATATCTTCTGCCCATTTCTTGACTCGCTTATTTGTTTTTTGGGTGTTGAGTTTGGGTGTTGAACGGTAGTAAAGCGTACGGCACTTTCATGATGCTTCCACACCCACTTTTGGAAATGCTTCTCTCACAAGGATACCTGAAGATGTTAGTGGAGAGTTGCCGTATACGCAGACTTGCTTTTCCCAGGTGAGTGCATGGCACATTCCTTATTCACTCACGCGCGCGCGCGCGCACACACACACACACACACACACACACACACAGAGTTGAACATGTTTCTGTCTCGTCAGGAAAGGAGGTGTTCGTTGAGAGACGGTTTCTCGCCAATGCTTTTGGGTGCTTGCCCTTTTCCACCCGGAGAGTGAAGTGTATGCGCTTTTTGCCTAGGCTTCCGTACACACCCTTGAGAAGCCTTCCCTCAGCCAGAAACAAGCCGTGAGTTGAAAGAGGCGTTCCACACAGACCTCCTTCTCAGAGCGAAGCCTGTCACACTTTTCCTTGGGCCTCCACACGCACTTTAGAAAAACTTCCTCCGGGAAGCTGTGAGTTGAACGACGGGTTTCCTACAGCGGTTTTCCGTGGGGTAAGGATATATGGCACTTGGCCTTAGGCTTCCACGCACAGATTGGAAAGGGTTCTCTCTTCGTGAAACAAGATGTGCGCTGAACGTTGCGTTCTGCGCAGGCTTGGTTTTCACACATCAGCCCATGGTAATTTCCCTAGGCTTCCACACGCGCAGTGAGTATCCCTTCCCTAAACCTGAACCAAGACGCGGGGGAAAGCTGCCTTCTACACCACCTTCTTTTCCGAGTTTCGTATAGAACCCCTGCGTTGTGCTTCCACATCCACTATTGTCACTGCTTCGATATATCCTCCGGAGAGGGGTTCGCTTGAAAGACGGTCTCCCTCCGTCACGCTTTCAAGGAGTTAAGGATAGGGCACTCTCCTTATGCCTGCACACGTCCACTTGCAATCTCGACTGACTTCATGACCCCGTCCAATGCTACGCTGAAAGTCCCATTGCGCGCGGCCTTGTTCTAAGAGATGAGGACAGGGCACGGCACGTTCCTTGTGCTTCCACCACGACTATATAAAAGTCTCCCGTCTCCAAGGCAAAGGATGTCAGGTGCAAGACGGCTTCTCAAAAGCGAGGTTGCCTCTTAGAGGGCGGTCTACGGCGCTCTGCTGACGCTTCCACGCCTACATATGCAAACGCTTCTGGGCTCACGAAAGAAGACGTCCGTTGAAAGCTGCCTTGTACCCCGACGCGTTTCTCGGAGTTAGGTCCAGGGAACGGTCCCTGTGCGATCACACGCAGCCTTGAGATGGCTCAGCTCTTTTCGATCGTCAGGGAGGACGTTTCTCGGAGTTAGGTCCAGGGAAAGGTAGTAAAGCGTACGGCACTTTCATGATGCTTCCACACCCACTTTTGGAAATGCTTCTCTCTCCAGGATACCTGAAGATGCTAGTGGCGAGTCGCCGTAGACGCAGACTTGCTTTTCCCAGGTCAGTACATGGCACTCTCCTTATTCACTCACGCACGCGCGCGCGCGCGTGCCCTCACACACACACACACACACACACACACACACACACACACACACACAGAGTTGAACATGTTTCTGTCTCGTCAGGAAAGAAGGTGATCGTTGAGAGACGGTTTCTCGCCGATGCTTTTGGGTTCTTGCTTTTTTCCCCCCGGAGAGAGAAGTGTAGCCGCTTTTTCCCTAGGCTTCCGTACACACCCTTGAGAAGCCTTCCGTCAGCCAGAAACAAGCCATGAGTTGAAAGAGGCGTTCCACGCAGACCTCCTTCTCAGAGCGAAGCCTGTCACACTTTTCCTTGTGAAGTAAACTAGAGAGATACAAATACTTTCTCAATGATTGCTTTAACAAAAAGGACTAAGTATCCCAATCAGAAAACATAGACTGTAAAGAGGAAGCAAGACACATCTCTATGCTGCCTACCAGAGAATCACTTCAGACCTAAAAATAAAAGCAGATTGGAAGTAATGGGACACAAAACCATTTATCATGCAAATGGAAGTGAAAAGAAAGTTGGAGTCGTAATATTTTTATGAGACAAAATAAACTGAATTGTGGGGAAGATGGCAGAGTAGAAGGACCCTAAACTCACCTCATCCCACAGATACAACTAGGTAACACTCACACCAGAGTCACCCAGAAATGGACCTTCAGATTTCCCCACAAAACTCTACAACTAAATGGAGAGAGGGAATCACATCAAAGATGGTAGGAAGGACAAGGACTCTGTAGGAATCTAAAGCCCATATTTCTGACCACCAGAGGGAGGGAACCACAGTCACAGAGGGGCCAGAAACAAACTACTACACCGGGGAGCCTCTAAAGCGTAGAGACATCCTCATAGCTTATGGCTTTGAAAATCAGAAGGGATGACATTTGTGAGCGTATACAACCAGCAGACTTAAAGCTTGGAACTTTTAAAAATCAGCTGTCTCAGCTCTGAGAGAGCACAGAAGGTGATAGGAAGCTGAGATCTGTCCTTAAAGATTAAGCAGAGCAAAGAGTGTGGAGAAGCTTGGGTGAAGCAGGTTGAAAGGTGCTTGAGGATTAAACAAGGGAGACATAGTTCCTGAACTCAGAGTTTGCTAAGGGACTTGTCCAGGAACAAAGGAGCTGGCAGGTGCCATTTCCCTCTACGGCCCCTCATTATAAACACACACCTACCTGCAAGACCAAGCACAATCTAGCAATCACTAACTTGCATAAACCATGGCCCATCCCCACACCTACCACACCTGCTTCAGTCCCAGTGCTGTGGATACCCTCCCTAATAAGACCCACACAATCCTTGACAACAATATGTCTCCCCATCACCCACAGAACACGCATGCGTCTTGTTAAAACAGCACACCCCATGTGTTGTGCACAATGACACAGTCCAGATCCAGTCTCTGTTGTTGCTATGCATTACCTTCAGAGGAGAACCAGCATCACCAAGTGAAAAATGTATGTTCTGCCCCGTATTTTCAAGAACAAGCAATATATCTGACCTTCCTAACAGAGAGATATTCTCTGAGAAGTAGGCCAAATGAGCAGACAGAGGATTATGTCCTAAACGAAAGAAGAGGACAAAGCCACAGCAAGAGACCTAAACAAAATGGATATAAGGAACATGCCTGACAGAAAATTTAAGATAACAATTATAAAGATACTCACTGGGGAAATGAAAAGAGGGAGGACATCAGAAGGGGGAACATCATTGAGACTCTTAACAAAGAGATATGAAAGAAATAATCAGAGATGTGGAACACAAGAAAAGAAATGAAGAATATACTAGATAGAATAATTAGCAGGATGGACGAAGCAGAGGAAGAAATTAATGAACTAGAAGACAGTAATGGAAAGTAATCAAGCGGAACAAATGAGAGGAAAAAGAAGTATGCAAAAATGAGAAGAGACTTAGGGAATTCAGTGACTCCATCCAGTGTAACAACACCCACATGAGAGGGATCCCAGAAGGTGAAAAGGGGGAAAAGGGGGCAGAAAATCTATTTGACCAAAGAAGAGCTGAAAACTTAACCTAATCTGGTGAAGGAAACCTATACAAATCCATAAGGCATAGAGATCCCCTCCCACAAAATCAACCTAAGGAGGTCCACATCAAGATACATAGTAATCAAAATGGGAAAAGGTAGTGATAAAGAAAAAACATTTAAAGCAGCAAGATAAAAGAAGACAGGTAACATGCAAGGGAAAGCCCATAAAGCTATCAGCTGAGTTTTCAGCAGAAACTATGCAGGACAGAAGAAAGTGGCGTTAAATATTCAAAGTGCTGAAGGAGAAAAATCTGCAGCAAGGAATAATTTATCCAGCAAGCCTATCCTTCAGAAAAGAAGGGGAGAAAAAGAGTTTCTTAGCCACACAAACTAAAAGAGTTCATGACCACTAAATTAACTACAAAAAATATTGAAGGGGACACTATGAGTGGAAAAAAATCGTAAGTGAGAGTAGGACAATAATGAATCAAGGAAGCAGTAAAAATAAGTATTTCTGTAAAAATCAGTTAAGGGATTCACAAAATAAAAGTATGTAAAATATGAAAACATATACCCTAACACATGAGGAGGAGTCAACAGTGGGTTTGAACTTAAACAGCATTCAACTTAATATGGACTGAAAAGGCTATATATAATCCAGGGGGTCACCACAAACCCAAACCTCTAATACACATGCAAAAGATAAAGGGAAAGAAATCCAAGAATATCATTAAAGAAAACGAGCAAACCATGAGAGAGAGAGCAAGAGAAGAAAGGATCAGAGAAAAACTACACAAAAAACTATGAAACAAGTAACAAAACATCAATAAATACATGTCTAATGATAATTAGTTTGAATGTAAATGGACTAAATGCTCCAAGCAAAAGAGCATGACAGAGTTTGTATATATATATAAAAGATTTCACACCTAAAGACACCTGCAGATGGAAATTAAGAGATGGAGAAACATTAATCATGCAAGTGGATGTCAAGAGAAGTCAGAGTAGCAATCCTTATATCAGACAAAATAGACTTTTTTAACATTGAAATTGAATTAGCCAACATAGAGTACACCAGTAATTTCAAATGTAGCGTTCCACAATTCATCAGTTGTGTATAACACCCAGTGTTCATCACATCACATGCATTCCTTAATGCCCATCACACAGTTACTCCATCTCCCCACCCACCTTTCCTCCAGCAACCCTCAGTTTGTTTCCAATAGTTGGGAACCTGTCATGGATTTTCTTCCTCTCTGGTTTCTTCGCATTCATTTTCCCTCCCTTCCCCTATGATCCTCTGTGCTGTTCCTTCTATTCCACATATGAGTAAAACCATATAATAATTGTTTTTCTCTGACTGACTTATTTTGCTCAGCATAATACCCTCCAGTGCCTTCCACATCGATATGCTAAATATTGATCCTTTCTGATGGCTGAGTCATATTCCATTGTATATGTATATACCATGTTTTCTTTATCCATTTATCTGTCGATGGATGTCTTGGTTCCTTCCACGGTTTGGCTATTGTGGACAATGTCGCTATAAACATTCGGGGTGCAGTTGCCCCTTCAGATCACTACATTTGTAGCTTTGGGGTAAATAAAATTGCTGGGTTGTAAGGGAGCTCACTTTTAAGTTCTTGAGGAACCTCCATATTGTTTTCCAAAGTGGCTGTACCAGTTTTCATTCCCACTTAGAAGTGTAAGAGAGTTCCCCTTTCTCCTCACCAACATTTGTTATTTCTTCGCTTGTTAACTTTTGCAATTCTGACTGGTATGAAGTGGTATGTCATTGTCATTTGGATTTCTTTTTCCCCATGCCAAGTGATGTTGAGCAGTTTGTCATATGTCTGTTGGCCATTTGTGTGTCTTCTTTGGAGAAATATCTGTTCATATCTTCTGCCCATTTCTTGATTCGCTTATTTGTTTTTTGGGTGTTGAGTTTGGGTGTTGAACGGTAGTAAAGCGTACGGCACTTTCATGATGCTTCCACACCCACTTTTGGAAATGCTTCTCTCTCAAGGATACCTGAAGATGTTAGTGGAGAGTTGCCGTATACGCAGACTTGCTTTTCCCAGGTGAGTGCATGGCACATTCCTTATTCACTCACGCGCGCGCGCGCGCACACACACACACACACACACACACACACACAGAGTTGAACATGTTTCTGTCTCGTCAGGAAAGGAGGTGTTCGTTGAGAGACGGTTTCTCGCCAGTGCTTTTGGGTGCTTGCCCTTTTCCCCCCGGAGAGTGAAGTGTATGCGCTTTTTGCCTAGGCTTCCGTACACACCCTTGAGAAGCCTTCCCTCAGCCAGAAACAAGCCGTGAGTTGAAAGAGGCGTTCCACACAGACCTCCTTCTCAGAGCGAAGCCTGTCACACTTTTCCTTGGGCCTCCACACGCACTTTAGAAAAACTTCCTCCGGGAAGCTGTGAGTTGAACGACGGGTTTCCTACAGCGGTTTTCCGTGGGGGTAAGGATATATGGCACTTGGCCTTAGGCTTCCACGCACAGATTGGAAAGGCTTCTCTCTTCGTGAAACAAGATGTGCGCTGAACGTTGCGTTCTGCGCAGGCTTGCTTTTCACACATCAGCCCATGGTACTTTCCCTAGGCTTCCACACGCGCAGTGAGTATCCCTTCCCTAAACCTGAACCAAGACGCGGGGGAAAGCTGCCTTCTACACCACCTTCTTTTCCGAGTTTCGTATAGAACCCTTGCGTTGTGCTTCCACATCCACTTTTGTCACTGCTTCGATATATCCTCCGGAGAGGGGTTCGCTTGAAAGACGGTCTCCCTCCGTCACGCTTTCAAGGAGTTAAGGATAGGGCACTCTCCTTATGCCTGCACACGTCCACTTGCAATCTCGACTGACTTCATGACCCCGTCCAATGCTACGCTGAAAGTCCCATTGCGCGCGGCCTTGTTTCTAAGAGATGAGGACAGGGCACGGCACGTTCCTTGTGCTTCCACCACGACTATATAAAAGGCTCCCGTCTCCAAGGCAAAGGATGTCAGGTGCAAGACGGCTTCTCAAAAGCGAGGTTGCCTCTTAGAGGGCGGTCTACGGCGCTCTGCTGACGCTTCCACGCCTACATATGCAAACGCTTCTGGGCTCACGAAAGAAGACGTCCGTTGAAAGCTGCCTTGTACCCCGACGCGTTTTCCGGAGTTAGGTCCAGGGAACGGTCCCTGTGCGATCACACGCAGCCTTGAGATGGCTCAGCTCTTTTCGATCGTCAGGGAGGACGTTTCTCGGAGTTAGGTCCAGGGAAAGGTAGTAAAGCGTACGGCACTTTCATGATGCTTCCACACCCACTTTTGGAAATGCTTCTCTCTCCAGGATACCTGAAGATGCTAGTGGCGAGTCGCCATAGACGCAGACTTGCTTTTCCCAGGTCAGTACATGGCACTCTCCTTATTCACTCACGCACGCGCGCGCGCGCGTGCCCTCACACACACACACACACACACACACACACACACACACACACACACACACAGAGTTGAACATGTTTCTGTCTCGTCAGGAAAGAAGGTGATCGTTGAGAGACGGTTTCTCGCCGATGCTTTTGGGTTCTTGCTTTTTTCCCCCCGGAGAGAGAAGTGTAGCCGCTTTTTCCCTAGGCTTCCGTACACACCCTTGAGAAGCCTTCCGTCAGCCAGAAACAAGCCATGAGTTGAAAGAGGCGTTCCACGCAGACCTCCTTCTCAGAGCGAAGCCTGTCACACTTTTCCTTGTGAAGTAAACTAGAGAGATACAAATACTTTCTCAATGATTGCTTTAACAAAAAAGGACTAAATATCCCAATCAGAAAACATAGACTGTAAAGAGGAAGCAAGACCCATCTCTATGCTGCCTACCAGAGAATCACTTCAGACCTAAAAATAAAAGCAGATTGGAAGTAATGGGACACAAAACCATTTATCATGCAAATGGAAGTGAAAAGAAAGTTGGAGTCGTAATATTTTTATGAGACAAAATAAACTGAATTGTGGGGAAGATGGCAGAGTAGAAGGACCCTAAACTCACCTCATCCCACAGATACAACTAGGTAACACTCACACCAGAGTCACCCAGAAATGGACCTTCAGATTTCCCCACAAAACTATACAACTAAATGGAGAGAGGGAATCACATCAAAGATGGTAGGAAGGACAAGGACTCTGTAGGAATCTAAAGCCCATATTTCTGACCACCAGAGGGAGGGAACCACAGTCACAGAGGGGCCAGAAACAAACTACTACACCGGGGAGCCTCTAAAGCGTAGAGACATCCTCATAGCTTATGGCTTTGAAAATCAGAAGGGATGACATTTGTGAGCGTATACAACCAGCAGACTTAAAGCTTGGAACTTTTAAAAATCAGCTCTCTCAGCTCTGAGAGAGCACAGAAGGTGATAGGAAGCTGAGATCTGTCCTTAAAGATTAAGCAGAGCAAAGAGTGTGGAGAAGCTTGGGTGAAGCAGGTTGAAAGGTGCTTGAGGATTAAACAAGGGAGACATAGTTCCTGAACTCAGAGTTTGCTAAGGGACTTGTCCAGGAACAAAGGAGCTGGCAGGTGCCATTTCCCTCTACGGCCCCTCATTATAAACACACACCTACCTGCAAGACCAAGCACAATCTAGCAATCACTAACTTGCATAAACCATGGCCCATCCCCACACCTACCACACCTGCTTCAGTCCCAGTGCTGTGGATACCCTCCCTGATAAGACCCACACAAACCTTGACAACAATATGTCTCCCCATCACCCACAGAACACGCATGCGTCTTGTTAAAACAGCACACCCCATGTGTTGTGCACAATGACACAGTCCAGATCCAGGCTCTGTTGTTGCTATGCATTACCTTCAGAGGAGAACCAGCATCACCAAGTGAAAAATGTATGTTCTGCCCCGTATTTTCAAGAACAAGCAATATATCTGACCTTCCTAACAGAGAGATATTCTCTGAGAAGTAGGCCAAATGAGCAGACAGAGGACTATGTCCTAAACGAAAGAAGAGGACAAAGCCACAGCAAGAGACCTAAACAAAATGGATATAAGGAACATGCCTGACAGAAAATTTAAGATAACAATTATAAAGATACTCACTGGGGAAATGAAAAGAGGGAGGACATCAGAAGGGGGAACATCATTGAGACTCTTAACAAAGAGATATGAAAGAAATAATCAGAGATGTGGAACACAAGAAATGAAATGAAGAATACACTAGATAGAATAATTAGCAGGATGGACGAAGCAGAGGAAGAAATTAATGAACTAGAAGACAGTAATGGAAAGTAATCAAGCGGAACAAATGAGAGGAAAAAGAAGTATGCAAAAATGAGAAGAGACTTAGGGAATTCAGTGACTCCATCCAGTGTAACAACACCCACATGAGAGGGATCCCAGAAGGTGAAAAGGGGGAAAAGGGGGCAGAAAATCTATTTGACCAAAGAAGAGCTGAAAACTTAACCTAATCTGGTGAAGGAAACCTATACAAATCCATAAGGCATAGAGATCCCCTCCCACAAAATCAACCTAAGGAGGTCCACATCAAGACACATAGTAATCAAAATGGGAAAAGGTAGTGATAAAGAAAAAACATTTAAAGCAGCAAGATAAAAGAAGACAGGTAACATGCAAGGGAAAGCCCATAAAGCTATCAGCTGAGTTTTCAGCAGAAACTATGCAGGACAGAAGAAAGTGGCGTTAAATATTCAAAGTGCTGAAGGAGAAAAATCTGCAGCAAGGAATAATTTATCCAGCAAGCCTATCCTTCAGAAAAGAAGGGGAGAAAAAGAGTTTCTTAGCCACACAAACTAAAAGAGTTCATGACCACTAAATTAACTACAAAAAATATTGAAGGGGACACTATGAGTGGAAAAAAATCGTAAGTGAGAGTATGACAATAATGAATCAAGGAAGCAGTAAAAATAAGTATTTCTGTAAAAATCAGTTAAGGGATTCACAAAATAAAAGTATGTAAAATATGAAAACATATACCCTAACACATGAGGAGGAGTCAACAGTGGGTTTGAACTTAAACAGCATTCAACTTAATATAGACTGAAAAGGCTATATATAATCCAGGGGGTCACCACAAACCCAAACCTCTAATACACATGCAAAAGATAAAGGGAAAGAAATCCAAGAATATCATTAAAGAAAACGAGCAAACCATGAGAGAGAGAGCAAGAGAAGAAAGGATCAGAGAAAAACTACACAAAAAACTATGAAACAAGTAACAAAACATCAATAAATACATGTCTAATGATAATTAGTTTGAATGTAAATGGACTAAATGCTCCAAGCAAAAGAGCATGACAGAGTTTGTATATATATATAAAAGATTTCACACCTAAAGACACCTGCAGATGGAAATTAAGAGATGGAGAAACATTAATCATGCAAGTGGATGTCAAAAGAAGTCAGAGTAGCAATCCTTATATCAGACAAAATAGACTTTTTTAACATTGAAATTGAATTAGCCAACATAGAGTACACCAGTAGTTTCAAATGTAGCGTTCCACAATTCATCAGTTGTGTATAACACCCAGTGTTCATCACATCGCATGCATTCCTTAATGCCCATCACACAGTTACTCCATCTCCCCACCCACCTTTCCTCCAGCAACCCTCAGTTTGTTTCCAATAGTTAGGAACCTGTCATGGATTTTCTTCCTCTCTGGTTTCTTCGCATTCATTTTCCCTCCCTTCCCCTATGATCCTCTGTGCTTTTACTTCTATTCCACATATGAGTAAAACCATATAATAATTGTTTTTCTCTGACTGATTTATTTTGCTCAGCATAGTACCCTCCAGTGCCATCCACATCGATATGCTAAATATTGATCCTTTCTGATGGCTGAGTCACGTTCCTTTGTATATGTATATACCATGTTTTCTTTATCCATTTATCTGTCGATAGATGTCTTGGTTCCTTCCACGGTTTGGCTATTGTGGACAATGTCGCTATAAACATTTGGGGTGCAGTTGCCCCTTCAGATCACTACATTTGTAGCTTTGGGGTAAATAAAATTGCTGGGGTGTAAGGGAGCTCTGTTTTAACTTCTTGAGGAACCTCCATATTGTTTTCCAAAGTGGCTGTACCAGTTTTCATTCCCACTTAGAAGTGTAAGAGAGTTCCCCTTTCTCCTCACCAACATTTGTTATTTCTTCGCCTGTTAATTTTTGCAATTCTGACTGGTGTGAAGTGGTATCTCATTGTCATTTGGATTTCTTTTTCCCCTTGCCAAGTTCTGTTGAGCAGTTTCTCATATGTCTGTTGGCCCTTTGTGTGTCTTCTTTGGAGAAATACCTGTTCATATCTTCTCCCCTTTTCTTGACTCGGGTATTTGTATTTTGGGTGTTGAGTTTGGGTGTTGAACGGTAGTAAAGCGTACGGCACTTTCATGATGCTTCCACACCCACTTTTGGAAATGCTTCTCTCTCAAGGATACCTGAAGATGTTAGTGGAGAGTTGCCGTATATGCAGACTTGCTTTTCCCAGGTGAGTGCATGGCACATTCCTTATTCACTCACGCGCGCGCGCGCACACACACACACACACACACACACACACAGAGTTGAACATGTTTCTGTCTCGTCAGGAAAGGAGGTGTTCGTTGAGAGACGCTTTCTCGCCAGTGCTTTTGGGTGCTTGCCCTTTTCCCCCCGGAGAGTGAAGTGTATGCGCTTTTTCCGTAGGCTTCAGTACACACCCTTGAGAAGCCTTCCGTCAGTCAGAAACAAGCGTGAGTTGAAAGAGGCGTTCCACACAGACCTCCTTCTCAGAGCGAAGCCTGTCACACTTTTCCTTGGGCCTCCACACGCACTTTAGAAAAACTTCCTCCGGGAAGCTGTGAGTTGAACGACGGGTTTCCTACAGCGGTTTTCCGTGGGGGTAAGGATATATGGCACTTGGCCTTAGGCTTCCACGCACACATTGGAAACGGCTTCTCTCTTCGTGAAACAAGATGTGCGCTGAACGTTGCGTTCTGCGCAGGCTTGCTTTTCACACATCAGCCGATGGTACTCCCCCTAGGCTTCCACACGCGCAGTGAGTATCCCTTCCCTAAACCTGAACCAAGACGCGGGGGAAAGCTGCCTTCTACACCACCTTCTTTTCCGAGTTTCGTATAGAACCCTTGCGTTGTGCTTCCACATCCACTTTTGTCACTGCTTCGATATATCCTCCGGAGAGGGGTTCGCTTGAAAGACGGTCTCCCTCCGTCACGCTTTCAAGGAGTTAAGGATAGGGCACTCTCCTTATGCCTGCACACGTCCACTTGCAATCTCGACTGACTTCATGACCCCGTCCATATGCTACGCTGAAAGTCCCATTGCGCGCGGCCTTGTTTCTAAGAGATGAGGACAGGGCACGGCACGTTCCTTGTGCTTCCACCACGACTATATAAAAGGCTCCCGTCTCCAAGGCAAAGGATGTCAGGTGCAAGACGGCTTCGCAAAAGCGAGGTTGCCTCTTAGAGGGCGGTCTACGGCGCTCTGCTGACGCTTCCACGCCTACATATGCAAATGCTTCTGGGCTCACGAAAGAAGACGTCCGTTGAAAGCTGCCTTGTACCCCGACGCGTTTCTCGGAGTTAGGTCCAGGGAACGGTCCCTGTGCGATCACACGCAGCCTTGAGATGGCTCAGCTCTTTTCGATCGTCAGGGAGGACGTTTCTCGGAGTTAGGTCCAGGGAAAGGTAGTAAAGCGTACGGCACTTTCATGATGCTTCCACACCCACTTTTGGAAATGCTTCTCTCTCCAGGATACCTGAAGATGCTAGTGGCGAGTCGCCGTAGACGCAGACTTGCTTTTCCCAGGTCAGTACATGGCACTCTCCTTATTCACTCACGCACGCGCGCGCGCGCGTGCCCTCACACACACACACACACACACACACAGAGTTGAACATGTTTCTGTCTCGTCAGGAAAGAAGGTGATCGTTGAGAGACGGTTTCTCGCCGATGCTTTTGGGTTCTTGCTTTTTTCCCCCCGGAGAGAGAAGTGTAGCCGCTTTTTCCCTAGGCTTCCGTACACACCCTTGAGAAGCCTTCCGTCAGCCAGAAACAAGCCATGAGTTGAAAGAGGCGTTCCACGCAGACCTCCTTCTCAGAGCGAAGCCTGTCACACTTTTCCTTGTGAAGTAAACTAGAGAGATACAAATACTTTCTCAATGATTGCTTTAACAAAAAAGGACTAAATATCCCAATCAGAAAACATAGACTGTAAAGAGGAAGCAAGACCCATCTCTATGCTGCCTAGCAGAGAATCACTTCAGACCTAAAAATAAAAGCAGATTGGAAGTAATGGGACACAAAACCATTTATCATGCAAATGGAAGTGAAAAGAAAGTTGGAGTCGTAATATTTTTATGAGACAAAATAAACTGAATTGTGGGGAAGATGGCAGAGTAGAAGGACCCTAAACACACCTCATCCCACAGATACAACTAGGTAACACTCACACCAGAGTCACCCAGAAATGGACCTTCAGATTTCCCCACAAAACTATACAACTAAATGGAGAGAGGGAATCACATCAAAGATGGTAGGAAGGACAAGGACTCTGTAGGAATCTAAACCCCATATTTCTGACCACCAGAGGGAGGGAACCACAGTCACAGAGGGGCCAGAAACAAACTACTACACCGGGGAGCCTCTAAAGCGTAGAGACATCCTCATAGCTTATGGCTTTGAAAATCAGAAGGGATGACATTTGTGAGCGTATACAACCAGCAGACTTAAAGCTTGGAACTTTTAAAAATCAGCTGTCTCAGCTCTGAGAGAGCACAGAAGGTGATAGGAAGCTGAGATCTGTCCTTAAAGATTAAGCAGAGCAAAGAGTGTGGAGAAACTTCGGTGAAGCAGGTTGAAAGGTGCTTGAGGATTAAACAAGGGAGACATAGTTCCTGAACTCAGAGTTTGCTAAGGGACTTGTCCAGGAACAAAGGAGCTGGCAGGTGCCATTTCCCTCTACGGCCCCTCATTATAAACACACACCTACCTGCAAGACCAAGCACAATCTAGCAATCACTAACTTGCATAAACCATGGCCCATCCCCACACCTACCACACCTGCTTCAGTCCCAGTGCTGTGGATACCCTCCCTGATAAGACCCACACAATCCTTGACAACAATATGTCTCCCCATCACCCACAGAACACGCATGCATCTTGTTAAAACAGCACACCCCATGTGTTGTGCACAATGACACAGTCCAGATCCAGTCTCTGTTGTTGCTATGCATTACCTTCAGAGGAGAACCAGCATCACCAAGTGAAAAATGTATGTTCTGCCCCGTATTTTCAAGAACAAGCAATATATCTGACCTTCCTAACAGAGAGATATTCTCTGAGAAGTAGGCCAAATGAGCAGACAGAGGACTATGTCCTAAACGAAAGAAGAGGACAAAGCCACAGCAAGAGACCTAAACAAAATGGATATAAGGAACATGCCTGACAGAAAATTTAAGATAACAATTATAAAGATACTCACTGGGGAAATGAAAAGAGGGAGGACATCAGAAGGGGGAACATCATTGAGACTCTTAACAAAGAGATATGAAAGAAATAATCAGAGATGTGGAACACAAGAAATGAAATGAAGAATATACTAGATAGAATAATTAGCAGGATGGACGAAGCAGAGGAACAAATTAATGAACTAGAAGACAGTAATGGAAAGTAATCAAGCGGAACAAATGAGAGGAAAAAGAAGTATGCAAAAATGAGAAGAGACTTAGGGAATTCAGTGACTCCATCCAGTGTAACAACACCCACATGAGAGGGATCCCAGAAGGTGAAAAGGGGGAAAAGGGGGCAGAAAATCTATTTGACCAAAGAAGAGCTGAAAACTTAACCTAATCTGGTGAAGGAAACCTATACAAATCCATAAGGCATAGAGATCCCCTCCCACAAAATCAACCTAAGGAGGTCCACATCAAGATACATAGTAATCAAAATGGGAAAAGGTAGTGATAAAGAAAAAACATTTAAAGCAGCAAGATAAAAGAAGACAGTTAACATGCAAGGGAAAGCCCATAAATCTATCAGCTGAGTTTTCAGCAGAAACTATGCAGGACAGAAGAAAGTGGCGTTAAATATTCAAAGTGCTGAAGGAGAAAAATCTGCAGCAAGGAATAATTTATCCAGCAAGCCTATCCTTCAGAAAAGAAGGGGAGAAAAAGAGTTTCTTAGCCACACAATCTAAAAGAGTTCATGACCACTAAATTAACTACAAAAAATATTGAAGGGGACACTATGAGTGGAAAAAAATCGTAAGTGAGAGTATGACAATAATGAATCAAGGAAGCAGTAAAAATAAGTATTTCTGTAAAAATCAGTTAAGGGATTCACAAAATAAAAGTATGTAAAATATGAAAACATATACCCTAACACATGAGGAGGAGTCAACAGTGGGTTTGAACTTAAACAGCATTCAACTTAATATGGACTGAAAAGGCTATATATAATCCAGGGGGTCACCACAAACCCAAACCTCTAATACACATGCAAAAGATAAAGGGAAAGAAATCCAAGAATATCATTAAAGAAAACGAGCAAACCATGAGAGAGAGAGCAAGAGAAGAAAGGATCAGAGAAAAACTACACAAAAAACTATGAAACAAGTAACAAAACATCAATAAATACATGTCTAATGATAATTAGTTTGAATGTAAATGGACTAAATGCTCCAAGCAAAAGAGCATGACAGAGTTTGTATATATATATAAAAGATTTCACACCTAAAGACACCTGCAGATGGAAATTAAGAGATGGAGAAACATTAATCATGCAAGTGGATGTCAAAAGAAGTCAGAGTAGCAATCCTTATATCAGACAAAATAGACTTTTTTAACATTGAAATTGAATTAGCCAACATAGAGTACACCAGTAATTTCAAATGTAGCGTTCCACAATTCATCAGTTGTGTATAACACCCAGTGTTCATCACATCACATGCATTCCTTAATGCCCATCACACAGTTACTCCATCTCCCCACCCACCTTTCCTCCAGCAACCCTCAGTTTGTTTCCAATAGTTGGGAACCTGTCATGGATTTTCTTCCTCTCTGGTTTCTTCGCATTCATTTTCCCTCCCTTCCCCTATGATCCTCTGTGCTGTTCCTTCTATTCCACATATGAGTAAAACCATATAATAATTGTTTTTCTCTGACTGACTTATTTTGCTCAGCATAATACCCTCCAGTGCCTTCCACATCGATATGCTAAATATTGATCCTTTCTGATGGCTGAGTCATATTCCATTGTATATGTATATACCATGTTTTCTTTATCCATTTATCTGTCGATGGATGTCTTGGTTCCTTCCACGGTTTGGCTATTGTGGACAATGTCGCTATAAACATTCGGGGTGCAGTTGCCCCTTCAGATCACTACATTTGTAGCTTTGGGGTAAATAAAATTGCTGGGTTGTAAGGGAGCTCTCTTTTAAGTTCTTGAGGAACCTCCATATTGTTTTCCAAAGTGGCTGTACCAGTTTTCATTCCCACTTAGAAGTGTAAGAGAGTTCCCCTTTCTCCTCACCAACATTTGTTTTTTCTTCGCTTGTTAATTTTTGCAATTCTGACTGGTGTGAAGTGGTATGTCATTGTCATTTGGATTTCTTTTTCCCCATGCCAAGTGATGTTGAGCAGTTTGTCATATGTCTGTTGGCCATTTGTGTGTCTTCTTTGGAGAAATATCTGTTCATATCTTCTGCCCATTTCTTGACTCGCTTATTTGTTTTTTGGGTGTTGAGTTTGGGTGTTGAACGGTAGTAAAGCGTACGGCACTTTCATGATGCTTCCACACCCACTTTTGGAAATGCTTCTCTCTCAAGGATACCTGAAGATGTTAGTGGAGAGTTGCCGTATACGCAGACTTGCTTTTCCCAGGTGAGTGCATGGCACATTCCTTATTCACTCACGCGCGCGCGCGCGCGCACACACACACACACACACACACACGCACACACAGAGTTGAACATGTTTCTGTCTCGTCAGGAAAGGAGATGTTCGTTGAGAGACGGTTTCTCGCCAATGCTTTTGGGTGCTTGCCCTTTTCCCCCCGGAGAGTGAAGTGTATGCGCTTTTTGCCTAGGCTTCCGTACACACCCTTGAGAAGCCTTCCCTCAGCCAGAAACAAGCCGTGAGTTGAAAGAGGCGTTCCACACAGACCTCCTTCTCAGAGCGAAGCCTGTCACACTTTTCCTTGGGCCTCCACACGCACTTTAGAAAAACTTCCTCCGGGAAGATATGAGTTGAAGGACGGGTTTCCTACAGCGGTTTTCCGTGGGGGTAAGGATATATGGCACTTGGCCTTAGGCTTCCACGCACACATTGGAAACGGCTTCTCTCTTCGTGAAACAAGATGTGCGCTGAACGTTGCGTTCTGCGCAGGCTTGCTTTTCAAACATCAGCCGATGGTACTTTCCCTAGGCTTCCACACGCGCAGTGAGTATCCCTTCCCTAAACCTGAACCAAGACGCGGGGGAAAGCTGCCTTCTACACCACCTTCTTTTCCGAGTTTCGTATAGAACCCTTGCGTTGTGCTTCCACATCCACTTTTGTCACTGCTTCGATATATCCTCCGGAGAGGGGTTCGCTTGAAAGACGGTCTCCCTCCGTCACGCTTTCAAGGAGTTAAGGATAGGGCACTCTCCTTATGCTTGCACACGTCCACTTGAAATCTCGACTGACTTCATGACCCCGTCCATATGCTACGCTGAAAGTCCCATTGCGCGCGGCCTTGTTTCTAAGAGATGAGGACAGGGCACGGCACGTTCCTTGTGCTTCCACCACGACTATATAAAAGGCTCCCGTCTCCAAGGCAAAGGATGTCAGGTGCAAGACGGCTTCGCAAAAGCGAGGTTGCCTCTTAGAGGGCGGTCTACGGCGCTCTGCTGACGCTTCCACGCCTACATATGCAAACGCTTCTGGGCTCACGAAAGAAGACGTCCGTTGAAAGCTGCCTTGTACCCCGACGCGTTTCTCGGAGTTAGGTCCAGGGAACGGTCCCTGTGCGATCACACGCAGCCTTGAGATGGCTCAGCTCTTTTCGATCGTCAGGGAGGACGTTTCTCGGAGTTAGGTCCAGGGAAAGGTAGTAAAGCGTACGGCACTTTCATGATGCTTCCACACCCACTTTTGGAAATGCTTCTCTCTCCAAGATACCTGAAGATGCTAGTGGCGAGTCGCCGTAGACGCAGACTTGCTTTTCCCAGGTCAGTACATGGCACTCTCCTTATTCACTCACGCACGCGCGCGCGCGCCCTCACACACACACACACACACACACACACACACACACACACACACACACACAGAGTTGAACATGTTTCTGTCTCGTCAGGAAAGAAGGTGATCGTTGAGTGACGGTTTCTCGCCGATGCTTTTGGGTTCTTGCTTTTTTCCCCCCGGAGAGAGAAGTGTAGCCGCTTTTTCCCTAGGCTTCCGTACACACCCTTGAGAAGCCTTCCGTCAGCCAGAAACAAGCCATGAGTTGAAAGAGGCGTTCCACGCAGACCTCCTTCTCAGAGCGAAGCCTGTCACACTTTTCCTTGTGAAGTAAACTAGAGAGATACAAATACTTTCTCAATGATTGCTTTAACAAAAAAGGACTAAATATCCCAATCAGAAAACATAGACTGTAAAGAGGAAGCAAGACCCATCTCTATGCTGCCTACCAGAGAATCACTTCAGACCTAAAAATAAAAGCAGATTGGAAGTAATGGGACACAAAACCATTTATCATGCAAATGGAAGTGAAAAGAAAGTTGGAGTCGTAATATTTTTATGAGACAAAATAAACTGAATTGTGGGGAAGATGGCAGAGTAGAAGGACCCTAAACTCACCTCATCCCACAGATACAACTAGGTAACACTCACACCAGAGTCACCCAGAAATGGACCTTCAGATTTCCCCACAAAACTATACAACTAAATGGAGAGAGGGAATCACATCAAAGATGGTAGGAAGGACAAGGACTCTGTAGGAATCTAAAGCCCATATTTCTGACCACCAGAGGGAGGGAACCACAGTCACAGAGGGGCCAGAAACAAACTACTACACCGGGGAGCCTCTAAAGCGTAGAGACATCCTCATAGCTTATGGCTTTGAAAATCAGAAGGGATGACATTTGTGAGCGTATACAACCAGCAGACTTAAAGCTTGGAACTTTTAAAAATCAGCTGTCTCAGCTCTGAGAGAGCACAGAAGGTGATAGGAAGCTGAGATCTGTCCTTAAAGATTAAGCAGAGCAAAGAGTGTGGAGAAGCTTGGGTGAAGCAGGTTGAAAGGTGCTTGAGGATTAAACAAGGGAGACATAGTTCCTGAACTCAGAGTTTGCTAAGGGACTTGTCCAGGAACAAAGGAGCTGGCAGGTGCCATTTCCCTCTACGGCCCCTCATTATAAACACACACCTACCTGCAAGACCAAGCACAATCTAGCAATCACTAACTTGCATAAACCATGGCCCATCCCCACACCTACCACACCTGCTTCAGTCCCAGTGCTGTGGATACCCTCCCTGATAAGACCCACACAATCCTTGACAACAATATGTCTCCCCATCACCCACAGAACACGCATGCATCTTGTTAAAACAGCACACCCCATGTGTTGTGCACAATGACACAGTCCAGATCCAGTCTCTGTTGTTGCTATGCATTACCTTCAGAGGAGAACCAGCATCACCAAGTGAAAAATGTATGTTCTGCCCCGTATTTTCAAGAACAAGCAATATATCTGACCTTCCTAACAGAGAGATATTCTCTGAGAAGTAGGCCAAATGAGCAGACAGAGGACTATGTCCTAAACGAAAGAAGAGGACAAAGCCACAGCAAGAGACCTAAACAAAATGGATATAAGGAACATGCCTGACAGAAAATTTAAGATAACAATTATAAAGATACTCACTGGGGAAATGAAAAGAGGGAGGACATCAGAAGGGGGAACATCATTGAGACTCTTAACAAAGAGATATGAAAGAAATAATCAGAGATGTGGAACACAAGAAATGAAATGAAGAATATACTAGATAGAATAATTAGCAGGATGGACGAAGCAGAGGAACAAATTAATGAACTAGAAGACAGTAATGGAAAGTAATCAAGCGGAACAAATGAGAGGAAAAAGAAGTATGCAAAAATGAGAAGAGACTTAGGGAATTCAGTGACTCCATCCAGTGTAACAACACCCACATGAGAGGGATCCCAGAAGGTGAAAAGGGGGAAAAGGGGGCAGAAAATCTATTTGACCAAAGAAGAGCTGAAAACTTAACCTAATCTGGTGAAGGAAACCTATACAAATCCATAAGGCATAGAGATCCCCTCCCACAAAATCAACCTAAGGAGGTCCACATCAAGATACATAGTAATCAAAATGGGAAAAGGTAGTGATAAAGAAAAAACATTTAAAGCAGCAAGATAAAAGAAGACAGTTAACATGCAAGGGAAAGCCCATAAATCTATCAGCTGAGTTTTCAGCAGAAACTATGCAGGACAGAAGAAAGTGGCGTTAAATATTCAAAGTGCTGAAGGAGAAAAATCTGCAGCAAGGAATAATTTATCCAGCAAGCCTATCCTTCAGAAAAGAAGGGGAGAAAAAGAGTTTCTTAGCCACACAATCTAAAAGAGTTCATGACCACTAAATTAACTACAAAAAATATTGAAGGGGACACTATGAGTGGAAAAAAATCGTAAGTGAGAGTATGACAATAATGAATCAAGGAAGCAGTAAAAATAAGTATTTCTGTAAAAATCAGTTAAGGGATTCACAAAATAAAAGTATGTAAAATATGAAAACATATACCCTAACACATGAGGAGGAGTCAACAGTGGGTTTGAACTTAAACAGCATTCAACTTAATATGGACTGAAAAGGCTATATATAATCCAGGGGGTCACCACAAACCCAAACCTCTAATACACATGCAAAAGATAAAGGGAAAGAAATCCAAGAATATCATTAAAGAAAACGAGCAAACCATGAGAGAGAGAGCAAGAGAAGAAAGGATCAGAGAAAAACTACACAAAAAACTATGAAACAAGTAACAAAACATCAATAAATACATGTCTAATGATAATTAGTATGAATGTAAATGGACTAAATGCTCCAAGCAAAAGAGCATGACAGAGTTTGTATATATATATAAAAGATTTCACACCTAAAGACACCTGCAGATGGAAATTAAGAGATGGAGAAACATTAATCATGCAAGTGGATGTCAAAAGAAGTCAGAGTAGCAATCCTTATATCAGACAAAATAGACTTTTTTAACATTGAAATTGAATTAGCCAACATAGAGTACACCAGTAATTTCAAATGTAGCGTTCCACAATTCATCAGTTGTGTATAACACCCAGTGTTCATCACATCACATGCATTCCTTAATGCCCATCACACAGTTACTCCATCTCCCCACCCACCTTTCCTCCAGCAACCCTCAGTTTGTTTCCAATAGTTGGGAACCTGTCATGGATTTTCTTCCTCTCTGGTTTCTTCGCATTCATTTTCCCTCCCTTCCCCTATGATCCTCTGTGCTGTTCCTTCTATTCCACATATGAGTAAAACCATATAATAATTGTTTTTCTCTGACTGACTTATTTTGCTCAGCATAATACCCTCCAGTGCCTTCCACATCGATATGCTAAATATTGATCCTTTCTGATGGCTGAGTCATATTCAATTGTATATGTATATACCATGTTTTCTTTATCCATTTATCTGTCGATGGATGTCTTGGTTCCTTCCACGGTTTGGCTATTGTGGACAATGTCGCTATAAACATTCGGGGTGCAGTTGCCCCTTCAGATCACTACATTTGTAGCTTTGGGGTAAATAAAATTGCTGGGTTGTAAGGGAGCTCTCTTTTAAGTTCTTGAGGAACCTCCATATTGTTTTCCAAAGTGGCTGTACCAGTTTTCATTCCCACTTAGAAGTGTAAGAGAGTTCCCCTTTCTCCTCACCAACATTTGTTTTTTCTTCGCTTGTTAATTTTTGCAATTCTGACTGGTGTGAAGTGGTATGTCATTGTCATTTGGATTTCTTTTTCCCCATGCCAAGTGATGTTGAGCAGTTTGTCATATGTCTGTTGGCCATTTGTGTGTCTTCTTTGGAGAAATATCTGTTCATATCTTCTGCCCATTTCTTGACTCGCTTATTTGTTTTTTGGGTGTTGAGTTTGGGTGTTGAACGGTAGTAAAGCGTACGGCACTTTCATGATGCTTCCACACCCACTTTTGGAAATGCTTCTCTCTCAAGGATACCTGAAGATGTTAGTGGAGAGTTGCCGTATACGCAGACTTGCTTTTCCCAGGTGAGTGCATGGCACATTCCTTATTCACTCACGCGCGCGCGCGCGCGCACACACACACACACACACACACACACACGCACACACAGAGTTGAACATGTTTCTGTCTCGTCAGGAAAGGAGATGTTCGTTGAGAGACGGTTTCTCGCCAATGCTTTTGGGTGCTTGCCCTTTTCCCCCCGGAGAGTGAAGTGTATGCGCTTTTTGCCTAGGCTTCCGTACACACCCTTGAGAAGCCTTCCCTCAGCCAGAAACAAGCCGTGAGTTGAAAGAGGCGTTCCACACAGACCTCCTTCTCAGAGCGAAGCCTGTCACACTTTTCCTTGGGCCTCCACACGCACTTTAGAAAATCTTCCTCCGGGAAGATATGAGTTGAAGGACGGGTTTCCTACAGCGGTTTTCCGTGGGGGTAAGGATATATGGCACTTGGCCTTAGGCTTCCACGCACACATTGGAAACGGCTTCTCTCTTCGTGAAACAAGATGTGCGCTGAACGTTGCGTTCTGCGCAGGCTTGCTTTTCAAACATCAGCCGATGGTACTTTCCCTAGGCTTCCACACGCGCAGTGAGTATCCCTTCCCTAAACCTGAACCAAGACGCGGGGGAAAGCCGCCTTCTACACCACCTTCTTTTCCGAGTTTCGTATAGAACCCTTGCGTTGTGCTTCCACATCCACTTTTGTCACTGCTTCGATATATCCTCCGGAGAGGGGTTCGCTTGAAAGACGGTCTCCCTCCGTCACGCTTTCAAGGAGTTAAGGATAGGGCACTCTCCTTATGCTTGCACACGTCCACTTGCAATCTCGACTGACTTCATGACCCCGTCCATATGCTACGCTGAAAGTCCCATTGCGCGCGGCCTTGTTTCTAAGAGATGAGGACAGGGCACGGCACGTTCCTTGTGCTTCCACCACGACTATATAAAAGGCTCCCGTCTCCAAGGCAAAGGATGTCAGGTGCAAGACGGCTTCGCAAAAGCGAGGTTGCCTCTTAGAGGGCGGTCTACGGCGCTCTGCTGAAGCTTCCACGCCTACATATGCAAACGCTTCTGGGCTCACGAAAGAAGACGTCCGTTGAAAGCTGCCTTGTACCCCGACGCGTTTCTCGGAGTTAGGTCCAGGGAACGGTCCCTGTGCGATCACACGCAGCCTTGAGATGGCTCAGCTCTTTTCGATCGTCAGGGAGGACGTTTCTCGGAGTTAGGTCCAGGGAAAGGTAGTAAAGCGTACGGCACTTTCATGATGCTTCCACACCCACTTTTGGAAATGCTTCTCTCTCCAAGATACCTGAAGATGCTAGTGGCGAGTCGCCGTAGACGCAGACTTGCTTTTCCCAGGTCAGTACATGGCACTCTCCTTATTCACTCACGCACGCGCGCGCGCGCCCTCACACACACACACACACACACACACACACACACACACACACAGAGTTGAACATGTTTCTGTCTCGTCAGGAAAGAAGGTGATCGTTGAGTGACGGTTTCTCGCCGATGCTTTTGGGTTCTTGCTTTTTTCCCCCCGGAGAGAGAAGTGTAGCCGCTTTTTCCCTAGGCTTCCGTACACACCCTTGAGAAGCCTTCCGTCAGCCAGAAACAAGCCATGAGTTGAAAGAGGCGTTCCACGCAGACCTCCTTCTCAGAGCGAAGCCTGTCACACTTTTCCTTGTGAAGTAAACTAGAGAGATACAAATACTTTCTCAATGATTGCTTTAACAAAAAAGGACTAAATATCCCAATCAGAAAACATAGACTGTAAAGAGGAAGCAAGACCCATCTCTATGCTGCCTACCAGAGAATCACTTCAGACCTAAAAATAAAAGCAGATTGGAAGTAATGGGACACAAAACCATTTATCATGCAAATGGAAGTGAAAAGAAAGTTGGAGTCGTAATATTTTTATGAGACAAAATAAACTGAATTGTGGGGAAGATGGCAGAGTAGAAGGACCCTAAACTCACCTCATCCCACAGATACAACTAGGTAACACTCACACCAGAGTCACCCAGAAATGGACCTTCAGATTTCCCCACAAAACTATACAACTAAATGGAGAGAGGGAATCACATCAAAGATGGTAGGAAGGACAAGGACTCTGTAGGAATCTAAAGCCCATATTTCTGACCACCAGAGGGAGGGAACCACAGTCACAGAGGGGCCAGAAACAAACTACTACACCGGGGAGCCTCTAAAGCGTAGAGACATCCTCATAGCTTATGGCTTTGAAAATCAGAAGGGATGACATTTGTGAGCGTATACAACCAGCAGACTTAAAGCTTGGAACTTTTAAAAATCAGCTGTCTCAGCTCTGAGAGAGCACAGAAGGTGATAGGAAGCTGAGATCTGTCCTTAAAGATTAAGCAGAGCAAAGAGTGTGGAGAAGCTTGGGTGAAGCAGGTTGAAAGGTGCTTGAGGATTAAACAAGGGAGACATAGTTCCTGAACTCAGAGTTTGCTAAGGGACTTGTCCAGGAACAAAGGAGCTGGCAGGTGCCATTTCCCTCTACGGCCCCTCATTATAAACACACACCTACCTGCAAGACCAAGCACAATCTAGCAATCACTAACTTGCATAAACCATGGCCCATCCCCACACCTACCACACCTGCTTCAGTCCCAGTGCTGTGGATACCCTCCCTGATAAGACCCACACAATCCTTGACAACAATATGTCTCCCCATCACCCACAGAACACGCATGCATCTTGTTAAAACAGCACACCCCATGTGTTGTGCACAATGACACAGTCCAGATCCAGTCTCTGTTGTTGCTATGCATTACCTTCAGAGGAGAACCAGCATCACCAAGTGAAAAATGTATGTTCTGCCCCGTATTTTCAAGAACAAGCAATATATCTGACCTTCCTAACAGAGAGATATTCTCTGAGAAGTAGGCCAAATGAGCAGACAGAGGACTATGTCCTAAACGAAAGAAGAGGACAAAGCCACAGCAAGAGACCTAAACAAAATGGATATAAGGAACATGCCTGACAGAAAATTTAAGATAACAATTATAAAGATACTCACTGGGGAAATGAAAAGAGGGAGGACATCAGAAGGGGGAACATCATTGAGACTCTTAACAAAGAGATATGAAAGAAATAATCAGAGATGTGGAACACAAGAAATGAAATGAAGAATATACTAGATAGAATAATTAGCAGGATGGACGAAGCAGAGGAACAAATTAATGAACTAGAAGACAGTAATGGAAAGTAATCAAGCGGAACAAATGAGAGGAAAAAGAAGTATGCAAAAATGAGAAGAGACTTAGGGAATTCAGTGACTCCATCCAGTGTAACAACACCCACATGAGAGGGATGCCAGAAGGTGAAAAGGGGGAAAAGGGGGCAGAAAATCTATTTGACCAAAGAAGAGCTGAAAACTTAACCTAATCTGGTGAAGGAAACCTATACAAATCCATAAGGCATAGAGATCCCCTCCCACAAAATCAACCTAAGGAGGTCCACATCAAGATACATAGTAATCAAAATGGGAAAAGGTAGTGATAAAAAAAAACATTTAAAGCAGCAAGATAAAAGAAGACAGTTAACATGCAAGGGAAAGCCCATAAAGCTATCAGCTGAGTTTTCAGCAGAAACTATGCAGGACAGAAGAAAGTGGCGTTAAATATTCAAAGTGCTGAAGGAGAAAAATCTGCAGCAAGGAATAATTTATCCAGCAAGCCTATCCTTCAGAAAAGAAGGGGAGAAAAAGAGTTTCTTAGCCACACAAACTAAAAGAGTTCATGACCACTAAATTAACTACAAAAAATATTGAAGGGGACACTATGAGTGGAAAAAAACCGTAAGTGAGAGTATGACAATAATGAATCAAGGAAGCAGTAAAAATAAGTATTTCTGTAAAAATCAGTTAAGGGATTCACAAAATAAAAGTATGTAAAATATGAAAACATATACCCTAACACATGAGGAGGAGTCAACAGTGGGTTTGAACTTAAACAGCATTCAACTTAATATAGACTGAAAAGGCTATATATAATCCAGGGGGTCACCACAAACCCAAACCTCTAATACACATGCAAAAGATAAAGGGAAAGACATCCAAGAATATCATTAAAGAAAACGAGCAAACCATGAGAGAGAGAGCAAGAGAAGAAAGGATCAGAGAAAAACTACACAAAAAACTATGAAACAAGTAACAAAACATCAATAAATACATGTCTAATGATAATTAGTTTGAATGTAAATGGACTAAATGCTCCAAGCAAAAGAGCATGACAGAGTTTGTATATATATATAAAAGATTTCACACCTAAAGACACCTGCAGATGGAAATTAAGAGATGGAGAAACATTAATCATGCAAGTGGATGTCAAGAGAAGTCAGAGTAGCAATCCTTATATCAGACAAAATAGACTTTTTTAACATTGAAATTGAATTAGCCAACATAGAGTACACCAGTAATTTCAAATGTAGCGTTCCACAATTCATCAGTTGTGTATAACACCCAGTGTTCATCACATCACATGCATTCCTTAATGCCCATCACACAGTTACTCCATCTCCCCACCCACCTTTCCTCCAGCAACCCTCAGTTTGTTTCCAATAGTTGGGAACCTGTCATGGATTTTCTTCCTCTCTGGTTTCTTCGCATTCATTTTCCCTCCCTTCCCCTATGATCCTCTGTGCTGTTCCTTCTATTCCACATATGAGTAAAACCATATAATAATTGTTTTTCTCTGACTGACTAATTTTGCTCAACATAATACCGTCCAGTGCCTTCCACATCGATATGCTAAATATTGATCCTTTCTGATGGCTGAGTCATATTCCATTGTATATGTATATACCATGTTTTCTTTATCCATTTATCTGTCGATGGATGTCTTGGTTCCTTCCACGGTTTGGCTATTGTGGACAATGTCGCTATAAACATTCGGGGTGCAGTTGCCCCTTCAGATCACTACATTTGTAGCTTTGGGGTAAATAAAATTGCTGGGTTGTAAGGGAGCTCTCTTTTAAGTTCTTGAGGAACCTCCATATTGTTTTCCAAAGTGGCTGTACCAGTTTTCATTCCCACTTAGAAGTGTAAGAGAGTTCCCCTTTCTCCTCACCAACATTTGTTTTTTCTTCGCTTGTTAATTTTTGCAATTCTGACTGGTGTGAAGTGGTATGTCATTGTCATTTGGATTTCTTTTTCCCCATGCCAAGTGATGTTGAGCAGTTTGTCATATGTCTGTTGGCCATTTGTGTGTCTTCTTTGGAGAAATACCTGTTCATATCTTCTGCCCATTTCTTGACTCGCTTATTTGTTTTTTGGGTGTTGAGTTTGGGTGTTGAACGGTAGTAAAGCGTACGGCACTTTCATGATGCTTCCACACCCACTTTTGGAAATGCTTCTCTCTCAAGGATACCTGAAGATGTTAGTGGAGAGTTGCCGTATACGCAGACTTGCTTTTCCCAGGTGAGTGCATGGCACATTCCTTATTCACTCACGCGCGCGCGCGCGCGCACACACACACACACACACACACACACACACACAGAGTTGAACATGTTTCTGTCTCGTCAGGAAAGGAGATGTTCGTTGAGAGACGGTTTCTCGCCAATGCTTTTGGGTGCTTGCCCTTTTCCCCCCGGAGAGTGAAGTGTATGCGCTTTTTGCCTAGGCTTCCGTACACACCCTTGAGAAGCCTTCCCTCAGCCAGAAAGAAGCCGTGAGTTGAAAGAGGCGTTCCACACAGACCTCCTTCTCAGAGCGAAGCCTGTCACACTTTTCCTTGGGCCTCCACACGCACTTTAGAAAAACTTCCTCCGGGAAGCTATGAGTTGAAGGACGGGTTTCCTACAGCGGTTTTCCGTGGGGGTAAGGATATATGGCACTTGGCCTTAGGCTTCCACGCACACATTGGAAACGGCTTCTCTCTTCGTGAAACAAGATGTGCGCCGAACGTTGCGTTCTGCGCAGGCTTGGTTTTCACACATCAGCCGATGGTACTTTCCCTAGGCTTCCACACGCGCAGTGAGTATCCCTTCCCTAAACCTGAACCAAGACGCGGGGGAAAGCTGCCTTCTACACCACCTTCTTTTCCGAGTTTCGTATAGAACCCTTGCGTTGTGCTTCCACATCCACTTTTGTCACTGCTTCGATATATCCTCCGGAGAGGGGTTCGCTTGAAAGACGGTCTCCCTCCGTCACGCTTTCAAGGAGTTAAGGATAGGGCACTCTCCTTATGCTTGCACACGTCCACTTGCAATCTCGACTGACTTCATGACCCCGTCCATATGCTACGCTGAAAGTCCCATTGCGCGCGGCCTTGTTTCTAAGAGATGAGGACAGGGCACGGCACGTTCCTTGTGCTTCCACCACGACTATATAAAAGGCTCCCGTCTCCAAGGCAAAGGATGTCAGGTGCAAGACGGCTTCGCAAAAGCGAGGTTGCCTCTTAGAGGGCGGTCTACGGCGCTCTGCTGACGCTTCCACGCCTACATATGCAAACGCTTCTGGGCTCACGAAAGAAGACGTCCGTTGAAAGCTGCCTTGTACCCCGACGCGTTTCTCGGAGTTAGGTCCAGGGAACGGTCCCTGTGCGATCACACGCAGCCTTGAGATGGCTCAGCTCTTTTCGATCGTCAGGGAGGACGTTTCTCGGAGTTAGGTCCAGGGAAAGGTAGTAAAGCGTACGGCACTTTCATGATGCTTCCACACCCACTTTTGGAAATGCTTCTCTCTCCAAGATACCTGAAGATGCTAGTGGCGAGTCGCCGTAGACGCAGACTTGCTTTTCCCAGGTCAGTACATGGCACTCTCCTTATTCACTCACGCACGCGCGCGCGCGCCCTCACACACACACACACACACACACACACACACACACACACACACACACACACACACAGAGTTGAACATGTTTCTGTCTCGTCAGGAAAGAAGGTGATCGTTGAGAGACGGTTTCTCGCCGATGCTTTTGGGTTCTTGCTTTTTTCCCCCCGGAGAGAGAAGTGTAGCCGCTTTTCCCTAGGCTTCCGTACACACCCTTGAGAAGCCTTCCGTCAGCCAGAAACAAGCCATGAGTTGAAAGAGGCGTTCCACGCAGACCTCCTTCTCAGAGCGAAGCCTGTCACACTTTTCCTTGTGAAGTAAACTAGAGAGATACAAATACTTTCTCAATGATTGCTTTAACAAAAAAGGACTAAATATCCCAATCAGAAAACATAGACTGTAAAGAGGAAGCAAGACCCATCTCTATGCTGCCTACCAGAGAATCACTTCAGACCTAAAAATAAAAGCAGATTGGAAGTAATGGGACACAAAACCATTTATCATGCAAATGGAAGTGAAAAGAAAGTTGGAGTCGTAATATTTTTATGAGACAAAATAAACTGAATTGTGGGGAAGATGGCAGAGTAGAAGGACCCTAAACTCACCTCATCCCACAGATACAACTAGGTAACACTCACACCAGAGTCACCCAGAAATGGACCTTCAGATTTCCCCACAAAACTATACAACTAAATGGAGAGAGGGAATCACATCAAAGATGGTAGGAAGGACAAGGACTCTGTAGGAATCTAAAGCCCATATTTCTGACCACCAGAGGGAGGGAACCACAGTCACAGAGGGGCCAGAAACAAACTACTACACCGGGGAGCCTCTAAAGCGTAGAGACATCCTCATAGCTTATGGCTTTGAAAATCAGAAGGGATGACATTTGTGAGCGTATACAACCAGCAGACTTAAAGCTTGGAACTTTTAAAAATCAGCTGTCTCAGCTCTGAGAGAGCACAGAAGGTGATAGGAAGCTGAGATCTGTCCTTAAAGATTAAGCAGAGCAAAGAGTGTGGAGAAGCTTGGGTGAAGCAGGTTGAAAGGTGCTTGAGGATTAAACAAGGGAGACATAGTTCCTGAACTCAGAGTTTGCTAAGGGACTTGTCCAGGAACAAAGGAGCTGGCAGGTGCCATTTCCCTCTACGGCCCCTCATTATAAACACACACCTACCTGCAAGACCAAGCACAATCTAGCAATCACTAACTTGCATAAACCATGGCCCATCCCCACACCTACCACACCTGCTTCAGTCCCAGTGCTGTGGATACCCTCCCTGATAAGACCCACACAATCCTTGACAACAATATGTCTCCCCATCACCCACAGAACACGCATGCATCTTGTTAAAACAGCACACCCCATGTGTTGTGCACAATGACACAGTCCAGATCCAGTCTCTGTTGTTGCTATGCATTACCTTCAGAGGAGAACCAGCATCACCAAGTGAAAAATGTATGTTCTGCCCCGTATTTTCAAGAACAAGCAATATATCTGACCTTCCTGACAGAGAGATATTCTCTGAGAAGTAGGCCAAATGAGCAGACAGAGGACTATGTCCTAAACGAAAGAAGAGGACAAAGCCACAGCAAGAGACCTAAACAAAATGGATATAAGGAACATGCCTGACAGAAAATTTAAGATAACAATTATAAAGATACTCACTGGGGAAATGAAAAGAGGGAGGACATCAGAAGGGGGAACATCATTGAGACTCTTAACAAAGAGATATGAAAGAAATAATCAGAGATGTGGAACACAAGAAATGAAATGAAGAATATACTAGATAGAATAATTAGCAGGATGGACGAAGCAGAGGAACAAATTAATGAACTAGAAGACAGTAATGGAAAGTAATCAAGCGGAACAAATGAGAGGAAAAAGAAGTATGCAAAAATGAGAAGAGACTTAGGGAATTCAGTGACTCCATCCAGTGTAACAACACCCACATGAGAGGGATCCCAGAAGGTGAAAAGGGGGAAAAGGGGGCAGAAAATCTATTTGACCAAAGAAGAGCTGAAAACTTAACCTAATCTGGTGAAGGAAACCTATACAAATCCATAAGGCATAGAGATCCCCTCCCACAAAATCAACCTAAGGAGGTCCACATCAAGATACATAGTAATCAAAATGGGAAAAGGTAGTGATAAAGAAAAAACATTTAAAGCAGCAAGATAAAAGAAGACAGGTAACATGCAAGGGAAAGCCCATAAATCTATCAGCTGAGTTTTCAGCAGAAACTATGCAGGACAGAAGAAAGTGGCGTTAAATATTCAAAGTGCTGAAGGAGAAAAATCTGCAGCAAGGAATAATTTATCCAGCAAGCCTATCCTTCAGAAAAGAAGGGGAGAAAAAGAGTTTCTTAGCCACACAATCTAAAAGAGTTCATGACCACTAAATTAACTACAAAAAATATTGAAGGGGACACTATGAGTGGAAAAAAATCGTAAGTGAGAGTATGACAATAATGAATCAAGGAAGCAGTAAAAATAAGTATTTCTGTAAAAATCAGTTAAGGGATTCACAAAATAAAAGTATGTAAAATATGAAAACATATACCCTAACACATGAGGAGGAGTCAACAGTGGGTTTGAACTTAAACAGCATTCAACTTAATATGGACTGAAAAGGCTATATATAATCCAGGGGGTCACCACAAACCCAAACCTCTAATACACATGCAAAAGATAAAGGGAAAGACATCCAAGAATATCATTAAAGAAAACGAGCAAACCATGAGAGAGAGAGCAAGAGAAGAAAGGATCAGAGAAAAACTACACAAAAAACTATGAAACAAGTAACAAAACATCAATAAATACATGTCTAATGATAATTAGTATGAATGTAAATGGACTAAATGCTCCAAGCAAAAGAGCATGACAGAGTTTGTATATATATATAAAAGATTTCACACCTAAAGACACCTGCAGATGGAAATTAAGAGATGGAGAAACATTAATCATGCAAGTGGATGTCAAAAGAAGTCAGAGTAGCAATCCTTATATCAGACAAAATAGACTTTTTTAACATTGAAATTGAATTAGCCAACATAGAGTACACCAGTAATTTCAAATGTAGCGTTCCACAATTCATCAGTTGTGTATAACACCCAGTGTTCATCACATCACATGCATTCCTTAATGCCCATCACACAGTTACTCCATCTCCCCACCCACCTTTCCTCCAGCAACCCTCAGTTTGTTTCCAATAGTTGGGAACCTGTCATGGATTTTCTTCCTCTCTGGTTTCTTCGCATTCATTTTCCCTCCCTTCCCCTATGATCCTCTGTGCTGTTCCTTCTATTCCACATATGAGTAAAACCATATAATAATTGTTTTTCTCTGACTGACTTATTTTGCTCAGCATAATACCCTCCAGTGCCTTCCACATCGATATGCTAAATATTGATCCTTTCTGATGGCTGAGTCATATTCCATTGTATATGTATATACCATGTTTTCTTTATCCATTTATCTGTCGATGGATGTCTTGGTTCCTTCCACGGTTTGGCTATTGTGGACAATGTCGCTATAAACATTCGGGGTGCAGTTGCCCCTTCAGATCACTACATTTGTAGCTTTGGGGTAAATAAAATTGCTGGGTTGTAAGGGAGCTCTCTTTTAAGTTCTTGAGGAACCTCCATATTGTTTTCCAAAGTGGCTGTACCAGTTTTCATTCCCACTTAGAAGTGTAAGAGAGTTCCCCTTTCTCCTCACCAACATTTGTTTTTTCTTCGCTTGTTAATTTTTGCAATTCTGACTGGTGTGAAGTGGTATGTCATTGTCATTTGGATTTCTTTTTCCCCATGCCAAGTGATGTTGAGCAGTTTGTCATATGTCTGTTGGCCATTTGTGTGTCTTCTTTGGAGAAATATCTGTTCATATCTTCTGCCCATTTCTTGACTCGCTTATTTGTTTTTTGGGTGTTGAGTTTGGGTGTTGAACGGTAGTAAAGCGTACGGCACTTTCATGATGCTTCCACACCCACTTTTGGAAATGCTTCTCTCTCAAGGATACCTGAAGATGTTAGTGGAGAGTTGCCGTATACGCAGACTTGCTTTTCCCAGGTGAGTGCATGGCACATTCCTTATTCACTCACGCGCGCGCGCGCGCGCACACACACACACACACACACACACACACGCACACACAGAGTTGAACATGTTTCTGTCTCGTCAGGAAAGGAGATGTTCGTTGAGAGACGGTTTCTCGCCAATGCTTTTGGGTGCTTGCCCTTTTCCCCCCGGAGAGTGAAGTGTATGCGCTTTTTGCCTAGGCTTCCGTACACACCCTTGAGAAGCCTTCCCTCAGCCAGAAACAAGCCGTGAGTTGAAAGAGGCGTTCCACACAGACCTCCTTCTCAGAGCGAAGCCTGTCACACTTTTCCTTGGGCCTCCACACGCACTTTAGAAAATCTTCCTCCGGGAAGATATGAGTTGAAGGACGGGTTTCCTACAGCGGTTTTCCGTGGGGGTAAGGATATATGGCACTTGGCCTTAGGCTTCCACGCACACATTGGAAACGGCTTCTCTCTTCGTGAAACAAGATGTGCGCTGAACGTTGCGTTCTGCGGAGGCTTGCTTTTCAAACATCAGCCGATGGTACTTTCCCTAGGCTTCCACACGCGCAGTGAGTATCCCTTCCCTAAACCTGAACCAAGACGCGGGGGAAAGCCGCCTTCTACACCACCTTCTTTTCCGAGTTTCGTATAGAACCCTTGCGTTGTGCTTCCACATCCACTTTTGTCACTGCTTCGATATATCCTCCGGAGAGGGGTTCGCTTGAAAGACGGTCTCCCTCCGTCACGCTTTCAAGGAGTTAAGGATAGGGCACTCTCCTTATGCTTGCACACGTCCACTTGCAATCTCGACTGACTTCATGACCCCGTCCATATGCTACGCTGAAAGTCCCATTGCGCGCGGCCTTGTTTCTAAGAGATGAGGACAGGGCACGGCACGTTCCTTGTGCTTCCACCACGACTATATAAAAGGCTCCCGTCTCCAAGGCAAAGGATGTCAGGTGCAAGACGGCTTCGCAAAAGCGAGGTTGCCTCTTAGAGGGCGGTCTACGGCGCTCTGCTGAAGCTTCCACGCCTACATATGCAAACGCTTCTGGGCTCACGAAAGAAGACGTCCGTTGAAAGCTGCCTTGTACCCCGACGCGTTTCTCGGAGTTAGGTCCAGGGAACGGTCCCTGTGCGATCACACGCAGCCTTGAGATGGCTCAGCTCTTTTCGATCGTCAGGGAGGACGTTTCTCGGAGTTAGGTCCAGGGAAAGGTAGTAAAGCGTACGGCACTTTCATGATGCTTCCACACCCACTTTTGGAAATGCTTCTCTCTCCAAGATACCTGAAGATGCTAGTGGCGAGTCGCCGTAGACGCAGACTTGCTTTTCCCAGGTCAGTACATGGCACTCTCCTTATTCACTCACGCACGCGCGCGCGCGCCCTCACACACACACACACACACACACACACACACACACACACACACAGAGTTGAACATGTTTCTGTCTCGTCAGGAAAGAAGGTGATCGTTGAGTGACGGTTTCTCGCCGATGCTTTTGGGTTCTTGCTTTTTTCCCCCCGGAGAGAGAAGTGTAGCCGCTTTTTCCCTAGGCTTCCGTACACACCCTTGAGAAGCCTTCCGTCAGCCAGAAACAAGCCATGAGTTGAAAGAGGCGTTCCACGCAGACCTCCTTCTCAGAGCGAAGCCTGTCACACTTTTCCTTGTGAAGTAAACTAGAGAGATACAAATACTTTCTCAATGATTGCTTTAACAAAAAAGGACTAAATATCCCAATCAGAAAACATAGACTGTAAAGAGGAAGCAAGACCCATCTCTATGCTGCCTACCAGAGAATCACTTCAGACCTAAAAATAAAAGCAGATTGGAAGTAATGGGACACAAAACCATTTATCATGCAAATGGAAGTGAAAAGAAAGTTGGAGTCGTAATATTTTTATGAGACAAAATAAACTGAATTGTGGGGAAGATGGCAGAGTAGAAGGACCCTAAACTCACCTCATCCCACAGATACAACTAGGTAACACTCACACCAGAGTCACCCAGAAATGGACCTTCAGATTTCCCCACAAAACTATACAACTAAATGGAGAGAGGGAATCACATCAAAGATGGTAGGAAGGACAAGGACTCTGTAGGAATCTAAAGCCCATATTTCTGACCACCAGAGGGAGGGAACCACAGTCACAGAGGGGCCAGAAACAAACTACTACACCGGGGAGCCTCTAAAGCGTAGAGACATCCTCATAGCTTATGGCTTTGAAAATCAGAAGGGATGACATTTGTGAGCGTATACAACCAGCAGACTTAAAGCTTGGAACTTTTAAAAATCAGCTGTCTCAGCTCTGAGAGAGCACAGAAGGTGATAGGAAGCTGAGATCTGTCCTTAAAGATTAAGCAGAGCAAAGAGTGTGGAGAAGCTTGGGTGAAGCAGGTTGAAAGGTGCTTGAGGATTAAACAAGGGAGACATAGTTCCTGAACTCAGAGTTTGCTAAGGGACTTGTCCAGGAACAAAGGAGCTGGCAGGTGCCATTTCCCTCTACGGCCCCTCATTATAAACACACACCTACCTGCAAGACCAAGCACAATCTAGCAATCACTAACTTGCATAAACCATGGCCCATCCCCACACCTACCACACCTGCTTCAGTCCCAGTGCTGTGGATACCCTCCCTGATAAGACCCACACAATCCTTGACAACAATATGTCTCCCCATCACCCACAGAACACGCATGCATCTTGTTAAAACAGCACACCCCATGTGTTGTGCACAATGACACAGTCCAGATCCAGTCTCTGTTGTTGCTATGCATTACCTTCAGAGGAGAACCAGCATCACCAAGTGAAAAATGTATGTTCTGCCCCGTATTTTCAAGAACAAGCAATATATCTGACCTTCCTAACAGAGAGATATTCTCTGAGAAGTAGGCCAAATGAGCAGACAGAGGACTATGTCCTAAACGAAAGAAGAGGACAAAGCCACAGCAAGAGACCTAAACAAAATGGATATAAGGAACATGCCTGACAGAAAATTTAAGATAACAATTATAAAGATACTCACTGGGGAAATGAAAAGAGGGAGGACATCAGAAGGGGGAACATCATTGAGACTCTTAACAAAGAGATATGAAAGAAATAATCAGAGATGTGGAACACAAGAAATGAAATGAAGAATATACTAGATAGAATAATTAGCAGGATGGACGAAGCAGAGGAACAAATTAATGAACTAGAAGACAGTAATGGAAAGTAATCAAGCGGAACAAATGAGAGGAAAAAGAAGTATGCAAAAATGAGAAGAGACTTAGGGAATTCAGTGACTCCATCCAGTGTAACAACACCCACATGAGAGGGATGCCAGAAGGTGAAAAGGGGGAAAAGGGGGCAGAAAATCTATTTGACCAAAGAAGAGCTGAAAACTTAACCTAATCTGGTGAAGGAAACCTATACAAATCCATAAGGCATAGAGATCCCCTCCCACAAAATCAACCTAAGGAGGTCCACATCAAGATACATAGTAATCAAAATGGGAAAAGGTAGTGATAAAAAAAAACATTTAAAGGAGCAAGATAAAAGAAGACAGTTAACATGCAAGGGAAAGCCCATAAAGCTATCAGCTGAGTTTTCAGCAGAAACTATGCAGGACAGAAGAAAGTGGCGTTAAATATTCAAAGTGCTGAAGGAGAAAAATCTGCAGCAAGGAATAATTTATCCAGCAAGCCTATCCTTCAGAAAAGAAGGGGAGAAAAAGAGTTTCTTAGCCACACAAACTAAAAGAGTTCATGACCACTAAATTAACTACAAAAAATATTGAAGGGGACACTATGAGTGGAAAAAAACCGTAAGTGAGAGTATGACAATAATGAATCAAGGAAGCAGTAAAAATAAGTATTTCTGTAAAAATCAGTTAAGGGATTCACAAAATAAAAGTATGTAAAATATGAAAACATATACCCTAACACATGAGGAGGAGTCAACAGTGGGTTTGAACTTAAACAGCATTCAACTTAATATAGACTGAAAAGGCTATATATAATCCAGGGGGTCACCACAAACCCAAACCTCTAATACACATGCAAAAGATAAAGGGAAAGAAATCCAAGAATATCATTAAAGAAAACGAGCAAACCATGAGAGAGAGAGCAAGAGAAGAAAGGATCAGAGAAAAACTACACAAAAAACTATGAAACAAGTAACAAAACATCAATAAATACATGTCTAATGATAATTAGTTTGAATGTAAATGGACTAAATGCTCCAAGCAAAAGAGCATGACAGAGTTTGTATATATATATAAAAGATTTCACACCTAAAGACACCTGCAGATGGAAATTAAGAGATGGAGAAACATTAATCATGCAAGTGGATGTCAAGAGAAGTCAGAGTAGCAATCCTTATATCAGACAAAATAGACTTTTTTAACATTGAAATTGAATTAGCCAACATAGAGTACACCAGTAATTTCAAATGTAGCGTTCCACAATTCATCAGTTGTGTATAACACCCAGTGTTCATCACATCACATGCATTCCTTAATGCCCATCACACAGTTACTCCATCGCCCCACCCACCTTTCCTCCAGCAACCCTCAGTTTGTTTCCAATAGTTGGGAACCTGTCATGGATTTTCTTCCTCTCTGGTTTCTTCGCATTCATTTTCCCTCCCTTCCCCTATGATCCTCTGTGCTGTTCCTTCTATTCCACATATGAGTAAAACCATATAATAATTGTTTTTCTCTGACTGACTAATTTTGCTCAACATAATACCGTCCAGTGCCTTCCACATCGATATGCTAAATATTGATCCTTTCTGATGGCTGAGTCATATTCCATTGTATATGTATATACCATGTTTTCTTTATCCATTTATCTGTCGATGGATGTCTTGGTTCCTTCCACGGTTTGGCTATTGTGGACAATGTCGCTATAAACATTCGGGGTGCAGTTGCCCCTTCAGATCACTACATTTGTAGCTTTGGGGTAAATAAAATTGCTGGGTTGTAAGGGAGCTCTCTTTTAAGTTCTTGAGGAACCTCCATATTGTTTTCCAAAGTGGCTGTACCAGTTTTCATTCCCACTTAGAAGTGTAAGAGTGTTCCCCTTTCTCCTCACCAACATTTGTTTTTTCTTCGCTTGTTAATTTTTGCAATTCTGACTGGTGTGAAGTGGTATGTCATTGTCATTTGGATTTCTTTTTCCCCATGCCAAGTGATGTTGAGCAGTTTGTCATATGTCTGTTGGCCATTTGTGTGTCTTCTTTGGAGAAATATCTGTTCATATCTTCTGCCCATTTCTTGACTCGCTTATTTGTTTTTTGGGTGTTGAGTTTGGGTGTTGAACGGTAGTAAAGCGTACGGCACTTTCATGATGCTTCCACACCCACTTTTGGAAATGCTTCTCTCTCAAGGATACCTGAAGATGTTAGTGGAGAGTTGCCGTATACGCAGACTTGCTTTTCCCAGGTGAGTGCATGGCACATTCCTTATTCACTCACGCGCGCGCGCGCGCGCACACACACACACACACACACACACACACACACAGAGTTGAACATGTTTCTGTCTCGTCAGGAAAGGAGATGTTCGTTGAGAGACGGTTTCTCGCCAATGCTTTTGGGTGCTTGCCCTTTTCCCCCCGGAGAGTGAAGTGTATGCGCTTTTTGCCTAGGCTTCCGTACACACCCTTGAGAAGCCTTCCCTCAGCCAGAAAGAAGCCGTGAGTTGAAAGAGGCGTTACACACAGACCTCCTTCTCAGAGCGAAGCCTGTCACACTTTTCCTTGGGCCTCCACACGCACTTTAGAAAAACTTCCTCCGGGAAGCTATGAGTTGAAGGACGGGTTTCCTACAGCGGTTTTCCGTGGGGGTAAGGATATATGGCACTTGGCCTTAGGCTTCCACGCACACATTGGAAACGGCTTCTCTCTTCGTGAAACAAGATGTGCGCCGAACGTTGCGTTCTGCGCAGGCTTGGTTTTCACACATCAGCCGATGGTACTTTCCCTAGGCTTCCACACGCGCAGTGAGTATCCCTTCCCTAAACCTGAACCAAGACGCGGGGGAAAGCTGCCTTCTACACCACCTTCTTTTCCGAGTTTCGTATAGAACCCTTGCGTTGTGCTTCCACATCCACTTTTGTCACTGCTTCGATATATCCTCCGGAGAGGGGTTCGCTTGAAAGACGGTCTCCCTCCGTCACGCTTTCAAGGAGTTAAGGATAGGGCACTCTCCTTATGCTTGCACACGTCCACTTGCAATCTCGACTGACTTCATGACCCCGTCCATATGCTACGCTGAAAGTCCCATTGCGCGCGGCCTTGTTTCTAAGAGACGAGGACAGGGCACGGCACGTTCCTTGTGCTTCCACCACGACTATATAAAAGGCTCCCGTCTCCAAGGCAAAGGATGTCAGGTGCAAGACGGCTTCGCAAAAGCGAGGTTGCCTCTTAGAGGGCGGTCTACGGCGCTCTGCTGACGCTTCCACGCCTACATATGCAAACGCTTCTGGGCTCACGAAAGAAGACGTCCGTTGAAAGCTGCCTTGTACCCCGACGCGTTTCTCGGAGTTAGGTCCAGGGAACGGTCCCTGTGCGATCACACGCAGCCTTGAGATGGCTCAGCTCTTTTCGATCGTCAGGGAGGACGTTTCTCGGAGTTAGGTCCAGGGAAAGGTAGTAAAGCGTACGGCACTTTCATGATGCTTCCACACCCACTTTTGGAAATGCTTCTCTCTCCAAGATACCTGAAGATGCTAGTGGCGAGTCGCCGTAGACGCAGACTTGCTTTTCCCAGGTCAGTACATGGCACTCTCCTTATTCACTCACGCACGCGCGCGCGCGCCCTCACACACACACACACACACACACACACACACACACACACACAGAGTTGAACATGTTTCTGTCTCGTCAGGAAAGAAGGTGATCGTTGAGTGACGGTTTCTCGCCGATGCTTTTGGGTTCTTGCTTTTTTCCCCCCGGAGAGAGAAGTGTAGCCGCTTTTTCCCTAGGCTTCCGTACACACCCTTGAGAAGTCTTCCGTCAGCCAGAAACAAGCCATGAGTTGAAAGAGGCGTTCCACGCAGACCTCCTTCTCAGAGCGAAGCCTGTCACACTTTTCCTTGTGAAGTAAACTAGAGAGATACAAATACTTTCTCAATGATTGCTTTAACAAAAAAGGACTAAATATCCCAATCAGAAAACATAGACTGTAAAGAGGAAGCAAGACCCATCTCTATGCTGCCTACCAGAGAATCACTTCAGACCTAAAAATAAAAGCAGATTGGAAGTAATGGGACACAAAACCATTTATCATGCAAATGGAAGTGAAAAGAAAGTTGGAGTCGTAATATTTTTATGAGACAAAATAAACTGAATTGTGGGGAAGATGGCAGAGTAGAAGGACCCTAAACTCACCTCATCCCACAGATACAACTAGGTAACACTCACACCAGAGTCACCCAGAAATGGACCTTCAGATTTCCCCACAAAACTATACAACTAAATGGAGAGAGGGAATCACATCAAAGATGGTAGGAAGGACAAGGACTCTGTAGGAATCTAAAGCCCATATTTCTGACCACCAGAGGGAGGGAACCACAGTCACAGAGGGGCCAGAAACAAACTACTACACCGGGGAGCCTCTAAAGCGTAGAGACATCCTCATAGCTTATGGCTTTGAAAATCAGAAGGGATGACATTTGTGAGCGTATACAACCAGCAGACTTAAAGCTTGGAACTTTTAAAAATCAGCTGTCTCAGCTCTGAGAGAGCACAGAAGGTGATAGGAAGCTGAGATCTGTCCTTAAAGATTAAGCAGAGCAAAGAGTGTGGAGAAGCTTGGGTGAAGCAGGTTGAAAGGTGCTTGAGGATTAAACAAGGGAGACATAGTTCCTGAACTCAGAGTTTGCTAAGGGACTTGTCCAGGAACAAAGGAGCTGGCAGGTGCCATTTCCCTCTACGGCCCCTCATTATAAACACACACCTACCTGCAAGACCAAGCACAATCTAGCAATCACTAACTTGCATAAACCATGGCCCATCCCCACACCTACCACACCTGCTTCAGTCCCAGTGCTGTGGATACCCTCCCTGATAAGACCCACACAATCCTTGAACAACAATATGTCTCCCCATCACCCACAGAACACGCATGCGTCTTGTTAAAACAGCACACCCCATGTGTTGTGCACAATGACACAGTCCAGATCCAGTCTCTGTTGTTGCTATGCATTACCTTCAGAGGAGAACCAGCATCACCAAGTGAAAAATGTATGTTCTGCCCCGTATTTTCAAGAACAAGCAATATATCTGACCTTCCTGACAGAGAGATATTCTCTGAGAAGTAGGCCAAATGAGCAGACAGAGGACTATGTCCTAAACGAAAGAAGAGGACAAAGCCACAGCAAGAGACCTAAACAAAATGGATATAAGGAACATGCCTGACAGAAAATTTAAGATAACAATTATAAAGATACTCACTGGGGAAATGAAAAGAGGGAGGACATCAGAAGGGGGAACATCATTGAGACTCTTAACAAAGAGATATGAAAGAAATAATCAGAGATGTGGAACACAAGAAATGAAATGAAGAATATACTAGATAGAATAATTAGCAGGATGGACGAAGCAGAGGAACAAATTAATGAACTAGAAGACAGTAATGGAAAGTAATCAAGCGGAACAAATGAGAGGAAAAAGAAGTATGCAAAAATGAGAAGAGACTTAGGGAATTCAGTGACTCCATCCAGTGTAACAACACCCACATGAGAGGGATCCCAGAAGGTGAAAAGGGGGAAAAGGGGGCAGAAAATCTATTTGACCAAAGAAGAGCTGAAAACTTAACCTAATCTGGTGAAGGAAACCTATACAAATCCATAAGGCATAGAGATCCCCTCCCACAAAATCAACCTAAGGAGGTCCACATCAAGATACATAGTAATCAAAATGGGAAAAGGTAGTGATAAAGAAAAAACATTTAAAGCAGCAAGATAAAAGAAGACAGGTAACATGCAAGGGAAAGCCCATAAAGCTATCAGCTGAGTTTTCAGCAGAAACTATGCAGGACAGAAGAAAGTGGCGTTAAATATTCAAAGTGCTGAAGGAGAAAAATCTGCAGCAAGGAATATTTTATCCAGCAAGCCTATCCTTCAGAAAAGAAGGGGAGAAAAAGAGTTTCTTAGCCACACAAACTAAAAGAGTTCATGACCACTAAATTAACTACAAAAAATATTGAAGGGGACACTATGAGTGGAAAAAAATCGTAAGTGAGAGTATGACAATAATGAATCAAGGAAGCAGTAAAAATAAGTATTTCTGTAAAAATCAGTTAAGGGATTCACAAAATAAAAGTATGTAAAATATGAAAACATATACCCTAACACATGAGGAGGAGTCAACAGTGGGTTTGAACTTAAACAGCATTCAACTTAATATGGACTGAAAAGGCTATATATAATCCAGGGGGTCACCACAAACCCAAACCTCTAATACACATGCAAAAGATAAAGGGAAAGACATCCAAGAATATCATTAAAGAAAACGAGCAAACCATGAGAGAGAGAGCAAGAGAAGAAAGGATCAGAGAAAAACTACACAAAAAACTATGAAACAAGTAACAAAACATCAATAAATACATGTCTAATGATAATTAGTTTGAATGTAAATGGACTAAATGCTCCAAGCAAAAGAGCATGACAGAGTTTGTATATATATATAAAAGATTTCACACCTAAAGACACCTGCAGATGGAAATTAAGAGATGGAGAAACATTAATCATGCAAGTGGATGTCAAGAGAAGTCAGAGTAGCAATCCTTATATCAGACAAAATAGACTTTTTTAACATTGAAATTGAATTAGCCAACATAGAGTACACCAGTAATTTCAAATGTAGCGTTCCACAATTCATCAGTTGTGTATAACACCCAGTGTTCATCACATCACATGCATTCCTTAATGCCCATCACACAGTTACTCCATCTCCCCACCCACCTTTCCTCCAGCAACCCTCAGTTTGTTTCCAATAGTTGGGAACCTGTCATGGATTTTCTTCCTCTCTGGTTTCTTCGCATTCATTTTCCCTCCCTTCCCCTATGATCCTCTGTGCTGTTCCTTCTATTCCACATATGAGTAAAACCATATAATAATTGTTTTTCTCTGACTGACTTATTTTGCTCAGCATAATACCGTCCAGTGCCTTCCACATCGATATGCTAAATATTGATCCTTTCTGATGGCTGAGTCATATTCCATTGTATATGTATATACCAGGTTTTCTTTATCCATTTATCTGTCGATGGATGTCTTGGTTCCTTCCACGGTTTGGCTATTGTGGACAATGTCGCTATAAACATTCGGGGTGCAGTTGCCCCTTCAGATCACTACATTTGTAGCTTTGGGGTAAATAAAATTGCTGGGTTGTAAGGGAGCTCTCTTTTAAGTTCTTGAGGAACCTCCATATTGTTTTCCAAAGTGGCTGTACCAGTTTTCATTCCCACTTAGAAGTGTAAGAGAGTTCCCCTTTCTCCTCACCAACATTTGTTTTTTCTTCGCTTGTTAATTTTTGCAATTCTGACTGGTGTGAAGTGGTATGTCATTGTCATTTGGATTTCTTTTTCCCCATGCCAAGTGATGTTGAGCAGTTTGTCATATGTCTGTTGGCCATTTGTGTGTCTTCTTTGGAGAAATACCTGTTCATATCTTCTGCCCATTTCTTGACTCGCTTATTTGTTTTTTGGGTGTTGAGTTTGGGTGTTGAACGGTAGTAAAGCGTACGGCACTTTCATGATGCTTCCACACCCACTTTTGGAAATGCTTCTCTCTCAAGGATACCTGAAGATGTTAGTGGAGAGTTGCCGTATACGCAGACTTGCTTTTCCCAGGTGAGTGCATGGCACATTCCTTATTCACTCACGCGCGCGCGCGCGCGCACACACACACACACACACACACACACACACAGAGTTGAACATGTTTCTGTCTCGTCAGGAAAGGAGATGTTCGTTGAGAGACGGTTTCTCGCCAATGCTTTTGGGTGCTTGCCCTTTTCCCCCCGGAGAGTGAAGTGTATGCGCTTTTTGCCTAGGCTTCCGTACACACCCTTGAGAAGCCTTCCCTCAGCCAGAAACAAGCCGTGAGTTGAAAGAGGCGTTCCACACAGACCTCCTTCTCAGAGCGAAGCCTGTCACACTTTTCCTTGGGCCTCCACACGCACTTTAGAAAAACTTCCTCCGGGAAGCTATGAGTTGAAGGACGGGTTTCCTACAGCGGTTTTCCGTGGGGGTAAGGATATATGGCACTTGGCCTTAGGCTTCCACGCACACATTGGAAACGGCTTCTCTCTTCGTGAAACAAGATGTGCGCTGAACGTTGCGTTCTGCGCAGGCTTGGTTTTCACACATCAGCCGATGGTACTTTCCCTAGGCTTCCACACGCGCAGTGAGTATCCCTTCCCTAAACCTGAACCAAGACGCGGGGGAAAGCTGCCTTCTACACCACCTTCTTTTCCGAGTTTCGTATAGAACCCTTGCGTTGTGCTTCCACATCCACTTTTGTCACTGCTTCGATATATCCTCCGGAGAGGGGTTCGCTTGAAAGACGGTCTCCCTCCGTCACGCTTTCAAGGAGTTAAGGATAGGGCACTCTCCTTATGCTTGCACACGTCCACTTGCAATCTCGACTGACTTCATGACCCCGTCCATATGCTACGCTGAAAGTCCCATTGCGCGCGGCCTTGTTTCTAAGAGATGAGGACAGGGCACGGCACGTTCCTTGTGCTTCCACCACGACTATATAAAAGGCTCCCGTCTCCAAGGCAAAGGATGTCAGGTGCAAGACGGCTTCGCAAAAGCGAGGTTGCCTCTTAGAGGGCGGTCTACGGCGCTCTGCTGACGCTTCCACGCCTACATATGCAAACGCTTCTGGGCTCACGAAAGAAGACGTCCGTTGAAAGCTGCCTTGTACCCCGACGCGTTTCTCGGAGTTAGGTCCAGGGAACGGTCCCTGTGCGATCACACGCAGCCTTGAGATGGCTCAGCTCTTTTCGTTCGTCAGGGAGGACGTTTCTCGGAGTTAGGTCCAGGGAAAGGTAGTAAAGCGTACGGCACTTTCATGATGCTTCCACACCCACTTTTGGAAATGCTTCTCTCTCCAAGATACCTGAAGATGCTAGTGGCGAGTCGCCGTAGACGCAGACTTGCTTTTCCCAGGTCAGTACATGGCACTCTCCTTATTCACTCACGCACGCGCGCGCGCGCCCTCACACACACACACACACACACACACACACACACACACACACACACACACACACACAGAGTTGAACATGTTTCTGTCTCGTCAGGAAAGAAGGTGATCGTTGAGAGACGGTTTCTCGCCGATGCTTTTGGGTTCTTGCTTTTTTCCCCCCGGAGAGAGAAGTGTAGCCGCTTTTCCCTAGGCTTCCGTACACACCCTTGAGAAGCCTTCCGTCAGCCAGAAACAAGCCATGAGTTGAAAGAGGCGTTCCACGCAGACCTCCTTCTCAGAGCGAAGCCTGTCACACTTTTCCTTGTGAAGTAAACTAGAGAGATACAAATACTTTCTCAATGATTGCTTTAACAAAAAAGGACTAAATATCCCAATCAGAAAACATAGACTGTAAAGAGGAAGCAAGACCCATCTCTATGCTGCCTACCAGAGAATCACTTCAGACCTAAAAATAAAAGCAGATTGGAAGTAATGGGACACAAAACCATTTATCATGCAAATGGAAGTGAAAAGAAAGTTGGAGTCGTAATATTTTTATGAGACAAAATAAACTGAATTGTGGGGAAGATGGCAGAGTAGAAGGACCCTAAACTCACCTCATCCCACAGATACAACTAGGTAACACTCACACCAGAGTCACCCAGAAATGGACCTTCAGATTTCCCCACAAAACTATACAACTAAATGGAGAGAGGGAATCACATCAAAGATGGTAGGAAGGACAAGGACTCTGTAGGAATCTAAAGCCCATATTTCTGACCACCAGAGGGAGGGAACCACAGTCACAGAGGGGCCAGAAACAAACTACTACACCGGGGAGCCTCTAAAGCGTAGAGACATCCTCATAGCTTATGGCTTTGAAAATCAGAAGGGATGACATTTGTGAGCGTATACAACCAGCAGACTTAAAGCTTGGAACTTTTAAAAATCAGCTGTCTCAGCTCTGAGAGAGCACAGAAGGTGATAGGAAGCTGAGATCTGTCCTTAAAGATTAAGCAGAGCAAAGAGTGTGGAGAAGCTTGGGTGAAGCAGGTTGAAAGGTGCTTGAGGATTAAACAAGGGAGACATAGTTCCTGAACTCAGAGTTTGCTAAGGGACTTGTCCAGGAACAAAGGAGCTGGCAGGTGCCATTTCCCTCTACGGCCCCTCATTATAAACACACACCTACCTGCAAGACCAAGCACAATCTAGCAATCACTAACTTGCATAAACCATGGCCCATCCCCACACCTACCACACCTGCTTCAGTCCCAGTGCTGTGGATACCCTCCCTGATAAGACCCACACAATCCTTGACAACAATATGTCTCCCCATCACCCACAGAACACGCATGCATCTTGTTAAAACAGCACACCCCATGTGTTGTGCACAATGACACAGTCCAGATCCAGTCTCTGTTGTTGCTATGCATTACCTTCAGAGGAGAACCAGCATCACCAAGTGAAAAATGTATGTTCTGCCCCGTATTTTCAAGAACAAGCAATATATCTGACCTTCCTAACAGAGAGATATTCTCTGAGAAGTAGGCCAAATGAGCAGACAGAGGACTATGTCCTAAACGAAAGAAGAGGACAAAGCCACAGCAAGAGACCTAAACAAAATGGATATAAGGAACATGCCTGACAGAAAATTTAAGATAACAATTATAAAGATACTCACTGGGGAAATGAAAAGAGGGAGGACATCAGAAGGGGGAACATCATTGAGACTCTTAACAAAGAGATATGAAAGAAATAATCAGAGATGTGGAACACAAGAAATGAAATGAAGAATATACTAGATAGAATAATTAGCAGGATGGACGAAGCAGAGGAACAAATTAATGAACTAGAAGACAGTAATGGAAAGTAATCAAGCGGAACAAATGAGAGGAAAAAGAAGTATGCAAAAATGAGAAGAGACTTAGGGAATTCAGTGACTCCATCCAGTGTAACAACACCCACATGAGAGGGATGCCAGAAGGTGAAAAGGGGGAAAAGGGGGCAGAAAATCTATTTGACCAAAGAAGAGCTGAAAACTTAACCTAATCTGGTGAAGGAAACCTATACAAATCCATAAGGCATAGAGATCCCCTCCCACAAAATCAACCTAAGGAGGTCCACATCAAGATACATAGTAATCAAAATGGGAAAAGGTAGTGATAAAAAAAAACATTTAAAGCAGCAAGATAAAAGAAGACAGTTAACATGCAAGGGAAAGCCCATAAAGCTATCAGCTGAGTTTTCAGCAGAAACTATGCAGGACAGAAGAAAGTGGCGTTAAATATTCAAAGTGCTGAAGGAGAAAAATCTGCAGCAAGGAATAATTTATCCAGCAAGCCTATCCTTCAGAAAAGAAGGGGAGAAAAAGAGTTTCTTAGCCACACAAACTAAAAGAGTTCATGACCACTAAATTAACTACAAAAAATATTGAAGGGGACACTATGAGTGGAAAAAAACCGTAAGTGAGAGTATGACAATAATGAATCAAGGAAGCAGTAAAAATAAGTATTTCTGTAAAAATCAGTTAAGGGATTCACAAAATAAAAGTATGTAAAATATGAAAACATATACCCTAACACATGAGGAGGAGTCAACAGTGGGTTTGAACTTAAACAGCATTCAACTTAATATAGACTGAAAAGGCTATATATAATCCAGGGGGTCACCACAAACCCAAACCTCTAATACACATGCAAAAGTAAAGGGAAAGAAATCCAAGAATATCATTAAAGAAAACGAGCAAACCATGAGAGAGAGAGCAAGAGAAGAAAGGATCAGAGAAAAACTACACAAAAAACTATGAAACAAGTAACAAAACATCAATAAATACATGTCTAATGATAATTAGTTTGAATGTAAATGGACTAAATGCTCCAAGCAAAAGAGCATGACAGAGTTTGTATATATATATAAAAGATTTCACACCTAAAGACACCTGCAGATGGAAATTAAGAGATGGAGAAACATTAATCATGCAAGTGGATGTCAAGAGAAGTCAGAGTAGCAATCCTTATATCAGACAAAATAGACTTTTTTAACATTGAAATTGAATTAGCCAACATAGAGTACACCAGTAATTTCAAATGTAGCGTTCCACAATTCATCAGTTGTGTATAACACCCAGTGTTCATCACATCACATGCATTCCTTAATGCCCATCACACAGTTACTCCATCTCCCCACCCACCTTTCCTCCAGCAACCCTCAGTTTGTTTCCAATAGTTGGGAACCTGTCATGGATTTTCTTCCTCTCTGGTTTCTTCGCATTCATTTTCCCTCCCTTCCCCTATGATCCTCTGTGCTGTTCCTTCTATTCCACATATGAGTAAAACCATATAATAATTGTTTTTCTCTGACTGACTAATTTTGCTCAACATAATACCGTCCAGTGCCTTCCACATCGATATGCTAAATATTGATCCTTTCTGATGGCTGAGTCATATTCCATTGTATATGTATATACCATGTTTTCTTTATCCATTTATCTGTCGATGGATGTCTTGGTTCCTTCCACGGTTTGGCTATTGTGGACAATGTCGCTATAAACATTCGGGGTGCAGTTGCCCCTTCAGATCACTACATTTGTAGCTTTGGGGTAAATAAAATTGCTGGGTTGTAAGGGAGCTCTCTTTTAAGTTCTTGAGGAACCTCCATATTGTTTTCCAAAGTGGCTGTACCAGTTTTCATTCCCACTTAGAAGTGTAAGAGAGTTCCCCTTTCTCCTCACCAACATTTGTTTTTTCTTCGCTTGTTAATTTTTGCAATTCTGACTGGTGTGAAGTGGTATGTCATTGTCATTTGGATTTCTTTTTCCCCATGCCAAGTGATGTTGAGCAGTTTGTCATATGTCTGTTGGCCATTTGTGTGTCTTCTTTGGAGAAATATCTGTTCATATCTTCTGCCCATTTCTTGACTCGCTTATTTGTTTTTTGGGTGTTGAGTTTGGGTGTTGAACGGTAGTAAAGCGTACGGCACTTTCATGATGCTTCCACACCCACTTTTGGAAATGCTTCTCTCTCAAGGATACCTGAAGATGTTAGTGGAGAGTTGCCGTATACGCAGACTTGCTTTTCCCAGGTGAGTGCATGGCACATTCCTTATTCACTCACGCGCGCGCGCGCGCGCACACACACACACACACACACACACACACACACACAGAGTTGAACATGTTTCTGTCTCGTCAGGAAAGGAGATGTTCGTTGAGAGACGGTTTCTCGCCAATGCTTTTGGGTGCTTGCCCTTTTCCCCCCGGAGAGTGAAGTGTATGCGCTTTTTGCCTAGGCTTCCGTACACACCCTTGAGAAGCCTTCCCTCAGCCAGAAACAAGCCGTGAGTTGAAAGAGGCGTTCCACACAGACCTCCTTCTCAGAGCGAAGCCTGTCACACTTTTCCTTGGGCCTCCACACGCACTTTAGAAAAACTTCCTCCGGGAAGCTATGAGTTGAAGGACGGGTTTCCTACAGCGGTTTTCCGTGGGGGTAAGGATATATGGCACTTGGCCTTAGGCTTCCACGCACACATTGGAAACGGCTTCTCTCTTCGTGAAACAAGATGTGCGCCGAACGTTGCGTTCTGCGCAGGCTTGGTTTTCACACATCAGCCGATGGTACTTTCTCTAGGCTTCCACACGCGCAGTGAGTATCCCTTCCCTAAACCTGAACCAAGACGCGGGGGAAAGCTGCCTTCTACACCACCTTCTTTTCCGAGTTTCGTATAGAACCCTTGCGTTGTGCTTCCACATCCACTTTTGTCACTGCTTCGATATATCCTCCGGAGAGGGGTTCGCTTGAAAGACGGTCTCCCTCCGTCACGCTTTCAAGGAGTTAAGGATAGGGCACTCTCCTTATGCTTGCACACGTCCACTTGCAATCTCGACTGACTTCATGACCCCGTCCATATGCTACGCTGAAAGTCCCATTGCGCGCGGCCTTGTTTCTAAGAGACGAGGACAGGGCACGGCACGTTCCTTGTGCTTCCACCACGACTATATAAAAGGCTCCCGTCTCCAAGGCAAAGGATGTCAGGTGCAAGACGGCTTCGCAAAAGCGAGGTTGCCTCTTAGAGGGCGGTCTACGGCGCTCTGCTGACGCTTCCACGCCTACATATGCAAACGCTTCTGGGCTCACGAAAGAAGACGTCCGTTGAAAGCTGCCTTGTACCCCGACGCGTTTCTCGGAGTTAGGTCCAGGGAACGGTCCCTGTGCGATCACACGCAGCCTTGAGATGGCTCAGCTCTTTTCGATCGTCAGGGAGGACGTTTCTCGGAGTTAGGTCCAGGGAAAGGTAGTAAAGCGTACGGCACTTTCATGATGCTTCCACACCCACTTTTGGAAATGCTTCTCTCTCCAAGATACCTGAAGATGCTAGTGGCGAGTCGCCGTAGACGCAGACTTGCTTTTCCCAGGTCAGTACATGGCACTCTCCTTATTCACTCACGCACGCGCGCGCGCGCCCTCACACACACACACACACACACACACACAGAGTTGAACATGTTTCTGTCTCGTCAGGAAAGAAGGTGATCGTTGAGTGACGGTTTCTCGCCGATGCTTTTGGGTTCTTGCTTTTTTCCCCCCGGAGAGAGAAGTGTAGCCGCTTTTTCCCTAGGCTTCCGTACACACCCTTGAGAAGTCTTCCGTCAGCCAGAAACAAGCCATGAGTTGAAAGAGGCGTTCCACGCAGACCTCCTTCTCAGAGCGAAGCCTGTCACACTTTTCCTTGTGAAGTAAACTAGAGAGATACAAATACTTTCTCAATGATTGCTTTAACAAAAAAGGACTAAATATCCCAATCAGAAAACATAGACTGTAAAGAGGAAGCAAGACCCATCTCTATGCTGCCTACCAGAGAATCACTTCAGACCTAAAAATAAAAGCAGATTGGAAGTAATGGGACACAAAACCATTTATCATGCAAATGGAAGTGAAAAGAAAGTTGGAGTCGTAATATTTTTATGAGACAAAATAAACTGAATTGTGGGGAAGATGGCAGAGTAGAAGGACCCTAAACTCACCTCATCCCACAGATACAACTAGGTAACACTCACACCAGAGTCACCCAGAAATGGACCTTCAGATTTCCCCACAAAACTATACAACTAAATGGAGAGAGGGAATCACATCAAAGATGGTAGGAAGGACAAGGACTCTGTAGGAATCTAAAGCCCATATTTCTGACCACCAGAGGGAGGGAACCACAGTCACAGAGGGGCCAGAAACAAACTACTACACCGGGGAGCCTCTAAAGCGTAGAGACATCCTCATAGCTTATGGCTTTGAAAATCAGAAGGGATGACATTTGTGAGCGTATACAACCAGCAGACTTAAAGCTTGGAACTTTTAAAAATCAGCTGTCTCAGCTCTGAGAGAGCACAGAAGGTGATAGGAAGCTGAGATCTGTCCTTAAAGATTAAGCAGAGCAAAGAGTGTGGAGAAGCTTGGGTGAAGCAGGTTGAAAGGTGCTTGAGGATTAAACAAGGGAGACATAGTTCCTGAACTCAGAGTTTGCTAAGGGACTTGTCCAGGAACAAAGGAGCTGGCAGGTGCCATTTCCCTCTACGGCCCCTCATTATAAACACACACCTACCTGCAAGACCAAGCACAATCTAGCAATCACTAACTTGCATAAACCATGGCCCATCCCCACACCTACCACACCTGCTTCAGTCCCAGTGCTGTGGATACCCTCCCTGATAAGACCCACACAATCCTTGAACAACAATATGTCTCCCCATCACCCACAGAACACGCATGCGTCTTGTTAAAACAGCACACCCCATGTGTTGTGCACAATGACACAGTCCAGATCCAGTCTCTGTTGTTGCTATGCATTACCTTCAGAGGAGAACCAGCATCACCAAGTGAAAAATGTATGTTCTGCCCCGTATTTTCAAGAACAAGCAATATATCTGACCTTCCTGACAGAGAGATATTCTCTGAGAAGTAGGCCAAATGAGCAGACAGAGGACTATGTCCTAAACGAAAGAAGAGGACAAAGCCACAGCAAGAGACCTAAACAAAATGGATATAAGGAACATGCCTGACAGAAAATTTAAGATAACAATTATAAAGATACTCACTGGGGAAATGAAAAGAGGGAGGACATCAGAAGGGGGAACATCATTGAGACTCTTAACAAAGAGATATGAAAGAAATAATCAGAGATGTGGAACACAAGAAATGAAATGAAGAATATACTAGATAGAATAATTAGCAGGATGGACGAAGCAGAGGAACAAATTAATGAACTAGAAGACAGTAATGGAAAGTAATCAAGCGGAACAAATGAGAGGAAAAAGAAGTATGCAAAAATGAGAAGAGACTTAGGGAATTCAGTGACTCCATCCAGTGTAACAACACCCACATGAGAGGGATCCCAGAAGGTGAAAAGGGGGAAAAGGGGGCAGAAAATCTATTTGACCAAAGAAGAGCTGAAAACTTAACCTAATCTGGTGAAGGAAACCTATACAAATCCATAAGGCATAGAGATCCCCTCCCACAAAATCAACCTAAGGAGGTCCACATCAAGATACATAGTAATCAAAATGGGAAAAGGTAGTGATAAAGAAAAAACATTTAAAGCAGCAAGATAAAAGAAGACAGGTAACATGCAAGGGAAAGCCCATAAAGCTATCAGCTGAGTTTTCAGCAGAAACTATGCAGGACAGAAGAAAGTGGCGTTAAATATTCAAAGTGCTGAAGGAGAAAAATCTGCAGCAAGGAATATTTTATCCAGCAAGCCTATCCTTCAGAAAAGAAGGGGAGAAAAAGAGTTTCTTAGCCACACAAACTAAAAGAGTTCATGACCACTAAATTAACTACAAAAAATATTGAAGGGGACACTATGAGTGGAAAAAAATCGTAAGTGAGAGTATGACAATAATGAATCAAGGAAGCAGTAAAAATAAGTATTTCTGTAAAAATCAGTTAAGGGATTCACAAAATAAAAGTATGTAAAATATGAAAACATATACCCTAACACATGAGGAGGAGTCAACAGTGGGTTTGAACTTAAACAGCATTCAACTTAATATGGACTGAAAAGGCTATATATAATCCAGGGGGTCACCACAAACCCAAACCTCTAATACACATGCAAAAGATAAAGGGAAAGACATCCAAGAATATCATTAAAGAAAACGAGCAAACCATGAGAGAGAGAGCAAGAGAAGAAAGGATCAGAGAAAAACTACACAAAAAACTATGAAACAAGTAACAAAACATCAATAAATACATGTCTAATGATAATTAGTTTGAATGTAAATGGACTAAATGCTCCAAGCAAAAGAGCATGACAGAGTTTGTATATATATATAAAAGATTTCACACCTAAAGACACCTGCAGATGGAAATTAAGAGATGGAGAAACATTAATCATGCAAGTGGATGTCAAGAGAAGTCAGAGTAGCAATCCTTATATCAGACAAAATAGACTTTTTTAACATTGAAATTGAATTAGCCAACATAGAGTACACCAGTAATTTCAAATGTAGCGTTCCACAATTCATCAGTTGTGTATAACACCCAGTGTTCATCACATCACATGCATTCCTTAATGCCCATCACACAGTTACTCCATCTCCCCACCCACCTTTCCTCCAGCAACCCTCAGTTTGTTTCCAATAGTTGGGAACCTGTCATGGATTTTCTTCCTCTCTGGTTTCTTCGCATTCATTTTCCCTCCCTTCCCCTATGATCCTCTGTGCTGTTCCTTCTATTCCACATATGAGTAAAACCATATAATAATTGTTTTTCTCTGACTGACTTATTTTGCTCAGCATAATACCGTCCAGTGCCTTCCACATCGATATGCTAAATATTGATCCTTTCTGATGGCTGAGTCATATTCCATTGTATATGTATATACCAGGTTTTCTTTATCCATTTATCTGTCGATGGATGTCTTGGTTCCTTCCACGGTTTGGCTATTGTGGACAATGTCGCTATAAACATTCGGGGTGCAGTTGCCCCTTCAGATCACTACATTTGTAGCTTTGGGGTAAATAAAATTGCTGGGTTGTAAGGGAGCTCTCTTTTAAGTTCTTGAGGAACCTCCATATTGTTTTCCAAAGTGGCTGTACCAGTTTTCATTCCCACTTAGAAGTGTAAGAGAGTTCCCCTTTCTCCTCACCAACATTTGTTTTTTCTTCGCTTGTTAATTTTTGCAATTCTGACTGGTGTGAAGTGGTATGTCATTGTCATTTGGATTTCTTTTTCCCCATGCCAAGTGATGTTGAGCAGTTTGTCATATGTCTGTTGGCCATTTGTGTGTCTTCTTTGGAGAAATACCTGTTCATATCTTCTGCCCATTTCTTGACTCGCTTATTTGTTTTTTGGGTGTTGAGTTTGGGTGTTGAACGGTAGTAAAGCGTACGGCACTTTCATGATGCTTCCACACCCACTTTTGGAAATGCTTCTCTCTCAAGGATACCTGAAGATGTTAGTGGAGAGTTGCCGTATACGCAGACTTGCTTTTCCCAGGTGAGTGCATGGCACATTCCTTATTCACTCACGCGCGCGCGCGCGCGCACACACACACACACACACACACACACACACAGAGTTGAACATGTTTCTGTCTCGTCAGGAAAGGAGATGTTCGTTGAGAGACGGTTTCTCGCCAATGCTTTTGGGTGCTTGCCCTTTTCCCCCCGGAGAGTGAAGTGTATGCGCTTTTTGCCTAGGCTTCCGTACACACCCTTGAGAAGCCTTCCCTCAGCCAGAAACAAGCCGTGAGTTGAAAGAGGCGTTCCACACAGACCTCCTTCTCAGAGCGAAGCCTGTCACACTTTTCCTTGGGCCTCCACACGCACTTTAGAAAAACTTCCTCCGGGAAGCTATGAGTTGAAGGACGGGTTTCCTACAGCGGTTTTCCGTGGGGGTAAGGATATATGGCACTTGGCCTTAGGCTTCCACGCACACATTGGAAACGGCTTCTCTCTTCGTGAAACAAGATGTGCGCTGAACGTTGCGTTCTGCGCAGGCTTGGTTTTCACACATCAGCCGATGGTACTTTCCCTAGGCTTCCACACGCGCAGTGAGTATCCCTTCCCTAAACCTGAACCAAGACGCGGGGGAAAGCTGCCTTCTACACCACCTTCTTTTCCGAGTTTCGTATAGAACCCTTGCGTTGTGCTTCCACATCCACTTTTGTCACTGCTTCGATATATCCTCCGGAGAGGGGTTCGCTTGAAAGACGGTCTCCCTCCGTCACGCTTTCAAGGAGTTAAGGATAGGGCACTCTCCTTATGCTTGCACACGTCCACTTGCAATCTCGACTGACTTCATGACCCCGTCCATATGCTACGCTGAAAGTCCCATTGCGCGCGGCCTTGTTTCTAAGAGATGAGGACAGGGCACGGCACGTTCCTTGTGCTTCCACCACGACTATATAAAAGGCTCCCGTCTCCAAGGCAAAGGATGTCAGGTGCAAGACGGCTTCGCAAAAGCGAGGTTGCCTCTTAGAGGGCGGTCTACGGCGCTCTGCTGACGCTTCCACGCCTACATATGCAAACGCTTCTGGGCTCACGAAAGAAGACGTCCGTTGAAAGCTGCCTTGTACCCCGACGCGTTTCTCGGAGTTAGGTCCAGGGAACGGTCCCTGTGCGATCACACGCAGCCTTGAGATGGCTCAGCTCTTTTCGATCGTCAGGGAGGACGTTTCTCGGAGTTAGGTCCAGGGAAAGGTAGTAAAGCGTACGGCACTTTCATGATGCTTCCACACCCACTTTTGGAAATGCTTCTCTCTCCAAGATACCTGAAGATGCTAGTGGCGAGTCGCCGTAGACGCAGACTTGCTTTTCCCAGGTCAGTACATGGCACTCTCCTTATTCACTCACGCACGCGCGCGCGCGCCCTCACACACACACACACACACACACACACACACACACACACACACACACACACAGAGTTGAACATGTTTCTGTCTCGTCAGGAAAGAAGGTGATCGTTGAGAGACGGTTTCTCGCCGATGCTTTTGGGTTCTTGCTTTTTTCCCCCCGGAGAGAGAAGTGTAGCCGCTTTTCCCTAGGCTTCCGTACACACCCTTGAGAAGCCTTCCGTCAGCCAGAAACAAGCCATGAGTTGAAAGAGGCGTTCCACGCAGACCTCCTTCTCAGAGCGAAGCCTGTCACACTTTTCCTTGTGAAGTAAACTAGAGAGATACAAATACTTTCTCAATGATTGCTTTAACAAAAAAGGACTAAATATCCCAATCAGAAAACATAGACTGTAAAGAGGAAGCAAGACCCATCTCTATGCTGCCTAGCAGAGAATCACTTCAGACCTAAAAATAAAAGCAGATTGGAAGTAATGGGACACAAAACCATTTATCATGCAAATGGAAGTGAAAAGAAAGTTGGAGTCGTAATATTTTTATGAGACAAAATAAACTGAATTGTGGGGAAGATGGCAGAGTAGAAGGACCCTAAACTCACCTCATCCCACAGATACAACTAGGTAACACTCACACCAGAGTCACCCAGAAATGGACCTTCAGATTTCCCCACAAAACTATACAACTAAATGGAGAGAGGGAATCACATCAAAGATGGTAGGAAGGACAAGGACTCTGTAGGAATCTAAAGCCCATATTTCTGACCACCAGAGGGAGGGAACCACAGTCACAGAGGGGCCAGAAACAAACTACTACACCGGGGAGCCTCTAAAGCGTAGAGACATCCTCATAGCTTATGGCTTTGAAAATCAGAAGGGATGACATTTGTGAGCGTATACAACCAGCAGACTTAAAGCTTGGAACTTTTAAAAATCAGCTGTCTCAGCTCTGAGAGAGCACAGAAGGTGATAGGAAGCTGAGATCTGTCCTTAAAGATTAAGCAGAGCAAAGAGTGTGGAGAAGCTTGGGTGAAGCAGGTTGAAAGGTGCTTGAGGATTAAACAAGGGAGACATAGTTCCTGAACTCAGAGTTTGCTAAGGGACTTGTCCAGGAACAAAGGAGCTGGCAGGTGCCATTTCCCTCTACGGCCCCTCATTATAAACACACACCTACCTGCAAGACCAAGCACAATCTAGCAATCACTAACTTGCATAAACCATGGCCCATCCCCACACCTACCACACCTGCTTCAGTCCCAGTGCTGTGGATACCCTCCCTGATAAGACCCACACAATCCTTGACAACAATATGTCTCCCCATCACCCACAGAACACGCATGCGTCTTGTTAAAACAGCACACCCCATGTGTTGTGCACAATGACACAGTCCAGATCCAGTCTCTGTTGTTGCTATGCATTACCTTCAGAGGAGAACCAGCATCACCAAGTGAAAAATGTATGTTCTGCCCCGTATTTTCAAGAACAAGCAATATATCTGACCTTCCTAACAGAGAGATATTCTCTGAGAAGTAGGCCAAATGAGCAGACAGAGGACTATGTCCTAAACGAAAGAAGAGGACAAAGCCACAGCAAGAGACCTAAACAAAATGGATATAAGGAACATGCCTGACAGAAAATTTAAGATAACAATTATAAAGATACTCACTGGGGAAATGAAAAGAGGGAGGACATCAGAAGGGGGAACATCATTGAGACTCTTAACAAAGAGATATGAAAGAAATAATCAGAGATGTGGAACACAAGAAATGAAATGAAGAATATACTAGATAGAATAATTAGCAGGATGGACGAAGCAGAGGAACAAATTAATGAACTAGAAGACAGTAATGGAAAGTAATCAAGCGGAACAAATGAGAGGAAAAAGAAGTATGCAAAAATGAGAAGAGACTTAGGGAATTCAGTGACTCCATCCAGTGTAACAACACCCACATGAGAGGGATCCCAGAAGGTGAAAAGGGGGAAAAGGGGGCAGAAAATCTATTTGACCAAAGAAGAGCTGAAAACTTAACCTAATCTGGTGAAGGAAACCTATACAAATCCATAAGGCATAGAGATCCCCTCCGACAAAATCAACCTAAGGAGGTCCACATCAAGATACATAGTAATCAAAATGGGAAAAGGTAGTGATAAAGAAAAAACATTTAAAGCAGCAAGATAAAAGAAGACAGGTAACATGCAAGGGAAAGCCCATAAAGCTATCAGCTGAGTTTTCAGCAGAAACTATGCAGGACAGAAGAAAGTGGCGTTAAATATTCAAAGTGCTGAAGGAGAAAAATCTGCAGCAAGGAATAATTTATCCAGCAAGCCTATCCTTCAGAAAAGAAGGGGAGAAAAAGAGTTTCTTAGCCACACAAACTAAAAGAGTTCATGACCACTAAATTAACTACAAAAAATATTGAAGGGGACACTATAAGTGGAAAAAAATCGTAAGTGAGAGTATGACAATAATGAATCAAGGAAGCAGTAAAAATAAGTATTTCTGTAAAAATCAGTTAAGGGATTCACAAAATAAAAGTATGTAAAATATGAAAACATATACCCTAACACATGAGGAGGAGTCAACAGTGGGTTTGAACTTAAACAGCATTCAACTTAATATGGACTGAAAAGGCTATATATAATCCAGGGGGTCACCACAAACCCAAACCTCTAATACACATGCAAAAGATAAAGGGAAAGAAATCCAAGAATATCATTAAAGAAAACGAGCAAACCATGAGAGAGAGAGCAAGAGAAGAAAGGATCAGAGAAAAACTACACAAAAAACTATGAAACAAGTAACAAAACATCAATAAATACATGTCTAATGATAATTAGTTTGAATGTAAATGGACTAAATGCTCCAAGCAAAAGAGCATGACAGAGTTTGTATATATATATAAAAGATTTCACACCTAAAGACACCTGCAGATGGAAATTAAGAGATGGAGAAACATTAATCATACAAGTGGATGTCAAGAGAAGTCAGAGTAGCAATCCTTATATCAGACAAAATAGACTTTTTTAACATTGAAATTGAATTAGCCAACATAGAGTACACCAGTAATTTCAAATGTAGCGTTCCACAATTCATCAGTTGTGTATAACACCCAGTGTTCATCACATCACATGCATTCCTTAATGCCCATCACACAGTTACTCCATCTCCCCACCCACCTTTCCTCCAGCAACCCTCAGTTTGTTTCCAATAGTTGGGAACCTGTCATGGATTTTCTTCCTCTCTGGTTTCTTCGCATTCATTTTCCCTCCCTTCCCCTATGATCCTCTGTGCTGTTCCTTCTATTCCACATATGAGTAAAACCATATAATAATTGTTTTTCTCTGACTGACTTATTTTGCTCAGCATAATACCGTCCAGTGCCTTCCACATCGATATGCTAAATATTGATCCTTTCTGATGGCTGAGTCATATTCCATTGTATATGTATATACCATGTTTTCTTTATCCATTTATCTGTCGATGGATGTCTTGGTTCCTTCCACGGTTTGGCTATTGTGGACAATGTCGCTATAAACATTCGGGGTGCAGTTGCCCCTTCAGATCACTACATTTGTAGCTTTGGGGTAAATAAAATTGCTGGGTTGTAAGGGAGCTCTCTTTTAAGTTCTTGAGGAACCTCCATATTGTTTTCCAAAGTGGCTGTACCAGTTTTCATTCCCACTTAGAAGTGTAAGAGAGTTCCCCTTTCTCCTCACCAACATTTGTTATTTCTTCGCTTGTTAACTTTTGCAATTCTGACTGGTATGAAGTGGTATCTCATTGTCATTTGGATTTCTTTTTCCCCATGCCAAGTGATGTTGAGCAGTTTGTCAAATGTCTGTTGGCCATTTGTGTGTCTTCTTTGGAGAAATATCTGTTCATATCTTCTGCCCATTTCTTGACTCGCTTATTTGTTTTTTGGGTGTTGAGTTTGGGTGTTGAACGGTAGTAAAGCGTACGGCACTTTCATGATGCTTCCACACCCACTTTTGGAAATGCTTCTCTCTCAAGGATACCTGAAGATGTTAGTGGAGAGTTGCCGTATACGCAGACTTGCTTTTCCCAGGTGAGTGCATGGCACATTCCTTATTCACTCACGCGCGCGCGCGCGCACACACACACACACACACACACACACACACACACACACACAGAGTTGAACATGTTTCTGTCTCGTCAGGAAAGGAGGTGTTCGTTGAGAGACGGTTTCTCGCCAATGCTTTTGGGTGCTTGCCCTTTTCCCCCCGGAGAGTGAAGTGTATGCGCTTTTTGCCTAGGCTTCCGTACACACCCTTGAGAAGCCTTCCCTCAGCCAGAAACAAGCCGTGAGTTGAAAGAGGCGTTCCACACAGACCTCCTTCTCAGAGCGAAGCCTGTCACACTTTTACTTGGGCCTCCACACGCACTTTAGAAAAACTTCCTCCGGGAAGCTGTGAGTTGAACGACGGGTTTCCTACAGCGGTTTTCCGTGGGGGTAAGGATATATGGCACTTGGCCTTAGGCTTCCACGCACAGATTGGAAAGGCTTCTCTCTTCGTGAAACAAGATGTGCGCTGAACGTTGCGTTCTGCGCAGGCTTGCTTTTCACACATCAGCCCATGGTACTTTCCCTAGGCTTCCACACGCGCAGTGAGTATCCCTTCCCTAAACCTGAACCAAGACGCGGGGGAAAGCTGCCTTCTACACCACCTTCTTTTCCGAGTTTCGTATAGAACCCTTGCGTTGTGCTTCCACATCCACTTTTGTCACTGCTTCGATATATCCTCCGGAGAGGGGTTCGCTTGAAAGACGGTCTCCCTCCGTCACGCTTTCAAGGAGTTAAGGATAGGGCACTCTCCTTATGCCTGCACACGTCCACTTGCAATCTCGACTGACTTCATGACCCCGTCCAATGCTACGCTGAAAGTCCCATTGCGCGCGGCCTTGTTTCTAAGAGATGAGGACAGGGCACGGCACGTTCCTTGTGCTTCCACCACGACTATATAAAAGGCTCCCGTCTCCAAGGCAAAGGATGTCAGGTGCAAGACGGCTTCTCAAAAGCGAGGTTGCCTCTTAGAGGGCGGTCTACGGCGCTCTGCTGACGCTTCCACGCCTACATATGCAAACGATTCTGGGCTCACGAAAGAAGACGTCCGTTGAAAGCTGCCTTGTACCCCGACGCGTTTCTCGGAGTTAGGTCCAGGGAACGGTCCCTGTGCGATCACACGCAGCCTTGAGATGGCTCAGCTCTTTTCGATCGTCAGGGAGGACGTTTCTCGGAGTTAGGTCCAGGGAAAGGTAGTAAAGCGTACGGCACTTTCATGATGCTTCCACACCCACTTTTGGAAATGCTTCTCTCTCCAGGATACCTGAAGATGCTAGTGGCAAGTCGCCGTAGACGCAGACTTGCTTTTCCCAGGTCAGTACATGGCACTCTCCTTATTCACTCACGCACGCGCGCGCGCGCGTGCCCTCACACACACACACACACACACACACACACACACACACACACACACAGAGTTGAACATGTTTCTGTCTCGTCAGGAAAGAAGGTGATCGTTGAGTGACGGTTTCTCGCCGATGCTTTTGGGTTCTTGCTTTTTTCCCCCCGGAGAGAGAAGTGTAGCCGCTTTTTCCCTAGGCTTCCGTACACACCCTTGAGAAGCCTTCCGTCAGCCAGAAACAAGCCATGAGTTGAAAGAGGCGTTCCACGCAGACCTCCTTCTCAGAGCGAAGCCTGTCACACTTTTCCTTGTGAAGTAAACTAGAGAGATACAAATACTTTCTCAATGATTGCTTTAACAAAAAAGGACTAAATATCCCAATCAGAAAACATAGACTGTAAAGAGGAAGCAAGACCCATCTCTATGCTGCCTACCAGAGAATCACTTCAGACCTAAAAATAAAAGCAGATTGGAAGTAATGGGACACAAAACCATTTATCATGCAAATGGAAGTGAAAAGAAAGTTGGAGTCGTAATATTTTTATGAGACAAAATAAACTGAATTGTGGGGAAGATGGCAGAGTAGAAGGACCCTAAACTCACCTCATCCCACAGATACAACTAGGTAACACTCACACCAGAGTCACCCAGAAATGGACCTTCAGATTTCCCCACAAAACTATACAACTAAATGGAGAGAGGGAATCACATCAAAGATGGTAGGAAGGACAAGGACTCTGTAGGAATCTAAAGCCCATATTTCTGACCACCAGAGGGAGGGAACCACAGTCACAGAGGGGCCAGAAACAAACTACTACACCGGGGAGCCTCTAAAGCGTAGAGACATCCTCATAGCTTATGGCTTTGAAAATCAGAAGGGATGACATTTGTGAGCGTATACAACCAGCAGACTTAAAGCTTGGAACTTTTAAAAATCAGCTGTCTCAGCTCTGAGAGAGCACAGAAGGTGATAGGAAGCTGAGATCTGTCCTTAAAGATTAAGCAGAGCAAAGAGTGTGGAGAAGCTTGGGTGAAGCAGGTTGAAAGGTGCTTGAGGATTAAACAAGGGAGACATAGTTCCTGAACTCAGAGTTTGCTAAGGGACTTGTCCAGGAACAAAGGAGCTGGCAGGTGCCATTTCCCTCTACGGCCCCTCATTATAAACACACACCTACCTGCAAGACCAAGCACAATCTAGCAATCACTAACTTGCATAAACCATGGCCCATCCCCACACCTACCACACCTGCTTCAGTCCCAGTGCTGTGGATACCCTCCCTGATAAGACCCACACAATCCTTGACAACAATATGTCTCCCCATCACCCACAGAACACGCATGCATCTTGTTAAAACAGCACACCCCATGTGTTGTGCACAATGACACATTCCAGATCCAGTCTCTGTTGTTGCTATGCATTACCTTCAGAGGAGAACCAGCATCACCAAGTGAAAAATGTATGTTCTGCCCCGTATTTTCAAGAACAAGCAATATATCTGACCTTCCTAACAGAGAGATATTCTCTGAGAAGTAGGCCAAATGAGCAGACAGAGGACTATGTCCTAAACGAAAGAAGAGGACAAAGCCACAGCAAGAGACCTAAACAAAATGGATATAAGGAACATGCCTGACAGAAAATTTAAGATAACAATTATAAAGATACTCACTGGGGAAATGAAAAGAGGGAGGACATCAGAAGGGGGAACATCATTGAGACTCTTAACAAAGAGATATGAAAGAAATAATCAGAGATGTGGAACACAAGAAATGAAATGAAGAATATACTAGATAGAATAATTAGCAGGATGGACGAAGCAGAGGAACAAATTAATGAACTAGAAGACAGTAATGGAAAGTAATCAAGCGGAACAAATGAGAGGAAAAAGAAGTATGCAAAAATGAGAAGAGACTTAGGGAATTCAGTGACTCCATCCAGTGTAACAACACCCACATGAGAGGGATCCCAGAAGGTGAAAAGGGGGAAAAGGGGGCAGAAAATCTATTTGACCAAAGAAGAGCTGAAAACTTAACCTAATCTGGTGAAGGAAACCTATACAAATCCATAAGGCATAGAGATCCCCTCCCACAAAATCAACCTAAGGAGGTCCACATCAAGATACATAGTAATCAAAATGGGAAAAGGTAGTGATAAAGAAAAAACATTTAAAGCAGCAAGATAAAAGAAGACAGGTAACATGCAAGGGAAAGCCCATAAAGCTATCAGCTGAGTTTTCAGCAGAAACTATGCAGGACAGAAGAAAGTGGCGTTAAATATTCAAAGTGATGAAGGAGAAAAATCTGCAGCAAGGAATAATTTATCCAGCAAGCCTATCCTTCAGAAAAGAAGGGGAGAAAAAGAGTTTCTTAGCCACACAAACTAAAAGAGTTCATGACCACTAAATTAACTGCAAAAAATATTCAAGGGGACACTATGAGTGGAAAAAAATCGTAAGTGAGAGTATGACAATAATGAATCAAGGAAGCAGTAAAAATAAGTATTTCTGTAAAAATCAGTTAAGGGATTCACAAAATAAAAGTATGTAAAATATGAAAACATATACCCTAACACATGAGGAGGAGTCAACAGTGGGTTTGAACTTAAACAGCATTCAACTTAATATAGACTGAAAAGGCTATATATAATCCAGGGGGTCAACACAAACCCAAACCTCTAATACACATGCAAAAGATAAAGGGAAAGAAATCCAAGAATATCATTAAAGAAAACGAGCAAACCATGAGAGAGAGAGCAAGAGAAGAAAGGATCAGAGAAAAACTACACAAAAAACTATGAAACAAGTAACAAGACATCAATAAATACATGTCTAATGATAATTAGTTTGAATATAAATGGACTAAACGCTCCAAGCAAAAGAGCATGACAGAGTTTGTATATATATATAAAAGATTTCACACCTAAAGACACCTGCAGATGGAAATTAAGAGATGGAGAAACATTAATCATGCAAGTGGATGTCAAAAGAAGTCAGAGTAGCAATCCTTATATCAGACAAAATAGACTTTTTTAACATTGAAATTGAATTAGCCAACATAGAGTACACCAGTAATTTCAAATGTAGCGTTCCACAATTCATCAGTTGTGTATAATACCCAGTGTTCACCACATCACATGCATTCCTTAATGCCCATCACACAGTTACTCCATCTCCCCACCCACCTTTCCTCCAGCAACCCTCAGTTTGTTTCCAATAGCTGGGAACCTGTCATGGATTTTCTTCCTCTCTGGTTTCTTCGCATTCATTTTCCCTCCCTTCCCCTATGATCCTCTGTGCTGTTCCTTCTATTCCACATATGAGTAAAACCATATAATAATTGTTTTTCTCTGACTGACTTATTTTGCTCAGCATAATACCCTCCAGTGCCATCCACATCGATATGCTAAATATTGATCCTTTCTGATGGCTGAGTCACATTCCTTTGTATATGTATATACCATGTTTTCTTTATCCATTTATCTGTCGATGGATCTCTTGGTTCCTTCCACGGTTTGGCTATTGTGGACAATATCACTATAAACATTCGGGGTGCAGTTGCCCCTTCAGATCACTACATTTGTAGCTTTGGGGTAAATAAAATTGCTGGGTTGTAAGGGAGCTCTCTTTTAAGTTCTTGAGGAACCTCCATATTGTTTTCCAAAGTGGCTGTACCAGTTTTCATTCCCACTTAGAAGTGTAAGAGAGTTCCCCTTTCTCCTCACCAACATTTGTTATTTCTTCGCTTGTTAACTTTTGCAATTCTGACTGGTATGAAGTGGTATCTCATTGTCATTTGGATTTCTTTTTCCCCATGCCAAGTGATGTTGAGCAGTTTGTCATATATCTGTTGGCCATTTGTGTGTCTTCTTTGGAGAAATATCTGTTCATATCTTCTGCCCATTTCTTGACTCGCTTATTTGTTTTTTGGGTGTTGAGTTTGGGTGTTGAACGGTAGTAAAGCGTACGGCACTTTCATGATGCTTCCACACCCAGTTTTGGAAATGCTTCTCTCTCAAGGATACCTGAAGATGTTAGTGGAGAGTTGCCGTATACGCAGACTTGCTTTTCCCAGGTGAGTGCATGGCACATTCCTTATTCACTCACGCGCGCGCGCGCGCGCACACACACACACACACACACACACACACACAGAGTTGAACATGTTTCTGTCTCGTCAGGAAAGGAGGTGTTCGTTGAGAGACGGTTTCTCGCCAATGCTTTTGGGTGCTTGCCCTTTTCCCCCCGGAGAGTGAACTGTATGCGCTTTTTCCGTAGGCTTCAGTACACACTCTTGAGAAGCCTTCCGTCAGTCAGAAACAAGCCGTGAGTTGAAAGAGGCGTTCCACACAGACCTCCTTCTCAGAGCGAAGCCTGTCACACTTTTCCTTGGGCCTCCACACGCACTTTAGAAAAACTTCCTCCGGGAAGCTGTGAGTTGAACGACGGGTTTCCTACAGCGGTTTTCCGTGGGGGTAAGGATATATGGCACTTGGCCTTAGGCTTCCACGCACACATTGGAAACGGCTTCTCTCTTCGTGAAACAAGATGTGCGCTGAACGTTGCGTTCTGCGCAGGCTTGCTTTTCACACATCAGCCGATGGTACTTTCCCTAGGCTTCCACACGCGCAGTGAGTATCCCTTCCCTAAACCTGAACCAAGACGCGGGGGAAAGCTGCCTTCTACACCACCTTCTTTTCCGAGTTTCGTATAGAACCCTTGCGTTGTGCTTCCACATCCACTTTTGTCACTGCTTCGATATATCCTCCGGAGAGGGGTTCGCTTGAAAGACGGTCTCCCTCCGTCACGCTTTCAAGGAGTTAAGGATAGGGCACTCTCCTTGTGCTTGCACACGTCCACTTGCAATCTCGACTGACTTCATGACCCCGTCCATATGCTACGCTGAAAGTCCCATTGCGCGCGGCCTTGTTTCTAAGAGATGAGGACAGGGCACGGCACGTTCCTTGTGCTTCCACCACGACTATATAAAAGGCTCCCGTCTCCAAGGCAAAGGATGTCAGGTGCAAGACGGCTTCGCAAAAGCGAGGTTGCCTCTTAGAGGGCGGTCTACGGCGCTCTGTTGACGCTTCCACGCCTACATATGCAAACGCTTCTGGGCTCACGAAAGAAGACGTCCGTTGAAAGCTGCCTTGTACCCCGACGCGTTTTCCGGAGTTAGGTCCAGGGAACGGTCCCTGTGCGATCACACGCAGCCTTGAGATGGCTCAGCTCTTTTCGATCGTCAGGGAGGACGTTTCTCGGAGTTAGGTCCAGGGAAAGGTAGTAAAGCGTACGGCACTTTCATGATGCTTCCACACCCACTTTTGGAAATGCTTCTCTCTCCAGGATACCTGAAGATGCTAGTGGCGAGTCGCCGTAGACGCAGACTTGCTTTTCCCAGGTCAGTACATGGCACTCTCCTTATTCACTCACGCACGCGCGCGCGCGCGTGCCCTCACACACACACACACACACACACACACACACACACACACACACACACACACACAGAGTTGAACCTGTTTCTGTCTCGTCAGGAAAGAAGGTGATCGTTGAGAGACGGTTTCTCGCCGATGCTTTTGGGTTCTTGCTTTTTTCCCCCCGGAGAGAGAAGTGTAGCCGCTTTTTCCCTAGGCTTCCGTACACACCCTTGAGAAGCCTTCCGTCAGCCAGAAACAAGCCATGAGTTGAAAGAGGCGTTCCACGCAGACCTCCTTCTCAGAGCGAAGCCTGTCACACTTTTCCTTGTGAAGTAAACTAGAGAGATACAAATACTTTCTCAATGATTGCTTTAACAAAAAAGGACTAAATATCCCAATCAGAAAACATAGACTGTAAAGAGGAAGCAAGACCCATCTCTATGCTGCCTACCAGAGAATCACTTCAGACCTAAAAATAAAAGCAGATTGGAAGTAATGGGACACAAAACCATTTATCATGCAAATGGAAGTGAAAAGAAAGTTGGAGTCGTAATATTTTTATGAGACAAAATAAACTGAATTGTGGGGAAGATGGCAGAGTAGAAGGACCCTAAACTCACCTCATCCCACAGATACAACTAGGTAACACTCACACCAGAGTCACCCAGAAATGGACCTTCAGATTTCCCCACAAAACTATACAACTAAATGGAGAGAGGGAATCACATCAAAGATGGTAGGAAGGACAAGGACTCTGTAGGAATCTAAAGCCCATATTTCTGACCACCAGAGGGAGGGAACCACAGTCACAGAGGGGCCAGAAACAAACTACTACACCGGGGAGCCTCTAAAGCGTAGAGACATCCTCATAGCTTATGGCTTTGAAAATCAGAAGGGATGACATTTGTGAGCGTATACAACCAGCAGACTTAAAGCTTGGAACTTTTAAAAATCAGCTGTCTCAGCTCTGAGAGAGCACAGAAGGTGATAGGAAGCTGAGATCTGTCCTTAAAGATTAAGCAGAACAAAGAGTGTGGAGAAGCTTGGGTGAAGCAGGTTGAAAGGTGCTTGAGGATTAAACAAGGGAGACATAGTTCCTGAACTCAGAGTTTGCTAAGGGACTTGTCCAGGAACAAAGGAGCTGGCAGGTGCCATTTCCCTCTACGGCCCCTCATTATAAACACACACCTACCTGCAAGACCAAGCACAATCTAGCAATCACTAACTTGCATAAACCATGGCCCATCCCCACACCTACCACACCTGCTTCAGTCCCAGTGCTGTGGATACCCTCCCTGATAAGACCCACACAATCCTTGACAACAATATGTCTCCCCATCACCCACAGAACACGCATGCGTCTTGTTAAAACAGCACACCCCATGTGTTGTGCACAATGACACAGTCCAGATCCAGTCTCTGTTGTTGCTATGCATTACCTTCAGAGGAGAACCAGCATCACCAAGTGAAAAATGTATGTTCTGCCCCGTATTTTCAAGAACAAGCAATATATCTGACCTTCCTAACAGAGAGATATTCTCTGAGAAGTAGGCCAAATGAGCAGACAGAGGACTATGTCCTAAATGAAAGAAGAGGACAAAGCCACAGCAAGAGACCTAAACAAAATGGATATAAGGAACATGCCTGACAGAAAATTTAAGATAACAATTATAAAGATACTCACTGGGGAAATGAAAAGAGGGAGGACATCAGAAGGGGGAACATCATTGAGACTCTTAACAAAGAGATATGAAAGAAATAATCAGAGATGTGGAACACAAGAAATGAAATGAAGAATATACTAGATAGAATAATTAGCAGGATGGACGAAGCAGAGGAACAAATTAATGAACTAGAAGACAGTAATGGAAAGTAATCAAGCGGAACAAATGAGAGGAAAAAGAAGTATGCAAAAATGAGAAGAGACTTAGGGAATTCAGTGACTCCATCCAGTGTAACAACACCCACATGAGAGGGATCCCAGAAGGTGAAAAGGGGGAAAAGGGGGCAGAAAATCTATTTGACCAAAGAAGAGCTGAAAACTTAACCTAATCTGGTGAAGGAAACCTATACAAATCCATAAGGCATAGAGATCCCCTCCGACAAAATCAACCTAAGGAGGTCCACATCAAGATACATAGTAATCAAAATGGGAAAAGGTAGTGATAAAGAAAAAACATTTAAAGCAGCAAGATAAAAGAAGACAGGTAACATGCAAGGGAAAGCCCATAAAGCTATCAGCTGAGTTTTCAGCAGAAACTATGCAGGACAGAAGAAAGTGGCGTTAAATATTCAAAGTGCTGAAGGAGAAAAATCTGCAGCAAGGAATAATTTATCCAGCAAGCCTATCCTTCAGAAAAGAAGGGGAGAAAAAGAGTTTCTTAGCCACACAAACTAAAAGAGTTCATGACCACTAAATTAACTACAAAAAATATTGAAGGGGACACTATGAGTGGAAAAAAATCGTAAGTGAGAGTATGACAATAATGAATCAAGGAAGCAGTAAAAATAAGTATTTCTGTAAAAATCAGTTAAGGGATTCACAAAATAAAAGTATGTAAAATATGAAAACATATACCCTAACACATGAGGAGGAGTCAACAGTGGGTTTGAACTTAAACAGCATTCAACTTAATATGGACTGAAAAGGCTATATATAATCCAGGGGGTCACCACAAACCCAAACCTCTAATACACATGCAAAAGATAAAGGGAAAGAAATCCAAGAATATCATTAAAGAAAACGAGCAAACCATGAGAGAGAGAGCAAGAGAAGAAAGGATCAGAGAAAAACTACACAAAAAACTATGAAACAAGTAACAAAACATCAATAAATACATGTCTAATGATAATTAGTTTGAATGTAAATGGACTAAATGCTCCAAGCAAAAGAGCATGACAGAGTTTGTATATATATATAAAAGATTTCACACCTAAAGACACCTGCAGATAGAAATTAAGAGATGGAGAAACATTAATCATGCAAGTGGATGTCAAAAGAAGTCAGAGTAGCAATCCTTATATCAGACAAAATAGACTTTTTTAACATTGAAATTGAATTAGCCAACATAGAGTACACCAGTAATTTCAAATGTAGCGTTCCACAATTCATCAGTTGTGTATAACACCCAGTGTTCATCACATCACATGCATTCCTTAATGCCCATCACACAGTTACTCCATCTCCCCACCCACCTTTCCTCCAGCAACCCTCAGTTTGTTTCCAATAGTTGGGAACCTGTCATGGATTTTCTTCCTCTCTGGTTTCTTCGCATTCATTTTCCCTCCCTTCCCCTATGATCCTCTGTGCTGTTCCTTCTATTCCACATATGAGTAAAACCATATAATAATTGTTTTTCTCTGACTGACTTATTTTGCTCAGCATAATACCGTCCAGTGCCTTCCACATCGATATGCTAAATATTGATCCTTTCTGATGGCTGAGTCATATTCCATTGTATATGTATATACCATGTTTTCTTTATCCATTTATCTGTCGATGGATGTCTTGGTTCCTTCCACGGTTTGGCTATTGTGGACAATGTCGCTATAAACATTCGGGGTGCAGTTGCCCCTTCAGATCACTACATTTGTAGCTTTGGGGTAAATAAAATTGCTGGGTTGTAAGGGAGCTCTCTTTTAAGTTCTTGAGGAACCTCCATATTGTTTTCCAAAGTGGCTGTACCAGTTTTCATTCCCACTTAGAAGTGTAAGAGAGTTCCCCTTTCTCCTCACCAACATTTGTTATTTCTTCGCTTGTTAACTTTTGCAATTCTGACTGGTATGAAGTGGTATCTCATTGTCATTTGGATTTCTTTTTCCCCATGCCAAGTGATGTTGAGCAGTTTGTCAAATGTCTGTTGGCCATTTGTGTGTCTTCTTTGGAGAAATATCTGTTCATATCTTCTGCCCATTTCTTGACTCGCTTATTTGTTTTTTGGGTGTTGAGTTTGGGTGTTGAACGGTAGTAAAGCGTACGGCACTTTCATGATGCTTCCACACCCACTTTTGGAAATGCTTCTCTCTCAAGGATACCTGAAGATGTTAGTGGAGAGTTGCCGTATACGCAGACTTGCTTTTCCCAGGTGAGTGCATGGCACATTCCTTATTCACTCACGCGCGCGCGCGCGCGCACACACACACACACACACACACACACACACACACACACAGAGTTGAACATGTTTCTGTCTCGTCAGGAAAGGAGGTGTTCGTTGAGAGACGGTTTCTCGCCAATGCTTTTGGGTGCTTGCCCTTTTCCCCCCGGAGAGTGAAGTGTATGCGCTTTTTGCCTAGGCTTCCGTACACACCCTTGAGAAGCCTTCCCTCAGCCAGAAACAAGCCGTGAGTTGAAAGAGGCGTTCCACACAGACCTCCTTCTCAGAGCGAAGCCTGTCACACTTTTACTTGGGCCTCCACACGCAATTTAGAAAAACTTCCTCCGGGAAGCTGTGAGTTGAACGACGGGTTTCCTACAGCGGTTTTCCGTGGGGGTAAGGATATATGGCACTTGGCCTTAGGCTTCCACGCACAGATTGGAAAGGCTTCTCTCTTCGTGAAACAAGATGTGCGCTGAACGTTGCGTTCTGCGCAGGCTTGCTTTTCACACATCAGCCCATGGTACTTTCCCTAGGCTTCCACACGCGCAGTGAGTATCCCTTCCCTAAACCTGAACCAAGACGCGGGGGAAAGCTGCCTTCTACACCACCTTCTTTTCCGAGTTTCGTATAGAACCCTTGCGTTGTGCTTCCACATCCACTTTTGTCACTGCTTCGATATATCCTCCGGAGAGGGGTTCGCTTGAAAGACGGTCTCCCTCCGTCACGCTTTCAAGGAGTTAAGGATAGGGCACTCTCCTTATGCCTGCACACGTCCACTTGCAATCTCGACTGACTTCATGACCCCGTCCAATGCTACGCTGAAAGTCCCATTGCGCGCGGCCTTGTTTCTAAGAGATGAGGACAGGGCACGGCACGTTCCTTGTGCTTCCACCACGACTATATAAAAGGCTCCCGTCTCCAAGGCAAAGGATGTCAGGTGCAAGACGGCTTCGCAAAAGCGAGGTTGCCTCTTAGAGGGCGGTCTACGGCGCTCTGCTGACGCTTCCACGCCTACATATGCAAACGCTTCTGGGCTCACGAAAGAAGACGTCCGTTGAAAGCTGCCTTGTACCCCGACGCGTTTCTCGGAGTTAGGTCCAGGGAACGGTCCCTGTGCGATCACACGCAGCCTTGAGATGGCTCAGCTCTTTTCGATCGTCAGGGAGGACGTTTCTCGGAGTTAGGTCCAGGGAAAGGTAGTAAAGCGTACGGCACTTTCATGATGCTTCCACACCCACTTTTGGAAATGCTTCTCTCTCCAGGATACCTGAAGATGCTAGTGGCGAGTCGCCGTAGACGCAGACTTGCTTTTCCCAGGTCAGTACATGGCACTCTCCTTATTCACTCACGCACGCGCGCGCGCGCGTGCCCTCACACACACACACACACACACACACACACACACACACACACACACACACACAGAGTTGAACATGTTTCTGTCTCGTCAGGAAAGAAGGTGATCGTTGAGAGACGGTTTCTCGCCGATGCTTTTGGGTTCTTGCTTTTTTCCCCCCGGAGAGAGAAGTGTAGCCGCTTTTTCCCTAGGCTTCCGTACACACCCTTGAGAAGCCTTCCGTCAGCCAGAAACAAGCCATGAGTTGAAAGAGGCGTTCCACGCAGACCTCCTTCTCAGAGCGAAGCCTGTCACACTTTTCCTTGTGAAGTAAACTAGAGAGATACAAATACTTTCTCAATGATTGCTTTAACAAAAAAGGACTAAATATCCCAATCAGAAAACATAGACTGTAAAGAGGAAGCAAGACCCATCTCTATGCTGCCTACCAGAGAATCACTTCAGACCTAAAAATAAAAGCAGATTGGAAGTAATGGGACACAAAACCATTTATCATGCAAATGGAAGTGAAAAGAAAGTTGGAGTCGTAATATTTTTATGAGACAAAATAAACTGAATTGTGGGGAAGATGGCAGAGTAGAAGGACCCTAAACTCACCTCATCCCACAGATACAACTAGGTAACACTCACACCAGAGTCACCCAGAAATGGACCTTCAGATTTCCCCACAAAACTATACAACTAAATGGAGAGAGGGAATCACATCAAAGATGGTAGGAAGGACAAGGACTCTGTAGGAATCTAAAGCCCATATTTCTGACCACCAGAGGGAGGGAACCACAGTCACAGAGGGGCCAGAAACAAACTACTACACCGGGGAGCCTCTAAAGCGTAGAGACATCCTCATAGCTTATGGCTTTGAAAATCAGAAGGGATGACATTTGTGAGCGTATACAACCAGCAGACTTAAAGCTTGGAACTTTTAAAAATCAGCTGTCTCAGCTCTGAGAGAGCACAGAAGGTGATAGGAAGCTGAGATCTGTCCTTAAAGATTAAGCAGAGCAAAGAGTGTGGAGAAGCTTGGGTGAAGCAGGTTGAAAGGTGCTTGAGGATTAAACAAGGGAGACATAGTTCCTGAACTCAGAGTTTGCTAAGGGACTTGTCCAGGAACAAAGGAGCTGGCAGGTGCCATTTCCCTCTACGGCCCCTCATTATAAACACACACCTACCTGCAAGAGCAAGCACAATCTAGCAATCACTAACTTGCATAAACCATGGCCCATCCCCACACCTACCACACCTGCTTCAGTCCCAGTGCTGTGGATACCCTCCCTGATAAGACCCACACAATCCTTGACAACAATATGTCTCCCCATCACCCACAGAACACGCATGCATCTTGTTAAAACAGCACACCCCATGTGTTGTGCACAATGACACATTCCAGATCCAGTCTCTGTTGTTGCTATGCATTACCTTCAGAGGAGAACCAGCATCACCAAGTGAAAAATGTATGTTCTGCCCCGTATTTTCAAGAACAAGCAATATATCTGACCTTCCTAACAGAGAGATATTCTCTGAGAAGTAGGCCAAATGAGCAGACAGAGGACTATGTCCTAAACGAAAGAAGAGGACAAAGCCACAGCAAGAGACCTAAACAAAATGGATATAAGGAACATGCCTGACAGAAAATTTAAGATAACAATTATAAAGATACTCACTGGGGAAATGAAAAGAGGGAGGACATCAGAAGGGGGAACATCATTGAGACTCTTAACAAAGAGATATGAAAGAAATAATCAGAGATGTGGAACACAAGAAATGAAATGAAGAATATACTAGATAGAATAATTAGCAGGATGGACGAAGCAGAGGAACAAATTAATGAACTAGAAGACAGTAATGGAAAGTAATCAAGCGGAACAAATGAGAGGAAAAAGAAGTATGCAAAAATGAGAAGAGACTTAGGGAATTCAGTGACTCCATCCAGTGTAACAACACCCACATGAGAGGGATCCCAGAAGGTGAAAAGGGGGAAAAGGGGGCAGAAAATCTATTTGACCAAAGAAGAGCTGAAAACTTAACCTAATCTGGTGAAGGAAACCTATACAAATCCATAAGGCATAGAGATCCCCTCCCACAAAATCAACCTAAGGAGGTCCACATCAAGATACATAGTAATCAAAATGGGAAAAGGTAGTGATAAAGAAAAAACATTTAAAGCAGCAAGATAAAAGAAGACAGGTAACATGCAAGGGAAAGCCCATAAAGCTATCAGCTGAGTTTTCAGCAGAAACTATGCAGGACAGAAGAAAGTGGCGTTAAATATTCAAAGTGATGAAGGAGAAAAATCTGCAGCAAGGAATAATTTATCCAGCAAGCCTATCCTTCAGAAAAGAAGGGGAGAAAAAGAGTTTCTTAGCCACACAAACTAAAAGAGTTCATGACCACTAAATTAACTACAAAAAATATTCAAGGGGACACTATGAGTGGAAAAAAATCGTAAGTGAGAGTATGACAATAATGAATCAAGGAAGCAGTAAAAATAAGTATTTCTGTAAAAATCAGTTAAGGGATTCACAAAATAAAAGTATGTAAAATATGAAAACATATACCCTAACACATGAGGAGGAGTCAACAGTGGGTTTGAACTTAAACAGCATTCAACTTAATATAGACTGAAAAGGCTATATATAATCCAGGGGGTCACCACAAACCCAAACCTCTAATACACATGCAAAAGATAAAGGGAAAGAAATCCAAGAATATCATTAAAGAAAACGAGCAAACCATGAGAGAGAGAGCAAGAGAAGAAAGGATCAGAGAAAACTACACAAAAAACTATGAAACAAGTAACAAGACATCAATAAATACATGTCTAATGATAATTAGTTTGAATATAAATGGACTAAACGCTCCAAGCAAAAGAGCATGACAGAGTTTGTATATATATATAAAAGATTTCACACCTAAAGACACCTGCAGATGGAAATTAAGAGATGGAGAAACATTAATCATGCAAGTGGATGTCAAAAGAAGTCAGAGTAGCAATCCTTATATCAGACAAAATAGACTTTTTTAACATTGAAATTGAATTAGCCAACATAGAGTACACCAGTAATTTCAAATGTAGCGTTCCACAATTCATCAGTTGTGTATAACACCCAGTGTTCACCACATCACATGCATTCCTTAATGCCCATCACACAGTTACTCCATCTCCCCACCCACCTTTCCTCCAGCAACCCTCAGTTTGTTTCCAATAGCTGGGAACCTGTCACGGATTTTCTTCCTCTCTGGTTTCTTCGCATTCATTTTCCCTCCCTTCCCCTATGATCCTCTGTGCTGTTCCTTCTATTCCACATATGAGTAAAACCATATAATAATTGTTTTTCTCTGACTGACTTATTTTGCTCAGCATAATACCCTCCAGTGCCATCCACATCGATATGCTAAATATTGATCCTTTCTGATGGCTGAGTCACATTCCTTTGTATATGTATATACCATGTTTTCTTTATCCATTTATCTGTCGATGGATCTCTTGGTTCCTTCCACGGTTTGGCTATTGTGGACAATATCACTATAAACATTCGGGGTGCAGTTGCCCCTTCAGATCACTACATTTGTAGCTTTGGGGTAAATAAAATTGCTGGGTTGTAAGGGAGCTCTCTTTTAAGTTCTTGAGGAACCTCCATATTGTTTTCCAAAGTGGCTGTACCAGTTTTCATTCCCACTTAGAAGTGTAAGAGAGTTCCCCTTTCTCCTCACCAACATTTGTTATTTCTTCGCTTGTTAACTTTTGCAATTCTGACTGGTATGAAGTGGTATCTCATTGTCATTTGGATTTCTTTTTCCCCATGCCAAGTGATGTTGAGCAGTTTGTCATATATCTGTTGGCCATTTGTGTGTCTTCTTTGGAGAAATATCTGTTCATATCTTCTGCCCATTTCTTGACTCGCTTATTTGTTTTTTGGGTGTTGAGTTTGGGTGTTGAACGGTAGTAAAGCGTACGGCACTTTCATGATGCTTCCACACCCAGTTTTGGAAATGCTTCTCTCTCAAGGATACCTGAAGATGTTAGTGGAGAGTTGCCGTATACGCAGACTTGCTTTTCCCAGGTGAGTGCATGGCACATTCCTTATTCACTCACGCGCGCGCGCGCGCGCACACACACACACACACACACACACACACACAGAGTTGAACATGTTTCTGTCTCGTCAGGAAAGGAGGTGTTCGTTGAGAGACGGTTTCTCGCCAATGCTTTTGGGTGCTTGCCCTTTTCCCCCCGGAGAGTGAACTGTATGCGCTTTTTCCGTAGGCTTCAGTACACACTCTTGAGAAGCCTTCCGTCAGTCAGAAACAGGCCGTGAGTTGAAAGAGGCGTTCCACACAGACCTCCTTCTCAGAGCGAAGCCTGTCACACTTTTCCTTGGGCCTCCACACGCACTTTAGAAAAACTTCCTCCGGGAAGCTGTGAGTTGAACGACGGGTTTCCTACAGCGGTTTTCCGTGGGGGTAAGGATATATGGCACTTGGCCTTAGGCTTCCACGCACACATTGGAAACGGCTTCTCTCTTCGTGAAACAAGATGTGCGCTGAACGTTGCGTTCTGCGCAGGCTTGCTTTTCACACATCAGCCCATGGTACTTTCCCTAGGCTTCCACACGCGCAGTGAGTATCCCTTCCCTAAACCTGAACCAAGACGCGGGGGAAAGCTGCCTTCTACACCACCTTCTTTTCCGAGTTTCGTATAGAACCCTTGCGTTGTGCTTCCACATCCACTTTTGTCACTGCTTCGATATATCCTCCGGAGAGGGGTTCGCTTGAAAGACGGTCTCCCTCCGTCACGCTTTCAAGGAGTTAAGGATAGGGCACTCTCCTTGTGCTTGCACACGTCCACTTGCAATCTCGACTGACTTCATGACCCCGTCCATATGCTACGCTGAAAGTCCCATTGCGCGCGGCCTTGTTTCTAAGAGATGAGGACAGGGCACGGCACGTTCCTTGTGCTTCCACCACGACTATATAAAAGGCTCCCGTCTCCAAGGCAAAGGATGTCAGGTGCAAGACGGCTTCGCAAAAGCGAGGTTGCCTCTTAGAGGGCGGTCTACGGCGCTCTGCTGACGCTTCCACGCCTACATATGCAAACGCTTCTGGGCTCACGAAAGAAGACGTCCGTTGAAAGCTGCCTTGTACCCCGACGCGTTTCTCGGAGTTAGGTCCAGGGAACGGTCCCTGTGCGATCACACGCAGCCTTGAGATGGCTCAGCTCTTTTCGATCGTCAGGGAGGACGTTTCTCGGAGTTAGGTCCAGGGAAAGGTAGTAAAGCGTACGGCACTTTCATGATGCTTCCACACCCACTTTTGGAAATGCTTCTCTCTCCAGGATACCTGAAGATGCTAGTGGCGAGTCGCCGTAGACGCAGACTTGCTTTTCCCAGGTCAGTACATGGCACTCTCCTTATTCACTCACGCACGCGCGCGCGCGCGTGCCCTCACACACACACACACACACACACACACACACACACACACACACACACACACAGAGTTGAACCTGTTTCTGTCTCGTCAGGAAAGAAGGTGATCGTTGAGAGACGGTTTCTCGCCGATGCTTTTGGGTTCTTGCTTTTTTCCCCCCGGAGAGAGAAGTGTAGCCGCTTTTTCCCTAGGCTTCCGTACACACCCTTGAGAAGCCTTCCGTCAGCCAGAAACAAGCCATGAGTTGAAAGAGGCGTTCCACGCAGACCTCCTTCTCAGAGCGAAGCCTGTCACACTTTTCCTTGTGAAGTAAACTAGAGAGATACAAATACTTTCTCAATGATTGCTTTAACAAAAAAGGACTAAATATCCCAATCAGAAAACATAGACTGTAAAGAGGAAGCAAGACCCATCTCTATGCTGCCTACCAGAGAATCACTTCAGACCTAAAAATAAAAGCAGATTGGAAGTAATGGGACACAAAACCATTTATCATGCAAATGGAAGTGAAAAGAAAGTTGGAGTCGTAATATTTTTATGAGACAAAATAAACTGAATTGTGGGGAAGATGGCAGAGTAGAAGGACCCTAAACTCACCTCATCCCACAGATACAACTAGGTAACACTCACACCAGAGTCACCCAGAAATGGACCTTCAGATTTCCCCACAAAACTATACAACTAAATGGAGAGAGGGAATCACATCAAAGATGGTAGGAAGGACAAGGACTCTGTAGGAATCTAAAGCCCATATTTCTGACCACCAGAGGGAGGGAACCACAGTCACAGAGGGGCCAGAAACAAACTACTACACCGGGGAGCCTCTAAAGCGTAGAGACATCCTCATAGCTTATGGCTTTGAAAATCAGAAGGGATGACATTTGTGAGCGTATACAACCAGCAGACTTAAAGCTTGGAACTTTTAAAAATCAGCTGTCTCAGCTCTGAGAGAGCACAGAAGGTGATAGGAAGCTGAGATCTGTCCTTAAAGATTAAGCAGAGCAAAGAGTGTGGAGAAGCTTGGGTGAAGCAGGTTGAAAGGTGCTTGAGGATTAAACAAGGGAGACATAGTTCCTGAACTCAGAGTTTGCTAAGGGACTTGTCCAGGAACAAAGGAGCTGGCAGGTGCCATTTCCCTCTACGGCCCCTCATTATAAACACACACCTACCTGCAAGACCAAGCACAATCTAGCAATCACTAACTTGCATAAACCATGGCCCATCCCCACACCTACCACACCTGCTTCAGTCCCAGTGCTGTGGATACCCTCCCTGATAAGACCCACACAATCCTTGACAACAATATGTCTCCCCATCACCCACAGAACACGCATGCGTCTTGTTAAAACAGCACACCCCATGTGTTGTGCACAATGACACAGTCCAGATCCAGTCTCTGTTGTTGCTATGCATTACCTTCAGAGGAGAACCAGCATCACCAAGTGAAAAATGTATGTTCTGCCCCGTATTTTCAAGAACAAGCAATATATCTGACCTTCCTAACAGAGAGATATTCTCTGAGAAGTAGGCCAAATGAGCAGACAGAGGACTATGTCCTAAACGAAAGAAGAGGACAAAGCCACAGCAAGAGACCTAAACAAAATGGATATAAGGAACATGCCTGACAGAAAATTTAAGATAACAATTATAAAGATACTCACTGGGGAAATGAAAAGAGGGAGGACATCAGAAGGGGGAACATCATTGAGACTCTTAACAAAGAGATATGAAAGAAATAATCAGAGATGTGGAACACAAGAAATGAAATGAAGAATATACTAGATAGAATAATTAGCAGGATGGACGAAGCAGAGGAACAAATTAATGAACTAGAAGACAGTAATGGAAAGTAATCAAGCGGAACAAATGAGAGGAAAAAGAAGTATGCAAAAATGAGAAGAGACTTAGGGAATTCAGTGACTCCATCCAGTGTAACAACACCCACATGAGAGGGATCCCAGAAGGTGAAAAGGGGGAAAAGGGGGCAGAAAATCTATTTGACCAAAGAAGAGCTGAAAACTTAACCTAATCTGGTGAAGGAAACCTATACAAATCCATAAGGCATAGAGATCCCCTCCCACAAAATCAACCTAAGGAGGTCCACATCAAGATACATAGTAATCAAAATGGGAAAAGGTAGTGATAAAGAAAAAACATTTAAAGCAGCAAGATAAAAGAAGACAGGTAACATGCAAGGGAAAGCCCATAAAGCTATCAGCTGAGTTTTCAGCAGAAACTATGCAGGACAGAAGAAAGTGGCGTTAAATATTCAAAGTGATGAAGGAGAAAAATCTGCAGCAAGGAATAATTTATCCAGCAAGCCTATCCTTCAGAAAAGAAGGGGAGAAAAAGAGTTTCTTAGCCACACAAACTAAAAGAGTTCATGACCACTAAATTAACTACAAAAAATATTCAAGGGGACACTATGAGTGGAAAAAAATCGTAAGTGAGAGTATGACAATAATGAATCAAGGAAGCAGTAAAAATAAGTATTTCTGTAAAAATCAGTTAAGGGATTCACAAAATAAAAGTATGTAAAATATGAAAACATATACCCTAACACATGAGGAGGAGTCAACAGTGGGTTTGAACTTAAACAGCATTCAACTTAATATAGACTGAAAAGGCTATATATAATCCAGGGGGTCACCACAAACCCAAACCTCTAATACACATGCAAAAGATAAAGGGAAAGAAATCCAAGAATATCATTAAAGAAAACGAGCAAACCATGAGAGAGAGAGCAAGAGAAGAAAGGATCAGAGAAAAACTACACAAAAAACTATGAAACAAGTAACAAGACATCAATAAATACATGTCTAATGATAATTAGTTTGAATATAAATGGACTAAACGCTCCAAGCAAAAGAGCATGACAGAGTTTGTATATATATATAAAAGATTTCACACCTAAAGACACCTGCAGATGGAAATTAAGAGATGGAGAAACATTAATCATGCAAGTGGATGTCAAAAGAAGTCAGAGTAGCAATCCTTATATCAGACAAAATAGACTTTTTTAACATTGAAATTGAATTAGCCAACATAGAGTACACCAGTAATTTCAAATGTAGCGTTCCACAATTCATCAGTTGTGTATAACACCCAGTGTTCACCACATCACATGCATTCCTTAATGCCCATCACACAGTTACTCCATCTCCCCACCCACCTTTCCTCCAGCAACCCTCAGTTTGTTTCCAATAGCTGGGAACCTGTCATGGATTTTCTTCCTCTCTGGTTTCTTCGCATTCATTTTCCCTCCCTTCCCCTATGATCCTCTGTGCTGTTCCTTCTATTCCACATATGAGTAAAACCATATAATAATTGTTTTTCTCTGACTGACTTATTTTGCTCAGCATAATACCCTCCAGTGCCATCCACATCGATATGCTAAATATTGATCCTTTCTGATGGCTGAGTCACATTCCTTTGTATATGTATATACCATGTTTTCTTTATCCATTTATCTGTCGATGGATCTCTTGGTTCCTTCCACGGTTTGGCTATTGTGGACAATATCACTATAAACATTCGGGGTGCAGTTGCCCCTTCAGATCACTACATTTGTAGCTTTGGGGTAAATAAAATTGCTGGGTTGTAAGGGAGCTCTCTTTTAAGTTCTTGAGGAACCTCCATATTGTTTTCCAAAGTGGCTGTACCAGTTTTCATTCCCACTTAGAAGTGTAAGAGAGTTCCCCTTTCTCCTCACCAACATTTGTTATTTCTTCGCTTGTTAACTTTTGCAATTCTGACTGGTATGAAGTGGTATCTCATTGTCATTTGGATTTCTTTTTCCCCATGCCAAGTGATGTTGAGCAGTTTGTCATATATCTGTTGGCCATTTGTGTGTCTTCTTTGGAGAAATATCTGTTCATATCTTCTGCCCATTTCTTGACTCGCTTATTTGTTTTTTGGGTGTTGAGTTTGGGTGTTGAACGGTAGTAAAGCGTACGGCACTTTCATGATGCTTCCACACCCAGTTTTGGAAATGCTTCTCTCTCAAGGATACCTGAAGATGTTAGTGGAGAGTTGCCGTATACGCAGACTTGCTTTTCCCAGGTGAGTGCATGGCACATTCCTTATTCACTCACGCGCGCGCGCGCGCGCGCACACACACACACACACACACACACACACAGAGTTGAACATGTTTCTGTCTCGTCAGGAAAGGAGGTGTTCGTTGAGAGACGGTTTCTCGCCAATGCTTTTGGGTGCTTGCCCTTTTCCCCCCGGAGAGTGAACTGTATGCGCTTTTTCCGTAGGCTTCAGTACACACTCTTGAGAAGCCTTCCGTCAGTCAGAAACAGGCCGTGAGTTGAAAGAGGCGTTCCACACAGACCTCCTTCTCAGAGCGAAGCCTGTCACACTTTTCCTTGGGCCTCCACACGCACTTTAGAAAAACTTCCTCCGGGAAGCTGTGAGTTGAACGACGGGTTTCCTACAGCGGTTTTCCGTGGGGGTAAGGATATATGGCACTTGGCCTTAGGCTTCCACGCACACATTGGAAACGGCTTCTCTCTTCGTGAAACAAGATGTGCGCTGAACGTTGCGTTCTGCGCAGGCTTGCTTTTCACACATCAGCCCATGGTACTTTCCCTAGGCTTCCACACGCGCAGTGAGTATCCCTTCCCTAAACCTGAACCAAGACGCGGGGGAAAGCTGCCTTCTACACCACCTTCTTTTCCGAGTTTCGTATAGAACCCTTGCGTTGTGCTTCCACATCCACTTTTGTCACTGCTTCGATATATCCTCCGGAGAGGGGTTCGCTTGAAAGACGGTCTCCCTCCGTCACGCTTTCAAGGAGTTAAGGATAGGGCACTCTCCTTGTGCTTGCACACGTCCACTTGCAATCTCGACTGACTTCATGACCCCGTCCATATGCTACGCTGAAAGTCCCATTGCGCGCGGCCTTGTTTCTAAGAGATGAGGACAGGGCACGGCACGTTCCTTGTGCTTCCACCACGACTATATAAAAGGCTCCCGTCTCCAAGGCAAAGGATGTCAGGTGCAAGACGGCTTCGCAAAAGCGAGGTTGCCTCTTAGAGGGCGGTCTACGGCGCTCTGCTGACGCTTCCACGCCTACATATGCAAACGCTTCTGGGCTCACGAAAGAAGACGTCCGTTGAAAGCTGCCTTGTACCCCGACGCGTTTCTCGGAGTTAGGTCCAGGGAACGGTCCCTGTGCGATCACACGCAGCCTTGAGATGGCTCAGCTCTTTTCGATCGTCAGGGAGGACGTTTCTCGGAGTTAGGTCCAGGGAAAGGTAGTAAAGCGTACGGCACTTTCATGATGCTTCCACACCCACTTTTGGAAATGCTTCTCTCTCCAGGATACCTGAAGATGCTAGTGGCGAGTCGCCGTAGACGCAGACTTGCTTTTCCCAGGTCAGTACATGGCACTCTCCTTATTCACTCACGCACGCGCGCGCGCGCGTGCCCTCACACACACACACACACACACACACACACACACACACACACACACAGAGTTGAACCTGTTTCTGTCTCGTCAGGAAAGAAGGTGATCGTTGAGAGACGGTTTCTCGCCGATGCTTTTGGGTTCTTGCTTTTTTCCCCCCGGAGAGAGAAGTGTAGCCGCTTTTTCCCTAGGCTTCCGTACACACCCTTGAGAAGCCTTCCGTCAGCCAGAAACAAGCCATGAGTTGAAAGAGGCGTTCCACGCAGACCTCCTTCTCAGAGCGAAGCCTGTCACACTTTTCCTTGTGAAGTAAACTAGAGAGATACAAATACTTTCTCAATGATTGCTTTAACAAAAAAGGACTAAATATCCCAATCAGAAAACATAGACTGTAAAGAGGAAGCAAGACCCATCTCTATGCTGCCTACCAGAGAATCACTTCAGACCTAAAAATAAAAGCAGATTGGAAGTAATGGGACACAAAACCATTTATCATGCAAATGGAAGTGAAAAGAAAGTTGGAGTCGTAATATTTTTATGAGACAAAATAAACTGAATTGTGGGGAAGATGGCAGAGTAGAAGGACCCTAAACTCACCTCATCCCACAGATACAACTAGGTAACACTCACACCAGAGTCACCCAGAAATGGACCTTCAGATTTCCCCACAAAACTATACAACTAAATGGAGAGAGGGAATCACATCAAAGATGGTAGGAAGGACAAGGACTCTGTAGGAATCTAAAGCCCATATTTCTGACCACCAGAGGGAGGGAACCACAGTCACAGAGGGGCCAGAAACAAACTACTACACCGGGGAGCCTCTAAAGCGTAGAGACATCCTCATAGCTTATGGCTTTGAAAATCAGAAGGGATGACATTTGTGAGCGTATACAACCAGCAGACTTAAAGCTTGGAACTTTTAAAAATCAGCTGTCTCAGCTCTGAGAGAGCACAGAAGGTGATAGGAAGCTGAGATCTGTCCTTAAAGATTAAGCAGAGCAAAGAGTGTGGAGAAGCTTGGGTGAAGCAGGTTGAAAGGTGCTTGAGGATTAAACAAGGGAGACATAGTTCCTGAACTCAGAGTTTGCTAAGGGACTTGTCCAGGAACAAAGGAGCTGGCAGGTGCCATTTCCCTCTACGGCCCCTCATTATAAACACACACCTACCTGCAAGACCAAGCACAATCTAGCAATCACTAACTTGCATAAACCATGGCCCATCCCCACACCTACCACACCTGCTTCAGTCCCAGTGCTGTGGATACCCTCCCTGATAAGACCCACACAATCCTTGACAACAATATGTCTCCCCATCACCCACAGAACACGCATGCGTCTTGTTAAAACAGCACACCCCATGTGTTGTGCACAATGACACAGTCCAGATCCAGTCTCTGTTGTTGCTATGCATTACCTTCAGAGGAGAACCAGCATCACCAAGTGAAAAATGTATGTTCTGCCCCGTATTTTCAAGAACAAGCAATATATCTGACCTTCCTAACAGAGAGATATTCTCTGAGAAGTAGGCCAAATGAGCAGACAGAGGACTATGTCCTAAACGAAAGAAGAGGACAAAGCCACAGCAAGAGACCTAAACAAAATGGATATAAGGAACATGCCTGACAGAAAATTTAAGATAACAATTATAAAGATACTCACTGGGGAAATGAAAAGAGGGAGGACATCAGAAGGGGGAACATCATTGAGACTCTTAACAAAGAGATATGAAAGAAATAATCAGAGATGTGGAACACAAGAAATGAAATGAAGAATACACTAGATAGAATAATTAGCAGGATGGACGAAGCAGAGGAACAAATTAATGAACTAGAAGACAGTAATGGAAAGTAATCAAGCGGAACAAATGAGAGGAAAAAGAAGTATGCAAAAATGAGAAGAGACTTAGGGAATTCAGTGACTCCATCCAGTGTAACAACACCCACATGAGAGGGATCCCAGAAGGTGAAAAGGGGGAAAAGGGGGCAGAAAATCTATTTGACCAAAGAAGAGCTGAAAACTTAACCTAATCTGGTGAAGGAAACCTATACAAATCCATAAGGCATAGAGATCCCCTCCGACAAAATCAACCTAAGGAGGTCCACATCAAGATACATAGTAATCAAAATGGGAAAAGGTAGTGATAAAGAAAAAACATTTAAAGCAGCAAGATAAAAGAAGACAGGTAACATGCAAGGGAAAGCCCATAAAGCTATCAGCTGAGTTTTCAGCAGAAACTATGCAGGACAGAAGAAAGTGGCGTTAAATATTCAAAGTGCTGAAGGAGAAAAATCTGCAGCAAGGAATAATTTATCCAGCAAGCCTATCCTTCAGAAAAGAAGGGGAGAAAAAGAGTTTCTTAGCCACACAAACTAAAAGAGTTCATGACCACTAAATTAACTACAAAAAATATTGAAGGGGACACTATGAGTGGAAAAAAATCGTAAGTGAGAGTATGACAATAATGAATCAAGGAAGCAGTAAAAATAAGTATTTCTGTAAAAATCAGTTAAGGGATTCACAAAATAAAAGTATGTAAAATATGAAAACATATACCCTAACACATGAGGAGGAGTCAACAGTGGGTTTGAACTTAAACAACATTCAACTTAATATAGACTGAAAAGGCTATATATAATCCAGGGGGTCACCACAAACCCAAACCTCTAATACACATGCAAAAGATAAAGGGAAAGAAATCCAAGAATATCATTAAAGAAAACGAGCAAACCATGAGAGAGAGAGCAAGAGAAGAAAGGATCAGAGAAAAACTACACAAAAAACTATGAAACAAGTAACAAAACATCAATAAATACATGTCTAATGATAATTAGTTTGAATGTAAATGGACTAAATGCTCCAAGCAAAAGAGCATGACAGAGTTTGTATATATATATAAAAGATTTCACACCTAAAGACACCTGCAGATGGAAATAAAGAGATGGAGAAACATTAATCATGCAAGTGGATGTCAAGAGAAGTCAGAGTAGCAATCCTTATATCAGACAAAATAGACTTTTTTAACATTGAAATTGATTTAGCCAACATAGAGTACACCAGTAATTTCAAATGTAGCGTTCCACAATTCATCAGTTGTGTATAACACCCAGTGTTCACCACATCACATGCATTCCTTAATGCCCATCACACAGTTACTCCATCTCCCCACCCACCTTTCCTCCAGCAACCCTCAGTTTGTTTCCAATAGCTGGGAACCTGTCATGGATTTTCTTCCTCTCTGGTTTCTTCGCATTCATTTTCCCTCCCTTCCCCTATGATCCTCTGTGTTGTTCCTTCTATTCCACATATGAGTAAAACCATATAATAATTGTTTTTCTCTGACTGACTTATTTTGCTCAGCATAATACCCTCCAGTGCCTTCCACATCGATATGCTAAATATTGATCCTTTCTGATGGCTGAGTCATATTCCATTGTATATGTATATACCATGTTTTCTTTATCCATTTATCTGTCGATGGATGTCTTGGTTCCTTCCACGGTTTGGCTATTGTGGACAATGTCGCTATAAACATTCGGGGTGCAGTTGCCCCTTCAGATCACTACATTTGTAGCTTTGGGGTAAATAAAATTGCTGGGTTGTAAGGGAGCTCTCTTTTAAGTTCTTGAGGAACCTCCATATTGTTTTCCAAAGTGGCTGTACCAGTTTTCATTCCCACTTAGAAGTGTAAGAGAGTTCCCCTTTCTCCTCACCAACATTTGTTATTTCTTCGCTTGTTAACTTTTGCAATTCTGACTTGTATGAAGTGGTATCTCATTGTCATTTGGATTTCTTTTTCCCCATGCCAAGTGATGTTGAGCAGTTTGTCAAATGTCTGTTGGCCATTTGTGTGTCTTCTTTGGAGAAATATCTGTTCATATCTTCTGCCCATTTCTTGACTCGCTTATTTGTTTTTTGGGTGTTGAGTTTGGGTGTTGAACGGTAGTAAAGCGTACGGCACTTTCATGATGCTTCCACACCCACTTTTGGAAATGCTTCTCTCACAAGGATACCTGAAGATGTTAGTGGACAGTTGCCGTATACGCAGACTTGCTTTTCCCAGGTGAGTGCATGGCACATTCCTTATTCACTCACGCGCGCGCGCGCGCACACACACACACACACACACACACACACACACACACACACACAGAGTTGAACATGTTTCTGTCTCGTCAGGAAAGGAGGTGTTCGTTGAGAGACGGTTTCTCGCCAATGCTTTTGGGTGCTTGCCCTTTTCCCCCCGGAGAGTGAAGTGTATGCGCTTTTTGCCTAGGCTTCCGTACACACCCTTGAGAAGCCTTCCCTCAGCCAGAAACAAGCCGTGAGTTGAAAGAGGCGTTCCACACAGACCTCCTTCTCAGAGCGAAGCCTGTCACACTTTTACTTGGGCCTCCACACGCACTTTAGAAAAACTTCCTCCGGGAAGCTGTGAGTTGAACGACGGGTTTCCTACAGCGGTTTTCCGTGGGGGTAAGGATATATGGCACTTGGCCTTAGGCTTCCACGCACAGATTGGAAAGGCTTCTCTCTTCGTGAAACAAGATGTGCGCTGAACGTTGCGTTCTGCGCAGGCTTGCTTTTCACACATCAGCCCATGGTACTTTCCCTAGGCTTCCACACGCGCAGTGAGTATCCCTTCCCTAAACCTGAACCAAGACGCGGGGGAAAGCTGCCTTCTACACCACCTTCTTTTCCGAGTTTCGTATAGAACCCTTGCGTTGTGCTTCCACATCCACTTTTGTCACTGCTTCGATATATCCTCCGGAGAGGGGTTCGCTTGAAAGACGGTCTCCCTCCGTCACGCTTTCAAGGAGTTAAGGATAGGGCACTCTCTTTATGCCTGCACACGTCCACTTGCAATCTCGACTGACTTCATGACCCCGTCCAATGCTACGCTGAAAGTCCCATTGCGCGCGGCCTTGTTTCTAAGAGATGAGGACAGGGCACGGCACGTTCCTTGTGCTTCCACCACGACTATATAAAAGGCTCCCGTCTCCAAGGCAAAGGATGTCAGGTGCAAGACGGCTTCGCAAAAGCGAGGTTGCCTCTTAGAGGGCGGTCTACGGCGCTCTGTTGACGCTTCCACGCCTACATATGCAAACGCTTCTGGGCTCACGAAAGAAGACGTCCGTTGAAAGCTGCCTTGTACCCCGACGCGTTTCTCGGAGTTAGGTCCAGGGAACGGTCCCTGTGCGATCACACGCAGCCTTGAGATGGCTCAGCTCTTTTCGATCGTCAGGGAGGACGTTTCTCGGAGTTAGGTCCAGGGAAAGGTAGTAAAGCGTACGGCACTTTCATGATGCTTCCACACCCACTTTTGGAAATGCTTCTCTCTCCAGGATACCTGAAGATGCTAGTGGCGAGTCGCCGTAGACGCAGACTTGCTTTTCCCAGGTCAGTATATGGCACTCTCCTTATTCACTCACGCACGCGCGCGCGCGCGTGCCCTCACACACACACACACACACACACACACACACACACACACACACACACACACAGAGTTGAACATGTTTCTGTCTCGTCAGGAAAGAAGGTGATCGTTGAGAGACGGTTTCTCGCCGATGCTTTTGGGTTCTTGCTTTTTTCCCCCCGGAGAGAGAAGTGTAGCCGCTTTTTCCCTAGGCTTCCGTACACACCCTTGAGAAGCCTTCCGTCAGCCAGAAACAAGCCATGAGTTGAAAGAGGCGTTCCACGCAGACCTCCTTCTCAGAGCGAAGCCTGTCACACTTTTCCTTGTGAAGTAAACTAGAGAGATACAAATACTTTCTCAATGATTGCTTTAACAAAAAAGGACTAAATATCCCAATCAGAAAACATAGACTGTAAAGAGGAAGCAAGACCCATCTCTATGCTGCCTACCAGAGAATCACTTCAGACCTAAAAATAAAAGCAGATTGGAAGTAATGGGACACAAAACCATTTATCATGCAAATGGAAGTGAAAAGAAAGTTGGAGTCGTAATATTTTTATGAGACAAAATAAACTGAATTGTGGGGAAGATGGCAGAGTAGAAGGACCCTAAACTCACCTCATCCCACAGATACAACTAGGTAACACTCACACCAGAGTCACCCAGAAATGGAACTTCAGATTTCCCCACAAAGCTATACAACTAAATGGAGAGAGGGAATCACATCAAAGATGGTAGGAAGGACAAGGACTCTGTAGGAATCTAAAGCCCATATTTCTGACCACCAAAGGGAGGGAACCACAGTCACAGAGGGGCCAGAAACAAACTACTACACCGGGGAGCCTCTAAAGCGTAGAGACATCCTCATAGCTTATGGCTTTGAAAATCAGAAGGGATGACATTTGTGAGCGTATACAACCAGCAGACTTAAAGCTTGGAACTTTTAAAAATCAGCTGTCTCAGCTCTGAGAGAGCACAGAAGGTGATAGGAAGCTGAGATCTGTCCTTAAAGATTAAGCAGAGCAAAGAGTGTGGAGAAGCTTGGGTGAAGCAGGTTGAAAGGTGCTTGAGGATTAAACAAGGGAGACATAGTTCCTGAACTCAGAGTTTGCTAAGGGACTTGTCCAGGAACAAAGGAGCTGGCAGGTGCCATTTCCCTCTACGGCCCCTCATTATAAACACACACCTACCTGCAAGACCAAGCACAATCTAGCAATCACTAACTTGCATAAACCATGGCCCATCCCCACACCTACCACACCTGCTTCAGTCCCAGTGCTGTGGATACCCTCCCTGATAAGACCCACACAATCCTTGACAACAATATGTCTCCCCATCACCCACAGAACACGCATGCGTCTTGTTAAAACAGCACACCCCATGTGTTGTGCACAATGACACAGTCCAGATCCAGTCTCTGTTGTTGCTATGCATTACCTTCAGAGGAGAACCAGCATCACCAAGTGAAAAATGTATGTTCTGCCCCGTATTTTCAAGAACAAGCAATATATCTGACCTTCCTAACAGAGAGATATTCTCTGAGAAGTAGGCCAAATGAGCAGACAGAGGACTATGTCCTAAACGAAAGAAGAGGACAAAGCCACAGCAAGAGACCTAAACAAAATGGATATAAGGAACATGCCTGACAGAAAATTTAAGATAACAATTATAAAGATACTCACTGGGGAAATGAAAAGAGGGAGGACATCAGAAGGGGGAACATCATTGAGACTCTTAACAAAGAGATATGAAAGAAATAATCAGAGATGTGGAACACAAGAAATGAAATGAAGAATACACTAGATAGAATAATTAGCAGGATGGACGAAGCAGAGGAACAAATTAATGAACTAGAAGACAGTAATGGAAAGTAATCAAGCGGAACAAATGAGAGGAAAAAGAAGTATGCAAAAATGAGAAGAGACTTAGGGAATTCAGTGACTCCATCCAGTGTAACAACACCCACATGAGAGGGATCCCAGAAGGTGAAAAGGGGGAAAAGGGGGCAGAAAATCTATTTGACCAAAGAAGAGCTGAAAACTTAACCTAATCTGGTGAAGGAAACCTATACAAATCCATAAGGCATAGAGATCCCCTCCGACAAAATCAACCTAAGGAGGTCCACATCAAGATACATAGTAATCAAAATGGGAAAAGGTAGTGATAAAGAAAAAACATTTAAAGCAGCAAGATAAAAGAAGACAGGTAACATGCAAGGGAAAGCCCATAAAGCTATCAGCTGAGTTTTCAGCAGAAACTATGCAGGACAGAAGAAAGTGGCGTTAAATATTCAAAGTGCTGAAGGAGAAAAATCTGCAGCAAGGAATAATTTATCCAGCAAGCCTATCCTTCAGAAAAGAAGGGGAGAAAAAGAGTTTCTTAGCCACACAAACTAAAAGAGTTCATGACCACTAAATTAACTACAAAAAATATTGAAGGGGACACTATGAGTGGAAAAAAATCGTAAGTGAGAGTATGACAATAATGAATCAAGGAAGCAGTAAAAATAAGTATTTCTGTAAAAATCAGTTAAGGGATTCACAAAATAAAAGTATGTAAAATATGAAAACATATACCCTAACACATGAGGAGGAGTCAACAGTGGGTTTGAACTTAAACAACATTCAACTTAATATAGACTGAAAAGGCTATATATAATCCAGGGGGTCACCACAAACCCAAACCTCTAATACACATGCAAAAGATAAAGGGAAAGAAATCCAAGAATATCATTAAAGAAAACGAGCAAACCATGAGAGAGAGAGCAAGAGAAGAAAGGATCAGAGAAAAACTACACAAAAAACTATGAAACAAGTAACAAAACATCAATAAATACATGTCTAATGATAATTAGTTTGAATGTAAATGGACTAAATGCTCCAAGCAAAAGAGCATGACAGAGTTTGTATATATATATAAAAGATTTCACACCTAAAGACACCTGCAGATGGAAATAAAGAGATGGAGAAACATTAATCATGCAAGTGGATGTCAAGAGAAGTCAGAGTAGCAATCCTTATATCAGACAAAATAGACTTTTTTAACATTGAAATTGATTTAGCCAACATAGAGTACACCAGTAATTTCAAATGTAGCGTTCCACAATTCATCAGTTGTGTATAACACCCAGTGTTCACCACATCACATGCATTCCTTAATGCCCATCACACAGTTACTCCATCTCCCCACCCACCTTTCCTCCAGCAACCCTCAGTTTGTTTCCAATAGCTGGGAACCTGTCATGGATTTTCTTCCTCTCTGGTTTCTTCGCATTCATTTTCCCTCCCTTCCCCTATGATCCTCTGTGCTGTTCCTTCTATTCCACATATGAGTAAAACCATATAATAATTGTTTTTCTCTGACTGACTTATTTTGCTCAGCATAATACCCTCCAGTGCCTTCCACATCGATATGCTAAATATTGATCCTTTCTGATGGCTGAGTCATATTCCATTGTATATGTATATACCATGTTTTCTTTATCCATTTATCTGTCGATGGATGTCTTGGTTCCTTCCACGGTTTGGCTATTGTGGACAATGTCGCTATAAACATTCGGGGTGCAGTTGCCCCTTCAGATCACTACATTTGTAGCTTTGGGGTAAATAAAATTGCTGGGTTGTAAGGGAGCTCTCTTTTAAGTTCTTGAGGAACCTCCATATTGTTTTCCAAAGTGGCTGTACCAGTTTTCATTCCCACTTAGAAGTGTAAGAGAGTTCCCCTTTCTCCTCACCAACATTTGTTATTTCTTCGCTTGTTAACTTTTGCAATTCTGACTTGTATGAAGTGGTATCTCATTGTCATTTGGATTTCTTTTTCCCCATGCCAAGTGATGTTGAGCAGTTTGTCAAATGTCTGTTGGCCATTTGTGTGTCTTCTTTGGAGAAATATCTGTTTATATCTTCTGCCCATTTCTTGACTCGCTTATTTGTTTTTTGGGTGTTGAGTTTGGGTGTTGAACGGTAGTAAAGCGTACGGCACTTTCATGATGCTTCCACACCCACTTTTGGAAATGCTTCTCTCACAAGGATACCTGAAGATGTTAGTGGACAGTTGCCGTATACGCAGACTTGCTTTTCCCAGGTGAGTGCATGGCACATTCCTTATTCACTCACGCGCGCGCGCGCGCACACACACACACACACACACACACACACACACACACACACACACACAGAGTTGAACATGTTTCTGTCTCGTCAGGAAAGGAGGTGTTCGTTGAGAGACGGTTTCTCGCCAATGCTTTTGGGTGCTTGCCCTTTTCCCCCCGGAGAGTGAAGTGTATGCGCTTTTTGCCTAGGCTTCCGTACACACCCTTGAGAAGCCTTCCCTCAGCCAGAAACAAGCCGTGAGTTGAAAGAGGCGTTCCACACAGACCTCCTTCTCAGAGCGAAGCCTGTCACACTTTTACTTGGGCCTCCACACGCACTTTAGAAAAACTTCCTCCGGGAAGCTGTGAGTTGAACGACGGGTTTCCTACAGCGGTTTTCCGTGGGGGTAAGGATATATGGCACTTGGCCTTAGGCTTCCACGCACAGATTGGAAAGGCTTCTCTCTTCGTGAAACAAGATGTGCGCTGAACGTTGCGTTCTGCGCAGGCTTGCTTTTCACACATCAGCCCATGGTACTTTCCCTAGGCTTCCACACGCGCAGTGAGTATCCCTTCCCTAAACCTGAACCAAGACGCGGGGGAAAGCTGCCTTCTACACCACCTTCTTTTCCGAGTTTCGTATAGAACCCTTGCGTTGTGCTTCCACATCCACTTTTGTCACTGCTTCGATATATCCTCCGGAGAGGGGTTCGCTTGAAAGACGGTCTCCCTCCGTCACGCTTTCAAGGAGTTAAGGATAGGGCACTCTCTTTATGCCTGCACACGTCCACTTGCAATCTCGACTGACTTCATGACCCCGTCCAATGCTACGCTGAAAGTCCCATTGCGCGCGGCCTTGTTTCTAAGAGATGAGGACAGGGCACGGCACGTTCCTTGTGCTTCCACCACGACTATATAAAAGGCTCCCGTCTCCAAGGCAAAGGATGTCAGGTGCAAGACGGCTTCGCAAAAGCGAGGTTGCCTCTTAGAGGGCGGTCTACGGCGCTCTGTTGACGCTTCCACGCCTACATATGCAAACGCTTCTGGGCTCACGAAAGAAGACGTCCGTTGAAAGCTGCCTTGTACCCCGACGCGTTTCTCGGAGTTAGGTCCAGGGAACGGTCCCTGTGCGATCACACGCAGCCTTGAGATGGCTCAGCTCTTTTCGATCGTCAGGGAGGACGTTTCTCGGAGTTAGGTCCAGGGAAAGGTAGTAAAGCGTACGGCACTTTCATGATGCTTCCACACCCACTTTTGGAAATGCTTCTCTCTCCAGGATACCTGAAGATGCTAGTGGCGAGTCGCCGTAGACGCAGACTTGCTTTTCCCAGGTCAGTATATGGCACTCTCCTTATTCACTCACGCACGCGCGCGCGCGCGTGCCCTCACACACACACACACACACACACACACACACACACACACACACACACACAGAGTTGAACATGTTTCTGTCTCGTCAGGAAAGAAGGTGATCGTTGAGAGACGGTTTCTCGCCGATGCTTTTGGGTTCTTGCTTTTTTCCCCCCGGAGAGAGAAGTGTAGCCGCTTTTTCCCTAGGCTTCCGTACACACCCTTGAGAAGCCTTCCGTCAGCCAGAAACAAGCCATGAGTTGAAAGAGGCGTTCCACGCAGACCTCCTTCTCAGAGCGAAGCCTGTCACACTTTTCCTTGTGAAGTAAACTAGAGAGATACAAATACTTTCTCAATGATTGCTTTAACAAAAAAGGACTAAATATCCCAATCAGAAAACATAGACTGTAAAGAGGAAGCAAGACCCATCTCTATGCTGCCTACCAGAGAATCACTTCAGACCTAAAAATAAAAGCAGATTGGAAGTAATGGGACACAAAACCATTTATCATGCAAATGGAAGTGAAAAGAAAGTTGGAGTCGTAATATTTTTATGAGACAAAATAAACTGAATTGTGGGGAAGATGGCAGAGTAGAAGGACCCTAAACTCACCTCATCCCACAGATACAACTAGGTAACACTCACACCAGAGTCACCCAGAAATGGACCTTCAGATTTCCCCACAAAGCTATACAACTAAATGGAGAGAGGGAATCACATCAAAGATGGTAGGAAGGACAAGGACTCTGTAGGAATCTAAAGCCCATATTTCTGACCACCAGAGGGAGGGAACCACAGTCACAGAGGGGCCAGAAACAAACTACTACACCGGGGAGCCTCTAAAGCGTAGAGACATCCTCATAGCTTATGGCTTTGAAAATCAGAAGGGATGACATTTGTGAGCGTATACAACCAGCAGACTTAAAGCTTGGAACTTTTAAAAATCAGCTGTCTCAGCTCTGAGAGAGCACAGAAGGTGATAGGAAGCTGAGATCTGTCCTTAAAGATTAAGCAGAGCAAAGAGTGTGGAGAAGCTTGGGTGAAGCAGGTTGAAAGGTGCTTGAGGATTAAACAAGGGAGACATAGTTCCTGAACTCAGAGTTTGCTAAGGGACTTGTCCAGGAACAAAGGAGCTGGCAGGTGCCATTTCCCTCTACGGCCCCTCATTATAAACACACACCTACCTGCAAGACCAAGCACAATCTAGCAATCACTAACTTGCATAAACCATGGCCCATCCGCACACCTACCACACCTGCTTCAGTCCCAGTGCTGTGGATACCCTCCCTGATAAGACCCACACAATCCTTGACAACAATATGTCTCCCCATCACCCACAGAACACGCATGCATCTTGTTAAAACAGCACACCCCATGTGTTGTGCACAATGACACAGTCCAGATCCAGTCTCTGTTGTTGCTATGCATTACCTTCAGAGGAGAACCAGCATCACCAAGTGAAAAATGTATGTTCTGCCCCGTATTTTCAAGAACAAGCAATATATCTGACCTTCCTAACAGAGAGATATTCTCTGAGAAGTAGGCCAAATGAGCAGACAGAGGACTATGTCCTAAACGAAAGAAGAGGACAAAGCCACAGCAAGAGACCTAAACAAAATGGATATAAGGAACATGCCTGACAGAAAATTTAAGATAACAATTATAAAGATACTCACTGGGGAAATGAAAAGAGGGAGGACATCAGAAGGGGGAACATCATTGAGACTCTTAACAAAGAGATATGAAAGAAATAATCAGAGATGTGGAACACAAGAAATGAAATGAAGAATACACTAGATAGAATAATTAGCAGGATGGACGAAGCAGAGGAACAAATTAATGAACTAGAAGACAGTAATGGAAAGTAATCAAGCGGAACAAATGAGAGGAAAAAGAAGTATGCAAAAATGAGAAGAGACTTAGGGAATTCAGTGACTCCATCCAGTGTAACAACACCCACATGAGAGGGATCCCAGAAGGTGAAAAGGGGGAAAAGGGGGCAGAAAATCTATTTGACCAAAGAAGAGCTGAAAACTTAACCTAATCTGGTGAAGGAAACCTATACAAATCCATAAGGCATAGAGATCCCCTCCCACAAAATCAACCTAAGGAGGTCCACATCAAGACACATAGAAATCAAAATGGGAAAAGGTAGTGATAAAGAAAAAACATTTAAAGCAGCAAGATAAAAGAAGACAGGTAACATGCAAGGGAAAGCCCATAAAGCTATCAGCTGAGTTTTCAGCAGAAACTATGCAGGACAGAAGAAAGTGGCGTTAAATATTCAAAGTGCTGAAGGAGAAAAATCTGCAGCAAGGAATATTTTATCCAGCAAGCCTATCCTTCAGAAAAGAAGGGGAGAAAAAGAGTTTCTTAGCCACACAAACTAAAAGAGTTCATGACCACTAAATTAACTACAAAAAATATTGAAGGGGACACTATGAGTGGAAAAAAATCGTAAGTGAGAGTATGACAATAATGAATCAAGGAAGCAGTAAAAATAAGTATTTCTGTAAAAATCAGTTAAGGGATTCACAAAATAAAAGTATGTAAAATATGAAAACATATACCCTAACACATGAGGAGGAGTCAACAGTGGGTTTGAACTTAAACAGCATTCAACTTAATATGGACTGAAAAGGCTATATATAATCCAGGGGGTCACCACAAACCCAAACCTCTAATACACATGCAAAAGATAAAGGGAAAGAAATCCAAGAATATCATTAAAGAAAACGAGCAAACCATGAGAGAGAGAGCAAGAGAAGAAAGGATCAGAGAAAAACTACACAAAAAACTATGAAACAAGTAACAAAACATCAATAAATACATGTCTAATGATAATTAGTTTGAATGTAAATGGACTAAACGCTCCAAGCAAAAGAGCATGACAGAGTTTGTATATATATATAAAAGATTTCACACCTAAAGACACCTGCAGATGGAAATTAAGAGATGGAGAAACATTAATCATGCAAGTGGATGTCAAGAGAAGTCAGAGTAGCAATCCTTATATCAGACAAAATAGACTTTTTTAACATTGAAATTGAATTAGCCAACATAGAGTACACCAGTAATTTCAAATGTAGCGTTCCACAATTCATCAGTTGTGTATAACACCCAGTGTTCATCACATCACATGCATTCCTTAATGCCCATCACACAGTTACTCCATCTCCCCACCCACCTTTCCTCCAGCAACCCTCAGTTTGTTTCCAATAGCTGGGAACCTGTCATGGATTTTCTTCCTCTCTGGTTTCTTCGCATTCATTTTCCCTCCCTTCCCCTATGATCCTCTGTGCTGTTCCTTCTATTCCACATATGAGTAAAACCATATAATAATTGTTTTTCTCTGACTGACTTATTTTGCTCAGCATAATACCCTCCAGTGCCTTCCACATCGATATGCTAAATATTGATCCTTTCTGATGGCTGAGTCATATTCCATTGTATATGTATATACCATGTTTTCTTTATCCATTTATCTGTCGATGGATGTCTTGGTTCCTTCCACGGTTTGGCTATTGTGGACAATGTCGCTATAAACTTTCGGGGTGCAGTTGCCCCTTCAGATCACTACATTTGTAGCTTTGGGGTAAATAAAATTGCTGGGTTGTAAGGGAGCTCTCTTTTAAGTTCTTGAGGAACCTCCATATTGTTTTCCAAAGTGGCTGTACCAGTTTTCATTCCCACTTAGAAGTGTAAGAGAGTTCCCCTTTCTCCTCACCAACATTTGTTATTTCTTCGCTTGTTAACTTTTGCAATTCTGACTGGTATGAAGTGGTATCTCATTGTCATTTGGATTTCTTTTTCCCCATGCCAAGTGATGTTGAGCAGTTTGTCATATATCTGTTGGCCATTTGTGTGTCTTCTTTGGAGAAATATCTGTTCATATCTTCTGCCCATTTCTTGACTCGCTTATTTGTTTTTTGGGTGTTGAGTTTGGGTGTTGAACGGTAGTAAAGCGTACGGCACTTTCATGATGCTTCCACACCCAGTTTTGGAAATGCTTCTCTCTCAAGGATACCTGAAGATGTTAGTGGAGAGTTGTCGTATACGCAGAATTGCTTTTCCCAGGTGAGTGCATGGCACATTCCTTATTCACTCACGCGCGCGCGCGCGCGCACACACACACACACACACACACACACACAGAGTTGAACATGTTTCTGTCTCGTCAGGAAAGGAGGTGTTCGTTGAGAGACGGTTTCTCGCCAATGCTTTTGGGTGCTTGCCCTTTTCCCCCCGGAGAGTGAACTGTATGCGCTTTTTCCGTAGGCTTCAGTACACACTCTTGAGAAGCCTTCCGTCAGTCAGAAACAGGCCGTGAGTTGAAAGAGGCGTTCCACACAGACCTCCTTCTCAGAGCGAAGCCTGTCACACTTTTCCTTGGGCCTCCACACGCACTTTAGAAAAACTTCCTCCGGGAAGCTGTGAGTTGAACGACGGGTTTCCTACAGCGGTTTTCCGTGGGGGTAAGGATATATGGCACTTGGCCTTAGGCTTCCACGCACACATTGGAAACGGCTTCTCTCTTCGTGAAACAAGATGTGCGCTGAACGTTGCGTTCTGCGCAGGCTTGCTTTTCACACATCAGCCGATGGTACTTTCCCTAGGCTTCCACACGCGCAGTGAGTATCCCTTCCCTAAACCTGAACCAAGACGCGGGGGAAAGCTGCCTTCTACACCACCTTCTTTTCCGAGTTTCGTATAGAACCCTTGCGTTGTGCTTCCACATCCACTTTTGTCACTGCTTCGATATATCCTCCGGAGAGGGGTTCGCTTGAAAGACGGTCTCCCTCCGTCACGCTTTCAAGGAGTTAAGGATAGGGCACTCTCCTTGTGCTTGCACACGTCCACTTGCAATCTCGACTGACTTCATGACCCCGTCCATATGCTACGCTGAAAGTCCCATTGCGCGCGGCCTTGTTTCTAAGAGATGAGGACAGGGCACGGCACGTTCCTTGTGCTTCCACCACGACTATATAAAAGGCTCCCGTCTCCGAGGCAAAGGATGTCAGGTGCAAGACGGCTTCGCAAAAGCGAGGTTGCCTCTTAGAGGGCGGTCTACGGCGCTCTGCTGACGCTTCCACGCCTACATATGCAAACGCTTCTGGGCTCACGAAAGAAGACGTCCGTTGAAAGCTGCCTTGTACCCCGACGCGTTTCTCGGAGTTAGGTCCAGGGAACGGTCCCTGTGCGATCACACGCAGCCTTGAGATGGCTCAGCTCTTTTCGATCGTCAGGGAGGACGTTTCTCGGAGTTAGGTCCAGGGAAAGGTAGTAAAGCGTACGGCACTTTCATGATGCTTCCACACCCACTTTTGGAAATGCTTCTCTCTCCAGGATACCTGAAGATGCTAGTGGCGAGTCGCCGTAGACGCAGACTTGCTTTTCCCAGGTCAGTACATGGCACTCTCCTTATTCACTCACGCACGCGCGCGCGCGCGTGCCCTCACACACACACACACACACACACACACACACACACACACACACACACAGAGTTGAACATGTTTCTGTCTCGTCAGGAAAGAAGGTGATCGTTGAGAGACGGTTTCTCGCCGATGCTTTTGGGTTCTTGCTTTTTTCCCCCCGGAGAGAGAAGTGTAGCCGCTTTTTCCCTAGGCTTCCGTACACACCCTTGAGAAGCCTTCCGTCAGCCAGAAACAAGCCATGAGTTGAAAGAGGCGTTCCACGCAGACCTCCTTCTCAGAGCGAAGCCTGTCACACTTTTCCTTGTGAAGTAAACTAGAGAGATACAAATACTTTCTCAATGATTGCTTTAACAAAAAAGGACTAAATATCCCAATCAGAAAACATAGACTGTAAAGAGGAAGCAAGACCCATCTCTATGCTGCCTACCAGAGAATCACTTCAGACCTAAAAATAAAAGCAGATTGGAAGTAATGGGACACAAAACCATTTATCATGCAAATGGAAGTGAAAAGAAAGTTGGAGTCGTAATATTTTTATGAGACAAAATAAACTGAATTGTGGGGAAGATGGCAGAGTAGAAGGACCCTAAACTCACCTCATCCCACAGATACAACTAGGTAACACTCACACCAGAGTCACCCAGAAATGGACCTTCAGATTTCCCCACAAAACTATACAACTAAATGGAGAGAGGGAATCACATCAAAGATGGTAGGAAGGACAAGGACTCTGTAGGAATCTAAAGCCCATATTTCTGACCACCAGAGGGAGGGAACCACAGTCACAGAGGGGCCAGAAACAAACTACTACACCGGGGAGCCTCTAAAGCGTAGAGACATCCTCATAGCTTATGGCTTTGAAAATCAGAAGGGATGACATTTGTGAGCGTATACAACCAGCAGACTTAAAGCTTGGAACTTTTAAAAATCAGCTGTCTCAGCTCTGAGAGAGCACAGAAGGTGATAGGAAGCTGAGATCTGTCCTTAAAGATTAAGCAGAGCAAAGAGTGTGGAGAAGCTTGGGTGAAGCAGGTTGAAAGGTGCTTGAGGATTAAACAAGGGAGACATAGTTCCTGAACTCAGAGTTTGCTAAGGGACTTGTCCAGGAACAAAGGAGCTGGCAGGTGCCATTTCCCTCTACGGCCCCTCATTATAAACACACACCTACCTGCAAGAGCAAGCACAATCTAGCAATCACTAACTTGCATAAACCATGGCCCATCCCCACACCTACCACACCTGCTTCAGTCCCAGTGCTGTGGATACCCTCCCTGATAAGACCCACACAATCCTTGACAACAATATGTCTCCCCATCACCCACAGAACACGCATGCATCTTGTTAAAACAGCACACCCCATGTGTTGTGCACAATGACACATTCCAGATCCAGTCTCTGTTGTTGCTATGCATTACCTTCAGAGGAGAACCAGCATCACCAAGTGAAAAATGTATGTTCTGCCCCGTATTTTCAAGAACAAGCAATATATCTGACCTTCCTAACAGAGAGATATTCTCTGAGAAGTAGGCCAAATGAGCAGACAGAGGACTATGTCCTAAACGAAAGAAGAGGACAAAGCCACAGCAAGAGACCTAAACAAAATGGATATAAGGAACATGCCTGACAGAAAATTTAAGATAACAATTATAAAGATACTCACTGGGGAAATGAAAAGAGGGAGGACATCAGAAGGGGGAACATCATTGAGACTCTTAACAAAGAGATATGAAAGAAATAATCAGAGATGTGGAACACAAGAAATGAAATGAAGAATATACTAGATAGAATAATTAGCAGGATGGACGAAGCAGAGGAACAAATTAATGAACTAGAAGACAGTAATGGAAAGTAATCAAGCGGAACAAATGAGAGGAAAAAGAAGTATGCAAAAATGAGAAGAGACTTAGGGAATTCAGTGACTCCATCCAGTGTAACAACACCCACATGAGAGGGATCCCAGAAGGTGAAAAGGGGGAAAAGGGGGCAGAAAATCTATTTGACCAAAGAAGAGCTGAAAACTTAACCTAATCTGGTGAAGGAAACCTGTACAAATCCATAAGGCATAGAGATCCCCTCCCACAAAATCAACCTAAGGAGGTCCACATCAAGATACATAGTAATCAAAATGGGAAAAGGTAGTGATAAAGAAAAAACATTTAAAGCAGCAAGATAAAAGAAGACAGGTAACATGCAAGGGAAAGCCCATAAAGCTATCAGCTGAGTTTTCAGCAGAAACTATGCAGGACAGAAGAAAGTGGCGTTAAATATTCAAAGTGATGAAGGAGAAAAATCTGCAGCAAGGAATAATTTATCCAGCAAGCCTATCCTTCAGAAAAGAAGGGGAGAAAAAGAGTTTCTTAGCCACACAAACTAAAAGAGTTCATGACCACTAAATTAACTACAAAAAATATTCAAGGGGACACTATGAGTGGAAAAAAATCGTAAGTGAGAGTATGACAATAATGAATCAAGGAAGCAGTAAAAATAAGTATTTCTGTAAAAATCAGTTAAGGGATTCACAAAATAAAAGTATGTAAAATATGAAAACATATACCCTAACACATGAGGAGGAGTCAACAGTGGGTTTGAACTTAAACAGCATTCAACTTAATATAGACTGAAAAGGCTATATATAATCCAGGGGGTCACCACAAACCCAAACCTCTAATACACATGCAAAAGATAAAGGGAAAGAAATCCAAGAATATCATTAAAGAAAACGAGCAAACCATGAGAGAGAGAGCAAGAGAAGAAAGGATCAGAGAAAACTACACAAAAAACTATGAAACAAGTAACAAGACATCAATAAATACATGTCTAATGATAATTAGTTTGAATATAAATGGACTAAACGCTCCAAGCAAAAGAGCATGACAGAGTTTGTATATATATATAAAAGATTTCACACCTAAAGACACCTGCAGATGGAAATTAAGAGATGGAGAAACATTAATCATGCAAGTGGATGTCAAAAGAAGTCAGAGTAGCAATCCTTATATCAGACAAAATAGACTTTTTTAACATTGAAATTGAATTAGCCAACATAGAGTACACCAGTAATTTCAAATGTAGCGTTCCACAATTCATCAGTTGTGTATAACACCCAGTGTTCACCACATCACATGCATTCCTTAATGCCCATCACACAGTTACTCCATCTCCCCACCCACCTTTCCTCCAGCAACCCTCAGTTTGTTTCCAATAGCTGGGAACCTGTCACGGATTTTCTTCCTCTCTGGTTTCTTCGCATTCATTTTCCCTCCCTTCCCCTATGATCCTCTGTGCTGTTCCTTCTATTCCACATATGAGTAAAACCATATAATAATTGTTTTTCTCTGACTGACTTATTTTGCTCAGCATAATACCCTCCAGTGCCATCCACATCGATATGCTAAATATTGATCCTTTCTGATGGCTGAGTCACATTCCTTTGTATATGTATATACCATGTTTTCTTTATCCATTTATCTGTCGATGGATCTCTTGGTTCCTTCCACGGTTTGGCTATTGTGGACAATATCACTATAAACATTCGGGGTGCAGTTGCCCCTTCAGATCACTACATTTGTAGCTTTGGGGTAAATAAAATTGCTGGGTTGTAAGGGAGCTCTCTTTTAAGTTCTTGAGGAACCTCCATATTGTTTTCCAAAGTGGCTGTACCAGTTTTCATTCCCACTTAGAAGTGTAAGAGAGTTCCCCTTTCTCCTCACCAACATTTGTTATTTCTTCGCTTGTTAACTTTTGCAATTCTGACTGGTATGAAGTGGTATCTCATTGTCATTTGGATTTCTTTTTCCCCATGCCAAGTGATGTTGAGCAGTTTGTCATATATCTGTTGGCCATTTGTGTGTCTTCTTTGGAGAAATATCTGTTCATATCTTCTGCCCATTTCTTGACTCGCTTATTTGTTTTTTGGGTGTTGAGTTTGGGTGTTGAACGGTAGTAAAGCGTACGGCACTTTCATGATGCTTCCACACCCAGTTTTGGAAATGCTTCTCTCTCAAGGATACCTGAAGATGTTAGTGGAGAGTTGCCGTATACGCAGACTTGCTTTTCCCAGGTGAGTGCATGGCACATTCCTTATTCACTCACGCGCGCGCGCGCGCGCACACACACACACACACACACACACACACACAGAGTTGAACATGTTTCTGTCTCGTCAGGAAAGGAGGTGTTCGTTGAGAGACGGTTTCTCGCCAATGCTTTTGGGTGCTTGCCCTTTTCCCCCCGGAGAGTGAACTGTATGCGCTTTTTCCGTAGGCTTCAGTACACACTCTTGAGAAGCCTTCCGTCAGTCAGAAACAGGCCGTGAGTTGAAAGAGGCGTTCCACACAGACCTCCTTCTCAGAGCGAAGCCTGTCACACTTTTACTTGGGCCTCCACACGCACTTTAGAAAAACTTCCTCCGGGAAGCTGTGAGTTGAACGACGGGTTTCCTACAGCGGTTTTCCGTGGGGGTAAGGATATATGGCACTTGGCCTTAGGCTTCCACGCACACATTGGAAACGGCTTCTCTCTTCGTGAAACAAGATGTGCGCTGAACGTTGCGTTCTGCGCAGGCTTGCTTTTCACACATCAGCCCATGGTACTTTCCCTAGGCTTCCACACGCGCAGTGAGTATCCCTTCCCTAAACCTGAACCAAGACGCGGGGGAAAGCTGCCTTCTACACCACCTTCTTTTCCGAGTTTCGTATAGAACCCTTGCGTTGTGCTTCCACATCCACTTTTGTCACTGCTTCGATATATCCTCCGGAGAGGGGTTCGCTTGAAAGACGGTCTCCCTCCGTCACGCTTTCAAGGAGTTAAGGATAGGGCACTCTCCTTGTGCTTGCACACGTCCACTTGCAATCTCGACTGACTTCATGACCCCGTCCATATGCTACGCTGAAAGTCCCATTGCGCGCGGCCTTGTTTCTAAGAGATGAGGACAGGGCACGGCACGTTCCTTGTGCTTCCACCACGACTATATAAAAGGCTCCCGTCTCCAAGGCAAAGGATGTCAGGTGCAAGACGGCTTCGCAAAAGCGAGGTTGCCTCTTAGAGGGCGGTCTACGGCGCTCTGCTGACGCTTCCACGCCTACATATGCAAACGCTTCTGGGCTCACGAAAGAAGACGTCCGTTGAAAGCTGCCTTGTACCCCGACGCGTTTCTCGGAGTTAGGTCCAGGGAACGGTCCCTGTGCGATCACACGCAGCCTTGAGATGGCTCAGCTCTTTTCGATCGTCAGGGAGGACGTTTCTCGGAGTTAGGTCCAGGGAAAGGTAGTAAAGCGTACGGCACTTTCATGATGCTTCCACACCCACTTTTGGAAATGCTTCTCTCTCCAGGATACCTGAAGATGCTAGTGGCGAGTCGCCGTAGACGCAGACTTGCTTTTCCCAGGTCAGTACATGGCACTCTCCTTATTCACTCACGCACGCGCGCGCGCGCGTGCCCTCACACACACACACACACACACACACACACACACACACACACACACACACACACAGAGTTGAACCTGTTTCTGTCTCGTCAGGAAAGAAGGTGATCGTTGAGAGACGGTTTCTCGCCGATGCTTTTGGGTTCTTGCTTTTTTCCCCCCGGAGAGAGAAGTGTAGCCGCTTTTTCCCTAGGCTTCCGTACACACCCTTGAGAAGCCTTCCGTCAGCCAGAAACAAGCCATGAGTTGAAAGAGGCGTTCCACGCAGACCTCCTTCTCAGAGCGAAGCCTGTCACACTTTTCCTTGTGAAGTAAACTAGAGAGATACAAATACTTTCTCAATGATTGCTTTAACAAAAAAGGACTAAATATCCCAATCAGAAAACATAGACTGTAAAGAGGAAGCAAGACCCATCTCTATGCTGCCTACCAGAGAATCACTTCAGACCTAAAAATAAAAGCAGATTGGAAGTAATGGGACACAAAACCATTTATCATGCAAATGGAAGTGAAAAGAAAGTTGGAGTCGTAATATTTTTATGAGACAAAATAAACTGAATTGTGGGGAAGATGGCAGAGTAGAAGGACCCTAAACTCACCTCATCCCACAGATACAACTAGGTAACACTCACACCAGAGTCACCCAGAAATGGACCTTCAGATTTCCCCACAAAACTATACAACTAAATGGAGAGAGGGAATCACATCAAAGATGGTAGGAAGGACAAGGACTCTGTAGGAATCTAAAGCCCATATTTCTGACCACCAGAGGGAGGGAACCACAGTCACAGAGGGGCCAGAAACAAACTACTACACCGGGGAGCCTCTAAAGCGTAGAGACATCCTCATAGCTTATGGCTTTGAAAATCAGAAGGGATGACATTTGTGAGCGTATACAACCAGCAGACTTAAAGCTTGGAACTTTTAAAAATCAGCTGTCTCAGCTCTGAGAGAGCACAGAAGGTGATAGGAAGCTGAGATCTGTCCTTAAAGATTAAGCAGAGCAAAGAGTGTGGAGAAGCTTGGGTGAAGCAGGTTGAAAGGTGCTTGAGGATTAAACAAGGGAGACATAGTTCCTGAACTCAGAGTTTGCTAAGGGACTTGTCCAGGAACAAAGGAGCTGGCAGGTGCCATTTCCCTCTACGGCCCCTCATTATAAACACACACCTACCTGCAAGACCAAGCACAATCTAGCAATCACTAACTTGCATAAACCATGGCCCATCCCCACACCTACCACACCTGCTTCAGTCCCAGTGCTGTGGATACCCTCCCTGATAAGACCCACACAATCCTTGACAACAATATGTCTCCCCATCACCCACAGAACACGCATGCGTCTTGTTAAAACAGCACACCCCATGTGTTGTGCACAATGACACAGTCCAGATCCAGTCTCTGTTGTTGCTATGCATTACCTTCAGAGGAGAACCAGCATCACCAAGTGAAAAATGTATGTTCTGCCCCGTATTTTCAAGAACAAGCAATATATCTGACCTTCCTAACAGAGAGATATTCTCTGAGAAGTAGGCCAAATGAGCAGACAGAGGACTATGTCCTAAACGAAAGAAGAGGACAAAGCCACAGCAAGAGACCTAAACAAAATGGATATAAGGAACATGCCTGACAGAAAATTTAAGATAACAATTATAAAGATACTCACTGGGGAAATGAAAAGAGGGAGGACATCAGAAGGGGGAACATCATTGAGACTCTTAACAAAGAGATATGAAAGAAATAATCAGAGATGTGGAACACAAGAAATGAAATGAAGAATATACTAGATAGAATAATTAGCAGGATGGACGAAGCAGAGGAACAAATTAATGAACTAGAAGACAGTAATGGAAAGTAATCAAGCGGAACAAATGAGAGGAAAAAGAAGTATGCAAAAATGAGAAGAGACTTAGGGAATTCAGTGACTCCATCCAGTGTAACAACACCCACATGAGAGGGATCCCAGAAGGTGAAAAGGGGGAAAAGGGGGCAGAAAATCTATTTGACCAAAGAAGAGCTGAAAACTTAACCTAATCTGGTGAAGGAAACCTATACAAATCCATAAGGCATAGAGATCCCCTCCCACAAAATCAACCTAAGGAGGTCCACATCAAGATACATAGTAATCCAAATGGGAAAAGGTAGTGATAAAGAAAAAACATTTAAAGCAGCAAGATAAAAGAAGACAGGTAACATGCAAGGGAAAGCCCATAAAGCTATCAGCTGAGTTTTCAGCAGAAACTATGCAGGACAGAAGAAAGTGGCGTTAAATATTCAAAGTGCTGAAGGAGAAAAATCTGCAGCAAGGAATAATTTATCCAGCAAGCCTATCCTTCAGAAAAGAAGGGGAGAAAAAGAGTTTCTTAGCCACACAAACTAAAAGAGTTCATGACCACTAAATTAACTACAAAAAATATTGAAGGGGACACTATGAGTGGAAAAAAATCGTAAGTGAGAGTATGACAATAATGAATCAAGGAAGCAGTAAAAATAAGTATTTCTGTAAAAATCAGTTAAGGGATTCACAAAATAAAAGTATGTAAAATATGAAAACATATACCCTAACACATGAGGAGGAGTCAACAGTGGGTTTGAACTTAAACAGCATTCAACTTAATATAGACTGAAAAGGCTATATATAATCCAGGGGGTCACCACAAACCCAAACCTCTAATACACATGCAAAAGATAAAGGGAAAGAAATCCAAGAATATCATTAAAGAAAACGAGCAAACCATGAGAGAGAGAGCAAGAGAAGAAAGGTCAGAGAAAAACTACACAAAAAACTATGAAACAAGTAACAAAACATCAATAAATACATGTCTAATGATAATTAGTTTGAATGTAAATGGACTAAATGCTCCAAGCAAAAGAGCATGACAGAGTTTGTATATATATATAAAAGATTTCACACCTAAAGACACCTGCAGATGGAAATTAAGAGATGGAGAAACATTAATCATGCAAGTGGATGTCAAGAGAAGTCAGAGTAGCAATCCTTATATCAGACAAAATAGACTTTTTTAACATTGAAATTGAATTAGCCAACATAGAGTACACCAGTAATTTCAAATGTAGCGTTCCACAATTCATCAGTTGTGTATAACACCCAGTGTTCATCACATCACATGCATTCCTTAATGCCCATCACACAGTTACTCCATCTCCCCACCCACCTTTCCTCCAGCAACCCTCAGTTTGTTTCCAATAGTTGGGAACCTGTCATGGATTTTCTTCCTCTCTGGTTTCTTCGCATTCATTTTCCCTCCCTTCCCCTATGATCCTCTGTGCTGTTCCTTCTATTCCACATATGAGTAAAACCATATAATAATTGTTTTTCTCTGACTGACTTATTTTGCTCAGCATAATACCGTCCAGTGCCTTCCACATCGATATGCTAAATATTGATCCTTTCTGATGGCTGAGTCATATTCCATTGTATATGTATATACCATGTTTTCTTTATCCATTTATCTGTCGATGGATGTCTTGGTTCCTTCCACGGTTTGGCTATTGTGGACAATGTCGCTATAAACATTCGGGGTGCAGTTGCCCCTTCAGATCACTACATTTGTAGCTTTGGGGTAAATAAAATTGCTGGGTTGTAAGGGAGCTCTCTTTTAAGTTCTTGAGGAACCTCCATATTGTTTTCCAAAGTGGCTGTACCAGTTTTCATTCCCACTTAGAAGTGTAAGAGAGTTCCCCTTTCTCCTCACCAACATTTGTTATTTCTTCGCTTGTTAACTTTTGCAGTTCTGACTTGTATGAAGTGGTATCTCATTGTCATTTGGATTTCTTTTTCCCCATGCCAAGTGATGTTGAGCAGTTTGTCAAATGTCTGTTGGCCATTTGTGTGTCTTCTTTGGAGAAATATCTGTTCATATCTTCTGCCCATTTCTTGACTCGCTTATTTGTTTTTTGGGTGTTGAGTTTGGGTGTTGAACGGTAGTAAAGCGTACGGCACTTTCATGATGCTTCCACACCCACTTTTGGAAATGCTTCTCTCACAAGGATACCTGAAGATGTTAGTGGACAGTTGCCGTATACGCAGACTTGCTTTTCCCAGGTGAGTGCATGGCACATTCCTTATTCACTCACGCGCGCGCGCGCGCACACACACACACACACACACACACACACACACACACACACACACACAGAGTTGAACATGTTTCTGTCTCGTCAGGAAAGGAGGTGTTCGTTGAGAGACGGTTTCTCGCCAATGCTTTTGGGTGCTTGCCCTTTTCCCCCCGGAGAGTGAAGTGTATGCGCTTTTTGCCTAGGCTTCCGTACACACCCTTGAGAAGCCTTCCCTCAGCCAGAAACAAGCCGTGAGTTGAAAGAGGCGTTCCACACAGACCTCCTTCTCAGAGCGAAGCCTGTCACACTTTTACTTGGGCCTCCACACGCACTTTAGAAAAACTTCCTCCGGGAAGCTGTGAGTTGAACGACGGGTTTCCTACAGCGGTTTTCCGTGGGGGTAAGGATATATGGCACTTGGCCTTAGGCTTCCACGCACAGATTGGAAAGGCTTCTCTCTTCGTGAAACAAGATGTGCGCTGAACGTTGCGTTCTGCGCAGGCTTGCTTTTCACACATCAGCCCATGGTACTTTCCCTAGGCTTCCACACGCGCAGTGAGTATCCCTTCCCTAAACCTGAACCAAGACGCGGGGGAAAGCTGCCTTCTACACCACCTTCTTTTCCGAGTTTCGTATAGAACCCTTGCGTTGTGCTTCCACATCCACTTTTGTCACTGCTTCGATATATCCTCCGGAGAGGGGTTCGCTTGAAAGACGGTCTCCCTCCGTCACGCTTTCAAGGAGTTAAGGATAGGGCACTCTCTTTATGCCTGCACACGTCCACTTGCAATCTCGACTGACTTCATGACCCCGTCCAATGCTACGCTGAAAGTCCCATTGCGCGCGGCCTTGTTTCTAAGAGATGAGGACAGGGCACGGCACGTTCCTTGTGCTTCCACCACGACTATATAAAAGGCTCCCGTCTCCAAGGCAAAGGATGTCAGGTGCAAGACGGCTTCGCAAAAGCGAGGTTGCCTCTTAGAGGGCGGTCTACGGCGCTCTGTTGACGCTTCCACGCCTACATATGCAAACGCTTCTGGGCTCACGAAAGAAGACGTCCGTTGAAAGCTGCCTTGTACCCCGACGCGTTTCTCGGAGTTAGGTCCAGGGAACGGTCCCTGTGCGATCACACGCAGCCTTGAGATGGCTCAGCTCTTTTCGATCGTCAGGGAGGACGTTTCTCGGAGTTAGGTCCAGGGAAAGGTAGTAAAGCGTACGGCACTTTCATGATGCTTCCACACCCACTTTTGGAAATGCTTCTCTCTCCAGGATACCTGAAGATGCTAGTGGCGAGTCGCCGTAGACGCAGACTTGCTTTTCCCAGGTCAGTATATGGCACTCTCCTTATTCACTCACGCACGCGCGCGCGCGCGTGCCCTCACACACACACACACACACACACACACACACACACACACACACACAGAGTTGAACATGTTTCTGTCTCGTCAGGAAAGAAGGTGATCGTTGAGAGACGGTTTCTCGCCGATGCTTTTGGGTTCTTGCTTTTTTCCCCCCGGAGAGAGAAGTGTAGCCGCTTTTTCCCTAGGCTTCCGTACACACCCTTGAGAAGCCTTCCGTCAGCCAGAAACAAGCCATGAGTTGAAAGAGGCGTTCCACGCAGACCTCCTTCTCAGAGCGAAGCCTGTCACACTTTTCCTTGTGAAGTAAACTAGAGAGATACAAATACTTTCTCAATGATTGCTTTAACAAAAAAGGACTAAATATCCCAATCAGAAAACATAGACTGTAAAGAGGAAGCAAGACCCATCTCTATGCTGCCTACCAGAGAATCACTTCAGACCTAAAAATAAAAGCAGATTGGAAGTAATGGGACACAAAACCATTTATCATGCAAATGGAAGTGAAAAGAAAGTTGGAGTCGTAATATTTTTATGAGACAAAATAAACTGAATTGTGGGGAAGATGGCAGAGTAGAAGGACCCTAAACTCACCTCATCCCACAGATACAACTAGGTAACACTCACACCAGAGTCACCCAGAAATGGACCTTCAGATTTCCCCACAAAGCTATACAACTAAATGGAGAGAGGGAATCACATCAAAGATGGTAGGAAGGACAAGGACTCTGTAGGAATCTAAAGCCCATATTTCTGACCACCAGAGGGAGGGAACCACAGTCACAGAGGGGCCAGAAACAAACTACTACACCGGGGAGCCTCTAAAGCGTAGAGACATCCTCATAGCTTATGGCTTTGAAAATCAGAAGGGATGACATTTGTGAGCGTATACAACCAGCAGACTTAAAGCTTGGAACTTTTAAAAATCAGCTGTCTCAGCTCTGAGAGAGCACAGAAGGTGATAGGAAGCTGAGATCTGTCCTTAAAGATTAAGCAGAGCAAAGAGTGTGGAGAAGCTTGGGTGAAGCAGGTTGAAAGGTGCTTGAGGATTAAACAAGGGAGACATAGTTCCTGAACTCAGAGTTTGCTAAGGGACTTGTCCAGGAACAAAGGAGCTGGCAGGTGCCATTTCCCTCTACGGCCCCTCATTATAAACACACACCTACCTGCAAGACCAAGCACAATCTAGCAATCACTAACTTGCATAAACCATGGCCCATCCGCACACCTACCACACCTGCTTCAGTCCCAGTGCTGTGGATACCCTCCCTGATAAGACCCACACAATCCTTGACAACAATATGTCTCCCCATCACCCACAGAACACGCATGCATCTTGTTAAAACAGCACACCCCATGTGTTGTGCACAATGACACAGTCCAGATCCAGTCTCTGTTGTTGCTATGCATTACCTTCAGAGGAGAACCAGCATCACCAAGTGAAAAATGTATGTTCTGCCCCGTATTTTCAAGAACAAGCAATATATCTGACCTTCCTAACAGAGAGATATTCTCTGAGAAGTAGGCCAAATGAGCAGACAGAGGACTATGTCCTAAACGAAAGAAGAGGACAAAGCCACAGCAAGAGACCTAAACAAAATGGATATAAGGAACATGCCTGACAGAAAATTTAAGATAACAATTATAAAGATACTCACTGGGGAAATGAAAAGAGGGAGGACATCAGAAGGGGGAACATCATTGAGACTCTTAACAAAGAGATATGAAAGAAATAATCAGAGATGTGGAACACAAGAAATGAAATGAAGAATACACTAGATAGAATAATTAGCAGGATGGACGAAGCAGAGGAACAAATTAATGAACTAGAAGACAGTAATGGAAAGTAATCAAGCGGAACAAATGAGAGGAAAAAGAAGTATGCAAAAATGAGAAGAGACTTAGGGAATTCAGTGACTCCATCCAGTGTAACAACACCCACATGAGAGGGATCCCAGAAGGTGAAAAGGGGGAAAAGGGGGCAGAAAATCTATTTGACCAAAGAAGAGCTGAAAACTTAACCTAATCTGGTGAAGGAAACCTATACAAATCCATAAGGCATAGAGATCCCCTCCCACAAAATCAACCTAAGGAGGTCCACATCAAGACACATAGAAATCAAAATGGGAAAAGGTAGTGATAAAGAAAAAACATTTAAAGCAGCAAGATAAAAGAAGACAGGTAACATGCAAGGGAAAGCCCATAAAGCTATCAGCTGAGTTTTCAGCAGAAACTATGCAGGACAGAAGAAAGTGGCGTTAAATATTCAAAGTGCTGAAGGAGAAAAATCTGCAGCAAGGAATATTTTATCCAGCAAGCCTATCCTTCAGAAAAGAAGGGGAGAAAAAGAGTTTCTTAGCCACACAAACTAAAAGAGTTCATGACCACTAAATTAACTACAAAAAATATTGAAGGGGACACTATGAGTGGAAAAAAATCGTAAGTGAGAGTATGACAATAATGAATCAAGGAAGCAGTAAAAATAAGTATTTCTGTAAAAATCAGTTAAGGGATTCACAAAATAAAAGTATGTAAAATATGAAAACATATACCCTAACACATGAGGAGGAGTCAACAGTGGGTTTGAACTTAAACAGCATTCAACTTAATATGGACTGAAAAGGCTATATATAATCCAGGGGGTCACCACAAACCCAAACCTCTAATACACATGCAAAAGATAAAGGGAAAGAAATCCAAGAATATCATTAAAGAAAACGAGCAAACCATGAGAGAGAGAGCAAGAGAAGAAAGGATCAGAGAAAAACTACACAAAAAACTATGAAACAAGTAACAAAACATCAATAAATACATGTCTAATGATAATTAGTTTGAATGTAAATGGACTAAACGCTCCAAGCAAAAGAGCATGACAGAGTTTGTATATATATATAAAAGATTTCACACCTAAAGACACCTGCAGATGGAAATTAAGAGATGGAGAAACATTAATCATGCAAGTGGATGTCAAGAGAAGTCAGAGTAGCAATCCTTATATCAGACAAAATAGACTTTTTTAACATTGAAATTGAATTAGCCAACATAGAGTACACCAGTAATTTCAAATGTAGCGTTCCACAATTCATCAGTTGTGTATAACACCCAGTGTTCATCACATCACATGCATTCCTTAATGCCCATCACACAGTTACTCCATCTCCCCACCCACCTTTCCTCCAGCAACCCTCAGTTTGTTTCCAATAGCTGGGAACCTGTCATGGATTTTCTTCCTCTCTGGTTTCTTCGCATTCATTTTCCCTCCCTTCCCCTATGATCCTCTGTGCTGTTCCTTCTATTCCACATATGAGTAAAACCATATAATAATTGTTTTTCTCTGACTGACTTATTTTGCTCAGCATAATACCCTCCAGTGCCTTCCACATCGATATGCTAAATATTGATCCTTTCTGATGGCTGAGTCATATTCCATTGTATATGTATATACCATGTTTTCTTTATCCATTTATCTGTCGATGGATGTCTTGGTTCCTTCCACGGTTTGGCTATTGTGGACAATGTCGCTATAAACTTTCGGGGTGCAGTTGCCCCTTCAGATCACTACATTTGTAGCTTTGGGGTAAATAAAATTGCTGGGTTGTAAGGGAGCTCTCTTTTAAGTTCTTGAGGAACCTCCATATTGTTTTCCAAAGTGGCTGTACCAGTTTTCATTCCCACTTAGAAGTGTAAGAGAGTTCCCCTTTCTCCTCACCAACATTTGTTATTTCTTCGCTTGTTAACTTTTGCAATTCTGACTGGTATGAAGTGGTATCTCATTGTCATTTGGATTTCTTTTTCCCCATGCCAAGTGATGTTGAGCAGTTTGTCATATATCTGTTGGCCATTTGTGTGTCTTCTTTGGAGAAATATCTGTTCATATCTTCTGCCCATTTCTTGACTCGCTTATTTGTTTTTTGGGTGTTGAGTTTGGGTGTTGAACGGTAGTAAAGCGTACGGCACTTTCATGATGCTTCCACACCCAGTTTTGGAAATGCTTCTCTCTCAAGGATACCTGAAGATGTTAGTGGAGAGTTGCCGTATACGCAGAATTGCTTTTCCCAGGTGAGTGCATGGCACATTCCTTATTCACTCACGCGCGCGCGCGCGCGCACACACACACACACACACACACACACACAGAGTTGAACATGTTTCTGTCTCGTCAGGAAAGGAGGTGTTCGTTGAGAGACGGTTTCTCGCCAATGCTTTTGGGTGCTTGCCCTTTTCCCCCCGGAGAGTGAACTGTATGCGCTTTTTCCGTAGGCTTCAGTACACACTCTTGAGAAGCCTTCCGTCAGTCAGAAACAGGCCGTGAGTTGAAAGAGGCGTTCCACACAGACCTCCTTCTCAGAGCGAAGCCTGTCACACTTTTCCTTGGGCCTCCACACGCACTTTAGAAAAACTTCCTCCGGGAAGCTGTGAGTTGAACGACGGGTTTCCTACAGCGGTTTTCCGTGGGGGTAAGGATATATGGCACTTGGCCTTAGGCTTCCACGCACACATTGGAAACGGCTTCTCTCTTCGTGAAACAAGATGTGCGCTGAACGTTGCGTTCTGCTCAGGCTTGCTTTTCACACATCAGCCGATGGTACTTTCCCTAGGCTTCCACACGCGCAGTGAGTATCCCTTCCCTAAACCTGAACCAAGACGCGGGGGAAAGCTGCCTTCTACACCACCTTCTTTTCCGAGTTTCGTATAGAACCCTTGCGTTGTGCTTCCACATCCACTTTTGTCACTGCTTCGATATATCCTCCGGAGAGGGGTTCGCTTGAAAGACGGTCTCCCTCCGTCACGCTTTCAAGGAGTTAAGGATAGGGCACTCTCCTTGTGCTTGCACACGTCCACTTGCAATCTCGACTGACTTCATGACCCCGTCCATATGCTACGCTGAAAGTCCCATTGCGCGCGGCCTTGTTTCTAAGAGATGAGGACAGGGCACGGCACGTTCCTTGTGCTTCCACCACGACTATATAAAAGGCTCCCGTCTCCGAGGCAAAGGATGTCAGGTGCAAGACGGCTTCGCAAAAGCGAGGTTGCCTCTTAGAGGGCGGTCTACGGCGCTCTGCTGACGCTTCCACGCCTACATATGCAAACGCTTCTGGGCTCACGAAAGAAGACGTCCGTTGAAAGCTGCCTTGTACCCCGACGCGTTTCTCGGAGTTAGGTCCAGGGAACGGTCCCTGTGCGATCACACGCAGCCTTGAGATGGCTCAGCTCTTTTCGATCGTCAGGGAGGACGTTTCTCGGAGTTAGGTCCAGGGAAAGGTAGTAAAGCGTACGGCACTTTCATGATGCTTCCACACCCACTTTTGGAAATGCTTCTCTCTCCAGGATACCTGAAGATGCTAGTGGCGAGTCGCCGTAGACGCAGACTTGCTTTTCCCAGGTCAGTACATGGCACTCTCCTTATTCACTCACGCACGCGTGCGCGCACGTGCCCTCACACACACACACACACACACACACACACACACACACACAGAGTTGAACATGTTTCTGTCTCGTCAGGAAAGAAGGTGATCGTTGAGAGACGGTTTCTCGCCGATGCTTTTGGGTTCTTGCTTTTTTCCCCCCGGAGAGAGAAGTGTAGCCGCTTTTTCCCTAGGCTTCCGTACACACCCTTGAGAAGCCTTCCGTCAGCCAGAAACAAGCCATGAGTTGAAAGAGGCGTTCCACGCAGACCTCCTTCTCAGAGCGAAGCCTGTCACACTTTTCCTTGTGAAGTAAACTAGAGAGATACAAATACTTTCTCAATGATTGCTTTAACAAAAAAGGACTAAATATCCCAATCAGAAAACATAGACTGTAAAGAGGAAGCAAGACCCATCTCTATGCTGCCTACCAGAGAATCACTTCAGACCTAAAAATAAAAGCAGATTGGAAGTAATGGGACACAAAACCATTTATCATGCAAATGGAAGTGAAAAGAAAGTTGGAGTCGTAATATTTTTATGAGACAAAATAAACTGAATTGTGGGGAAGATGGCAGAGTAGAAGGACCCTAAACTCACCTCATCCCACAGATACAACTAGGTAACACTCACACCAGAGTCACCCAGAAATGGACCTTCAGATTTCCCCACAAAACTCTACAACTAAATGGAGAGAGGGAATCACATCAAAGATGGTAGGAAGGACAAGGACTCTGTAGGAATCTAAAGCCCATATTTCTGACCACCAGAGGGAGGGAACCACAGTCACAGAGGGGCCAGAAACAAACTACTACACCGGGGAGCCTCTAAAGCGTAGAGACATCCTCATAGCTTATGGCTTTGAAAATCAGAAGGGATGACATTTGTGAGCGTATACAACCAGCAGACTTAAAGCTTGGAACTTTTCAAAATCAGCTGTCTCAGCTCTGAGAGAGCACAGAAGGTGATCGGAAGCTGAGATCTGTCCTTAAAGATTAAGCAGAGCAAAGAGTGTGGAGAAGCTTGGGTGAAGCAGGTTGAAAGGTGCTTGAGGATTAAACAAGGGAGACATAGTTCCTGAACTCAGAGTTTGCTAAGGGACTTGTCCAGGAACAAAGGAGCTGGCAGGTGCCATTTCCCTCTACGGCCCCTCATTATAAACACACACCTACCTGCAAGACCAAGCACAATCTAGCAATCACTAACTTGCATAAACCATGGCCCATCCCCACACCTACCACACCTGCTTCAGTCCCAGTGCTGTGGATACCCTCCCTGATAAGACCCACACAATCCTTGACAACAATATGTCTCCCCATCACCCACAGAACACGCATGCATCTTGTTAAAACAGCACACCCCATGTGTTGTGCACAATGACACAGTCCAGATCCAGTCTCTGTTGTTGCTATGCATTACCTTCAGAGGAGAACCAGCATCACCAAGTGAAAAATGTATGTTCTGCCCCGTATTTTCAAGAACAAGCAATATATCTGACCTTCCTAACAGAGAGATATTCTCTGAGAAGTAGGCCAAATGAGCAGACAGAGGACTATGTCCTAAACGAAAGAAGAGGACAAAGCCACAGCAAGAGACCTAAACAAAATGGATATAAGGAACATGCCTGACAGAAAATTTAAGATAACAATTATAAAGATACTCACTGGGGAAATGAAAAGAGGGAGGACATCAGAAGGGGGAACATCATTGAGACTCTTAACAAAGAGATATGAAAGAAATAATCAGAGATGTGGAACACAAGAAATGAAATGAAGAATATACTAGATAGAATAATTAGCAGGATGGACGAAGCAGAGGAACAAATTAATGAACTAGAAGACAGTAATGGAAAGTAATCAAGCGGAACAAATGAGAGGAAAAAGAAGTATGCAAAAATGAGAAGAGACTTAGGGAATTCAGTGACTCCATCCAGTGTAACAACACCCACATGAGAGGGATCCCAGAAGGTGAAAAGGGGGAAAAGGGGGCAGAAAATCTATTTGACCAAAGAAGAGCTGAAAACTTAACCTAATCTGGTGAAGGAAACCTATACAAATCCATAAGGCATAGAGATCCCCTCCCACAAAATCAACCTAAGGAGGTCCACATCAAGACACATAGTAATCCAAATGGGAAAAGGTAGTGATAAAGAAAAAACATTTAAAGCAGCAAGATAAAAGAAGACAGGTAACATGCAAGGGAAAGCCCATAAAGCTATCAGCTGAGTTTTCAGCAGAAACTATGCAGGACAGAAGAAAGTGGCGTTAAATATTCAAAGTGCTGAAGGAGAAAAATCTGCAGCAAGGAATAATTTATCCAGCAAGCCTATCCTTCAGAAAAGAAGGGGAGAAAAAGAGTTTCTTAGCCACACAAACTAAAAGAGTTCATGACCACTAAATTAACTACAAAAAATATTGAAGGGGACACTATGAGTGGAAAAAAATCGTAAGTGAGAGTATGACAATAATGAATCAAGGAAGCAGTAAAAATAAGTATTTCTGTAAAAATCAGTTAAGGGATTCACAAAATAAAAGTATGTAAAATATGAAAACATATACCCTAACACATGAGGAGGAGTCAACAGTGGGTTTGAACTTAAACAGCATTCAACTTAATATAGACTGAAAAGGCTATATATAATCCAGGGGGTCACCACAAACCCAAACCTCTAATACACATGCAAAAGATAAAGGGAAAGAAATCCAAGAATATCATTAAAGAAAACGAGCAAACCATGAGAGAGAGAGCAAGAGAAGAAAGGATCAGAGAAAAACTACACAAAAAACTATGAAACAAGTAACAAAACATCAATAAATACATGTCTAATGATAATTAGTTTGAATGTAAATGGACTAAATGCTCCAAGCAAAAGAGCATGACAGAGTTTGTATATATATATAAAAGATTTCACACCTAAAGACACCTGCAGATGGAAATTAAGAGATGGAGAAACATTAATCATGCAAGTGGATGTCAAAAGAAGTCAGAGTAGCAATCCTTATATCAGACAAAATAGACTTTTTTAACATTGAAATTGAATTAGCCAACATAGAGTACACCAGTAGTTTCAAATGTAGCGTTCCACAATTCATCAGTTGTGTATAACACCCAGTGTTCATCACATCGCATGCATTCCTTAATGCCCATCACACAGTTACTCCATCTCCCCACCCACCTTTCCTCCAGCAACCCTCAGTTTGTTTCCAATAGTTAGGAACCTGTCATGGATTTTCTTCCTCTCTGGTTTCTTCGCATTCATTTTCCCTCCCTTCCCCTATGATCCTCTGTGCTGTTCCTTCTATTCCACATATGAGTAAAACCATATAATAATTGTTTTTCTCTGACTGATTTATTTTGCTCAGCATAGTACCCTCCAGTGCCATCCACATCGATATGCTAAATATTGATCCTTTCTGATGGCTGAGTCACGTTCCTTTGTATATGTATATACCATGATTTCTTTATCCATTTATCTGTCGATAGATGTCTTGGTTCCTTCCACGGTTTGGCTATTGTGGACAATGTCGCTATAAACATTTGGGGTGCAGTTGCCCCTTCAGATCACTACATTTGTAGCTTTGGGGTAAATAAAATTGCTGGGGTGTAAGGGAGCTCTGTTTTAACTTCTTGAGGAACCTCCATATTGTTTTCCAAAGTGGCTGTACCAGTTTTCATTCCCACTTAGAAGTGTAAGAGAGTTCCCCTTTCTCCTCACCAACATTTGTTATTTCTTCGCCTGTTAATTTTTGCAATTCTGACTGTTGTGAAGTGGTATCTCATTGTCATTTGGATTTCTTTTTCCCCATGCCAAGTGATCTTGAGCAGTTTGTCATATGTCTGTTGGCCATTTGTGTGTCTTCTTTGGAGAAATATCTGTTCATATCTTCTGCCCATTTCTTGACTCGCTTATTTGTTTTTTGGGTGTTGAGTTTGGGTGTTGAACGGTAGTAAAGCGTACGGCACTTTCATGATGTTTCCACACCCACTTTTGGAAATGCTTCTCTCTCAAGGATACCTGAAGATGTTAGTGGAGAGTTGCAGTATACGCAGACTTGCTTTTCCCAGGTGAGTGCATGGCACATTCTTTATTCACTCACGCGCGCGCGCGCGCACACACACACACACACACACACAGAGTTGAACATGTTTCTGTCTCGTCAGGAAAGGAGGTGTTCGTTGAGAGACGGTTTCTCGCCAATGCTTTTGGGTGCTTGCCCTTTTCCCCCCGGAGAGTGAAGTGTATGCGCTTTTTGCCTAGGCTTCCGTACACACCCTTGAGAAGCCTTCCTTCAGCCAGAAACAAGCCGTGAGTTGAAAGAGGCGTTCCACACAGACCTCCTTCTCAGAGCGAAGCCTGTCACACTTTTCCTTGGGCCTCCACACGCACTTTAGAAAAACTTCCTCCGGGAAGCTGTGAGTTGAACGACGGGTTTCCTACAGCGGTTTTCCGTGGGGGTAAGGATATATGGCACTTGGCCTTAGGCTTCCACGCACACATTGGAAAGGCTTCTCTCTTCGTGAAACAAGATGTGCGCTGAACGTTGCGTTCTGCGCAGGCTTGGTTTTCACACATCAGCCCATGGTACTTTCCCTAGGCTTCCACACGCGCAGTGAGTATCCCTTCCCTAAACCTGAACCAAGACGCGGGGGAAAGCTGCCTTCTACACCACCTTCTTTTCCGAGTTTCGTATAGAACCCTTGCGTTGTGCTTCCACATCCACTTTTGTCACTGCTTCGATATATCCTCCGGAGAGGGGTTCGCTTGAAAGACGGTCTCCCTCCGTCACGCTTTCAAGGAGTTAAGGATAGGGCACTCTCCTTATGCCTGCACATGTCCACTTGCAATCTCGACTGACTTCATGACCCCGTCCATATGCTACGCTGAAAGTCCCATTGCGCGCGGCCTTGTTTCTAAGAGATGAGGACAGGGCACGGCACGTTCCTTGTGCTTCCACCACGACTATATAAAAGGCTCCCGTCTCCAAGGCAAAGGATGTCAGGTGCAAGACGGCTTCGCAAAAGCGAGGTTGAATCTTAGAGGGCGGTCTACGGCGCTCTGCTGACGCTTCCACGCCTACATATGCAAACACTTCTGGGCTCACGAAAGAAGACGTCCGTTGAAAGCTGCCTTGTACCCCGACGCGTTTCTCGGAGTTAGGTCCGGGGAACGGTCCCTGTGCGATCACACGCAGCCTTGAGATGGCTCAGCTCTTTTCGATCGTCAGGGAGGACGTTTCTCGGAGTTAGGTCCAGGGAAAGGTGGTAAAGCGTACGGCACTTTCATGATGCTTCCACACCCACTTTTGGAAATGCTTCTCTCTCCAGGATACCTGAAGATGCTAGTGGCGAGTCGCCGTAGACGCAGACTTGCTTTTCCCAGGTCAGTACATGGCACTCTCCTTATTCACTCACGCACGCGCGCGCGCGCGTGCCCTCACACACACACACACACACACACACACACACACACACACACACACAGAGTTGAACATGTTTCTGTCTCGTCAGGAAAGAAGGTGATCGTTGAGAGACGGTTTCTCGCCGATGCTTTTGGGTTCTTGCTTTTTTCCCCCCGGAGAGAGAAGTGTAGCCGCTTTTTCCCTAGGCTTCCGTACACACCCTTGAGAAGCCTTCCGTCAGCCAGAAACAAGCCATGAGTTGAAAGAGGCGTTCCACGCAGACCTCCTTCTCAGAGCGAAGCCTGTCACACTTTTCCTTGTGAAGTAAACTAGAGAGATACAAATACTTTCTCAATGATTGCTTTAACAAAAAAGGACTAAATATCCCAATCAGAAAACATAGACTGTAAAGAGGAAGCAAGACCCATCTCTATGCTGCCTACCAGAGAATCACTTCAGACCTAAAAATAAAAGCAGATTGGAAGTAATGGGACACAAAACCATTTATCATGCAAATGGAAGTGAAAAGAAAGTTGGAGTCGTAATATTTTTATGAGACAAAATAAACTGAATTGTGGGGAAGATGGCAGAGTAGAAGGACCCTAAACTCACCTCATCCCACAGATACAACTAGGTAACACTCACACCAGAGTCACCCAGAAATGGACCTTCAGATTTCCCCACAAAGCTATACAACTAAATGGAGAGAGGGAATCACATCAAAGATGGTAGGAAGGACAAGGACTCTGTAGGAATCTAAACCCCATATTTCTGACCACCAGAGGGAGGGAACCACAGTCACAGAGGGGCCAGAAACAAACTACTACACCGGGGAGCCTCTAAAGCGTAGAGACATCCTCATAGCTTATGGCTTTGAAAATCAGAAGGGATGACATTTGTGAGCGTATACAACCAGCAGACTTAAAGCTTGGAACTTTTCAAAATCAGCTGTCTCAGCTCTGAGAGAGCACAGAAGGTGATAGGAAGCTGAGATCTGTCCTTAAAGATTAAGCAGAGCTAAGAGTGTGGAGAAGCTTGGGTGAAGCAGGTTGAAAGGTGCTTGAGGATTAAACAAGGGAGACATAGTTCCTGAACTCAGAGTTTGCTAAGGGACTTGTCCAGGAACAAAGGAGCTGGCAGGTGCCATTTCCCTCTACGGCCCCTCATTATAAACACACACCTACCTGCAAGACCAAGCACAATCTAGCAATCACTAACTTGCATAAACCATGGCCCATCCCCACACCTACCACACCTGCTTCAGTCCCAGTGCTGTGGATACCCTCCCTGATAAGACCCACACAATCCTTGACAACAATATGTCTCCCCATCACCCACAGAACACGCATGCGTCTTGTTAAAACAGCACACCCCATGTGTTGTGCACAATGACACAGTCCAGATCCAGTCTCTGTTGTTGCTATGCATTACCTTCAGAGGAGAACCAGCATCACCAAGTGAAAAATGTATGTTCTGCCCCGTATTTTCAAGAACAAGCAATATATCTGACCTTCCTAACAGAGAGATATTCTCTGTGAAGTAGGCCAAATGAGCAGACAGAGGACTATGTCCTAAACGAAAGAAGAGGACAAAGCCACAGCAAGAGACCTAAACAAAATGGATATAAGGAACATGCCTGACAGAAAATTTAAGATAACAATTATAAAGATACTCACTGGGGAAATGAAAAGAGGGAGGACATCAGAAGGGGGAACATCATTGAGACTCTTAACAAAGAGATATGAAAGAAATAATCAGAGATGTGGAACACAAGAAATGAAATGAAGAATATACTAGATAGAATAATTAGCAGGATGGACGAAGCAGAGGAACAAATTAATGAACTAGAAGACAGTAATGGAAAGTAATCAAGCGGAACAAATGAGAGGAAAAAGAAGTATGCAAAAATGAGAAGAGACTTAGGGAATTCAGTGACTCCATCCAGTGTAACAACACCCACATGAGAGGGATCCCAGAAGGTGAAAAGGGGGAAAAGGGGGCAGAAAATCTATTTGACCAAAGAAGAGCTGAAAACTTAACCTAATCTGGTGAAGGAAACCTATACAAATCCATAAGGCATAGAGATCCCCTCCCACAAAATCAACCTAAGGAGGTCCACATCAAGACACATAGTAATCAAAATGGGAAAAGGTAGTGATAAAGAAAAAACATTTAAAGCAGCAAGATAAAAGAAGACAGGTAACATGCAAGGGAAAGCCCATAAAGCTATCAGCTGAGTTTTCAGCAGAAACTATGCAGGACAGAAGAAAGTGGCGTTAAATATTCAAAGTGCTGAAGGAGAAAAATCTGCAGCAAGGAATAATTTATCCAGCAAGCCTATCCTTCAGAAAAGAAGGGGAGAAAAAGAGTTTCTTAGCCACACAAACTGAAAGAGTTCATGACCACTAAATTAACTACAAAAAATATTGAAGGGGACACTATGAGTGGAAAAAAATCGTAAGTGAGAGTATGACAATAATGAATCAAGGAAGCAGTAAAAATAAGTATTTCTGTAAAAATCAGTTAAGGGATTCACAAAATAAAAGTATGTAAAATATGAAAACATATACCCTAACACATGAGGAGGAGTCAACAGTGGGTTTGAACTTAAACAGCATTCAACTTAATATAGACTGAAAAGGCTATATATAATCCAGGGGGTCACCACAAACCCAACCTCTAATACACATGCAAAAGATAAAGGGAAAGAAATCCAAGAATATCATTAAAGAAAACGAGCAAACCATGAGAGAGAGAGCAAGAGAAGAAAGGTCAGAGAAAAACTACACAAAAAACTATGAAACAAGTAACAAAACATCAATAAATACATGTCTAATGATAATTAGTTTGAATGTAAATGGACTAAATGCTCCAAGCAAAAGAGCATGACAGAGTTTGTATATATATATAAAAGATTTCACACCTAAAGACACCTGCAGATGGAAATTAAGAGATGGAGAAACATTAATCATGCAAGTGGATGTCAAAAGAAGTCAGAGTAGCAATCCTTATATCAGACAAAATAGACTTTTTTAACATTGAAATTGAATTAGCCAACATAGAGTACACCAGTAGTTTCAAATGTAGCGTTCCACAATTCATCAGTTGTGTATAACACCCAGTGTTCATCACATCGCATGCATTCCTTAATGCCCATCACACAGTTACTCCATCTCCCCACCCACCTTTCCTCCAGCAACCCTCAGTTTGTTTCCAATAGTTAGGAACCTGTCATGGATTTTCTTCCTCTCTGGTTTCTTCGCATTCATTTTCCCTCCCTTCCCCTATGATCCTCTGTGCTTTTACTTCTATTCCACATATGAGTAAAACCATATAATAATTGTTTTTCTCTGACTGATTTATTTTGCTCAGCATAGTACCCTCCAGTGCCATCCACATCGATATGCTAAATATTGATCCTTTCTGATGGCTGAGTCACGTTCCTTTGTATATGTATATACCATGATTTCTTTATCCATTTATCTGTCGATAGATGTCTTGGTTCCTTCCACGGTTTGGCTATTGTGGACAATGTCGCTATAAACATTAGGGGTGCAGTTGCCCCTTCAGATCACTATATTTGTAGCTTTGGGGTAAATAAAATTGCTGGGGTGTAAGGGAGCTCTGTTTTAACTTCTTGAGGAACCTCCATATTGTTTTCCAAAGTGGCTGTACCAGTTTTCATTCCCACTTAGAAGTGTAAGAGAGTTCCCCTTTCTCCTCACCAACATTTGTTATTTCTTCGCCTGTTAATTTTTGCAATTCTGACTGGTGTGAAGTGGTATCTCATTGTCATTTGGATTTCTTTTTCCCCATGCCAAGTGATCTTGAGCAGTTTGTCATATGTCTGTTGGCCATTTGTGTGTCTTCTTTGGAGAAATATCTGTTCATATCTTCTGCCCATTTCTTGACTCGCTTATTTGTTTTTTGGGTGTTGAGTTTGGGTGTTGAACGGTAGTAAAGCGTACGGCACTTTCATGATGTTTCCACACCCACTTTTGGAAATGCTTCTCTCTCAAGGATACCTGAAGATGTTAGTGGAGAGTTGCAGTATACGCAGACTTGCTTTTCCCAGGTGAGTGCATGGCACATTCTTTATTCACTCACGCGCGCGCGCGCGCACACACACACACACACACACAGAGTTGAACATGTTTCTGTCTCGTCAGGAAAGGAGGTGTTCGTTGAGAGACGGTTTCTCGCCAATGCTTTTGGGTGCTTGCCCTTTTCCCCCCGGAGAGTGAAGTGTATGCGCTTTTTGCCTAGGCTTCCGTACACACCCTTGAGAAGCCTTCCTTCAGCCAGAAACAAGCCGTGAGTTGAAAGAGGCGTTCCACACAGACCTCCTTCTCAGAGCGAAGCCTGTCACACTTTTCCTTGGGCCTCCACACGCACTTTAGAAAAACTTCCTCCGGGAAGCTGTGAGTTGAACGACGGGTTTCCTACAGCGGTTTTCCGTGGGGGTAAGGATATATGGCACTTGGCCTTAGGCTTCCACGCACACATTGGAAAGGCTTCTCTCTTCGTGAAACAAGATGTGCGCTGAACGTTGCGTTCTGCGCAGGCTTGGTTTTCACACATCAGCCCATGGTACTTTCCCTAGGCTTCCACACGCGCAGTGAGTATCCCTTCCCTAAACCTGAACCAAGACGCGGGGGAAAGCTGCCTTCTACACCACCTTCTTTTCCGAGTTTCGTATAGAACCCTTGCGTTGTGCTTCCACATCCACTTTTGTCACTGCTTCGATATATCCTCCGGAGAGGGGTTCGCTTGAAAGACGGTCTCCCTCCGTCACGCTTTCAAGGAGTTAAGGATAGGGCACTCTCCTTATGCCTGCACATGTCCACTTGCAATCTCGACTGACTTCATGACCCCGTCCATATGCTACGCTGAAAGTCCCATTGCGCGCGGCCTTGTTTCTAAGAGATGAGGACAGGGCACGGCACGTTCCTTGTGCTTCCACCACGACTATATAAAAGGCTCCCGTCTCCAAGGCAAAGGATGTCAGGTGCAAGACGGCTTCGCAAAAGCGAGGTTGAATCTTAGAGGGCGGTCTACGGCGCTCTGCTGACGCTTCCACGCCTACATATGCAAACACTTCTGGGCTCACGAAAGAAGACGTCCGTTGAAAGCTGCCTTGTACCCCGACGCGTTTCTCGGAGTTAGGTCCGGGGAACGGTCCCTGTGCGATCACACGCAGCCTTGAGATGGCTCAGCTCTTTTCGATCGTCAGGGAGGACGTTTCTCGGAGTTAGGTCCAGGGAAAGGTGGTAAAGCGTACGGCACTTTCATGATGCTTCCACACCCACTTTTGGAAATGCTTCTCTCTGCAGGATACCTGAAGATGCTAGTGGCGAGTCGCCGTAGACGCAGACTTGCTTTTCCCAGGTCAGTACATGGCACTCTCCTTATTCACTCATGCACGCGCGCGCGCGCGTGCCCTCACACACACACACACACACACACACACACACACACACACACACACACACACAGAGTTGAACATGTTTCTGTCTCGTCAGGAAAGAAGGTGATCGTTGAGAGACGGTTTCTCGCCGATGCTTTTGGGTTCTTGCTTTTTTCCCCCCGGAGAGAGAAGTGTAGCCGCTTTTTCCCTAGGCTTCCGTACACACCCTTGAGAAGCCTTCCGTCAGCCAGAAACAAGCCATGAGTTGAAAGAGGCGTTCCACGCAGACCTCCTTCTCAGAGCGAAGCCTGTCACACTTTTCCTTGTGAAGTAAACTAGAGAGATACAAATACTTTCTCAATGATTGCTTTAACAAAAAAGGACTAAATATCCCAATCAGAAAACATAGACTGTAAAGAGGAAGCAAGACCCATCTCTATGCTGCCTAGCAGAGAATCACTTCAGACCTAAAAATAAAAGCAGATTGGAAGTAATGGGACACAAAACCATTTATCATGCAAATGGAAGTGAAAAGAAAGTTGGAGTCGTAATATTTTTATGAGACAAAATAAACTGAATTGTGGGGAAGATGGCAGAGTAGAAGGACCCTAAACTCACCTCATCCCACAGATACAACTAGGTAACACTCACACCAGAGTCACCCAGAAATGGACCTTCAGATTTCCCCACAAAACTATACAACTAAATGGAGAGAGGGAATCACATCAAAGATGGTAGGAAGGACAAGGACTCTGTAGGAATCTAAAGCCCATATTTCTGACCACCAGAGGGAGGGAACCACAGTCACAGAGGGGCCAGAAACAAACTACTACACCGGGGAGCCTCTAAAGCGTAGAGACATCCTCATAGCTTATGGCTTTGAAAATCAGAAGGGATGACATTTGTGAGCGTATACAACCAGCAGACTTAAAGCTTGGAACTTTTCAAAATCAGCTGTCTCAGCTCTGAGAGAGCACAGAAGGTGATCGGAAGCTGAGATCTGTCCTTAAAGATTAAGCAGAGCAAAGAGTGTGGAGAAGCTTGGGTGAAGCAGGTTGAAAGGTGCTTGAGGATTAAACAAGGGAGACATAGTTCCTGAACTCAGAGTTTGCTAAGGGACTTGTCCAGGAACAAAGGAGCTGGCAGGTGCCATTTCCCTCTACGGCCCCTCATTATAAACACACACCTACCTGCAAGACCAAGCACAATCTAGCAATCACTAACTTGCATAAACCATGGCCCATCCCCACACCTACCACACCTGCTTCAGTCCCAGTGCTGTGGATACCCTCCCTGATAAGACCCACACAATCCTTGACAACAATATGTCTCCCCATCACCCACAGAACACGCATGCATCTTGTTAAAACAGCACACCCCATGTGTTGTGCACAATGACACAGTCCAGATCCAGTCTCTGTTGTTGCTATGCATTACCTTCAGAGGAGAACCAGCATCACCAAGTGAAAAATGTATGTTCTGCCCCGTATTTTCAAGAACAAGCAATATATCTGACCTTCCTAACAGAGAGATATTCTCTGAGAAGTAGGCCAAATGAGCAGACAGAGGACTATGTCCTAAACGAAAGAAGAGGACAAAGCCACAGCAAGAGACCTAAACAAAATGGATATAAGGAACATGCCTGACAGAAAATTTAAGATAACAATTATAAAGATACTCACTGGGGAAATGAAAAGAGGGAGGACATCAGAAGGGGGAACATCATTGAGACTCTTAACAAAGAGATATGAAAGAAATAATCAGAGATGTGGAACACAAGAAATGAAATGAAGAATATACTAGATAGAATAATTAGCAGGATGGACGAAGCAGAGGAACAAATTAATGAACTAGAAGACAGTAATGGAAAGTAATCAAGCGGAACAAATGAGAGGAAAAAGAAGTATGCAAAAATGAGAAGAGACTTAGGGAATTCAGTGACTCCATCCAGTGTAACAACACCCACATGAGAGGGATGCCAGAAGGTGAAAAGGGGGAAAAGGGGGCAGAAAATCTATTTGACCAAAGAAGAGCTGAAAACTTAACCTAATCTGGTGAAGGAAACCTATACAAATCCATAAGGCATAGAGATTCCCTCCCACAAAATCAACCTAAGGAGGTCCACATCAAGACACATAGTAATCCAAATGGGAAAAGGTAGTGATAAAGAAAAAACATTTAAAGCAGCAAGATAAAAGAAGACAGGCAACATGCAAGGGAAAGCCCATAAAGCTATCAGCTGAGTTTTCAGCAGAAACTATGCAGGACAGAAGAAAGTGGCGTTAAATATTCAAAGTGCTGAAGGAGAAAAATCTGCAGCAAGGAATAATTTATCCAGCAAGCCTATCCTTCAGAAAACAAGGGGAGAAAAAGAGTTTCTTAGCCACACAAACTAAAAGAGTTCATGACCACTAAATTAACTACAAAAAATATTGAAGGGGACACTATGAGTGGAAAAAAATCGTAAGTGAGAGTATGACAATAATGAATCAAGGAAGCAGTAAAAATAAGTATTTCTGTAAAAATCAGTTAAGGGATTCACAAAATAAAAGTATGTAAAATATGAAAACATATACCCTAACACATGAGGAGGAGTCAACAGTGGGTTTGAACTTAAACAGCATTCAACTTAATATAGACTGAAAAGGCTATATATAATCCAGGGGGTCAACACAAACCCAAACCTCTAATACACATGCAAAAGATAAAGGGAAAGAAATCCAAGAATATCATTAAAGAAAACGAGCAAACCATGAGAGAGAGAGCAAGAGAAGAAAGGATCAGAGAAAAACTACACAAAAAACTATGAAACAAGTAACAAAACATCAATAAATACATGTCTAATGATAATTAGTTTGAATGTAAATGGACTAAATGCTCCAAGCAAAAGAGCATGACAGAGTTTGTATATATATATAAAAGATTTCACACCTAAAGACACCTGCAGATGGAAATTAAGAGATGGAGAAACATTAATCATGCAAGTGGATGTCAAAAGAAGTCAGAGTAGCAATCCTTATATCAGACAAAATAGACTTTTTTAACATTGAAATTGAATTAGCCAACATAGAGTACACCAGTAGTTTCAAATGTAGCGTTCCACAATTCATCAGTTGTGTATAACACCCAGTGTTCATCACATCGCATGCATTCCTTAATGCCCATCACACAGTTACTCCATCTCCCCACCCACCTTTCCTCCAGCAACCCTCAGTTTGTTTCCAATAGTTAGGAACCTGTCATGGATTTTCTTCCTCTCTGGTTTCTTCGCATTCATTTTCCCTCCCTTCCCCTATGATCCTCTGTGCTTTTACTTCTATTCCACATATGAGTAAAACCATATAATAATTGTTTTTCTCTGACTGATTTATTTTGCTCAGCATAGTACCCTCCAGTGCCATCCACATCGATATGCTAAATATTGATCCTTTCTGATGGCTGAGTCACGTTCCTTTGTATATGTATATACCATGTTTTCTTTATCCATTTATCTGTCGATAGATGTCTTGGTTCCTTCCACGGTTTGGCTATTGTGGACAATGTCGCTATAAACATTAGGGGTGCAGTTGCCCCTTCAGATCACTACATTTGTAGCTTTGGGGTAAATAAAATTGCTGGGGTGTAAGGGAGCTCTGTTTTAACTTCTTGAGGAACCTCCATATTGTTTTCCAAAGTGGCTGTACCAGTTTTCATTCCCACTTAGAAGTGTAAGAGAGTTCCCCTTTCTCCTCACCAACATTTGTTATTTCTTCGCTTGTTAATTTTTGCAATTCTGACTGGTGTGAAGTGGTATCTCATTGTCATTTGGATTTCTTTTTCCCCTTGCCAAGTTCTGTTGAGCAGTTTCTCATATGTCTGTTGGCCCTTTGTGTGTCTTCTTTGGAGAAATACCTGTTCATATCTTCTGCCCATTTCTTGACTCGGTTATTTGTATTTTGGGTGTTGAGTTTGGGTGTTGAACGGTAGTAAAGCGTACGGCACTTTCATGATGTTTCCACACCCACTTTTGGAAATGCTTCTCTCTCAAGGATACCTGAAGATGTTAGTGGAGAGTTGCAGTATACGCAGACTTGCTTTTCCCAGGTGAGTGCATGGCACATTCTTTATTCACTCACGCGCGCGCGCGCGCACACACACACACACACACACACAGAGTTGAACATGTTTCTGTCTCGTCAGGAAAGGAGGTGTTCGTTGAGAGACGGTTTCTCGCCAATGCTTTTGGGTGCTTGCCCTTTTCCCCCCGGAGAGTGAAGTGTATGCGCTTTTTGCCTAGGCTTCCGTACACACCCTTGAGAAGCCTTCCTTCAGCCAGAAACAAGCCGTGAGTTGAAAGAGGCGTTCCACACAGACCTCCTTCTCAGAGCGAAGCCTGTCACACTTTTCCTTGGGCCTCCACACGCACTTTAGAAAAACTTCCTCCGGGGACCTGTGAGTTGAACGACGGGTTTCCTACAGCGGTTTTCCGTGGGGGTAAGGATATATGGCACTTGGCCTTAGGCTTCCACGCACACATTGGAAAGGCTTCTCTCTTCGTGAAACAAGATGTGCGCTGAACGTTGCGTTCTGCGCAGGCTTGGTTTTCACACATCAGCCCATGGTACTTTCCCTAGGCTTCCACACGCGCAGTGAGTATCCCTTCCCTAAACCTGAACCAAGACGCGGGGGAAAGCTGCCTTCTACACCACCTTCTTTTCCGAGTTTCGTATAGAACCCTTGCGTTGTGCTTCCACATCCACTTTTGTCACTGCTTCGATATATCCTCCGGAGAGGGGTTCGCTTGAAAGACGGTCTCCCTCCGTCACGCTTTCAAGGAGTTAAGGATAGGGCACTCTCCTTATGCCTGCACATGTCCACTTGCAATCTCGACTGACTTCATGACCCCGTCCATATGCTACGCTGAAAGTCCCATTGCGCGCGGCCTTGTTTCTAAGAGATGAGGACAGGGCACGGCACGTTCCTTGTGCTTCCACCACGACTATATAAAAGGCTCCCGTCTCCAAGGCAAAGGATGTCAGGTGCAAGACGGCTTCGCAAAAGCGAGGTTGAATCTTAGAGGGCGGTCTACGGCGCTCTGCTGACGCTTCCACGCCTACATATGCAAACACTTCTGGGCTCACGAAAGAAGACGTCCGTTGAAAGCTGCCTTGTACCCCGACGCGTTTCTCGGAGTTAGGTCCGGGGAACGGTCCCTGTGCGATCACACGCAGCCTTGAGATGGCTCAGCTCTTTTCGATCGTCAGGGAGGACGTTTCTCGGAGTTAGGTCCAGGGAAAGGTGGTAAAGCGTACGGCACTTTCATGATGCTTCCACACCCACTTTTGGAAATGCTTCTCTCTGCAGGATACCTGAAGATGCTAGTGGCGAGTCGCCGTAGACGCAGACTTGCTTTTCCCAGGTCAGTACATGGCACTCTCCTTATTCACTCACGCACGCGCGCGCGCGCGTGCCCTCACACACACACACACACACACACACACACACACACACACACACACACACACAGAGTTGAACATGTTTCTGTCTCGTCAGGAAAGAAGGTGATCGTTGAGAGACGGTTTCTCGCCGATGCTTTTGGGTTCTTGCTTTTTTCCCCCCGGAGAGAGAAGTGTAGCCGCTTTTTCCCTAGGCTTCCGTACACACCCTTGAGAAGCCTTCCGTCAGCCAGAAACAAGCCATGAGTTGAAAGAGGCGTTCCACGCAGACCTCCTTCTCAGAGCGAAGCCTGTCACACTTTTCCTTGTGAAGTAAACTAGAGAGATACAAATACTTTCTCAATGATTGCTTTAACAAAAAAGGACTAAATATCCCAATCAGAAAACATAGACTGTAAAGAGGAAGCAAGACCCATCTCTATGCTGCCTAGCAGAGAATCACTTCAGACCTAAAAATAAAAGCAGATTGGAAGTAATGGGACACAAAACCATTTATCATGCAAATGGAAGTGAAAAGAAAGTTGGAGTCGTAATATTTTTATGAGACAAAATAAACTGAATTGTGGGGAAGATGGCAGAGTAGAAGGACCCTAAACTCACCTCATCCCACAGATACAACTAGGTAACACTCACACCAGAGTCACCCAGAAATGGACCTTCAGATTTCCCCACAAAACTATACAACTAAATGGAGAGAGGGAATCACATCAAAGATGGTAGGAAGGACAAGGACTCTGTAGGAATCTAAAGCCCATATTTCTGACCACCAGAGGGAGGGAACCACAGTCACAGAGGGGCCAGAAACAAACTACTACACCGGGGAGCCTCTAAAGCGTAGAGACATCCTCATAGCTTATGGCTTTGAAAATCAGAAGGGATGACATTTGTGAGCGTATACAACCAGCAGACTTAAAGCTTGGAACTTTTCAAAATCAGCTGTCTCAGCTCTGAGAGAGCACAGAAGGTGATCGGAAGCTGAGATCTGTCCTTAAAGATTAAGCAGAGCAAAGAGTGTGGAGAAGCTTGGGTGAAGCAGGTTGAAAGGTGCTTGAGGATTAAACAAGGGAGACATAGTTCCTGAACTCAGAGTTTGCTAAGGGACTTGTCCAGGAACAAAGGAGCTGGCAGGTGCCATTTCCCTCTACGGCCCCTCATTATAAACACACACCTACCTGCAAGACCAAGCACAATCTAGCAATCACTAACTTGCATAAACCATGGCCCATCCCCACACCTACCACACCTGCTTCAGTCCCAGTGCTGTGGATACCCTCCCTGATAAGACCCACACAATCCTTGACAACAATATGTCTCCCCATCACCCACAGAACACGCATGCATCTTGTTAAAACAGCACACCCCATGTGTTGTGCACAATGACACAGTCCAGATCCAGTCTCTGTTGTTGCTATGCATTACCTTCAGAGGAGAACCAGCATCACCAAGTGAAAAATGTATGTTCTGCCCCGTATTTTCAAGAACAAGCAATATATCTGACCTTCCTAACAGAGAGATATTCTCTGAGAAGTAGGCCAAATGAGCAGACAGAGGACTATGTCCTAAACGAAAGAAGAGGACAAAGCCACAGCAAGAGACCTAAACAAAATGGATATAAGGAACATGCCTGACAGAAAATTTAAGATAACAATTATAAAGATACTCACTGGGGAAATGAAAAGAGGGAGGACATCAGAAGGGGGAACATCATTGAGACTCTTAACAAAGAGATATGAAAGAAATAATCAGAGATGTGGAACACAAGAAATGAAATGAAGAATATACTAGATAGAATAATTAGCAGGATGGACGAAGCAGAGGAACAAATTAATGAACTAGAAGACAGTAATGGAAAGTAATCAAGCGGAACAAATGAGAGGAAAAAGAAGTATGCAAAAATGAGAAGAGACTTAGGGAATTCAGTGACTCCATCCAGTGTAACAACACCCACATGAGAGGGATGCCAGAAGGTGAAAAGGGGGAAAAGGGGGCAGAAAATCTATTTGACCAAAGAAGAGCTGAAAACTTAACCTAATCTGGTGAAGGAAACCTATACAAATCCATAAGGCATAGAGATTCCCTCCCACAAAATCAACCTAAGGAGGTCCACATCAAGACACATAGTAATCCAAATGGGAAAAGGTAGTGATAAAGAAAAAACATTTAAAGCAGCAAGATAAAAGAAGACAGGCAACATGCAAGGGAAAGCCCATAAAGCTATCAGCTGAGTTTTCAGCAGAAACTATGCAGGACAGAAGAAAGTGGCGTTAAATATTCAAAGTGCTGAAGGAGAAAAATCTGCAGCAAGGAATAATTTATCCAGCAAGCCTATCCTTCAGAAAACAAGGGGAGAAAAAGAGTTTCTTAGCCACACAAACTAAAAGAGTTCATGACCACTAAATTAACTACAAAAAATATTGAAGGGGACACTATGAGTGGAAAAAAATCGTAAGTGAGAGTATGACAATAATGAATCAAGGAAGCAGTAAAAATAAGTATTTCTGTAAAAATCAGTTAAGGGATTCACAAAATAAAAGTATGTAAAATATGAAAACATATACCCTAACACATGAGGAGGAGTCAACAGTGGGTTTGAACTTAAACAGCATTCAACTTAATATAGACTGAAAAGGCTATATATAATCCAGGGGGTCAACACAAACCCAAACCTCTAATACACATGCAAAAGATAAAGGGAAAGAAATCCAAGAATATCATTAAAGAAAACGAGCAAACCATGAGAGAGAGAGCAAGAGAAGAAAGGATCAGAGAAAAACTACACAAAAAACTATGAAACAAGTAACAAAACATCAATAAATACATGTCTAATGATAATTAGTTTGAATGTAAATGGACTAAATGCTCCAAGCAAAAGAGCATGACAGAGTTTGTATATATATATAAAAGATTTCACACCTAAAGACACCTGCAGATGGAAATTAAGAGATGGAGAAACATTAATCATGCAAGTGGATGTCAAAAGAAGTCAGAGTAGCAATCCTTATATCAGACAAAATAGACTTTTTTAACATTGAAATTGAATTAGCCAACATAGAGTACACCAGTAGTTTCAAATGTAGCGTTCCACAATTCATCAGTTGTGTATAACACCCAGTGTTCATCACATCGCATGCATTCCTTAATGCCCATCACACAGTTACTCCATCTCCCCACCCACCTTTCCTCCAGCAACCCTCAGTTTGTTTCCAATAGTTAGGAACCTGTCATGGATTTTCTTCCTCTCTGGTTTCTTCGCATTCATTTTCCCTCCCTTCCCCTATGATCCTCTGTGCTTTTACTTCTATTCCACATATGAGTAAAACCATATAATAATTGTTTTTCTCTGACTGATTTATTTTGCTCAGCATAGTACCCTCCAGTGCCATCCACATCGATATGCTAAATATTGATCCTTTCTGATGGCTGAGTCACGTTCCTTTGTATATGTATATACCATGTTTTCTTTATCCATTTATCTGTCGATAGATGTCTTGGTTCCTTCCACGGTTTGGCTATTGTGGACAATGTCGCTATAAACATTAGGGGTGCAGTTGCCCCTTCAGATCACTACATTTGTAGCTTTGGGGTAAATAAAATTGCTGGGGTGTAAGGGAGCTCTGTTTTAACTTCTTGAGGAACCTCCATATTGTTTTCCAAAGTGGCTGTACCAGTTTTCATTCCCACTTAGAAGTGTAAGAGAGTTCCCCTTTCTCCTCACCAACATTTGTTATTTCTTCGCTTGTTAATTTTTGCAATTCTGACTGGTGTGAAGTGGTATCTCATTGTCATTTGGATTTCTTTTTCCCCTTGCCAAGTTCTGTTGAGCAGTTTCTCATATGTCTGTTGGCCCTTTGTGTGTCTTCTTTGGAGAAATACCTGTTCATATCTTCTGCCCATTTCTTGACTCGGTTATTTGTATTTTGGGTGTTGAGTTTGGGTGTTGAACGGTAGTAAAGCGTACGGCACTTTCATGATGTTTCCACACCCACTTTTGGAAATGCTTCTCTCTCAAGGATACCTGAAGATGTTAGTGGAGAGTTGCAGTATACGCAGACTTGCTTTTCCCAGGTGAGTGCATGGCACATTCTTTATTCACTCACGCGCGCGCGCGCGCACACACACACACACACACACACAGAGTTGAACATGTTTCTGTCTCGTCAGGAAAGGAGGTGTTCGTTGAGAGACGGTTTCTCGCCAATGCTTTTGGGTGCTTGCCCTTTTCCCCCCGGAGAGTGAAGTGTATGCGCTTTTTGCCTAGGCTTCCGTACACACCCTTGAGAAGCCTTCCTTCAGCCAGAAACAAGCCGTGAGTTGAAAGAGGCGTTCCACACAGACCTCCTTCTCAGAGCGAAGCCTGTCACACTTTTCCTTGGGCCTCCACACGCACTTTAGAAAAACTTCCTCCGGGGACCTGTGAGTTGAACGACGGGTTTCCTACAGCGGTTTTCCGTGGGGGTAAGGATATATGGCACTTGGCCTTAGGCTTCCACGCACACATTGGAAAGGCTTCTCTCTTCGTGAAACAAGATGTGCGCTGAACGTTGCGTTCTGCGCAGGCTTGGTTTTCACACATCAGCCCATGGTACTTTCCCTAGGCTTCCACACGCGCAGTGAGTATCCCTTCCCTAAACCTGAACCAAGACGCGGGGGAAAGCTGCCTTCTACACCACCTTCTTTTCCGAGTTTCGTATAGAACCGTTGCGTTGTGCTTCCACATCCACTTTTGTCACTGCTTCGATATATCCTCCGGAGAGGGGTTCGCTTGAAAGACGGTCTCCCTCCGTCACGCTTTCAAGGAGTTAAGGATAGGGCACTCTCCTTATGCCTGCACATGTCCACTTGCAATCTCGACTGACTTCATGACCCCGTCCATATGCTACGCTGAAAGTCCCATTGCGCGCGGCCTTGTTTCTAAGAGATGAGGACAGGGCACGGCACGTTCCTTGTGCTTCCACCACGACTATATAAAAGGCTCCCGTCTCCAAGGCAAAGGATGTCAGGTGCAAGACGGCTTCGCAAAAGCGAGGTTGAATCTTAGAGGGCGGTCTACGGCACTCTGCTGACGCTTCCACGCCTACATATGCAAACACTTCTGGGCTCACGAAAGAAGACGTCCGTTGAAAGCTGCCTTGTACCCCGACGCGTTTCTCGGAGTTAGGTCCGGGGAACGGTCCCTGTGCGATCACACGCAGCCTTGAGATGGCTCAGCTCTTTTCGATCGTCAGGGAGGACGTTTCTCGGAGTTAGGTCCAGGGAAAGTTGGTAAAGCGTACGGCACTTTCATGATGCTTCCACACCCACTTTTGGAAATGCTTCTCTCTCCAGGATACCTGAAGATGCTAGTGGCGAGTCGCCGTAGACGCAGACTTGCTTTTCCCAGGTCAGTACATGGCACTCTCCTTATTCACTCACGCACGCGCGCGCGCGCGTGCCCTCACACACACACACACACACACACACACACACACACAGAGTTGAACATGTTTCTGTCTCGTCAGGAAAGAAGGTGATCGTTGAGAGACGGTTTCTCGCCGATGCTTTTGGGTTCTTGCTTTTTTCCCCCCGGAGAGAGAAGTGTAGCCGCTTTTTCCCTAGGCTTCCGTACACACCCTTGAGAAGCCTTCCGTCAGCCAGAAACAAGCCATGAGTTGAAAGAGGCGTTCCACGCAGACCTCCTTCTCAGAGCGAAGCCTGTCACACTTTTCCTTGTGAAGTAAACTAGAGAGATACAAATACTTTCTCAATGATTGCTTTAACAAAAAAGGACTAAATATCCCAATCAGAAAACATAGACTGTAAAGAGGAAGCAAGACCCATCTCTATGCTGCCTACCAGAGAATCACTTCAGACCTAAAAATAAAAGCAGATTGGAAGTAATGGGACACAAAACCATTTATCATGCAAATGGAAGTGAAAAGAAAGTTGGAGTCGTAATATTTTTATGAGACAAAATAAACTGAATTGTGGGGAAGATGGCAGAGTAGAAGGACCCTAAACTCACCTCATCCCACAGATACAACTAGGTAACACTCACACCAGAGTCACCCAGAAATGGACCTTCAGATTTCCCCACAAAGCTATACAACTAAATGGAGAGAGGGAATCACATCAAAGATGGTAGGAAGGACAAGGACTCTGTAGGAATCTAAACCCCATATTTCTGACCACCAGAGGGAGGGAACCACAGTCACAGAGGGGCCAGAAACAAACTACTACACCGGGGAGCCTCTAAAGCGTAGAGACATCCTCATAGCTTATGGCTTTCAAAATCAGAAGGGATGACATTTGTGAGCGTATACAACCAGCAGACTTAAAGCTTGGAACTTTTAAAAATCAGCTGTCTCAGCTCTGAGAGAGCACAGAAGGTGATAGGAAGCTGAGATCTGTCCTTAAAGATTAAGCAGAGCAAAGAGTGTGGAGAAGCTTGGGTGAAGCAGGTTGAAAGGTGCTTGAGGATTAAACAAGGGAGACATAGTTCCTGAACTCAGAGTTTGCTAAGGGACTTGTCCAGGAACAAAGGAGCTGGCAGGTGCCATTTCCCTCTACGGCCCCTCATTATAAACACACACCTACCTGCAAGACCAAGCACAATCTAGCAATCACTAACTTGCATAAACCATGGCCCATCCCCACACCTACCACACCTGCTTCAGTCCCAGTGCTGTGGATACCCTCCCTGATAAGACCCACACAATCCTTGACAACAATATGTCTCCCCATCACCCACAGAACACGCATGCGTCTTGTTAAAACAGCACACCCCATGTGTTGTGCACAATGACACAGTCCAGATCCAGTCTCTGTTGTTGCTATGCATTACCTTCAGAGGAGAACCAGCATCACCAAGTGAAAAATGTATGTTCTGCCCCGTATTTTCAAGAACAAGCAATATATCTGACCTTCCTAACAGAGAGATATTCTCTGAGAAGTAGGCCAAATGAGCAGACAGAGGACTATGTCCTAAACGAAAGAAGAGGACAAAGCCACAGCAAGAGACCTAAACAAAATGGATATAAGGAACATGCCTGACAGAAAATTTAAGATAACAATTATAAAGATACTCACTGGGGAAATGAAAAGAGGGAGGACATCAGAAGGGGGAACATCATTGAGACTCTTAACAAAGAGATATGAAAGAAATAATCAGAGATGTGGAACACAAGAAATGAAATGAAGAATATACTAGATAGAATAATTAGCAGGATGGACGAAGCAGAGGAACAAATTAATGAACTAGAAGACAGTAATGGAAAGTAATCAAGCGGAACAAATGAGAGGAAAAAGAAGTATGCAAAAATGAGAAGAGACTTAGGGAATTCAGTGACTCCATCCAGTGTAACAACACCCACATGAGAGGGATCCCAGAAGGTGAAAAGGGGGAAAAGGGGGCAGAAAATCTATTTGACCAAAGAAGAGCTGAAAACTTAACCTAATCTGGTGAAGGAAACCTATACAAATCCATAAGGCATAGAGATCCCCTCCCACAAAATCAACCTAAGGAGGTCCACATCCAGATACATAGTAATCAAAATGGGAAAAGGTAGTGATAAAGAAAAAACATTTAAAGCAGCAAGATAAAAGAAGACAGGTAACATGCAAGGGAAAGCCCATAAAGCTATCAGCTGAGTTTTCAGCAGAAACTATGCAGGACAGAAGAAAGTGGCGTTAAATATTCAAAGTGCTGAAGGAGAAAAATCTGCAGCAAGGAATATTTTATCCAGCAAGCCTATCCTTCAGAAAAGAAGGGGAGAAAAAGAGTTTCTTAGCCACACAAACTAAAAGAGTTCATGACCACTAAATTAACTACAAAAAATATTGAAGGGGACACTATGAGTGGAAAAAAATCGTAAGTGAGAGTATGACAATAATGAATCAAGGAAGCAGTAAAAATAAGTATTTCTGTAAAAATCAGTTAAGGGATTCACAAAATAAAAGTATGTAAAATATGAAAACATATACCCTAACACATGAGGAGGAGTCAACAGTGGGTTTGAACTTAAACAGCATTCAACTTAATATGGAATGAAAAGGCTATATATAATCCAGGGGGGCACCACAAACCCAAACCTCTAATACACATGCAAAACATAAAGGGAAAGAAATCCAAGAATATCATTAAAGAAAACGAGCAAACCATGAGAGAGAGAGCAAGAGAAGAAAGGATCAGAGAAAAACTACACAAAAAACTATGAAACAAGTAACAAAACATCAATAAATACATGTCTAATGATAATTAGTTTGAATGTAAATGGACTAAATGCTCCAAGCAAAAGAGCATGACAGAGTTTGTATATATATATAAAAGATTTCACACCTAAAGACACCTGCAGATGGAAATTAAGAGATGGAGAAACATTAATCATGCAAGTGGATGTCAAGAGAAGTCAGAGTAGCAAACCTTATATCAGACAAAATAGACTTTTTTAACATTGAAATTGAATTAGCCAACATAGAGTACACCAGTAATTTCAAATGTAGCGTTCCACAATTCATCAGTTGTGTATAACACCCAGTGTTCATCACATCACATGCATTCCTTAATGCCCATCACACAGTTACTCCATCTCCCCACCCACCTTTCCTCCAGCAACCCTCAGTTTGTTTCCAATAGTTGGGAACCTGTCATGGATTTTCTTCCTCTCTGGTTTCTTCGCATTCATTTTCCCTCCCTTCCCCTATGATCCTCTGTGCTGTTCCTTCTATTCCACATATGAGTAAAACCATATAATAATTGTTTTTCTCTGACTGACTTATTTTGCTCAGCATAATACCGTCCAGTGCCTTCCACATCGATATGCTAAATATTGATCCTTTCTGATGGCTGAGTCATATTCCATTGTATATGTATATACCATGTTTTCTTTATCCATTTATCTGTCGATGGATGTCTTGGTTCCTTCCACGGTTTGGCTATTGTGGACAATGTCGCTATAAACATTCGGGGTGCAGTTGCCCCTTCAGATCACTACATTTGTAGCTTTGGGGTAAATAAAATTGCTGGGTTGTAAGGGAGCTCTCTTTTAAGTTCTGGAGGAACCTCCATATTGTTTTCCAAAGTGGCTGTACCAGTTTTCATTCCCACTTAGAAGTGTAAGAGAGTTCCCCTTTCTCCTCACCAACATTTGTTTTTTCTTCGCTTGTTAATTTTTGCAATTCTGACTGGTGTGAAGTGGTATGTCATTGTCATTTGGATTTCTTTTTCCCCATGCCAAGTGATGTTGAGCAGTTTGTCATATGTCTGTTGGCCATTTGTGTGTCTTCTTTGGAGAAATATCTGTTCATATCTTCTGCCCATTTCTTGACTCGCTTATTTGTTTTTTGGGTGTTGAGTTTGGGTGTTGAACGGTAGTAAAGCGTACGGCACTTTCATGATGCTTCCACACCCACTTTTGGAAATGCTTCTCTCTCAAGGATACCTGAAGATGTTAGTGGAGAGTTGCCGTATACGCAGACTTGCTTTTCCCAGGTGAGTGCATGGCACATTCCTTATTCACTCACGCGCGCGCGCGCGCGCACACACACACACACACACACACACACACACAGAGTTGAACATGTTTCTGTCTCGTCAGGAAAGGAGATGTTCGTTGAGAGACGGTTTCTCGCCAATTCTTTTGGGTGCTTGCCCTTTTCCCCCCGGAGAGTGAAGTGTATGCGCTTTTTGCCTAGGCTTCCGTACACACCCTTGAGAATCCTTCCCTCAGCCAGAAACAAGCCGTGAGTTGAAAGAGGCGTTCCACACAGACCTCCTTCTCAGAGCGAAGCCTGTCACACTTTTCCTTGGGCCTCCACACGCACTTTAGAAAAACTTCCTCCGGGAAGCTATGAGTTGAACGACGGGTTTCCTACAGCGGTTTTCTGTGGGGGTAAGGATATATGGCACTTGGCCTTAGGCTTCCACGCACACATTGGAAACGGCTTCTTTCTTTGTGAAACAAGATTTGCGCTGAACGTTGCGTTCTGCGCAGGCTTGCTTTTCACACATCAGCCGATGGTACTTTCCCTAGGCTTCCACACGCGCAGTGAGTATCCCTTCCCTAAACCTGAACCAAGACGCGGGGGAAAGCTGCCTTCTACACCACCTTCTTTTCCGAGTTTCGTATAGAACCCTTGCGTTGTGCTTCCACATCCACTTTTGTCACTGCTTCGATATATCCTCCGGAGTGGGGTTCGCTTGAAATACGGTCTCCCTCCGTCACGCTTTCAAGGAGTTAAGGATAGGGCACTCTCCTTATGCCTGCACACGTCCACTTGCAATCTCGACTGACTTCATGACCCCGTCCATATGCTACGCTGAAAGTCCCATTGCGCGCGGCCTTGTTTCTAAGAGATGAGGACAGGGCACGGCACGTTCCTTGTGCTTCCACCACGACTATATAAAAGGCTCCCGTCTCCAAGGCAAAGGATGTCAGGTGCAAGACGGCTTCGCAAAAGCGAGGTTGCCTCTTAGAGGGCGGTCTACGGCGCTCTGTTGACGCTTCCACGCCTACATATGCAAACGCTTCTGGGCTCACGAAAGAAGACGTCCGTTGAAAGCTGCCTTGTACCCCGACGCGTTTTCCGGAGTTAGGTCCAGGGAACGGTCCCTGTGCGATCACACGCAGCCTTGAGATGGCTCAGCTCTTTTCGATCGTCAGGGAGGACGTTTCTCGGAGTTAGGTCCAGGGAAAGGTAGTAAAGCGTACGGCACTTTCATGATGCTTCCACACCCACTTTGGAAATGCTTCTCTCTCCAGGTTACCTGAAGATGCTAGTGGCGAGTCGCCGTAGACGCAGACTTGCTTTTCCCAGGTCAGTACATGGCACTCTCCTTATTCACTCACGCACGCACGCACGCGCGTGCCCTCACACACACACACACACACACACACACACACACACACACACACACACACACACACAGAGTTGAACATGTTTCTCTCTCGTCAGGAAAGAAGGTGATCGTTGAGAGACGGTTTCTCGCCGATGCTTTTGGGTTCTTGCTTTTTTCCCCCCGGAGAGAGAAGTGTAGCCGCTTTTTCCCTAGGCTTCCGTACACACCCTTGAGAAGCCTTCCGTCAGCCAGAAACAAGCCATGAGTTGAAAGAGGCGTTCCACGCAGACCTCCTTCTCAGAGCGAAGCCTGTCACACTTTTCCTTGTGAAGTAAACTAGAGAGATACAAATACTTTCTCAATGATTGCTTTAACAAAAAAGGACTAAATATCCCAATCAGAAAACATAGACTGTAAAGAGGAAGCAAGACCCATCTCTATGCTGCCTACCAGAGAATCACTTCAGACCTAAAAATAAAAGCAGATTGGAAGTAATGGGACACAAAACCATTTATCATGCAAATGGAAGTGAAAAGAAAGTTGGAGTCGTAATATTTTTATGAGACAAAATAAACTGAATTGTGGGGAAGATGGCAGAGTAGAAGGACCCTAAACTCACCTCATCCCACAGATACAACTAGGTAACACTCACACCAGAGTCACCCAGAAATGGACCTTCAGATTTCCCCACAAAGCTATACAACTAAATGGAGAGAGGGAATCACATCAAAGATGGTAGGAAGGACAAGGACTCTGTAGGAATCTAAAGCCCATATTTCTGACCACCAGAGGGAGGGAACCACAGTCACAGAGGGGCCAGAAACAAACTACTACACCGGGGAGCCTCTAAAGCGTAGAGACATCCTCATAGCTTATGGCTTTGAAAATCAGAAGGGATGACATTTGTGAGCGTATACAACCAGCAGACTTAAAGCTTGGAACTTTTAAAAATCAGCTGTCTCAGCTCTGAGAGAGCACAGAAGGTGATAGGAAGCTGAGATCTGTCCTTAAAGATTAAGCAGAGCAAAGAGTGTGGAGAAGCTTGGGTGAAGCAGGTTGAAAGTTGCTTGAGGTTTAAACAAGGGAGACATAGTTCCTGAACTCAGAGTTTGCTAAGGGACTTGTCCAGGAACAAAGGAGCTGGCAGGTGCCATTTCCCTCTACGGCCCCTCATTATAAACACACACCTACCTGCAAGACCAAGCACAATCTAGCAATCACTAACTTGCATAAACCATGGCCCATCCCCACACCTACCACACCTGCTTCAGTCCCAGTGCTGTGGATACCCTCCCTGATAAGACCCACACAATCCTTGACAACAATATGTCTCCCCATCACCCACAGAACACGCATGCGTCTTGTTAAAACAGCACACCCCATGTGTTGTGCACAATGACACAGTCCAGATCCAGTCTCTGTTGTTGCTATGCATTACCTTCAGAGGAGAACCAGCATCACCAAGTGAAAAATGTATGTTCTGCCCCGTATTTTCAAGAACAAGCAATATATCTGACCTTCCTAACAGAGAGATATTCTCTGAGAAGTAGGCCAAATGAGCAGACAGAGGACTATGTCCTAAACGAAAGAAGAGGACAAAGCCACAGCAAGAGACCTAAACAAAATGGATATAAGGAACATGCCTGACAGAAAATTTAAGATAACAATTATAAAGATACTCACTGGGGAAATGAAAAGAGGGAGGACATCAGAAGGGGGAACATCATTGAGACTCTTAACAAAGAGATATGAAAGAAATAATCAGAGATGTGGAACACAAGAAATGAAATGAAGAATAGACTAGATAGAATAATTAGCAGGATGGACGAAGCAGAGGAACAAATTAATGAACTAGAAGACAGTAATGGAAAGTAATCAAGCGGAACAAATGAGAGGAAAAAGAAGTATGCAAAAATGAGAAGAGACTTAGGGAATTCAGTGACTCCATCCAGTGTAACAACACCCACATTAGAGGGATCCCAGAAGGTGAAAAGGGGGAAAAGGGGGCAGAAAATCTATTTGACCAAAGAAGAGCTGAAAACTTAACCTAATCTGGTGAAGGAAACCTATACAAATCCATAAGGCATAGAGATCCCCTCCCACAAAATCAACCTAAGGAGGTCCACATCAAGATACATAGTAATCAAAATGGGAAAAGGTAGTGATAAAGAAAAAACATTTAAAGCAGCAAGATAAAAGAAGACAGTTAACATGCAAGGGAAAGCCCATAAATCTATCAGCTGAGTTTTCAGCAGAAACTATGCAGGACAGAAGAAAGTGGCGTTAAATATTCAAAGTGCTGAATGAGAAAAATCTGCAGCAAGGAATAATTTATCCAGCAAGCCTATCCTTCAGAAAAGAAGGGGAGAAAAAGAGTTTCTTAGCCACACAAACTAAAAGAGTTCATGACCACTAAATTAACTACAAAAAATATTGAAGGGGACAGTATGAGTGGAAAAAAATCGTAAGTGAGAGTATGACAATAATGAATCAAGGAAGCAGTAAAAATAAGTATTTCTGTAAAAATCAGTTAAGGGATTCACAAAATAAAAGTATGTAAAATATGAAAACATATACCCTAACACATGAGGAGGAGTCAACAGTGGGTTTGAACTTAAACAGCATTCAACTTAATATAGACTGAAAAGGCTATATATAATCCAGGGGGTCACCACAAACCCAAACCTCTAATACACATGCAAAAGATAAAGGGAAAGAAATCCAAGAATATCATTAAAGAAAACGAGCAAACCATGAGAGAGAGAGCAAGAGAAGAAAGGATCAGAGAAAAACTACACAAAAAACTATGAAACAAGTAACAAAACATCAATAAATACATGTCTAATGATAATTAGTTTGAATGTAAATGGACTAAATGCTCCAAGCAAAAGAGCATGACAGAGTTTGTATATATATATAAAAGATTTCACACCTAAAGACACCTGCAGATGGAAATTAAGAGATGGAGAAACATTAATCATGCAAGTGGATGTCAAAAGAAGTCAGAGTAGCAATCCTTATATCAGACAAAATAGACTTTTTTAACATTGAAATTGAATTAGCCAACATAGAGTACACCAGTAGTTTCAAATGTAGCGTTCCACAATTCATCAGTTGTGTATAACACCCAGTGTTCATCACATCACATGCATTCCTTAATGCCCATCACACAGTTACTCCACCTCCCCACCCACTTTTCCTCCAGCAACCCTCAGTTGGTTTCCAATAGTTAGGAACCTGTCATGGATTTTCTTCCTCTCTGGTTTCTTCGCATTCATTTTCCCTCCCTTCCCCTATGATCCTCTGTGCTGTTCCTTCTATTCCACATATGAGTAAAACCATATAATAATTGTTTTACTCTGACTGACTTATTTTGCTCAGCATAATACCCTCCAGTGCCATCCACATCGATATGCTAAATATTGATCCTTTCTGATGGCTGAGTCATATTCCTTTGTATATGTGTATACCATGTTTTCTTTATCCATTTATCTGTCGATGGATGTCTTGGTTCCTTCCACGGTTTGGCTATTGTGGACAATGTCGCTATAAACATTTGGGGTGCAGTTGCCCCTTCAGATCACTACATTTGTAGCTTTGGGGTAAATAAAATTGCTGGGTTGTAAGGGAGCTCTGTTTTAACTTCTTGAGGAACCTCCATATTGTTTTCCAAAGTGGCTGTACCAGTTTTCATTCCCACTTAGAAGTGTAAGAGAGTTCCCCTTTCTCCTCACCAACATTTGTTATTTCTTCGCTTGTTAATTTTTGCAATTCTGACTGGTGTGAAGTGGTATCTCATTGTCATTTGGATTTCTTTTTCCCCATGCCAAGTGCTGTTGAGCAGTTTCTCATATGTCTGTTGGCCATTTGTGTGTCTTCTTTGGAGAAATACCTGTTCATATCTTCTGCCCATTTCTTGACTCGGTTATTTGTATTTTGGGTGTTGAGTTTGGGTGTTGAACGGTAGTAAAGCGTACGGCACTTTCATGATGCTTCCACACCCACTTTTGGAAATGCTTCTCTCTCAAGGATACCTGAAGATGTTAGTGGAGAGTTGCCGTATACGCAGACTTGCTTTTCCCAGGTGAGTGCATGGCACATTCCTTATTCACTCACGCGCGCGCGCGCGCGCGCACACACACACACACACACACAGAGTTGAACATGTTTCTGTCTCGTCAGGAAAGGAGGTGTTCGTTGAGAGACGGTTTCTCGCCAATGCTTTTGGGTGCTTGCCCTTTTCCCCCCGGAGAGTGAAGTGTATGCGCTTTTTCCGTAGGCTTCCGTACACACCCTTGAGAAGCCTTCCCTCAGCCAGAAACAAGCCGTGAGTTGAAAGAGGCGTTCCACACAGACCTCCTTCTCAGAGCGAAGCCTGTCACACTTTTCCTTGGGCCTCCACACGCACTTTAGAAAAACTTCCTCCGGGAAGCTGTGAGTTGAACGACGGGTTTCCTACAGCGGTTTTCCGTGGGGGTAAGGATATATGGCACTTGGCCTTAGGCTTCCACGCACACATTGGAAACGGCTTCTCTCTTCGTGAAACAAGATGTGCGCTGAACGTTGCGTTCTGCGCAGGCTTGCTTTTCACACATCAGCCGATGGTACTTTCCCTAGGCTTCCACACGCGCAGTGAGTATCCCTTCCCTAAACCTGAACCAAGACGCGGGGGAAAGCTGCCTTCTACACCACCTTCTTTTCCGAGTTTCGTATAGAACCCTTGCATTGTGCTTCCACATCCACTTTTGTCACTGCTTCGATATATCCTCCGGAGAGGGGTTCGCTTGAAAGACGGTCTCCCTCTGTCACGCTTTCAAGGAGTTAAGGATAGGGCACTCTCCTTATGCCTGCACACGTCCACTTGCAATCTCGACTGACTTCATGACCCCGTCCATATGCTACGCTGAAAGTCCCATTGCGCGCGGCCTTGTTTCTAAGAGATGAGGACAGGGCACGGCACGTTCCTTGTGCTTCCACCACGACTATATAAAAGGCTCCCGTCTCCAAGGCAAAGGATGTCAGGTGCAAGACGGCTTCGCAAAAGCGAGGTTGCCTCTTAGAGGGCGGTCTACGGGGCTCTCCTGACGCTTCCACGCCTACATATGCAAACGCTTCTGGGCTCACGAAAGAAGACGTCCGTTGAAAGCTGCCTTGTACCCCGACGCCTTTTCCGGAGTTAGGTCCAGGGAACGGTCCCTGTGCGATCACACGCAGCCTTGAGATGGCTCAGCTCTTTTCGATCGTCAGGGAGGACGTTTCTCGGAGTTAGGTCCAGGGAAAGGTAGTAAAGCGTACGGCACTTTCATGATGCTTCCACACCCACTTTTGGAAATGCTTCTCTCTCCAGGATACCTGAAGATGCTAGTGGCGAGTCGCCGTAGACGCAGACTTGCTTTTCCCAGGTCAGTACATGGCACTCTCCTTATTCACTCACGCACGCGCGCGCGCGCGTGCCCTCACACACACACACACACACACACACACAGAGTTGAACATGTTTCTGTCTCGTCAGGAAAGAAGGTGATCGTTGAGAGACGGTTTCTCGCCGATGCTTTTGGGTTCTTGCTTTTTTCCCCCCGGAGAGAGAAGTGTAGCCGCTTTTTCCCTAGGCTTCCGTACACACCCTTGAGAAGCCTTCCGTCAGCCAGAAACAAGCCATGAGTTGAAAGAGGCGTTCCACGCAGACCTCCTTCTCAGAGCGAAGCCTGTCACACTTTTCCTTGTGAAGTAAACTAGAGAGATACAAATACTTTCTCAATGATTGCTTTAACAAAAAAGGACTAAATATCCCAATCAGAAAACATAGACTGTAAAGAGGAAGCAAGACCCATCTCTATGCTGCCTAGCAGAGAATCACTTCAGACCTAAAAATAAAAGCAGATTGGAAGTAATGGGACACAAAACCATTTATCATGCAAATGGAAGTGAAAAGAAAGTTGGAGTCGTAATATTTTTATGAGACAAAATAAACTGAATTGTGGGGAAGATGGCAGAGTAGAAGGACCCTAAACTCACCTCATCCCACAGATACAACTAGGTAACACTCACACCAGAGTCACCCAGAAATGGACCTTCAGATTTCCCCACAAAACTATACAACTAAATGGAGAGAGGGAATCACATCAAAGATGGTAGGAAGGACAAGGACTCTGTAGGAATCTAAAGCCCATATTTCTGACCACCAGAGGGAGGGAACCACAGTCACAGAGGGGCCAGAAACAAACTACTACACCGGGGAGCCTCTAAAGCGTAGAGACATCCTCATAGCTTATGGCTTTGAAAATCAGAAGGGATGACATTTGTGAGCGTATACAACCAGCAGACTTAAAGCTTGGAACTTTTAAAAATCAGCTGTCTCAGCTCTGAGAGAGCACAGAAGGTGATAGGAAGCTGAGATCTGTCCTTAAAGATTAAGCAGAGCAAAGAGTGTGGAGAAGCTTGGGTGAAGCAGGTTGAAAGGTGCTTGAGGATTAAACAAGGGAGACATAGTTCCTGAACTCAGAGTTTGCTAAGGGACTTGTCCAGGAACAAAGGAGCTGGCAGGTTCCATTTCCCTCTACGGCCCCTCATTATAAACACACACCTACCTGCAAGACCAAGCACAATCTAGCAATCACTAACTTGCATAAACCATGGCCCATCCCCACACCTACCACACCTGCTTCAGTCCCAGTGCTGTGGATACCCTCCCTGATAAGACCCACACAATCCTTGACAACAATATGTCTCCCCATCACCCACAGAACACGCATGCATCTTGTTAAAACAGCACACCCCATGTGTTGTGCACAATGACACAGTCCAGATCCAGTCTCTGTTGTTGCTATGCATTACCTTCAGAGGAGAACCAGCATCACCAAGTGAAAAATGTATGTTCTGCCCCGTATTTTCAAGAACAAGCAATATATCTGACCTTCCTAACAGAGAGATATTCTCTGAGAAGTAGGCCAAATGAGCAGACAGAGGACTATGTCCTAAACGAAAGAAGAGGACAAAGCCACAGCAAGAGACCTAAACAAAATGGATATAAGGAACAAGCCTGACAGAAAATTTAAGATAACAATTATAAAGATACTCACTGGGGAAATGAAAAGAGGGAGGACATCAGAAGGGGGAACATCATTGAGACTCTTAACAAAGAGATATGAAAGAAATAATCAGAGATGTGGAACACAAGAAATGAAATGAAGAATATACTAGATAGAATAATTAGCAGGATGGACGAAGCAGAGGAACAAATTAATGAACTAGAAGACAGTAATGGAAAGTAATCAAGCGGAACAAATGAGAGGAAAAAGAAGTATGCAAAAATGAGAAGAGACTTAGGGAATTCAGTGACTCCATCCAGTGTAACAACACCCACATGAGAGGGATCCCAGAAGGTGAAAAGGGGGAAAAGGGGGCAGAAAATCTATTTGACCAAAGAAGAGCTGAAAACTTAACCTAATCTGGTGAAGGAAACCTATACAAATCCATAAGGCATAGAGATCCCCTCCCACAAAATCAACCTAAGGAGGTCCACATCAAGATACATAGTAATCAAAATGGGAAAAGGTAGTGATAACGAAAAAACATTTAAAGCAGCAAGATAAAAGAAGACAGGTAACATGCAAGGGAAAGCCCATAAAGCTATCAGCTGCGTTTTCAGCAGAAACTATGCAGGACAGAAGAAAGTGGCGTTAAATATTCAAAGTGCTGAAGGAGAAAAATCTGCAGCAAGGAATAATTTATCCAGCAAGCCTATCCTTCAGAAAAGAACGGGAGAAAAAGAGTTTCTTAGCCACACAACCTAAAAGAGTTCATGACCACTAAATTAACTACAAAAAATATTGAAGGGGACACTATGAGTGGAAAAAAACCGTAAGTGAGAGTATGACAATAATGAATCAAGGAAGCAGTAAAAATAAGTATTTCTGTAAAAATCAGTTAAGGGATTCACAAAATAAAAGTATGTAAAATATGAAAACATATACCCTAACACATGAGGAGGAGTCAACAGTGGGTTTGAACTTAAACAGCATTCAACTTAATATGGACTGAAAAGGCTATATATAATCCAGGGGGTCACCACAAACCCAAACCTCTAATACACATGCAAAAGATAAAGGGAAAGAAATCCAAGAATATCATTAAAGAAAACGAGCAAACCATGAGAGAGAGAGCAAGAGAAGAAAGGATCAGAGAAAAACTACACAAAAAACTATGAAACAAGTAACAAAACATCAATAAATACATGTCTAATGATAATTAGTTTGACTGTAAATGGACTAAATGCTCCAAGCAAAAGAGCATGACAGAGTTTGTATATATATATAAAAGATTTCACACCTAAAGACACCTGCAGATGGAAATTAAGAGATGGAGAAACATTAATCATGCAAGTGGATGTCAAGAGAAGTCAGAGTAGCAATCCTTATATCAGACAAAATAGACTTTTTTAACATTGAAATTGAATTAGCCAACATAGAGTACACCAGTAATTTCAAATGTAGCGTTCCACAATTCATCAGTTGTGTATAACACCCAGTGTTCATCACATCACATGCATTCCTTAATGCCCATCACACAGTTACTCCATCTCCCCACCCACCTTTCCTCCAGCAACCCTCAGTTTGTTTCCAATAGTTGGGAACCTGTCATGGATTTTCTTCCTCTCTGGTTTCTTCGCATTCATTTTCCCTCCCTTCCCCTATGATCCTCTGTGCTGTTCCTTCTATTCCACATATGAGTAAAACCATATAATAATTGTTTTTCTCTGACTGACTTATTTTGCTCAGCATAATACCGTCCAGTGCCTTCCACATCGATATGCTAAATATTGATCCTTTCTGATGGCTGAGTCATATTCCATTGTATATGTATATACCATGTTTTCTTTATCCATTTATCTGTCGATGGATGTCTTGGTTCCTTCCACGGTTTGGCTATTGTGGACAATGTCGCTATAAACATTCGGGGTGCAGTTGCCCCTTCAGATCACTACATTTGTAGCTTTGGGGTAAATAAAATTGCTGGGTTGTAAGGGAGCTCTCTTTTAAGTTCTTGAGGAACCTCCATATTGTTTTCCAAAGTGGCTGTACCAGTTTTCATTCCCACTTAGAAGTGTAAGAGAGTTCCCCTTTCTCCTCACCAACATTTGTTTTTTCTTCGCTTGTTAATTTTTGCAATTCTGACTGGTGTGAAGTGGTATGTCATTGTCATTTGGATTTCTTTTTCCCCATGCCAAGTGATGTTGAGCAGTTTGTCATATGTCTGTTGGCCATTTGTGTGTCTTCTTTGGAGAAATATCTGTTCATATCTTCTGCCCATTTCTTGACTCGCTTATTTGTTTTTTGGGTGTTGAGTTTGGGTGTTGAACGGTAGTAAAGCGTACGGCACTTTCATGATGCTTCCACACCCACTTTTGGAAATGCTTCTCTCTCAAGGATACCTGAAGATGTTAGTGGAGAGTTGCCGTATACGCAGACTTGCTTTTCCCAGGTGAGTGCATGGCACATTCCTTATTCACTCACGCGCGCGCGCGCGCGCACACACACACACACACACACACACACACAGAGTTGAACATGTTTCTGTCTCGTCAGGAAAGGAGATGTTCGTTGAGAGACGGTTTCTCGCCAATGCTTTTGGGTGCTTGCCCTTTTCCCCCCGGAGAGTGAAGTGTATGCGCTTTTTGCCTAGGCTTCCGTACACACCCTTGAGAAGCCTTCCCTCAGCCAGAAACAAGCCGTGAGTTGAAAGAGGCGTTCCACACAGACCTCCTTCTCAGAGCGAAGCCTGTCACACTTTTCCTTGGTCCTCCACACGCACTTTAGAAAAACTTCCTCCGGGAAGCTATGAGTTGAAGGACGGGTTTCCTACAGCGGTTTTCCGTGGGGGTAAGGATATATGGCACTTGGCCTTAGGCTTCCACGCACACATTGGAAACGGCTTCTCTCTTCGTGAAACAAGATGTGCGCTGAACGTTGCGTTCTGCGCAGGCTTGCTTTTCACACATCAGCCGATGGTACTTTCCCTAGGCTTCCACACGCGCAGTGAGTATCCCTTCCCTAAACCTGAACCAAGACGCGGGGGAAAGCTGCCTTCTACACCACCTTCTTTTCCGAGTTTCGTATAGAACCCTTGCGTTGTGCTTCCACATCCACTTTTGTCACTGCTTCGATATATCCTCCGGAGAGGGGTTCGCTTGAAAGACGGTCTCCCTCCGTCACGCTTTCAAGGAGTTAAGGATAGGGCACTCTCCTTATGCTTGCACACGTCCACTTGCAATCTCGACTGACTTCATGACCCCGTCCATATGCTACGCTGAAAGTCCCATTGCGCGCGGCCTTGTTTCTAAGAGATGAGGACAGGGCACGGCACGTTCCTTGTGCTTCCACCACGACTATATAAAAGGCTCCCGTCTCCAAGGCAAAGGATGTCAGGTGCAAGACGGCTTCGCAAAAGCGAGGTTGCCTCTTAGAGGGCGGTCTACGGCGCTCTGCTGACGCTTCCACGCCTACATATGCAAACGCTTCTGGGCTCACGAAAGAAGACGTCCGTTGAAAGCTGCCTTGTACCCCGACGCGTTTCTCGGAGTTAGGTCCAGGGAACGGTCCCTGTGCGATCACACGCAGCCTTGAGATGGCTCAGCTCTTTTCGATCGTCAGGGAGGACGTTTCTCGGAGTTAGGTCCAGGGAAAGGTAGTAAAGCGTACGGCACTTTCATGATGCTTCCACACCCACTTTTGGAAATGCTTCTCTCTCCAGGATACCTGAAGATGCTAGTGGCGAGTCGCCGTAGACGCAGACTTGCTTTTCCCAGGTCAGTACATGGCACTCTCCTTATTCACTCACGCACGCGCGCGCGCGCGTGCCCTCACACACACACACACACACACACACACACACACACACACACAGAGTTGAACATGTTTCTGTCTCGTCAGGAAAGAAGGTGATCGTTGAGAGACGGTTTCTCGCCGATGCTTTTGGGTTCTTGCTTTTTTCCCCCCGGAGAGAGAAGTGTAGCCGCTTTTTCCCTAGGCTTCCGTACACACCCTTGAGAAGCCTTCCGTCAGCCAGAAACAAGCCATGAGTTGAAAGAGGCGTTCCACGCAGACCTCCTTCTCAGAGCGAAGCCTGTCACACTTTTCCTTGTGAAGTAAACTAGAGAGATACAAATACTTTCTCAATGATTGCTTTAACAAAAAAGGACTAAATATCCCAATCAGAAAACATAGACTGTAAAGAGGAAGCAAGACCCATCTCTATGCTGCCTACCAGAGAATCACTTCAGACCTAAAAATAAAAGCAGATTGGAAGTAATGGGACACAAAACCATTTATCATGCAAATGGAAGTGAAAAGAAAGTTGGAGTCGTAATATTTTTATGAGACAAAATAAACTGAATTGTGGGGAAGATGGCAGAGTAGAAGGACCCTAAACTCACCTCATCCCACAGATACAACTAGGTAACACTCACACCAGAGTCACCCAGAAATGGACCTTCAGATTTCCCCACAAAACTATACAACTAAATGGAGAGAGGGAATCACATCAAAGATGGTAGGAAGGACAAGGACTCTGTAGGAATCTAAAGCCCATATTTCTGACCACCAGAGGGAGGGAACCACAGTCACAGAGGGGCCAGAAACAAACTACTACACCGGGGAGCCTCTAAAGCGTAGAGACATCCTCATAGCTTATGGCTTTGAAAATCAGAAGGGATGACATTTGTGAGCGTATACAACCAGCAGACTTAAAGCTTGGAACTTTTAAAAATCAGCTGTCTCAGCTCTGAGAGAGCACAGAAGGTGATAGGAAGCTGAGATCTGTCCTTAAAGATTAAGCAGAGCAAAGAGTGTGGAGAAGCTTGGGTGAAGCAGGTTGAAAGGTGCTTGAGGATTAAACAAGGGAGACATAGTTCCTGAACTCAGAGTTTGCTAAGGGACTTGTCCAGGAACAAAGGAGCTGGCAGGTTCCATTTCCCTCTACGGCCCCTCATTATAAACACACACCTACCTGCAAGACCAAGCACAATCTAGCAATCACTAACTTGCATAAACCATGGCCCATCCCCACACCTACCACACCTGCTTCAGTCCCAGTGCTGTGGATACCCTCCCTGATAAGACCCACACAATCCTTGACAACAATATGTCTCCCCATCACCCACAGAACACGCATGCATCTTGTTAAAACAGCACACCCCATGTGTTGTGCACAATGACACAGTCCAGATCCAGTCTCTGTTGTTGCTATGCATTACCTTCAGAGGAGAACCAGCATCACCAAGTGAAAAATGTATGTTCTGCCCCGTATTTTCAAGAACAAGCAATATATCTGACCTTCCTAACAGAGAGATATTCTCTGAGAAGTAGGCCAAATGAGCAGACAGAGGACTATGTCCTAAACGAAAGAAGAGGACAAAGCCACAGCAAGAGACCTAAACAAAATGGATATAAGGAACAAGCCTGACAGAAAATTTAAGATAACAATTATAAAGATACTCACTGGGGAAATGAAAAGAGGGAGGACATCAGAAGGGGGAACATCATTGAGACTCTTAACAAAGAGATATGAAAGAAATAATCAGAGATGTGGAACACAAGAAATGAAATGAAGAATATACTAGATAGAATAATTAGCAGGATGGACGAAGCAGAGGAACAAATTAATGAACTAGAAGACAGTAATGGAAAGTAATCAAGCGGAACAAATGAGAGGAAAAAGAAGTATGCAAAAATGAGAAGAGACTTAGGGAATTCAGTGACTCCATCCAGTGTAACAACACCCACATGAGAGGGATCCCAGAAGGTGAAAAGGGGGAAAAGGGGGCAGAAAATCTATTTGACCAAAGAAGAGCTGAAAACTTAACCTAATCTGGTGAAGGAAACCTATACAAATCCATAAGGCATAGAGATCCCCTCCCACAAAATCAACCTAAGGAGGTCCACATCAAGATACATAGTAATCAAAATGGGAAAAGGTAGTGATAACGAAAAAACATTTAAAGCAGCAAGATAAAAGAAGACAGGTAACATGCAAGGGAAAGCCCATAAAGCTATCAGCTGCGTTTTCAGCAGAAACTATGCAGGACAGAAGAAAGTGGCGTTAAATATTCAAAGTGCTGAAGGAGAAAAATCTGCAGCAAGGAATAATTTATCCAGCAAGCCTATCCTTCAGAAAAGAACGGGAGAAAAAGAGTTTCTTAGCCACACAACCTAAAAGAGTTCATGACCACTAAATTAACTACAAAAAATATTGAAGGGGACACTATGAGTGGAAAAAAACCGTAAGTGAGAGTATGACAATAATGAATCAAGGAAGCAGTAAAAATAAGTATTTCTGTAAAAATCAGTTAAGGGATTCACAAAATAAAAGTATGTAAAATATGAAAACATATACCCTAACACATGAGGAGGAGTCAACAGTGGGTTTGAACTTAAACAGCATTCAACTTAATATGGACTGAAAAGGCTATATATAATCCAGGGGGTCACCACAAACCCAAACCTCTAATACACATGCAAAAGATAAAGGGAAAGAAATCCAAGAATATCATTAAAGAAAACGAGCAAACCATGAGAGAGAGAGCAAGAGAAGAAAGGATCAGAGAAAAACTACACAAAAAACTATGAAACAAGTAACAAAACATCAATAAATACATGTCTAATGATAATTAGTTTGACTGTAAATGGACTAAATGCTCCAAGCAAAAGAGCATGACAGAGTTTGTATATATATATAAAAGATTTCACACCTAAAGACACCTGCAGATGGAAATTAAGAGATGGAGAAACATTAATCATGCAAGTGGATGTCAAGAGAAGTCAGAGTAGCAATCCTTATATCAGACAAAATAGACTTTTTTAACATTGAAATTGAATTAGCCAACATAGAGTACACCAGTAATTTCAAATGTAGCGTTCCACAATTCATCAGTTGTGTATAACACCCAGTGTTCATCACATCACATGCATTCCTTAATGCCCATCACACAGTTACTCCATCTCCCCACCCACCTTTCCTCCAGCAACCCTCAGTTTGTTTCCAATAGTTGGGAACCTGTCATGGATTTTCTTCCTCTCTGGTTTCTTCGCATTCATTTTCCCTCCCTTCCCCTATGATCCTCTGTGCTGTTCCTTCTATTCCACATATGAGTAAAACCATATAATAATTGTTTTTCTCTGACTGACTTATTTTGCTCAGCATAATACCGTCCAGTGCCTTCCACATCGATATGCTAAATATTGATCCTTTCTGATGGCTGAGTCATATTCCATTGTATATGTATATACCATGTTTTCTTTATCCATTTATCTGTCGATGGATGTCTTGGTTCCTTCCACGGTTTGGCTATTGTGGACAATGTCGCTATAAACATTCGGGGTGCAGTTGCCCCTTCAGATCACTACATTTGTAGCTTTGGGGTAAATAAAATTGCTGGGTTGTAAGGGAGCTCTCTTTTAAGTTCTTGAGGAACCTCCATATTGTTTTCCAAAGTGGCTGTACCAGTTTTCATTCCCACTTAGAAGTGTAAGAGAGTTCCCCTTTCTCCTCACCAACATTTGTTTTTTCTTCGCTTGTTAATTTTTGCAATTCTGACTGGTGTGAAGTGGTATCTCATTGTCATTTGGATTTCTTTTTCCCCATGCCAAGTGATGTTGAGCAGTTTGTCATATGTCTGTTGGCCATTTGTGTGTCTTCTTTGGAGAAATATCTGTTCATATCTTCTGCCCATTTCTTGACTCGCTTATTTGTTTTTTGGGTGTTGAGTTTGGGTGTTGAACGGTAGTAAAGCGTACGGCACTTTCATGATGCTTCCACACCCACTTTTGGAAATGCTTCTCTCTCAAGGATACCTGAAGATGTTAGTGGAGAGTTGCCGTATACGCAGACTTGCTTTTCCCAGGTGAGTGCATGGCACATTCCTTATTCACTCACGCGCGCGCGCGCGCGCACACACACACACACACACACACACACACAGAGTTGAACATGTTTCTGTCTCGTCAGGAAAGGAGATGTTCGTTGAGAGACGGTTTCTCGCCAATGCTTTTGGGTGCTTGCCCTTTTCCCCCCGGAGAGTGAAGTGTATGCGCTTTTTGCCTAGGCTTCCGTACACACCCTTGAGAAGCCTTCCCTCAGCCAGAAACAAGCCGTGAGTTGAAAGAGGCGTTCCACACAGACCTCCTTCTCAGAGCGAAGCCTGTCACACTTTTCCTTGGTCCTCCACACGCACTTTAGAAAAACTTCCTCCGGGAAGCTATGAGTTGAAGGACGGGTTTCCTACAGCGGTTTTCCGTGGGGGTAAGGATATATGGCACTTGGCCTTAGGCTTCCACGCACACATTGGAAACGGCTTCTCTCTTCGTGAAACAAGATGTGCGCTGAACGTTGCGTTCTGCGCAGGCTTGCTTTTCACACATCAGCCGATGGTACTTTCCCTAGGCTTCCACACGCGCAGTGAGTATCCCTTCCCTAAACCTGAACCAAGACGCGGGGGAAAGCTGCCTTCTACACCACCTTCTTTTCCGAGTTTCGTATAGAACCCTTGCGTTGTGCTTCCACATCCACTTTTGTCACTGCTTCGATATATCCTCCGGAGAGGGGTTCGCTTGAAAGACGGTCTCCCTCCGTCACGCTTTCAAGGAGTTAAGGATAGGGCACTCTCCTTATGCTTGCACACGTCCACTTGCAATCTCGACTGACTTCATGACCCCGTCCATATGCTACGCTGAAAGTCCCATTGCGCGCGGCCTTGTTTCTAAGAGATGAGGACAGGGCACGGCACGTTCCTTGTGCTTCCACCACGACTATATAAAAGGCTCCCGTCTCCAAGGCAAAGGATGTCAGGTGCAAGACGGCTTCGCAAAAGCGAGGTTGCCTCTTAGAGGGCGGTCTACGGCGCTCTGCTGACGCTTCCACGCCTACATATGCAAACGCTTCTGGGCTCACGAAAGAAGACGTCCGTTGAAAGCTGCCTTGTACCCCGACGCGTTTCTCGGAGTTAGGTCCAGGGAACGGTCCCTGTGCGATCACACGCAGCCTTGAGATGGCTCAGCTCTTTTCGATCGTCAGGGAGGACGTTTCTCGGAGTTAGGTCCAGGGAAAGGTAGTAAAGCGTACGGCACTTTCATGATGCTTCCACACCCACTTTTGGAAATGCTTCTCTCTCCAGGATACCTGAAGATGCTAGTGGCGAGTCGCCGTAGACGCAGACTTGCTTTTCCCAGGTCAGTACATGGCACTCTCCTTATTCACTCACGCACGCGCGCGCGCGCGTGCCCTCACACACACACACACACACACACACACACACACACACACAGAGTTGAACATGTTTCTGTCTCGTCAGGAAAGAAGGTGATCGTTGAGAGACGGTTTCTCGCCGATGCTTTTGGGTTCTTGCTTTTTTCCCCCCGGAGAGAGAAGTGTAGCCGCTTTTTCCCTAGGCTTCCGTACACACCCTTGAGAAGCCTTCCGTCAGCCAGAAACAAGCCATGAGTTGAAAGAGGCGTTCCACGCAGACCTCCTTCTCAGAGCGAAGCCTGTCACACTTTTCCTTGTGAAGTAAACTAGAGAGATACAAATACTTTCTCAATGATTGCTTTAACAAAAAAGGACTAAATATCCCAATCAGAAAACATAGACTGTAAAGAGGAAGCAAGACACATCTCTATGCTGCCTACCAGAGAATCACTTCAGACCTAAAAATAAAAGCAGATTGGAAGTAATGGGACACAAAACCATTTATCATGCAAATGGAAGTGAAAAGAAAGTTGGAGTCGTAATATTTTTATGAGACAAAATAAACTGAATTGTGGGGAAGATGGCAGAGTAGAAGGACCCTAAACTCACCTCATCCCACAGATACAACTAGGTAACACTCACACCAGAGTCACCCAGAAATGGACCTTCAGATTTCCCCACAAAACTATACAACTAAATGGAGAGAGGGAATCACATCAAAGATGGTAGGAAGGACAAGGACTCTGTAGGAATCTAAAGCCCATATTTCTGACCACCAGAGGGAGGGAACCACAGTCACAGAGGGGCCAGAAACAAACTACTACACCGGGGAGCCTCTAAAGCGTAGAGACATCCTCATAGCTTATGGCTTTGAAAATCAGAAGGGATGACATTTGTGAGCGTATACAACCAGCAGACTTAAAGCTTGGAACTTTTAAAAATCAGCTGTCTCAGCTCTGAGAGAGCACAGAAGGTGATAGGAAGCTGAGATCTGTCCTTAAAGATTAAGCAGAGCAAAGAGTGTGGAGAAGCTTGGGTGAAGCAGGTTGAAAGGTGCTTGAGGATTAAACAAGGGAGACATAGTTCCTGAACTCAGAGTTTGCTAAGGGACTTGTCCAGGAACAAAGGAGCTGGCAGGTGCCATTTCCCTCTACGGCCCCTCATTATAAACACACACCTACCTGCAAGACCAAGCACAATCTAGCAATCACTAACTTGCATAAACCATGGCCCATCCCCACACCTACCACACCTGCTTCAGTCCCAGTGCTGTGGATACCCTCCCTAATAAGACCCACACAATCCTTGACAACAATATGTCTCCCCATCACCCACAGAACACGCATGCGTCTTGTTAAAACAGCACACCCCATGTGTTGTGCACAATGACACAGTCCAGATCCAGTCTCTGTTGTTGCTATGCATTACCTTCAGAGGAGAACCAGCATCACCAAGTGAAAAATGTATGTTCTGCCCCGTATTTTCAAGAACAAGCAATATATCTGACCTTCCTAACAGAGAGATATTCTCTGAGAAGTAGGCCAAATGAGCAGACAGAGGATTATGTCCTAAACGAAAGAAGAGGACAAAGCCACAGCAAGAGACCTAAACAAAATGGATATAAGGAACATGCCTGACAGAAAATTTAAGATAACAATTATAAAGATACTCACTGGGGAAATGAAAAGAGGGAGGACATCAGAAGGGGGAACATCATTGAGACTCTTAACAAAGAGATATGAAAGAAATAATCAGAGATGTGGAACACAAGAAATGAAATGAAGAATATACTAGATAGAATAATTAGCAGGATGGACGAAGCAGAGGAACAAATTAATGAACTAGAAGACAGTAATGGAAAGTAATCAAGCGGAACAAATGAGAGGAAAAAGAAGTATGCAAAAATGAGAAGAGACTTAGGGAATTCAGTGACTCCATCCAGTGTAACAACACCCACATGAGAGGGATCCCAGAAGGTGAAAAGGGGGAAAAGGGGGCAGAAAATCTATTTGACCAAAGAAGAGCTGAAAACTTAACCTAATCTGGTGAAGGAAACCTATACAAATCCATAAGGCATAGAGATCCCCTCCCACAAAATCAACCTAAGGAGGTCCACATCAAGATACATAGTAATCAAAATGGGAAAAGGTAGTGATAAAGAAAAAACATTTAAAGCAGCAAGATAAAAGAAGACAGGTAACATGCAAGGGAAAGCCCATAAAGCTATCAGCTGAGTTTTCAGCAGAAACTATGCAGGACAGAAGAAAGTGGCGTTAAATATTCAAAGTGCTGAAGGAGAAAAATCTGCAGCAAGGAATAATTTATCCAGCAAGCCTATCCTTCAGAAAAGAAGGGGAGAAAAAGAGTTTCTTAGCCACACAAACTAAAAGAGTTCATGACCACTATATTAACTACAAAAAATATTGAAGGGGACACTATGAGTGGAAAAAAATCGTAAGTGAGAGTATGACAATAATGAATCAAGGAAGCAGTAAAAATAAGTATTTCTGTAAAAATCAGTTAAGGGATTCACAAAATAAAAGTATGTAAAATATGAAAACATATACCCTAACACATGAGGAGGAGTCAACAGTGGGTTTGAACTTAAACAGCATTCAACTTAATATGGACTGAAAAGGCTATATATAATCCAGGGGGTCACCACAAACCCAAACCTCTAATACACATGCAAAAGATAAAGGGAAAGAAATCCAAGAATATCATTAAAGAAAACGAGCAAACCATGAGAGAGAGAGCAAGAGAAGAAAGGATCAGAGAAAAACTACACAAAAAACTATGAAACAAGTAACAAAACATCAATAAATACATGTCTAATGATAATTAGTTTGAATGTAAATGGACTAAATGCTCCAAGCAAAAGAGCATGACAGAGTTTGTATATATATATAAAAGATTTCACACCTAAAGACACCTGCAGATAGAAATTAAGAGATGGAGAAACATTAATCATGCAAGTGGATGTCAAAAGAAGTCAGAGTAGCAATCCTTATATCAGACAAAATAGACTTTTTTAACATTGAAATTGAATTAGCCAACATAGAGTACACCAGTAATTTCAAATGTAGCGTTCCACAATTCATCAGTTGTGTATAACACCCAGTGTTCATCACATCACATGCATTCCTTAATGCCCATCACACAGTTACTCCATCTCCCCACCCACCTTTCCTCCAGCAACCCTCAGTTTGTTTCCAATAGTTGGGAACCTGTCATGGATTTTTTTCCTCTCTGGTTTCTTCGCATTCATTTTCCCTCCCTTCCCCTATGATCCTCTGTGCTGTTCCTTCTATTCCACATATGAGTAAAACCATATAATAATTGTTTTTCTCTGACTGACTTATTTTGCTCAGCATAATACCCTCCAGTGCCTTCCACATCGATATGCTAAATATTGATCCTTTCTGATGGCTGAGTCATATTCCATTGTATATGTATATACCATGTTTTCTTTATTCATTTATCTGTCGATGGATGTCTTGGTTCCTTCCACGGTTTGGCTATTGTGGACAATGTCGCTATAAACATTCGGGGTGCAGTTGCCCCTTCAGATCACTACATTTGTAGCTTTGGGGTAAATAAAATTGCTGGGTTGTAAGGGAGCTCACTTTTAAGTTCTTGAGGAACCTCCATATTGTTTTCCAAAGTGGCTGTACCAGTTTTCATTCCCACTTAGAAGTGTAAGAGAGTTCCCCTTTCTCCTCACCAACATTTGTTATTTCTTCGCTTGTTAACTTTTGCAATTCTGACTGGTATGAAGTGGTATCTCATTGTCATTTGGATTTCTTTTTCCCCATGCCAAGTGATGTTGAGCAGTTTGTCAAATGTCTGTTGGCCATTTGTGTGTCTTCTTTGGAGAAATATCTGTTCATATCTTCTGCCCATTTCTTGACTCGCTTATTTGTTTTTTGGGTGTTGAGTTTGGGTGTTGAACGGTAGTAAAGCGTACGGCACTTTCATGATGCTTCCACACCCACTTTTGGAAATGCTTCTCTCTCAAGGATACCTGAAGATGTTAGTGGAGAGTTGCCGTATACGCAGACTTGCTTTTCCCAGGTGAGTGCATGGCACATTCCTTATTCACTCACGCGCGCGCGCGCGCACACACACACACACACACACACACACACAGAGTTGAACATGTTTCTGTCTCGTCAGGAAAGGAGGTGTTCGTTGAGAGACGGTTTCTCGCCAATGCTTTTGGGTGCTTGCCCTTTTCCCCCCGGAGAGAGAAGTGTATGCGCTTTTTGCCTAGGCTTCCGTACACACCCTTGAGAAGCCTTCCCTCAGCCAGAAACAAGCCGTGAGTTGAAAGAGGCGTTCCACACAGACCTCCTTCTCAGAGCGAAGCCTGTCACACTTTTCCTTGGGCCTCCACACGCACTTTAGAAAAACTTCCTCCGGGAAGCTGTGAGTTGAACGACGGGTTTCCTACAGCGGTTTTCCGTGGGGGTAAGGATATATGGCACTTGGCCTTAGGCTTCCACGCACACATTGGAAAGGCTTCTCTCTTCGTGAAACAAGATGTGCGCTGAACGTTGCGTTCTGCGCAGGCTTGCTTTTCACACATCAGCCCATGGTACTTTCCCTAGGCTTCCACACGCGCAGTGAGTATCCCTTCCCTAAACCTGAACCAAGACGCGGGGGAAAGCTGCCTTCTACACCACCTTCTTTTCCGAGTTTCGTATAGAACCCTTGCGTTGTGCTTCCACATCCACTTTTGTCACTGCTTCGATATATCCTCCGGAGAGGGGTTCGCTTGAAAGACGGTCTCCCTCCGTCACGCTTTCAAGGAGTTAAGGATAGGGCACTCTCCTTATGCCTGCACACGTCCACTTGCAATCTCGACTGACTTCATGACCCCGTCCAATGCTACGCTGAAAGTCCCATTGCGCGCGGCCTTGTTTCTAAGAGATGAGGACAGGGCACGGCACGTTCCTTGTGCTTCCACCACGACTATATAAAAGGCTCCCGTCTCCAAGGCAAAGGATGTCAGGTGCAAGACGGCTTCTCAAAAGCGAGGTTGCCTCTTAGAGGGCGGTCTACGGCGCTCTGCTGACGCTTCCACGCCTACATATGCAAACGCTTCTGGGCTCACGAAAGAAGACGTCCGTTGAAAGCTGCCTTGTACCCCGACGCGTTTCTCGGAGTTAGGTCCAGGGAACGGTCCCCGTGCGATCACACGCAGCCTTGAGATGGCTCAGCTCTTTTCGATCGTCAGGGAGGACGTTTCTCGGAGTTAGGTCCAGGGAAAGGTAGTAAAGCGTACGGCACTTTCATGATGCTTCCACACCCACTTTTGGAAATGCTTCTCTCTCCAGGATACCTGAAGATGCTAGTGGCGAGTCGCCATAGACGCAGACTTGCTTTTCCCAGGTCAGTACATGGCACTCTCCTTATTCACTCACGCACGCGCGCGCGCGCGTGCCCTCACACACACACACACACACACACACACACACACACACACACACACACAGAGTTGAACATGTTTCTGTCTCGTCAGGAAAGAAGGTGATCGTTGAGAGACGGTTTCTCGCCGATGCTTTTGGGTTCTTGCTTTTTTCCCCCCGGAGAGAGAAGTGTAGCCGCTTTTTCCCTAGGCTTCCGTACACACCCTTGAGAAGCCTTCCGTCAGCCAGAAACAAGCCATGAGTTGAAAGAGGCGTTCCACGCAGACCTCCTTCTCAGAGCGAAGCCTGTCACACTTTTCCTTGTGAAGTAAACTAGAGAGATACAAATACTTTCTCAATGATTGCTTTAACAAAAAAGGACTAAATATCCCAATCAGAAAACATAGACTGTAAAGAGGAAGCAAGACCCATCTCTATGCTGCCTACCAGAGAATCACTTCAGACCTAAAAATAAAAGCAGATTGGAAGTAATGGGACACAAAACCATTTATCATGCAAATGGAAGTGAAAAGAAAGTTGGAGTCGTAATATTTTTATGAGACAAAATAAACTGAATTGTGGGGAAGATGGCAGAGTAGAAGGACCCTAAACTCACCTCATCCCACAGATACAACTAGGTAACACTCACACCAGAGTCACCCAGAAATGGACCTTCAGATTTCCCCACAAAACTATACAACTAAATGGAGAGAGGGAATCACATCAAAGATGGTAGGAAGGACAAGGACTCTGTAGGAATCTAAAGCCCATATTTCTGACCACCAGAGGGAGGGAACCACAGTCACAGAGGGGCCAGAAACAAACTACTACACCGGGGAGCCTCTAAAGCGTAGAGACATCCTCATAGCTTATGGCTTTGAAAATCAGAAGGGATGACATTTGTGAGCGTATACAACCAGCAGACTTAAAGCTTGGAACTTTTAAAAATCAGCTGTCTCAGCTCTGAGAGAGCACAGAAGGTGATAGGAAGCTGAGATCTGTCCTTAAAGATTAAGCAGAGCAAAGAGTGTGGAGAAGCTTGGGTGAAGCAGGTTGAAAGGTGCTTGAGGATTAAACAAGGGAGACATAGTTCCTGAACTCAGAGTTTGCTAAGGGACTTGTCCAGGAACAAAGGAGCTGGCAGGTGCCATTTCCCTCTACGGCCCCTCATTATAAACACACACCTACCTGCAAGACCAAGCACAATCTAGCAATCACTAACTTGCATAAACCATGGCCCATCCCCACACCTACCACACCTGCTTCAGTCCCAGTGCTGTGGATACCCTCCCTGATAAGACCCACACAATCCTTGACAACAATATGTCTCCCCATCACCCACAGAACACGCATGCATCTTGTTAAAACAGCACACCCCATGTGTTGTGCACAATGACACAGTCCAGATCCAGTCTCTGTTGTTGCTATGCATTACCTTCAGAGGAGAACCAGCATCACCAAGTGAAAAATGTATGTTCTGCCCCGTATTTTCAAGAACAAGCAATATATCTGACCTTCCTAACAGAGAGATATTCTCTGAGAAGTAGGCCAAATGAGCAGACAGAGGACTATGTCCTAAACGAAAGAAGAGGACAAAGCCACAGCAAGAGACCTAAACAAAATGGATATAAGGAACATGCCTGACAGAAAATTTAAGATAACAATTATAAAGATACTCACTGGGGAAATGAAAAGAGGGAGGACATCAGAAGGGGGAACATCATTGAGACTCTTAACAAAGAGATATGAAAGAAATAATCAGAGATGTGGAACACAAGAAATGAAATGAAGAATATACTAGATAGAATAATTAGCAGGATGGACGAAGCAGAGGAACAAATTAATGAACTAGAAGACAGTAATGGAAAGTAATCAAGCGGAACAAATGAGAGGAAAAAGAAGTATGCAAAAATGAGAAGAGACTTAGGGAATTCAGTGACTCCATCCAGTGTAACAACACCCACATGAGAGGGATCCCAGAAGGTGAAAAGGGGGAAAAGGGGGCAGAAAATCTATTTGACCAAAGAAGAGCTGAAAACTTAACCTAATCTGGTGAAGGAAACCTATACAAATCCATAAGGCATAGAGATCCCCTCCGACAAAATCAACCTAAGGAGGTCCACATCAAGATACATAGTAATCAAAATGGGAAAAGGTAGTGATAAAGAAAAAACATTTAAAGCAGCAAGATAAAAGAAGACAGGTAACATGCAAGGGAAAGCCCATAAAGCTATCAGCAGAGTTTTCAGCAGAAACTATGCAGGACAGAAGAAAGTGGCGTTAAATATTCAAAGTGATGAAGGAGAAAAATCTGCAGCAAGGAATAATTTATCCAGCAAGCCTATCCTTCAGAAAAGAAGGGGAGAAAAAGAGTTTCTTAGCCACACAAACTAAAAGAGTTCATGACCACTAAATTAACTACAAAAAATATTGAAGGGGACACTATGAGTGGAAAAAAATCGTAAGTGAGAGTATGACAATAATGAATCAAGGAAGCAGTAAAAATAAGTATTTCTGTAAAAATCAGTTAAGGGATTCACAAAATAAAAGTATGTAAAATATGAAAACATATACCCTAACACATGAGGAGGAGTCAACAGTGGGTTTGAACTTAAACAGCATTCAACTTAATATGGACTGAAAAGGCTATATATAATCCAGGGGGTCACCACAAACCCAAACCTCTAATACACATGCAAAAGATAAAGGGAAAGAAATCCAAGAATATCATTAAAGAAAACGAGCAAACCATGAGAGAGAGAGCAAGAGAAGAAAGGATCAGAGAAAAACTACACAAAAAACTATGAAACAAGTAACAAAACATCAATAAATACATGTCTAATGATAATTAGTTTGAATGTAAATGGACTAAACGCTCCAAGCAAAAGAGCATGACAGAGTTTGTATATATATATAAAAGATTTCACACCTAAAGACACCTGCAGATGGAAATTAAGAGATGGAGAAACATTAATCATGCAAGTGGATGTCAAAAGAAGTCAGAGTAGCAATCCTTATATCAGACAAAATAGACTTTTTTAACATTGAAATTGAATTAGCCAACATAGAGTACACCAGTAGTTTCAAATGTAGCGTTCCACAATTCATCAGTTGTGTATAACACCCAGTGTTCATCACATCGCATGCATTCCTTAATGCCCATCACACAGTTACTCCATCTCCCCACCCACCTTTCCTCCAGCAACCCTCAGTTTGTTTCCAGTAGTTAGGAACCTGTCATGGATTTTCTTCCTCTCTGGTTTCTTCGCATTCATTTTCCCTCCCTTCCCCTATGATCCTCTGTGCTGTTCCTTCTATTCCACATATGAGTAAAACCATATAATAATTGTTTTTCTCTGACTGACTTATTTTGCTCAGCATAATACCCTCCAGTGCCTTCCACATCGATATGCTAAATATTGATCCTTTCTGATGGCTGAGTCACATTCCTTTGTATATGTATATACCATGTTTTCTTTATCTATTTATCTGTCGATGGATGTCTTGGTTCCTTCCACGGTTTGGCTATTGTGGACAATGTCGCTATAAACATTTGGGGTGCAGTTGCCCCTTCAGATCACTACATTTGTAGCTTTGGGGTAAATAAAATTGCTGGGGTGTAAGGGAGCTCTGTTTTAACTTCTTGAGGAACCTCCATATTGTTTTCCAAAGTGGCTGTACCAGTTTTCATTCCCACTTAGAAGTGTAAGAGAGTTCCCCTTTCTCCTCACCAACATTTGTTATTTCTTCGCTTGTTAATTTTTGCAATTCTGACTGGTGTGAAGTGGTATCTCATTGTCATTTGGATTTCTTTTTCCCCTTGCCAAGTGCTGTTGAGCAGTTTCTCATATGTCTGTTGGCCCTTTGTGTGTCTTCTTTGGAGAAATACCTGTTCATATCTTCTGCCCATTTCTTGACTCGCTTATTTGTTTTTTGGGTGTTGAGTTTGGGTGTTGAACGGTAGTAAAGCGTACGGCACTTTCATGATGCTTCCACACCCACTTTTGGAAATGCTTCTCTCTCAAGGATACCTGAAGATGTTAGTGGAGAGTTGCCGTATACGCAGACTTGCTTTTCCCAGGTGAGTGCATGGCACATTCCTTATTCACTCACGCGCGCGCGCGCGCGCACACACACACACACACACACACAGAGAGTTGAACATGTTTCTGTCTCGTCAGGAATGGAGGTGTTCGTTGAGAGACGGTTTCTCGCCAATGCTTTTGGGTGCTTGCCCTTTTCCCCCCGGAGAGTGAAGTGTATGCGCTTTTTCCGTAGGCTTCAGTACACACTCTTGAGAAGCCTTCCGTCAGTCAGAAACAGGCCGTGAGTTGAAAGAGGCGTTCCACACAGACCTCCTTCTCAGAGCGAAGCCTGTCACACTTTTCCTTGGGCCTCCACACGCACTTTAGAAAAACTTACTCCGGGAAGCTGTGAGTTGAACGACGGGTTTCCTACAGCGGTTTTCCGTGGGGGTAAGGATATATGGCACTTGGCCTTAGGCTTCCAAGCACACATTGGAAACGGCTTCTCTCTTCGTGAAACAAGATGTGCGCTGAACGTTGCGTTCTGCGCAGGCTTGCTTTTCACACATCAGCCGATGGTACTTTCCCTAGGCTTCCACACGCGCAGTGAGTATCCCTTCCCTAAACCTGAACCAAGACGCGGGGGAAAGCTGCCTTCTACACCACCTTCTTTTCCGAGTTTCGTATAGAACCCTTGCGTTGTGCTTCCACATCCACTTTTGTCACTGCTTCGATATATCCTCCGGAGAGGGGTTCGCTTGAAAGACGGTCTCCCTCCGTCACGCTTTCAAGGAGTTAAGGATAGGGCACTCTCCTTATGCTTGCACACGTCCACTTGCAATCTCGACTGACTTCATGACCCCGTCCATATGCTACGCTGAAAGTCCCATTGCGCGCGGCCTTGTTTCTAAGAGATGAGGACAGGGCACGGCACGTTCCTTGTGCTTCCACCACGACTATATAAAAGGCTCCCGTCTCCAAGGCAAAGGATGTCATGTGCAAGACGGCTTCGCAAAAGCGAGGTTGCCTCTTAGAGGGCGGTCAACGGCGCTCTGCTGACGCTTCCACGCCTACATATGCAAACGCTTCTGGGCTCACGAAAGAAGACGTCCGTTGAAAGCTGCCTTGTACCCCGACGCGTTTCTCGGAGTTAGGTCCAGGGAACGGTCCCTGTGCGATCACACGCAGCCTTGAGATGGCTCAGCTCTTTTCGATCGTCAGGGAGGACGTTTCTCGGAGTTAGGTCCAGGGAAAGGTAGTAAAGCGTACGGCACTTTCATGATGCTTCCACACCCACTTTTGTAAATGCTTCTCTCTCCAGGATACCTGAAGATGCTAGTGGCGAGTCGCCGTAGACGCAGACTTGCTTTTCCCAGGTCAGTACATGGCACTCTCCTTATTCACTCACGCACGCGCGCGCGCGCGTGCCCTCACACAGACACAGACACACACACACACACACACACACACACACACACACACACACACAGAGTTGAACATGTTTCTGTCTCGTCAGGAAAGAAGGTGATCGTTGAGAGACGGTTTCTCGCCGATGCTTTTGGGTTCTTGCTTTTTTCCCCCCGGAGAGAGAAGTGTAGCCGCTTTTTCCCTAGGCTTCCGTACACACCCTTGAGAAGCCTTCCGTCAGCCAGAAACAAGCCATGAGTTGAAAGAGGCGTTCCACGCAGACCTCCTTCTCAGAGCGAAGCCTGTCACACTTTTCCTTGTGAAGTAAACTAGAGAGATACAAATACTTTCTCAATGATTGCTTTAACAAAAAAGGACTAAATATCCCAATCAGAAAACATAGACTGTAAAGAGGAAGCAAGACCCATCTCTATGCTGCCTACCAGAGAATCACTTCAGACCTAAAAATAAAAGCAGATTGGAAGTAATGGGACACAAAACCATTTATCATGCAAATGGAAGTGAGAAGAAAGTTGGAGTCGTAATATTTTTATGAGACAAAATAAACTCAATTGTGGGGAAGATGGCAGAGTAGAAGGACCCTAAACTCACCTCATCCCACAGATACAACTAGGTAACACTCACACCAGAGTCACCCAGAAATGGACCTTCAGATTTCCCCACAAAACTATACAACTAAATGGAGAGAGGGAATCACATTAAAGATGGTAGGAAGGACAAGGACTCTGTAGGAATCTAAAGCCCATATTTCTGACCACCAGAGGGAGGGAACCACAGTCACAGAGGGGCCAGAAACAAACTACTACACCGGGGAGCCTCTAAAGCGTAGAGACATCCTCATAGCTTATGGCTTTGAAAATCAGAAGGGATGACATTTGTGAGCGTATACAACCAGCAGACTTAAAGCTTGGAACTTTTAAAAATCAGCTGTCTCAGCTCTGAGAGAGCACAGAAGGTGATAGGAAGCTGAGATCTGTCCTTAAAGATTAAGCAGAACAAAGAGTGTGGAGAAGCTTGGGTGAAGCAGGTTGAAAGGTGCTTGAGGATTAAACAAGGGAGACATAGTTCCTGAACTCAGAGTTTGCTAAGGGACTTGTCCAGGAACAAAGGAGCTGGCAGGTGCCATTTCCCTCTACGGCCCCTCATTATAAACACACACCTACCTGCAAGACCAAGCACAATCTAGCAATCACTAACTTGCATAAACCATGGCCCATCCCCACACCTACCACACCTGCTTCAGTCCCAGTGCTGTGGATAACCTCCCTGATAAGACCCACACAATCCTTGACAACAATATGTCTCCCCATCACCCACAGAACACGCATGCGTCTTGTTAAAACAGCACACCCCATGTGTTGTGCACAATGACACAGTCCAGATCCAGTCTCTGTTGTTGCTATGCATTACCTTCAGAGGAGAACCAGCATCACCAAGTGAAAAATGTATGTTCTGCCCCGTATTTTCAAGAACAAGCAATATATCTGACCTTCCTAACAGAGAGATATTCTCTGAGAAGTAGGCCAAATGAGCAGACAGAGGACTATGTCCTAAATGAAAGAAGAGGACAAAGCCACAGCAAGAGACCTAAACAAAATGGATATAAGGAACATGCCTGACAGAAAATTTAAGATAACAATTATAAAGATACTCACTGGGGAAATGAAAAGAGGGAGGACATCAGAAGGGGGAACATCATTGAGACTCTTAACAAAGAGATATGAAAGAAATAATCAGAGATGTGGAACACAAGAAATGAAATGAAGAATATACTAGATAGAATAATTAGCAGGATGGACGAAGCAGAGGAACAAATTAATGAACTAGAAGACAGTAATGGAAAGTAATCAAGCGGAACAAATGAGAGGAAAAAGAAGTATGCAAAAATGAGAAGAGACTTAGGGAATTCAGTGACTCCATCCAGTGTAACAACACCCACATGAGAGGGATCCCAGAAGGTGAAAAGGGGGAAAAGGGGGCAGAAAATCTATTTGACCAAAGAAGAGCTGAAAACTTAACCTAATCTGGTGAAGGAAACCTATACAAATCCATAAGGCATAGAGATCCCCTCCCACAAAATCAACCTAAGGAGGTCCACATCAAGATACATAGTAATCAAAATGGGAAAAGGTAGTGATAAAGAAAAAACATTTAAAGCAGCAAGATAAAAGAAGACAGTTAACATGCAAGGGAAAGCCCATAAATCTATCAGCTGAGTTTTCAGCAGAAACTATGCAGGACAGAAGAAAGTGGCGTTAAATATTCAAAGTGCTGAATGAGAAAAATCTGCAGCAAGGAATAATTTATCCAGCAAGCCTATCCTTCAGAAAAGAAGGGGAGAAAAAGAGTTTCTTAGCCACACAAACTAAAAGAGTTCATGACCACTAAATTAACTACAAAAAATATTGAAGGGGACAGTATGAGTGGAAAAAAATCGTAAGTGAGAGTATGACAATAATGAATCAAGGAAGCAGTAAAAATAAGTATTTCTGTAAAAATCAGTTAAGGGATTCACAAAATAAAAGTATGTAAAATATGAAAACATATACCCTAACACATGAGGAGGAGTCAACAGTGGGTTTGAACTTAAACAGCATTCAACTTAATATAGACTGAAAAGGCTATATATAATCCAGGGGGTCACCACAAACCCAAACCTCTAATACACATGCAAAAGATAAAGGGAAAGAAATCCAAGAATATCATTAAAGAAAACGAGCAAACCATGAGAGAGAGAGCAAGAGAAGAAAGGATCAGAGAAAAACTACACAAAAAACTATGAAACAAGTAACAAAACATCAATAAATACATGTCTAATGATAATTAGTTTGAATGTAAATGGACTAAATGCTCCAAGCAAAAGAGCATGACAGAGTTTGTATATATATATAAAAGATTTCACACCTAAAGACACCTGCAGATGGAAATTAAGAGATGGAGAAACATTAATCATGCAAGTGGATGTCAAAAGAAGTCAGAGTAGCAATCCTTATATCAGACAAAATAGACTTTTTTAACATTGAAATTGAATTAGCCAACATAGAGTACACCAGTAGTTTCAAATGTAGCGTTCCACAATTCATCAGTTGTGTATAACACCCAGTGTTCATCACATCACATGCATTCCTTAATGCCCATCACACAGTTACTCCACCTCCCCACCCACTTTTCCTCCAGCAACCCTCAGTTGGTTTCCAATAGTTAGGAACCTGTCATGGATTTTCTTCCTCTCTGGTTTCTTCGCATTCATTTTCCCTCCCTTCCCCTATGATCCTCTGTGCTGTTCCTTCTATTCCACATATGAGTAAAACCATATAATAATTGTTTTACTCTGACTGACTTATTTTGCTCAGCATAATACCCTCCAGTGCCATCCACATCGATATGCTAAATATTGATCCTTTCTGATGGCTGAGTCATATTCCTTTGTATATGTGTATACCATGTTTTCTTTATCCATTTATCTGTCGATGGATGTCTTGGTTCCTTCCACGGTTTGGCTATTGTGGACAATGTCGCTATAAACATTTGGGGTGCAGTTGCCCCTTCAGATCACTACATTTGTAGCTTTGGGGTAAATAAAATTGCTGGGTTGTAAGGGAGCTCTGTTTTAACTTCTTGAGGAACCTCCATATTGTTTTCCAAAGTGGCTGTACCAGTTTTCATTCCCACTTAGAAGTGTAAGAGAGTTCCCCTTTCTCCTCACCAACATTTGTTATTTCTTCGCTTGTTAATTTTTGCAATTCTGACTGGTGTGAAGTGGTATCTCATTGTCATTTGGATTTCTTTTTCCCCATGCCAAGTGCTGTTGAGCAGTTTCTCATATGTCTGTTGGCCATTTGTGTGTCTTCTTTGGAGAAATACCTGTTCATATCTTCTGCCCATTTCTTGACTCGGTTATTTGTATTTTGGGTGTTGAGTTTGGGTGTTGAACGGTAGTAAAGCGTACGGCACTTTCATGATGCTTCCACACCCACTTTTGGAAATGCTTCTCTCTCAAGGATACCTGAAGATGTTAGTGGAGAGTTGCCGTATACGCAGACTTGCTTTTCCCAGGTGAGTGCATGGCACATTCCTTATTCACTCACGCGCGCGCGCGCGCGCGCACACACACACACACACACACAGAGTTGAACATGTTTCTGTCTCGTCAGGAAAGGAGGTGTTCGTTGAGAGACGGTTTCTCGCCAATGCTTTTGGGTGCTTGCCCTTTTCCCCCCGGAGAGTGAAGTGTATGCGCTTTTTCCGTAGGCTTCCGTACACACCCTTGAGAAGCCTTCCCTCAGCCAGAAACAAGCCGTGAGTTGAAAGAGGCGTTCCACACAGACCTCCTTCTCAGAGCGAAGCCTGTCACACTTTTCCTTGGGCCTCCACACGCACTTTAGAAAAACTTCCTCCGGGAAGCTGTGAGTTGAACGACGGGTTTCCTACAGCGGTTTTCCGTGGGGGTAAGGATATATGGCACTTGGCCTTAGGCTTCCACGCACACATTGGAAACGGCTTCTCTCTTCGTGAAACAAGATGTGCGCTGAACGTTGCGTTCTGCGCAGGCTTGCTTTTCACACATCAGCCGATGGTACTTTCCCTAGGCTTCCACACGCGCAGTGAGTATCCCTTCCCTAAACCTGAACCAAGACGCGGGGGAAAGCTGCCTTCTACACCACCTTCTTTTCCGAGTTTCGTATAGAACCCTTGCATTGTGCTTCCACATCCACTTTTGTCACTGCTTCGATATATCCTCCGGAGAGGGGTTCGCTTGAAAGACGGTCTCCCTCTGTCACGCTTTCAAGGAGTTAAGGATAGGGCACTCTCCTTATGCCTGCACACGTCCACTTGCAATCTCGACTGACTTCATGACCCCGTCCATATGCTACGCTGAAAGTCCCATTGCGCGCGGCCTTGTTTCTAAGAGATGAGGACAGGGCACGGCACGTTCCTTGTGCTTCCACCACGACTATATAAAAGGCTCCCGTCTCCAAGGCAAAGGATGTCAGGTGCAAGACGGCTTCGCAAAAGCGAGGTTGCCTCTTAGAGGGCGGTCTACGGGGCTCTCCTGACGCTTCCACGCCTACATATGCAAACGCTTCTGGGCTCACGAAAGAAGACGTCCGTTGAAAGCTGCCTTGTACCCCGACGCCTTTTCCGGAGTTAGGTCCAGGGAACGGTCCCTGTGCGATCACACGCAGCCTTGAGATGGCTCAGCTCTTTTCGATCGTCAGGGAGGACGTTTCTCGGAGTTAGGTCCAGGGAAAGGTAGTAAAGCGTACGGCACTTTCATGATGCTTCCACACCCACTTTTGGAAATGCTTCTCTCTCCAGGATACCTGAAGATGCTAGTGGCGAGTCGCCGTAGACGCAGACTTGCTTTTCCCAGGTCAGTACATGGCACTCTCCTTATTCACTCACGCACGCGCGCGCGCGCGTGCCCTCACACACACACACACACACACACACAGAGTTGAACATGTTTCTGTCTCGTCAGGAAAGAAGGTGATCGTTGAGAGACGGTTTCTCGCCGATGCTTTTGGGTTCTTGCTTTTTTCCCCCCGGAGAGAGAAGTGTAGCCGCTTTTTCCCTAGGCTTCCGTACACACCCTTGAGAAGCCTTCCGTCAGCCAGAAACAAGCCATGAGTTGAAAGAGGCGTTCCACGCAGACCTCCTTCTCAGAGCGAAGCCTGTCACACTTTTCCTTGTGAAGTAAACTAGAGAGATACAAATACTTTCTCAATGATTGCTTTAACAAAAAAGGACTAAATATCCCAATCAGAAAACATAGACTGTAAAGAGGAAGCAAGACCCATCTCTATGCTGCCTAGCAGAGAATCACTTCAGACCTAAAAATAAAAGCAGATTGGAAGTAATGGGACACAAAACCATTTATCATGCAAATGGAAGTGAAAAGAAAGTTGGAGTCGTAATATTTTTATGAGACAAAATAAACTGAATTGTGGGGAAGATGGCAGAGTAGAAGGACCCTAAACTCACCTCATCCCACAGATACAACTAGGTAACACTCACACCAGAGTCACCCAGAAATGGACCTTCAGATTTCCCCACAAAACTATACAACTAAATGGAGAGAGGGAATCACATCAAAGATGGTAGGAAGGACAAGGACTCTGTAGGAATCTAAAGCCCATATTTCTGACCACCAGAGGGAGGGAACCACAGTCACAGAGGGGCCAGAAACAAACTACTACACCGGGGAGCCTCTAAAGCGTAGAGACATCCTCATAGCTTATGGCTTTGAAAATCAGAAGGGATGACATTTGTGAGCGTATACAACCAGCAGACTTAAAGCTTGGAACTTTTAAAAATCAGCTGTCTCAGCTCTGAGAGAGCACAGAAGGTGATAGGAAGCTGAGATCTGTCCTTAAAGATTAAGCAGAGCAAAGAGTGTGGAGAAGCTTGGGTGAAGCAGGTTGAAAGGTGCTTGAGGATTAAACAAGGGAGACATAGTTCCTGAACTCAGAGTTTGCTAAGGGACTTGTCCAGGAACAAAGGAGCTGGCAGGTTCCATTTCCCTCTACGGCCCCTCATTATAAACACACACCTACCTGCAAGACCAAGCACAATCTAGCAATCACTAACTTGCATAAACCATGGCCCATCCCCACACCTACCACACCTGCTTCAGTCCCAGTGCTGTGGATACCCTCCCTGATAAGACCCACACAATCCTTGACAACAATATGTCTCCCCATCACCCACAGAACACGCATGCATCTTGTTAAAACAGCACACCCCATGTGTTGTGCACAATGACACAGTCCAGATCCAGTCTCTGTTGTTGCTATGCATTACCTTCAGAGGAGAACCAGCATCACCAAGTGAAAAATGTATGTTCTGCCCCGTATTTTCAAGAACAAGCAATATATCTGACCTTCCTAACAGAGAGATATTCTCTGAGAAGTAGGCCAAATGAGCAGACAGAGGACTATGTCCTAAACGAAAGAAGAGGACAAAGCCACAGCAAGAGACCTAAACAAAATGGATATAAGGAACAAGCCTGACAGAAAATTTAAGATAACAATTATAAAGATACTCACTGGGGAAATGAAAAGAGGGAGGACATCAGAAGGGGGAACATCATTGAGACTCTTAACAAAGAGATATGAAAGAAATAATCAGAGATGTGGAACACAAGAAATGAAATGAAGAATATACTAGATAGAATAATTAGCAGGATGGACGAAGCAGAGGAACAAATTAATGAACTAGAAGACAGTAATGGAAAGTAATCAAGCGGAACAAATGAGAGGAAAAAGAAGTATGCAAAAATGAGAAGAGACTTAGGGAATTCAGTGACTCCATCCAGTGTAACAACACCCACATGAGAGGGATCCCAGAAGGTGAAAAGGGGGAAAAGGGGGCAGAAAATCTATTTGACCAAAGAAGAGCTGAAAACTTAACCTAATCTGGTGAAGGAAACCTATACAAATCCATAAGGCATAGAGATCCCCTCCCACAAAATCAACCTAAGGAGGTCCACATCAAGATACATAGTAATCAAAATGGGAAAAGGTAGTGATAACGAAAAAACATTTAAAGCAGCAAGATAAAAGAAGACAGGTAACATGCAAGGGAAAGCCCATAAAGCTATCAGCTGCGTTTTCAGCAGAAACTATGCAGGACAGAAGAAAGTGGCGTTAAATATTCAAAGTGCTGAAGGAGAAAAATCTGCAGCAAGGAATAATTTATCCAGCAAGCCTATCCTTCAGAAAAGAACGGGAGAAAAAGAGTTTCTTAGCCACACAACCTAAAAGAGTTCATGACCACTAAATTAACTACAAAAAATATTGAAGGGGACACTATGAGTGGAAAAAAACCGTAAGTGAGAGTATGACAATAATGAATCAAGGAAGCAGTAAAAATAAGTATTTCTGTAAAAATCAGTTAAGGGATTCACAAAATAAAAGTATGTAAAATATGAAAACATATACCCTAACACATGAGGAGGAGTCAACAGTGGGTTTGAACTTAAACAGCATTCAACTTAATATGGACTGAAAAGGCTATATATAATCCAGGGGGTCACCACAAACCCAAACCTCTAATACACATGCAAAAGATAAAGGGAAAGAAATCCAAGAATATCATTAAAGAAAACGAGCAAACCATGAGAGAGAGAGCAAGAGAAGAAAGGATCAGAGAAAAACTACACAAAAAACTATGAAACAAGTAACAAAACATCAATAAATACATGTCTAATGATAATTAGTTTGACTGTAAATGGACTAAATGCTCCAAGCAAAAGAGCATGACAGAGTTTGTATATATATATAAAAGATTTCACACCTAAAGACACCTGCAGATGGAAATTAAGAGATGGAGAAACATTAATCATGCAAGTGGATGTCAAGAGAAGTCAGAGTAGCAATCCTTATATCAGACAAAATAGACTTTTTTAACATTGAAATTGAATTAGCCAACATAGAGTACACCAGTAATTTCAAATGTAGCGTTCCACAATTCATCAGTTGTGTATAACACCCAGTGTTCATCACATCACATGCATTCCTTAATGCCCATCACACAGTTACTCCATCTCCCCACCCACCTTTCCTCCAGCAACCCTCAGTTTGTTTCCAATAGTTGGGAACCTGTCATGGATTTTCTTCCTCTCTGGTTTCTTCGCATTCATTTTCCCTCCCTTCCCCTATGATCCTCTGTGCTGTTCCTTCTATTCCACATATGAGTAAAACCATATAATAATTGTTTTTCTCTGACTGACTTATTTTGCTCAGCATAATACCGTCCAGTGCCTTCCACATCGATATGCTAAATATTGATCCTTTCTGATGGCTGAGTCATATTCCATTGTATATGTATATACCATGTTTTCTTTATCCATTTATCTGTCGATGGATGTCTTGGTTCCTTCCACGGTTTGGCTATTGTGGACAATGTCGCTATAAACATTCGGGGTGCAGTTGCCCCTTCAGATCACTACATTTGTAGCTTTGGGGTAAATAAAATTGCTGGGTTGTAAGGGAGCTCTCTTTTAAGTTCTTGAGGAACCTCCATATTGTTTTCCAAAGTGGCTGTACCAGTTTTCATTCCCACTTAGAAGTGTAAGAGAGTTCCCCTTTCTCCTCACCAACATTTGTTTTTTCTTCGCTTGTTAATTTTTGCAATTCTGACTGGTGTGAAGTGGTATGTCATTGTCATTTGGATTTCTTTTTCCCCATGCCAAGTGATGTTGAGCAGTTTGTCATATGTCTGTTGGCCATTTGTGTGTCTTCTTTGGAGAAATATCTGTTCATATCTTCTGCCCATTTCTTGACTCGCTTATTTGTTTTTTGGGTGTTGAGTTTGGGTGTTGAACGGTAGTAAAGCGTACGGCACTTTCATGATGCTTCCACACCCACTTTTGGAAATGCTTCTCTCTCAAGGATACCTGAAGATGTTAGTGGAGAGTTGCCGTATACGCAGACTTGCTTTTCCCAGGTGAGTGCATGGCACATTCCTTATTCACTCACGCGCGCGCGCGCGCGCACACACACACACACACACACACACACACAGAGTTGAACATGTTTCTGTCTCGTCAGGAAAGGAGATGTTCGTTGAGAGACGGTTTCTCGCCAATGCTTTTGGGTGCTTGCCCTTTTCCCCCCGGAGAGTGAAGTGTATGCGCTTTTTGCCTAGGCTTCCGTACACACCCTTGAGAAGCCTTCCCTCAGCCAGAAACAAGCCGTGAGTTGAAAGAGGCGTTCCACACAGACCTCCTTCTCAGAGCGAAGCCTGTCACACTTTTCCTTGGTCCTCCACACGCACTTTAGAAAAACTTCCTCCGGGAAGCTATGAGTTGAAGGACGGGTTTCCTACAGCGGTTTTCCGTGGGGGTAAGGATATATGGCACTTGGCCTTAGGCTTCCACGCACACATTGGAAACGGCTTCTCTCTTCGTGAAACAAGATGTGCGCTGAACGTTGCGTTCTGCGCAGGCTTGCTTTTCACACATCAGCCGATGGTACTTTCCCTAGGCTTCCACACGCGCAGTGAGTATCCCTTCCCTAAACCTGAACCAAGACGCGGGGGAAAGCTGCCTTCTACACCACCTTCTTTTCCGAGTTTCGTATAGAACCCTTGCGTTGTGCTTCCACATCCACTTTTGTCACTGCTTCGATATATCCTCCGGAGAGGGGTTCGCTTGAAAGACGGTCTCCCTCCGTCACGCTTTCAAGGAGTTAAGGATAGGGCACTCTCCTTATGCTTGCACACGTCCACTTGCAATCTCGACTGACTTCATGACCCCGTCCATATGCTACGCTGAAAGTCCCATTGCGCGCGGCCTTGTTTCTAAGAGATGAGGACAGGGCACGGCACGTTCCTTGTGCTTCCACCACGACTATATAAAAGGCTCCCGTCTCCAAGGCAAAGGATGTCAGGTGCAAGACGGCTTCGCAAAAGCGAGGTTGCCTCTTAGAGGGCGGTCTACGGCGCTCTGCTGACGCTTCCACGCCTACATATGCAAACGCTTCTGGGCTCACGAAAGAAGACGTCCGTTGAAAGCTGCCTTGTACCCCGACGCGTTTCTCGGAGTTAGGTCCAGGGAACGGTCCCTGTGCGATCACACGCAGCCTTGAGATGGCTCAGCTCTTTTCGATCGTCAGGGAGGACGTTTCTCGGAGTTAGGTCCAGGGAAAGGTAGTAAAGCGTACGGCACTTTCATGATGCTTCCACACCCACTTTTGGAAATGCTTCTCTCTCCAGGATACCTGAAGATGCTAGTGGCGAGTCGCCGTAGACGCAGACTTGCTTTTCCCAGGTCAGTACATGGCACTCTCCTTATTCACTCACGCACGCGCGCGCGCGCGTGCCCTCACACACACACACACACACACACACACACACACACACACAGAGTTGAACATGTTTCTGTCTCGTCAGGAAAGAAGGTGATCGTTGAGAGACGGTTTCTCGCCGATGCTTTTGGGTTCTTGCTTTTTTCCCCCCGGAGAGAGAAGTGTAGCCGCTTTTTCCCTAGGCTTCCGTACACACCCTTGAGAAGCCTTCCGTCAGCCAGAAACAAGCCATGAGTTGAAAGAGGCGTTCCACGCAGACCTCCTTCTCAGAGCGAAGCCTGTCACACTTTTCCTTGTGAAGTAAACTAGAGAGATACAAATACTTTCTCAATGATTGCTTTAACAAAAAAGGACTAAATATCCCAATCAGAAAACATAGACTGTAAAGAGGAAGCAAGACACATCTCTATGCTGCCTACCAGAGAATCACTTCAGACCTAAAAATAAAAGCAGATTGGAAGTAATGGGACACAAAACCATTTATCATGCAAATGGAAGTGAAAAGAAAGTTGGAGTCGTAATATTTTTATGAGACAAAATAAACTGAATTGTGGGGAAGATGGCAGAGTAGAAGGACCCTAAACTCACCTCATCCCACAGATACAACTAGGTAACACTCACACCAGAGTCACCCAGAAATGGACCTTCAGATTTCCCCACAAAACTCTACAACTAAATGGAGAGAGGGAATCACATCAAAGATGGTAGGAAGGACAAGGACTCTGTAGGAATCTAAAGCCCATATTTCTGACCACCAGAGGGAGGGAACCACAGTCACAGAGGGGCCAGAAACAAACTACTACACCGGGGAGCCTCTAAAGCGTAGAGACATCCTCATAGCTTATGGCTTTGAAAATCAGAAGGGATGACATTTGTGAGCGTATACAACCAGCAGACTTAAAGCTTGGAACTTTTAAAAATCAGCTGTCTCAGCTCTGAGAGAGCACAGAAGGTGATAGGAAGCTGAGATCTGTCCTTAAAGATTAAGCAGAGCAAAGAGTGTGGAGAAGCTTGGGTGAAGCAGGTTGAAAGGTGCTTGAGGATTAAACAAGAGAGACATAGTTCCTGAACTCAGAGTTTGCTAAGGGACTTGTCCAGGAACAAAGGAGCTGGCAGGTGCCATTTCCCTCTACGGCCCCTCATTATAAACACACACCTACCTGCAAGACCAAGCACAATCTAGCAATCACTAACTTGCATAAACCATGGCCCATCCCCACACCTACCACACCTGCTTCAGTCCCAGTGCTGTGGATACCCTCCCTAATAAGACCCACACAATCCTTGACAACAATATGTCTCCCCATCACCCACAGAACACGCATGCGTCTTGTTAAAACAGCACACCCCATGTGTTGTGCACAATGACACAGTCCAGATCCAGTCTCTGTTGTTGCTATGCATTACCTTCAGAGGAGAACCAGCATCACCAAGTGAAAAATGTATGTTCTGCCCCGTATTTTCAAGAACAAGCAATATATCTGACCTTCCTAACAGAGAGATATTCTCTGAGAAGTAGGCCAAATGAGCAGACAGAGGATTATGTCCTAAACGAAAGAAGAGGACAAAGCCACAGCAAGAGACCTAAACAAAATGGATATAAGGAACATGCCTGACAGAAAATTTAAGATAACAATTATAAAGATACTCACTGGGGAAATGAAAAGAGGGAGGACATCAGAAGGGGGAACATCATTGAGACTCTTAACAAAGAGATATGAAAGAAATAATCAGAGATGTGGAACACAAGAAATGAAATGAAGAATATACTAGATAGAATAATTAGCAGGATGGACGAAGCAGAGGAACAAATTAATGAACTAGAAGACAGTAATGGAAAGTAATCAAGCGGAACAAATGAGAGGAAAAAGAAGTATGCAAAAATGAGAAGAGACTTAGGGAATTCAGTGACTCCATCCAGTGTAACAACACCCACATGAGAGGGATCCCAGAAGGTGAAAAGGGGGAAAAGGGGGCAGAAAATCTATTTGACCAAAGAAGAGCTGAAAACTTAACCTAATCTGGTGAAGGAAACCTATACAAATCCATAAGGCATAGAGATCCCCTCCCACAAAATCAACCTAAGGAGGTCCACATCAAGATACATAGTAATCAAAATGGGAAAAGGTAGTGATAAAGAAAAAACATTTAAAGCAGCAAGATAAAAGAAGACAGGTAACATGCAAGGGAAAGCCCATAAAGCTATCAGCTGAGTTTTCAGCAGAAACTATGCAGGACAGAAGAAAGTGGCGTTAAATATTCAAAGTGCTGAAGGAGAAAAATCTGCAGCAAGGAATAATTTATCCAGCAAGCCTATCCTTCAGAAAAGAAGGGGAGAAAAAGAGTTTCTTAGCCACACAAACTAAAAGAGTTCATGACCACTAAATTAACTACAAAAAATATTGAAGGGGACACTATGAGTGGAAAAAAATCGTAAGTGAGAGTATGACAATAATGAATCAAGGAAGCAGTAAAAATAAGTATTTCTGTAAAAATCAGTTAAGGGATTCACAAAATAAAAGTATGTAAAATATGAAAACATATACCCTAACACATGAGGAGGAGTCAACAGTGGGTTTGAACTTAAACAGCATTCAACTTAATATGGACTGAAAAGGCTATATATAATCCAGGGGGTCACCACAAACCCAAACCTCTAATACACATGCAAAAGATAAAGGGAAAGAAATCCAAGAATATCATTAAAGAAAACGAGCAAACCATGAGAGAGAGAGCAAGAGAAGAAAGGATCAGAGAAAAACTACACAAAAAACTATGAAACAAGTAACAAAACATCAATAAATACATGTCTAATGATAATTAGTTTGAATGTAAATGGACTAAATGCTCCAAGCAAAAGAGCATGACAGAGTTTGTATATATATATAAAAGATTTCACACCTAAAGACACCTGCAGATAGAAATTAAGAGATGGAGAAACATTAATCATGCAAGTGGATGTCAAAAGAAGTCAGAGTAGCAATCCTTATATCAGACAAAATAGACTTTTTTAACATTGAAATTGAATTAGCCAACATAGAGTACACCAGTAATTTCAAATGTAGCGTTCCACAATTCATCAGTTGTGTATAACACCCAGTGTTCATCACATCACATGCATTCCTTAATGCCCATCACACAGTTACTCCATCTCCCCACCCACCTTTCCTCCAGCAACCCTCAGTTTGTTTCCAATAGTTGGGAACCTGTCATGGATTTTTTTCCTCTCTGGTTTCTTCGCATTCATTTTCCCTCCCTTCCCCTATGATCCTCTGTGCTGTTCCTTCTATTCCACATATGAGTAAAACCATATAATAATTGTTTTTCTCTGACTGACTTATTTTGCTCAGCATAATACCCTCCAGTGCCTTCCACATCGATATGCTAAATATTGATCCTTTCTGATGGCTGAGTCATATTCCATTGTATATGTATATACCATGTTTTCTTTATTCATTTATCTGTCGATGGATGTCTTGGTTCCTTCCACGGTTTGGCTATTGTGGACAATGTCGCTATAAACATTCGGGGTGCAGTTGCCCCTTCAGATCACTACATTTGTAGCTTTGGGGTAAATAAAATTGCTGGGTTGTAAGGGAGCTCACTTTTAAGTTCTTGAGGAACCTCCATATTGTTTTCCAAAGTGGCTGTACCAGTTTTCATTCCCACTTAGAAGTGTAAGAGAGTTCCCCTTTCTCCTCACCAACATTTGTTATTTCTTCGCTTGTTAACTTTTGCAATTCTGACTGGTATGAAGTGGTATCTCATTGTCATTTGGATTTCTTTTTCCCCATGCCAAGTGATGTTGAGCAGTTTGTCAAATGTCTGTTGGCCATTTGTGTGTCTTCTTTGGAGAAATATCTGTTCATATCTTCTGCCCATTTCTTGACTCGCTTATTTGTTTTTTGGGTGTTGAGTTTGGGTGTTGAACGGTAGTAAAGCGTACGGCACTTTCATGATGCTTCCACACCCACTTTTGGAAATGCTTCTCTCTCAAGGATACCTGAAGATGTTAGTGGAGAGTTGCCGTATACGCAGACTTGCTTTTCCCAGGTGAGTGCATGGCACATTCCTTATTCACTCACGCGCGCGCGCGCGCACACACACACACACACACACACACACACAGAGTTGAACATGTTTCTGTCTCGTCAGGAAAGGAGGTGTTCGTTGAGAGACGGTTTCTCGCCAATGCTTTTGGGTGCTTGCCCTTTTCCCCCCGGAGAGTGAAGTGTATGCGCTTTTTGCCTAGGCTTCCGTACACACCCTTGAGAAGCCTTCCCTCAGCCAGAAACAAGCCGTGAGTTGAAAGAGGCGTTCCACACAGACCTCCTTCTCAGAGCGAAGCCTGTCACACTTTTCCTTGGGCCTCCACACGCACTTTAGAAAAACTTCCTCCGGGAAGCTGTGAGTTGAACGACGGGTTTCCTACAGCGGTTTTCCGTGGGGGTAAGGATATATGGCACTTGGCCTTAGGCTTCCACGCACACATTGGAAAGGCTTCTCTCTTCGTGAAACAAGATGTGCGCTGAACGTTGCGTTCTGCGCAGGCTTGCTTTTCACACATCAGCCCATGGTACTTTCCCTAGGCTTCCACACGCGCAGTGAGTATCCCTTCCCTAAACCTGAACCAAGACGCGGGGGAAAGCTGCCTTCTACACCACCTTCTTTTCCGAGTTTCGTATAGAACCCTTGCGTTGTGCTTCCACATCCACTTTTGTCACTGCTTCGATATATCCTCCGGAGAGGGGTTCGCTTGAAAGACGGTCTCCCTCCGTCACGCTTTCAAGGAGTTAAGGATAGGGCACTCTCCTTATGCCTGCACACGTCCACTTGCAATCTCGACTGACTTCATGACCCCGTCCAATGCTACGCTGAAAGTCCCATTGCGCGCGGCCTTGTTTCTAAGAGATGAGGACAGGGCACGGCACGTTCCTTGTGCTTCCACCACGACTATATAAAAGGCTCCCGTCTCCAAGGCAAAGGATGTCAGGTGCAAGACGGCTTCTCAAAAGCGAGGTTGCCTCTTAGAGGGCGGTCTACGGCGCTCTGCTGACGCTTCCACGCCTACATATGCAAACGCTTCTGGGCTCACGAAAGAAGACGTCCGTTGAAAGCTGCCTTGTACCCCGACGCGTTTCTCGGAGTTAGGTCCAGGGAACGGTCCCCGTGCGATCACACGCAGCCTTGAGATGGCTCAGCTCTTTTCGATCGTCAGGGAGGACGTTTCTCGGAGTTAGGTCCAGGGAAAGGTAGTAAAGCGTACGGCACTTTCATGATGCTTCCACACCCACTTTTGGAAATGCTTCTCTCTCCAGGATACCTGAAGATGCTAGTGGCGAGTCGCCATAGACGCAGACTTGCTTTTCCCAGGTCAGTACATGGCACTCTCCTTATTCACTCACGCACGCGCGCGCGCGCGTGCCCTCACACACACACACACACACACACACACACACACACACACACACACACACAGAGTTGAACATGTTTCTGTCTCGTCAGGAAAGAAGGTGATCGTTGAGAGACGGTTTCTCGCCGATGCTTTTGGGTTCTTGCTTTTTTCCCCCCGGAGAGAGAAGTGTAGCCGCTTTTTCCCTAGGCTTCCGTACACACCCTTGAGAAGCCTTCCGTCAGCCAGAAACAAGCCATGAGTTGAAAGAGGCGTTCCACGCAGACCTCCTTCTCAGAGCGAAGCCTGTCACACTTTTCCTTGTGAAGTAAACTAGAGAGATACAAATACTTTCTCAATGATTGCTTTAACAAAAAAGGACTAAATATCCCAATCAGAAAACATAGACTGTAAAGAGGAAGCAAGACCCATCTCTATGCTGCCTACCAGAGAATCACTTCAGACCTAAAAATAAAAGCAGATTGGAAGTAATGGGACACAAAACCATTTATCATGCAAATGGAAGTGAAAAGAAAGTTGGAGTCGTAATATTTTTATGAGACAAAATAAACTGAATTGTGGGGAAGATGGCAGAGTAGAAGGACCCTAAACTCACCTCATCCCACAGATACAACTAGGTAACACTCACACCAGAGTCACCCAGAAATGGACCTTCAGATTTCCCCACAAAACTATACAACTAAATGGAGAGAGGGAATCACATCAAAGATGGTAGGAAGGACAAGGACTCTGTAGGAATCTAAAGCCCATATTTCTGACCACCAGAGGGAGGGAACCACAGTCACAGAGGGGCCAGAAACAAACTACTACACCGGGGAGCCTCTAAAGCGTAGAGACATCCTCATAGCTTATGGCTTTGAAAATCAGAAGGGATGACATTTGTGAGCGTATACAACCAGCAGACTTAAAGCTTGGAACTTTTAAAAATCAGCTGTCTCAGCTCTGAGAGAGCACAGAAGGTGATAGGAAGCTGAGATCTGTCCTTAAAGATTAAGCAGAGCAAAGAGTGTGGAGAAGCTTGGGTGAAGCAGGTTGAAAGGTGCTTGAGGATTAAACAAGGGAGACATAGTTCCTGAACTCAGAGTTTGCTAAGGGACTTGTCCAGGAACAAAGGAGCTGGCATGTGCCATTTCCCTCTACGGCCCCTCATTATAAACACACACCTACCTGCAAGACCAAGCACAATCTAGCAATCACTAACTTGCATAAACCATGGCCCATCCCCACACCTACCACACCTGCTTCAGTCCCAGTGCTGTGGATACCCTCCCTGATAAGACCCACACAATCCTTGACAACAATATGTCTCCCCATCACCCACAGAACACGCATGCATCTTGTTAAAACAGCACACCCCATGTGTTGTGCACAATGACACAGTCCAGATCCAGTCTCTGTTGTTGCTATGCATTACCTTCAGAGGAGAACCAGCATCACCAAGTGAAAAATGTATGTTCTGCCCCGTATTTTCAAGAACAAGCAATATATCTGACCTTCCTAACAGAGAGATATTCTCTGAGAAGTAGGCCAAATGAGCAGACAGAGGACTATGTCCTAAACGAAAGAAGAGGACAAAGCCACAGCAAGAGACCTAAACAAAATGGATATAAGGAACATGCCTGACAGAAAATTTAAGATAACAATTATAAAGATACTCACTGGGGAAATGAAAAGAGGGAGGACATCAGAAGGGGGAACATCATTGAGACTCTTAACAAAGAGATATGAAAGAAATAATCAGAGATGTGGAACACAAGAAATGAAATGAAGAATATACTAGATAGAATAATTAGCAGGATGGACGAAGCAGAGGAACAAATTAATGAACTAGAAGACAGTAATGGAAAGTAATCAAGCGGAACAAATGAGAGGAAAAAGAAGTATGCAAAAATGAGAAGAGACTTAGGGAATTCAGTGACTCCATCCAGTGTAACAACACCCACATGAGAGGGATCCCAGAAGGTGAAAAGGGGGAAAAGGGGGCAGAAAATCTATTTGACCAAAGAAGAGCTGAAAACTTAACCTAATCTGGTGAAGGAAACCTATACAAATCCATAAGGCATAGAGATCCCCTCCGACAAAATCAACCTAAGGAGGTCCACATCAAGATACATAGTAATCAAAATGGGAAAAGGTAGTGATAAAGAAAAAACATTTAAAGCAGCAAGATAAAAGAAGACAGGTAACATGCAAGGGAAAGCCCATAAAGCTATCAGCAGAGTTTTCAGCAGAAACTATGCAGGACAGAAGAAAGTGGCGTTAAATATTCAAAGTGCTGAAGGAGAAAAATCTGCAGCAAGGAATAATTTATCCAGCAAGCCTATCCTTCAGAAAAGAAGGGGAGAAAAAGAGTTTCTTAGCCACACAAACTAAAAGAGTTCATGACCACTAAATTAACTACAAAAAATATTGAAGGGGACACTATGAGTGGAAAAAAATCGTAAGTGAGAGTATGACAATAATGAATCAAGGAAGCAGTAAAAATAAGTATTTCTGTAAAAATCAGTTAAGGGATTCACAAAATAAAAGTATGTAAAATATGAAAACATATACCCTAACACATGAGGAGGAGTCAACAGTGGGTTTGAACTTAAACAGCATTCAACTTAATATGGACTGAAAAGGCTATATATAATCCAGGGGGTCACCACAAACCCAAACCTCTAATACACATGCAAAAGATAAAGGGAAAGAAATCCAAGAATATCATTAAAGAAAACGAGCAAACCATGAGAGAGAGAGCAAGAGAAGAAAGGATCAGAGAAAAACTACACAAAAAACTATGAAACAAGTAACAAAACATCAATAAATACATGTCTAATGATAATTAGTTTGAATGTAAATGGACTAAACGCTCCAAGCAAAAGAGCATGACAGAGTTTGTATATATATATAAAAGATTTCACACCTAAAGACACCTGCAGATGGAAATTAAGAGATGGAGAAACATTAATCATGCAAGTGGATGTCAAAAGAAGTCAGAGTAGCAATCCTTATATCAGACAAAATAGACTTTTTTAACATTGAAATTGAATTAGCCAACATAGAGTACACCAGTAGTTTCAAATGTAGCGTTCCACAATTCATCAGTTGTGTATAACACCCAGTGTTCATCACATCGCATGCATTCCTTAATGCCCATCACACAGTTACTCCATCTCCCCACCCACCTTTCCTCCAGCAACCCTCAGTTTGTTTCCAGTAGTTAGGAACCTGTCATGGATTTTCTTCCTCTCTGGTTTCTTCGCATTCATTTTCCCTCCCTTCCCCTATGATCCTCTGTGCTGTTCCTTCTATTCCACATATGAGTAAAACCATATAATAATTGTTTTTCTCTGACTGACTTATTTTGCTCAGCATAATACCCTCCAGTGCCTTCCACATCGATATGCTAAATATTGATCCTTTCTGATGGCTGAGTCACATTCCTTTGTATATGAATATACCATGTTTTCTTTATCTATTTATCTGTCGATGGATGTCTTGGTTCCTTCCACGGTTTGGCTATTGTGGACAATGTCGCTATAAACATTTGGGGTGCAGTTGCCCCTTCAGATCACTACATTTGTAGCTTTGGGGTAAATAAAATTGCTGGGGTGTAAGGGAGCTCTGTTTTAACTTCTTGAGGAACCTCCATATTGTTTTCCAAAGTGGCTGTACCAGTTTTCATTCCCACTTAGAAGTGTAAGAGAGTTCCCCTTTCTCCTCACCAACATTTGTTTTTTCTTCGCTTGTTAATTTTTGCAATTCTGACTGGTGTGAAGTGGTATGTCATTGTCATTTGGATTTCTTTTTCCCCATGCCAAGTGATGTTGAGCAGTTTGTCATATGTCTGTTGGCCATTTGTGTGTCTTCTTTGGAGAAATATCTGTTCATATCTTCTGCCCATTTCTTGACTCGCTTATTTGTTTTTTGGGTGTTGAGTTTGGGTGTTGAACTGTAGTAAAGCGTACGGCACTTTCATGATGCTTCCACACCCACTTTTGGAAATGCTTCTCTCTCAAGGATACCTGAAGATGTTAGTGGAGAGTTGTCGTATACGCAGACTTGCTTTTCCCAGGTGAGTGCATGGCACATTCCTTATTCACTCACGCGCGCGCGCGCGCGCACACACACACACACACACACACACACACACAGAGTTGAACATGTTTCTGTCTCGTCAGGAAAGGAGATGTTCGTTGAGAGACGGTTTCTCGCCAATGCTTTTGGGTGCTTGCCCTTTTTCCCCCGGAGAGTGAAGTGTATGCGCTTTTTGCCTAGGCTTCCGTACACACCCTTGAGAAGCCTTCCCTCAGCCAGAAACAAGCCGTGAGTTGAAAGAGGCGTTCCACACAGACCTCCTTCTCAGAGCGAAGCCTGTCACACTTTTCCTTGGGCCTCCACACGCACTTTAGAAAAACTTCCTCCGGGAAGCTATGAGTTGAAGGACGGGTTTCCTACAGCGGTTTTCTGTGGGGGTAAGGATATATGGCACTTGGCCTTAGGCTTCCACGCACACATTGGAAACGGCTTCTTTCTTTGTGAAACAAGATTTGCGCTGAACGTTGCGTTCTGCGCAGGCTTGCTTTTCACACATCAGCCGATGGTACTTTCCCTAGGCTTCCACACGCGCAGTGAGTATCCCTTCCCTAAACCTGAACCAAGACGCGGGGGAAAGCTGCCTTCTACACCACCTTCTTTTCCGAGTTTCGTATAGAACCCTTGCGTTGTGCTTCCACATCCACTTTTGTCACTGCTTCGATATATCCTCCGGAGAGGGGTTCGCTTGAAAGACGGTCTCCCTCCGTCACGCTTTCAAGGAGTTAAGGATAGGGCACTCTCCTTATGCTTGCACACGTCCACTTGCAATCTCGACTGACTTCATGACCCCGTCCATATGCTACGCTGAAACTCCCATTGCGCGCGGCCTTGTTTCTAAGAGATGAGGACAGGGCACGGCACGTTCCTTGTGCTTCCACCACGACTATATAAAAGGCTCCCGTCTCCAAGGCAAAGGATGTCAGGTGCAAGACGGCTTCGCAAAAGCGAGGTTGCCTCTTAGAGGGCGGTCTACGGCGCTCTGCTGACGCTTCCACGCCTACATATGCAAACGCTTCTGGGCTCACGAAAGAAGACGTCCGTTGAAAGCTGCCTTGTACCCCGACGCGTTTCTCGGAGTTAGGTCCAGGGAACGGTCCCTGTGCGATCACACGCAGCCTTGAGATGGCTCAGCTCTTTTCGATCGTCAGGGAGGACGTTTCTCGGAGTTAGGTCCAGGGAAAGGTAGTAAAGCGTACGGCACTTTCATGATGCTTCCACACCCACTTTTGGAAATGCTTCTCTCTCCAGGATACCTGAAGATGCTAGTGGCGAGTCGCCGTAGACGCAGACTTGCTTTTCCCAGGTCAGTACATGGCACTCTCCTTATTCACTCACGCACGCGCGCGCGCGCGTGCCCTCACACACACACACACACACACACACACACACACACACACACACACACACACAGAGTTGAACCTGTTTCTGTCTCGTCAGGAAAGAAGGTGATCGTTGAGAGACGGTTTCTCGCCGATGCTTTTGGGTTCTTGCTTTTTTCCCCCCGGAGAGAGAAGTGTAGCCGCTTTTTCCCTAGGCTTCCGTACACACCCTTGAGAAGCCTTCCGTCAGCCAGAAACAAGCCATGAGTTGAAAGAGGCGTTCCACGCAGACCTCCTTCTCAGAGCGAAGCCTGTCACACTTTTCCTTGTGAAGTAAACTAGAGAGATACAAATATTTTCTCAATGATTGCTTTAACAAAAAAGGACTAAATATCCCAATCAGAAAACATAGACTGTAAAGAGGAAGCAAGACCCATCTCTATGCTGCCTAGCAGAGAATCACTTCAGACCTAAAAATAAAAGCAGATTGGAAGTAATGGGACACAAAACCATTTATCATGCAAATGGAAGTGAAAAGAAAGTTGGAGTCGTAATATTTTTATGAGACAAAATAAACTGAATTGTGGGGAAGATGGCAGAGTAGAAGGACCCTAAACTCACCTCATCCCACAGATACAACTAGGTAACACTCACACCAGAGTCACCCAGAAATGGACCTTCAGATTTCCCCACAAAACTATACAACTAAATGGAGAGAGGGAATCACATCAAAGATGGTAGGAAGGACAAGGACTCTGTAGGAATCTAAAGCCCATATTTCTGACCACCAGAGGGAGGGAACCACAGTCACAGAGGGGCCAGAAACAAACTACTACACCGGGGAGCCTCTAAAGCGTAGAGACATCCTCATAGCTTATGGCTTTGAAAATCAGAAGGGATGACATTTGTGAGCGTATACAACCAGCAGACTTAAAGCTTGGAACTTTTAAAAATCAGCTGTCTCAGCTCTGAGAGAGCACAGAAGGTGATAGGAAGCTGAGATCTGTCCTTAAAGATTAAGCAGAGCAAAGAGTGTGGAGAAGCTTGGGTGAAGCAGGTTGAAAGGTGCTTGAGGATTAAACAAGGGAGACATAGTTCCTGAACTCAGAGTTTGCTAAGGGACTTGTCCAGGAACAAAGGAGCTGGCAGGTGCCATTTCCCTCTACGGCCCCTCATTATAAACACACACCTACCTGCAAGACCAAGCACAATCTAGCAATCACTAACTTGCATAAACCATGGCCCATCCCCACACCTACCACACCTGCTTCAGTCCCAGTGCTGTGGATACCCTCCCTGATAAGACCCACACAATCCTTGACAACAATATGTCTCCCCATCACCCACAGAACACGCATGCATCTTGTTAAAACAGCACACCCCATGTGTTGTGCACAATGACACAGTCCAGATCCAGTCTCTGTTGTTGCTATGCATTACCTTCAGAGGAGAACCAGCATCACCAAGTGAAAAATGTATGTTCTGCCCCGTATTTTCAAGAACAAGCAATATATCTGACCTTCCTAACAGAGAGATATTCTCTGAGAAGTAGGCCAAATGAGCAGACAGAGGACTATGTCCTAAACGAAAGAAGAGGACAAAGCCACAGCAAGAGACCTAAACAAAATGGATATAAGGAACATGCCTGACAGAAAATTTAAGATAACAATTATAAAGATACTCACTGGGGAAATGAAAAGAGGGAGGACATCAGAAGGGGGAACATCATTGAGACTCTTAACAAAGAGATATGAAAGAAATAATCAGAGATGTGGAACACAAGAAATGAAATGAAGAATATACTAGATAGAATAATTAGCAGGATGGACGAAGCAGAGGAACAAATTAATGAACTAGAAGACAGTAATGGAAAGTAATCAAGCGGAACAAATGAGAGGAAAAAGAAGTATGCAAAAATGAGAAGAGACTTAGGGAATTCAGTGACTCCATCCAGTGTAACAACACCCACATGAGAGGGATCCCAGAAGGTGAAAAGGGGGAAAAGGGGGCAGAAAATCTATTTGACCAAAGAAGAGCTGAAAACTTAACCTAATCTGGTGAAGGAAACCTATACAAATCCATAAGGCATAGAGATCCCCTCCCACAAAATCAACCTAAGGAGGTCCACATCAAGATACATAGTAATCAAAATGGGAAAAGGTAGTGATAAAGAAAAAACATTTAAAGCAGCAAGATAAAAGAAGACAGGTAACATGCAAGGGAAAGCCCATAAAGCTATCAGCTGAGTTTTCAGCAGAAACTATGCAGGGCAGAAGAAAGTGGCGTTAAATATTCAAAGTGATGAAGGAGAAAAATCTGCAGCAAGGAATAATTTATCCAGCAAGCCTATCCTTCAGAAAAGAAGGGGAGAAAAAGAGTTTCTTAGCCACACAAACTAAAAGAGTTCATGACCACTAAATTAACTACAAAAAATATTCAAGGGGACACTATGAGTGGAAAAAAATCGTAAGTGAGAGTATGACAATAATGAATCAAGGAAGCAGTAAAAATAAGTATTTCTGTAAAAATCAGTTAAGGGATTCACAAAATAAAAGTATGTAAAATATGAAAACATATACCCTAACACATGAGGAGGAGTCAACAGTGGGTTTGAACTTAAACAGCATTCAACTTAATATAGACTGAAAAGGCTATATATAATCCAGGGGGTCACCACAAACCCAAACCTCTAATACACATGCAAAAGATAAAGGGAAAGAAATCCAAGAATATCATTAAAGAAAACGAGCAAACCATGAGAGAGAGAGCAAGAGAAGAAAGGATCAGAGAAAAACTACACAAAAAACTATGAAACAAGTAACAAGACATCAATAAATACATGTCTAATGATAATTAGTTTGAATATAAATGGACTAAACGCTCCAAGCAAAAGAGCATGACAGAGTTTGTATATATATATAAAAGATTTCACACCTAAAGACACCTGCAGATGGAAATTAAGAGATGGAGAAACATTAATCATGCAAGTGGATGTCAAAAGAAGTCAGAGTAGCAATCCTTATATCAGACAAAATAGACTTTTTTAACATTGAAATTGAATTAGCCAACATAGAGTACACCAGTAATTTCAAATGTAGCGTTCCACAATTCATCAGTTGTGTATAACACCCAGTGTTCACCACATCACATGCATTCCTTAATGCCCATCACACAGTTACTCCATCTCCCCACCCACCTTTCCTCCAGCAACCCTCAGTTTGTTTCCAATAGCTGGGAACCTGTCATGGATTTTCTTCCTCTCTGGTTTCTTCGCATTCATTTTCCCTCCCTTCCCCTATGATCCTCTGTGCTGTTCCTTCTATTCCACATATGAGTAAAACCATATAATAATTGTTTTTCTCTGACTGACTTATTTTGCTCAGCATAATACCCTCCAGTGCCATCCACATCGATATGCTAAATATTGATCCTTTCTGATGGCTGAGTCACATTCCTTTGTATATGTATATACCATGTTTTCTTTATCCATTTATCTGTCGATGGATCTCTTGGTTCCTTCCACGGTTTGGCTATTGTGGACAATGTCGCTATAAACATTCGGGGTGCAGTTGCCCCTTCAGATCACTACATTTGTAGCTTTGGGGTAAATAAAATTGCTGGGTTGTAAGGGAGCTCTCTTTTAAGTTCTTGAGGAACCTCCATATTGTTTTCCAAAGTGGCTGTACCAGTTTTCATTCCCACTTAGAAGTGTAAGAGAGTTCCCCTTTCTCCTCACCAACATTTGTTATTTCTTCGCTTGTTAACTTTTGCAATTCTGACTGGTATGAAGTGGTATCTCATTGTCATTTGGATTTCTTTTTCCCCATGCCAAGTGATGTTGAGCAGTTTGTCATATATCTGTTGGCCATTTGTGTGTCTTCTTTGGAGAAATATCTGTTCATATCTTCTGCCCATTTCTTGACTCGCTTATTTGTTTTTTGGGTGTTGAGTTTGGGTGTTGAACGGTAGTAAAGCGTACGGCACTTTCATGATGCTTCCACACCCACTTTTGGAAATGCTTCTCTCTCAAGGATACCTGAAGATGTTAGTGGAGAGTTGCCGTATACGCAGACTTGCTTTTCCCAGGTGAGTGCATGGCACATTCCTTATTCACTCACGCGCGCGCGCGCGCGCACACACACACACACACACACACACACACAGAGTTGAACATGTTTCTGTCTCGTCAGGAAAGGAGGTGTTCGTTGAGAGACGGTTTCTCGCCAATGCTTTTGGGTGCTTGCCCTTTTCCCCCCGGAGAGTGAAGTGTATGCGCTTTTTCCGTAGGCTTCAGTACACACTCTTGAGAAGCCTTCCGTCAGTCAGAAACAGGCCGTGAGTTGAAAGAGGCGTTCCACACAGACCTCCTTCTCAGAGCGAAGCCTGTCACACTTTTCCTTGGGCCTCCACACGCACTTTAGAAAAACTTCCTCCGGGAAGCTGTGAGTTGAACGACGGGTTTCCTACAGCGGTTTTCCGTGGGGGTAAGGATATATGGCACTTGGCCTTAGGCTTCCACGCACACATTGGAAACGGCTTCTCTCTTCGTGAAACAAGATGTGCGCTGAACGTTGCGTTCTGCGCAGGCTTGCTTTTCACACATCAGCCGATGGTACTTTCCCTAGGCTTCCACACGCGCAGTGAGTATCCCTTCCCTAAACCTGAACCAAGACGCGGGGGAAAGCTGCCTTCTACACCACCTTCTTTTCCGAGTTTCGTATAGAACCCTTGCGTTGTGCTTCCACATCCACTTTTGTCACTGCTTCGATATATCCTCCGGAGAGGGGTTCGCTTGAAAGACGGTCTCCCTCCGTCACGCTTTCAAGGAGTTAAGGATAGGGCACTCTCCTTGTGCTTGCACACGTCCACTTGCAATCTCGACTGACTTCATGACCCCGTCCATATGCTACGCTGAAAGTCCCATTGCGCGCGGCCTTGTTTCTAAGAGATGAGGACAGGGCACGGCACGTTCCTTGTGCTTCCACCACGACTATATAAAAGGCTCCCGTCTCCAAGGCAAAGGATGTCAGGTGCAAGACGGCTTCGCAAAAGCGAGGTTGCCTCTTAGAGGGCGGTCTACGGCGCTCTGCTGACGCTTCCACGCCTACATATGCAAACGCTTCTGGGCTCACGAAAGAAGACGTCCGTTGAAAGCTGCCTTGTACCCCGACGCGTTTCTCGGAGTTAGGTCCAGGGAACGGTCCCTGTGCGATCACACGCAGCCTTGAGATGGCTCAGCTCTTTTCGATCGTCAGGGAGGACGTTTCTCGGAGTTAGGTCCAGGGAAAGGTAGTAAAGCGTACGGCACTTTCATGATGCTTCCACACCCACTTTTGGAAATGCTTCTCTCTCCAGGATACCTGAAGATGCTAGTGGCGAGTCGCCGTAGACGCAGACTTGCTTTTCCCAGGTCAGTACATGGCACTCTCCTTATTCACTCACGCACGCGCGCGCGCGCGTGCCCTCACACACACACACACACACACACACACACACACACACAGAGTTGAACCTGTTTCTGTCTCGTCAGGAAAGAAGGTGATCGTTGAGAGACGGTTTCTCGCCGATGCTTTTGGGTTCTTGCTTTTTTCCCCCCGGAGAGAGAAGTGTAGCCGCTTTTTCCCTAGGCTTCCGTACACACCCTTGAGAAGCCTTCCGTCAGCCAGAAACAAGCCATGAGTTGAAAGAGGCGTTCCACGCAGACCTCCTTCTCAGAGCGAAGCCTGTCACACTTTTCCTTGTGAAGTAAACTAGAGAGATACAAATACTTTCTCAATGATTGCTTTAACAAAAAAGGACTAAATATCCCAATCAGAAAACATAGACTGTAAAGAGGAAGCAAGCCCCATCTCTATGCTGCCTACCAGAGAATCACTTCAGACCTAAAAATAAAAGCAGATTGGAAGTAATGGGACACAAAACCATTTATCATGCAAATGGAAGTGAAAAGAAAGTTGGAGTCGTAATATTTTTATGAGACAAAATAAACTGAATTGTGGGGAAGATGGCAGAGTAGAAGGACCCTAAACTCACCTCATCCCACAGATACAACTAGGTAACACTCACACCAGAGTCACCCAGAAATGGACCTTCAGATTTCCCCACAAAACTATACAACTAAATGGAGAGAGGGAATCACATCAAAGATGGTAGGAAGGACAAGGACTCTGTAGGAATCTAAAGCCCATATTTCTGACCACCAGAGGGAGGGAACCACAGTCACAGAGGGGCCAGAAACAAACTACTACACCGGGGAGCCTCTAAAGCGTAGAGACATCCTCATAGCTTATGGCTTTGAAAATCAGAAGGGATGACATTTGTGAGCGTATACAACCAGCAGACTTAAAGCTTGGAACTTTTAAAAATCAGCTGTCTCAGCTCTGAGAGAGCACAGAAGGTGATAGGAAGCTGAGATCTGTCCTTAAAGATTAAGCAGAGCAAAGAGTGTGGAGAAGCTTGGGTGAAGCAGGTTGAAAGGTGCTTGAGGATTAAACAAGGGAGACATAGTTCCTGAACTCAGAGTTTGCTAAGGGACTTGTCCAGGAACAAAGGAGCTGGCAGGTGCCATTTCCCTCTACGGCCCCTCATTATAAACACACACCTACCTGCAAGACCAAGCACAATCTAGCAATCACTAACTTGCATAAACCATGGCCCATCCCCACACCTACCACACCTGCTTCAGTCCCAGTGCTGTGGATACCCTCCCTGATAAGACCCACACAATCCTTGACAACAATATGTCTCCCCATCACCCACAGAACACGCATGCATCTTGTTAAAACAGCACACCCCATGTGTTGTGCACAATGACACAGTCCAGATCCAGTCTCTGTTGTTGCTATGCATTACCTTCAGAGGAGAACCAGCATCACCAAGTGAAAAATGTATGTTCTGCCCCGTATTTTCAAGAACAAGCAATATATCTGACCTTCCTAACAGAGAGATATTCTCTGAGAAGTAGGCCAAATGAGCAGACAGAGGACTATGTCCTAAACGAAAGAAGAGGACAAAGCCACAGCAAGAGACCTAAACAAAATGGATATAAGGAACATGCCTGACAGAAAATTTAAGATAACAATTATAAAGATACTCACTGGGGAAATGAAAAGAGGGAGGACATCAGAAGGGGGAACATCATTGAGACTCTTAACAAAGAGATATGAAAGAAATAATCAGAGATGTGGAACACAAGAAATGAAATGAAGAATATACTAGATAGAATAATTAGCAGGATGGACGAAGCAGAGGAACAAATTAATGAACTAGAAGACAGTAATGGAAAGTAATCAAGCGGAACAAATGAGAGGAAAAAGAAGTATGCAAAAATGAGAAGAGACTTAGGGAATTCAGTGACTCCATCCAGTGTAACAACACCCACATGAGAGGGATCCCAGAAGGTGAAAAGGGGGAAAAGGGGGCAGAAAATCTATTTGACCAAAGAAGAGCTGAAAACTTAACCTAATCTGGTGAAGGAAACCTATACAAATCCATAAGGCATAGAGATCCCCTCCGACAAAATCAACCTAAGGAGGTCCACATCAAGATACATAGTAATCAAAATGGGAAAAGGTAGTGATAAAGAAAAAACATTTAAAGCAGCAAGATAAAAGAAGACAGGTAACATGCAAGGGAAAGCCCATAAAGCTATCAGCAGAGTTTTCAGCAGAAACTATGCAGGACAGAAGAAAGTGGCGTTAAATATTCAAAGTGATGAAGGAGAAAAATCTGCAGCAAGGAATAATTTATCCAGCAAGCCTATCCTTCAGAAAAGAAGGGGAGAAAAAGAGTTTCTTAGCCACACAAACTAAAAGAGTTCATGACCACTAAATTAACTACAAAAAATATTGAAGGGGACACTATGAGTGGAAAAAAATCGTAAGTGAGAGTATGACAATAATGAATCAAGGAAGCAGTAAAAATAAGTATTTCTGTAAAAATCAGTTAAGGGATTCACAAAATAAAAGTATGTAAAATATGAAAACATATACCCTAACACATGAGGAGGAGTCAACAGTGGGTTTGAACTTAAACAGCATTCAACTTAATATGGACTGAAAAGGCTATATATAATCCAGGGGGTCACCACAAACCCAAACCTCTAATACACATGCAAAAGATAAAGGGAAAGAAATCCAAGAATATCATTAAAGAAAACGAGCAAACCATGAGAGAGAGAGCAAGAGAAGAAAGGATCAGAGAAAAACTACACAAAAAACTATGAAACAAGTAACAAAACATCAATAAATACATGTCTAATGATAATTAGTTTGAATGTAAATGGACTAAACGCTCCAAGCAAAAGAGCATGACAGAGTTTGTATATATATATAAAAGATTTCACACCTAAAGACACCTGCAGATGGAAATTAAGAGATGGAGAAACATTAATCATGCAAGTGGATGTCAAAAGAAGTCAGAGTAGCAATCCTTATATCAGACAAAATAGACTTTTTTAACATTGAAATTGAATTAGCCAACATAGAGTACACCAGTAGTTTCAAATGTAGCGTTCCACAATTCATCAGTTGTGTATAACACCCAGTGTTCATCACATCGCATGCATTCCTTAATGCCCATCACACAGTTACTCCATCTCCCCACCCACCTTTCCTCCAGCAACCCTCAGTTTGTTTCCAGTAGTTAGGAACCTGTCATGGATTTTCTTCCTCTCTGGTTTCTTCGCATTCATTTTCCCTCCCTTCCCCTATGATCCTCTGTGCTGTTCCTTCTATTCCACATATGAGTAAAACCATATAATAATTGTTTTTCTCTGACTGACTTATTTTGCTCAGCATAATACCCTCCAGTGCCTTCCACATCGATATGCTAAATATTGATCCTTTCTGATGGCTGAGTCACATTCCTTTGTATATGTATATACCATGTTTTCTTTATCTATTTATCTGTCGATGGATGTCTTGGTTCCTTCCACGGTTTGGCTATTGTGGACAATGTCGCTATAAACATTTGGGGTGCAGTTGCCCCTTCAGATCACTACATTTGTAGCTTTGGGGTAAATAAAATTGCTGGGGTGTAAGGGAGCTCTGTTTTAACTTCTTGAGGAACCTCCATATTGTTTTCCAAAGTGGCTGTACCAGTTTTCATTCCCACTTAGAAGTGTAAGAGAGTTCCCCTTTCTCCTCACCAACATTTGTTATTTCTTCGCTTGTTAATTTTTGCAATTCTGACTGGTGTGAAGTGGTATCTCATTGTCATTTGGATTTCTTTTTCCCCTTGCCAAGTGCTGTTGAGCAGTTTCTCATATGTCTGTTGGCCCTTTGTGTGTCTTCTTTGGAGAAATACCTGTTCATATCTTCTGCCCATTTCTTGACTCGCTTATTTGTTTTTTGGGTGTTGAGTTTGGGTGTTGAACGGTAGTAAAGCGTACGGCACTTTCATGATGCTTCCACACCCACTTTTGGAAATGCTTCTCTCTCAAGGATACCTGAAGATGTTAGTGGAGAGTTGCCGTATACGCAGACTTGCTTTTCCCAGGTGAGTGCATGGCACATTCCTTATTCACTCACGCGCGCGCGCGCGCGCACACACACACACACACACACACAGAGAGTTGAACATGTTTCTGTCTCGTCAGGAATGGAGGTGTTCGTTGAGAGACGGTTTCTCGCCAATGCTTTTGGGTGCTTGCCCTTTTCCCCCCGGAGAGTGAAGTGTATGCGCTTTTTCCGTAGGCTTCAGTACACACTCTTGAGAAGCCTTCCGTCAGTCAGAAACAGGCCGTGAGTTGAAAGAGGCGTTCCAAACAGACCTCCTTCTCAGAGCGAAGCCTGTCACACTTTTCCTTGGGCCTCCACACGCACTTTAGAAAAACTTACTCCGGGAAGCTGTGAGTTGAACGACGGGTTTCCTACAGCGGTTTTCCGTGGGGGTAAGGATATATGGCACTTGGCCTTAGGCTTCCAAGCACACATTGGAAACGGCTTCTCTCTTCGTGAAACAAGATGTGCGCTGAACGTTGCGTTCTGCGCAGGCTTGCTTTTCACACATCAGCCGATGGTACTTTCCCTAGGCTTCCACACGCGCAGTGAGTATCCCTTCCCTAAACCTGAACCAAGACGCGGGGGAAAGCTGCCTTCTACACCACCTTCTTTTCCGAGTTTCGTATAGAACCCTTGCGTTGTGCTTCCACATCCACTTTTGTCACTGCTTCGATATATCCTCCGGAGAGGGGTTCGCTTGAAAGACGGTCTCCCTCCGTCACGCTTTCAAGGAGTTAAGGATAGGGCACTCTCCTTATGCTTGCACACGTCCACTTGCAATCTCGACTGACTTCATGACCCCGTCCATATGCTACGCTGAAAGTCCCATTGCGCGCGGCCTTGTTTCTAAGAGATGAGGACAGGGCACGGCACGTTCCTTGTGCTTCCACCACGACTATATAAAAGGCTCCCGTCTCCAAGGCAAAGGATGTCATGTGCAAGACGGCTTCGCAAAAGCGAGGTTGCCTCTTAGAGGGCGGTCAACGGCGCTCTGCTGACGCTTCCACGCCTACATATGCAAACGCTTCTGGGCTCACGAAAGAAGACGTCCGTTGAAAGCTGCCTTGTACCCCGACGCGTTTCTCGGAGTTAGGTCCAGGGAACGGTCCCTGTGCGATCACACGCAGCCTTGAGATGGCTCAGCTCTTTTCGATCGTCAGGGAGGACGTTTCTCGGAGTTAGGTCCAGGGAAAGGTAGTAAAGCGTACGGCACTTTCATGATGCTTCCACACCCACTTTTGGAAATGCTTCTCTCTCCAGGATACCTGAAGATGCTAGTGGCGAGTCGCCGTAGACGCAGACTTGCTTTTCCCAGGTCAGTACATGGCACTCTCCTTATTCACTCACGCACGCGCGCGCGCGCGTGCCCTCACACAGACACAGACACACACACACACACACACACACACACACACACACACACACACACACACACAGAGTTGAACATGTTTCTGTCTCGTCAGGAAAGAAGGTGATCGTTGAGAGACGGTTTCTCGCCGATGCTTTTGGGTTCTTGCTTTTTTCCCCCCGGAGAGAGAAGTGTAGCCGCTTTTTCCCTAGGCTTCCGTACACACCCTTGAGAAGCCTTCCGTCAGCCAGAAACAAGCCATGAGTTGAAAGAGGCGTTCCACGCAGACCTCCTTCTCAGAGCGAAGCCTGTCACACTTTTCCTTGTGAAGTAAACTAGAGAGATACAAATACTTTCTCAATGATTGCTTTAACAAAAAAGGACTAAATATCCCAATCAGAAAACATAGACTGTAAAGAGGAAGCAAGACCCATCTCTATGCTGCCTACCAGAGAATCACTTCAGACCTAAAAATAAAAGCAGATTGGAAGTAATGGGACACAAAACCATTTATCATGCAAATGGAAGTGAGAAGAAAGTTGGAGTCGTAATATTTTTATGAGACAAAATAAACTCAATTGTGGGGAAGATGGCAGAGTAGAAGGACCCTAAACTCACCTCATCCCACAGATACAACTAGGTAACACTCACACCAGAGTCACCCAGAAATGGACCTTCAGATTTCCCCACAAAACTATACAACTAAATGGAGAGAGGGAATCACATTAAAGATGGTAGGAAGGACAAGGACTCTGTAGGAATCTAAAGCCCATATTTCTGACCACCAGAGGGAGGGAACCACAGTCACAGAGGGGCCAGAAACAAACTACTACACCGGGGAGCCTCTAAAGCGTAGAGACATCCTCATAGCTTATGGCTTTGAAAATCAGAAGGGATGACATTTGTGAGCGTATACAACCAGCAGACTTAAAGCTTGGAACTTTTAAAAATCAGCTGTCTCAGCTCTGAGAGAGCACAGAAGGTGATAGGAAGCTGAGATCTGTCCTTAAAGATTAAGCAGAACAAAGAGTGTGGAGAAGCTTGGGTGAAGCAGGTTGAAAGGTGCTTGAGGATTAAACAAGGGAGACATAGTTCCTGAACTCAGAGTTTGCTAAGGGACTTGTCCAGGAACAAAGGAGCTGGCAGGTGCCATTTCCCTCTACGGCCCCTCATTATAAACACACACCTACCTGCAAGACCAAGCACAATCTAGCAATCACTAACTTGCATAAACCATGGCCCATCCCCACACCTACCACACCTGCTTCAGTCCCAGTGCTGTGGATACCCTCCCTGATAAGACCCACACAATCCTTGACAACAATATGTCTCCCCATCACCCACAGAACACGCATGCGTCTTGTTAAAACAGCACACCCCATGTGTTGTGCACAATGACACAGTCCAGATCCAGTCTCTGTTGTTGCTATGCATTACCTTCAGAGGAGAACCAGCATCACCAAGTGAAAAATGTATGTTCTGCCCCGTATTTTCAAGAACAAGCAATATATCTGACCTTCCTAACAGAGAGATATTCTCTGAGAAGTAGGCCAAATGAGCAGACAGAGGACTATGTCCTAAACGAAAGAAGAGGACAAAGCCACAGCAAGAGACCTAAACAAAATGGATATAAGGAACATGCCTGACAGAAAATTTAAGATAACAATTATAAAGATACTCACTGGGGAAATGAAAAGAGGGAGGACATCAGAAGGGGGAACATCATTGAGACTCTTAACAAAGAGATATGAAAGAAATAATCAGAGATGTGGAACACAAGAAATGAAATGAAGAATATACTAGATAGAATAATTAGCAGGATGGACGAAGCAGAGGAACAAATTAATGAACTAGAAGACAGTAATGGAAAGTAATCAAGCGGAACAAATGAGAGGAAAAAGAAGTATGCAAAAATGAGAAGAGACTTAGGGAATTCAGTGACTCCATCCAGTGTAACAACACCCACATGAGAGGGATCCCAGAAGGTGAAAAGGGGGAAAAGGGGGCAGAAAATCTATTTGACCAAAGAAGAGCTGAAAACTTAACCTAATCTGGTGAAGGAAACCTATACAAATCCATAAGGCATAGAGATCCCCTCCGACAAAATCAACCTAAGGAGGTCCACATCAAGATACATAGTAATCAAAATGGGAAAAGGTAGTGATAAAGAAAAAACATTTAAAGCAGCAAGATAAAAGAAGACAGGTAACATGCAAGGGAAAGCCCATAAAGCTATCAGCTGAGTTTTCAGCAGAAACTATGCAGGACAGAAGAAAGTGGCGTTAAATATTCAAAGTGCTGAAGGAGAAAAATCTGCAGCAAGGAATATTTTATCCAGCAAGCCTATCCTTCAGAAAAGAAGGGGAGAAAAAGAGTTTCTTAGCCACACAAACTAAAAGAGTTCATGACCACTAAATTAACTACAAAAAATATTGAAGGGGACACTATGAGTGGAAAAAAATCGTAAGTGAGAGTATGACAATAATGAATCAAGGAAGCAGTAAAAATAAGTATTTCTGTAAAAATCAGTTAAGGGATTCACAAAATAAAAGTATGTAAAATATGAAAACATATACCCTAACACATGAGGAGGAGTCAACAGTGGGTTTGAACTTAAACAGCATTCAACTTAATATGGACTGAAAAGGCTATATATAATCCAGGGGGTCACCACAAACCCAAACCTCTAATACACATGCAAAAGATAAAGGGAAAGAAATCCAAGAATATCATTAAAGAAAACGAGCAAACCATGAGAGAGAGAGCAAGAGAAGAAAGGATCAGAGAAAAACTACACAAAAAACTATGAAACAAGTAACAAAACATCAATAAATACATGTCTAATGATAATTAGTTTGAATGTAAATGGACTAAATGCTCCAAGCAAAAGAGCATGACAGAGTTTGTATATATATATAAAAGATTTCACACCTAAAGACACCTGCAGATGGAAATTAAGAGATGGAGAAACATTAATCATGCAAGTGGATGTCAAGAGAAGTCAGAGTAGCAATCCTTATATCAGACAAAATAGACTTTTTTAACATTGAAATTGAATTAGCCAACATAGAGTACACCAGTAATTTCAAATGTAGCGTTCCACAATTCATCAGTTGTGTATAACACCCAGTGTTCATCACATCACATGCATTCCTTAATGCCCATCACACAGTTACTCCATCTCCCCACCCACCTTTCCTCCAGCAACCCTCAGTTTGTTTCCAATAGTTGGGAACCTGTCATGGATTTTCTTCCTCTCTGGTTTCTTCGCATTCATTTTCCCTCCCTTCCCCTATGATCCTCTGTGCTGTTCCTTCTATTCCACATATGAGTAAAACCATATAATAATTGTTTTTCTCTGACTGACTTATTTTGCTCAGCATAATACCGTCCAGTGCCTTCCACATCGATATGCTAAATATTGATCCTTTCTGATGGCTGAGTCATATTCCATTGTATATGTATATACCATGTTTTCTTTATCCATTTATCTGTCGATGGATGTCTTGGTTCCTTCCACGGTTTGGCTATTGTGGACAATGTCGCTATAAACATTCGGGGTGCAGTTGCCCCTTCAGATCACTACATTTGTAGCTTTGGGGTAAATAAAATTGCTGGGTTGTAAGGGAGCTCTCTTTTAAGTTCTTGAGGAACCTCCATATTGTTTTCCAAAGTGGCTGTACCAGTTTTCATTCCCACTTAGAAGTGTAAGAGAGTTCCCCTTTCTCCTCACCAACATTTGTTTTTTCTTCGCTTGTTAATTTTTGCAATTCTGACTGGTGTGAAGTGGTATGTCATTGTCATTTGGATTTCTTTTTCCCCATGCCAAGTGATGTTGAGCAGTTTGTCATATGTCTGTTGGCCATTTGTGTGTCTTCTTTGGAGAAATATCTGTTCATATCTTCTGCCCATTTCTTGACTCGCTTATTTGTTTTTTGGGTGTTGAGTTTGGGTGTTGAACGGTAGTAAAGCGTACGGCACTTTCATGATGCTTCCACACCCACTTTTGGAAATGCTTCTCTCTCAAGGATACCTGAAGATGTTAGTGGAGAGTTGTCGTATACGCAGACTTGCTTTTCCCAGGTGAGTGCATGGCACATTCCTTATTCACTCACGCGCGCGCGCGCGCGCACACACACACACACACACACACACACACACACAGAGTTGAACATGTTTCTGTCTCGTCAGGAAAGGAGATGTTCGTTGAGAGACGGTTTCTCGCCAATGCTTTTGGGTGCTTGCCCTTTTCCCCCCGGAGAGTGACGTGTATGCGCTTTTTGCCTAGGCTTCCGTACACACCCTTGAGAAGCCTTCCCTCAGCCAGAAACAAGCCGTGAGTTGAAAGAGGCGTTCCACACAGACCTCCTTCTCAGAGCGAAGCCTGTCACACTTTTCCTTGGGCCTCCACACGCACTTTAGAAAAACTTCCTCTGGGAAGCTATGAGTTGAAGGACGGGATTCCTACAGCGGTTTTCTGTGGGGGTAAGGATATATGGCACTTGGCCTTAGGCTTCCACGCACACATTGGAAACGGCTTCTTTCTTTGTGAAACAAGATTTGCGCTGAACGTTGCGTTCTGCGCAGGCTTGCTTTTCACACATCAGCCGATGGTACTTTCCCTAGGCTTCCACACGCGCAGTGAGTATCCCTTCCCTAAACCTGAACCAAGACGCGGGGGAAAGCTGCCTTCTACACCACCTTCTTTTCCGAGTTTCGTATAGAACCCTTGCGTTGTGCTTCCACATCCACTTTTGTCACTGCTTCGATATATCCTCCGGAGAGGGGTTCGCTTGAAAGACGGTCTCCCTCCGTCACGCTTTCAAGGAGTTAAGGATAGGGCACTCTCCTTATGCTTGCACACGTCCACTTGCAATCTCGACTGACTTCATGACCCCGTCCATATGCTACGCTGAAAGTCCCATTGCGCGCGGCCTTGTTTCTAAGAGATGAGGACAGGGCACGGCACGTTCCTTGTGCTTCCACCACGACTATATAAAAGGCTCCCGTCTCCAAGGCAAAGGATGTCAGGTGCAAGACGGCTTCGCAAAAGCGAGGTTGCCTCTTAGAGGGCGGTCTACGGCGCTCTGCTGACGCTTCCACGCCTACATATGCAAACGCTTCTGGGCTCACGAAAGAAGACGTCCGTTGAAAGCTGCCTTGTACCCCGACGCGTTTCTCGGAGTTAGGTCCAGGGAACGGTCCCTGTGCGATCACACGCAGCCTTGAGATGGCTCAGCTCTTTTCGATCGTCAGGGAGGACGTTTCTCGGAGTTAGGTCCAGGGAAAGGTAGTAAAGCGTACGGCACTTTCATGATGCTTCCACACCCACTTTTGGAAATGCTTCTCTCTCCAGGATACCTGAAGATGCTAGTGGCGAGTCGCCGTAGACGCAGACTTGCTTTTCCCAGGTCAGTACATGGCACTCTCCTTATTCACTCACGCACGCGCGCGCGCGCGTGCCCTCACACAGACACACACACACACACACACACACACACACACACACACACACACACAGAGTTGAACCTGTTTCTGTCTCGTCAGGAAAGAAGGTGATCGTTGAGAGACGGTTTCTCGCCGATGCTTTTGGGTTCTTGCTTTTTTCCCCCCGGAGAGAGAAGTGTAGCCGCTTTTTCCCTAGGCTTCCGTACACACCCTTGAGAAGCCTTCCGTCAGCCAGAAACAAGCCATGAGTTGAAAGAGGCGTTCCACGCAGACCTCCTTCTCAGAGCGAAGCCTGTCACACTTTTCCTTGTGAAGTAAACTAGAGAGATACAAATACTTTCTCAATGATTGCTTTAACAAAAAAGGACTAAATATCCCAATCAGAAAACATAGACTGTAAAGAGGAAGCAAGCCCCATCTCTATGCTGCCTACCAGAGAATCACTTCAGACCTAAAAATAAAAGCAGATTGGAAGTAATGGGACACAAAACCATTTATCATGCAAATGGAAGTGAAAAGAAAGTTGGAGTCGTAATATTTTTATGAGACAAAATAAACTGAATTGTGGGGAAGATGGCAGAGTAGAAGGACCCTAAACTCACCTCATCCCACAGATACAACTAGGTAACACTCACACCAGAGTCACCCAGAAATGGACCTTCAGATTTCCCCACAAAACTATACAACTAAATGGAGAGAGGGAATCACATCAAAGATGGTAGGAAGGACAAGGATTCTGTAGGAATCTAAAGCCCATATTTCTGACCACCAGAGGGAGGGAACCACAGTCACAGAGGGGCCAGAAACAAACTACTACACCGGGGAGCCTCTAAAGCGTAGAGACATCCTCATAGCTTATGGCTTTGAAAATCAGAAGGGATGACATTTGTGAGCGTATACAACCAGCAGACTTAAAGCTTGGAACTTTTAAAAATCAGCTGTCTCAGCTCTGAGAGAGCACAGAAGGTGATAGGAAGCTGAGATCTGTCCTTAAAGATTAAGCAGAGCAAAGAGTGTGGAGAAGCTTGGGTGAAGCAGGTTGAAAGGTGCTTGAGGATTAAACAAGGGAGACATAGTTCCTGAACTCAGAGTTTGCTAAGGGACTTGTCCAGGAACAAAGGAGCTGGCAGGTGCCATTTCCCTCTACGGCCCCTCATTATAAACACACACCTACCTGCAAGACCAAGCACAATCTAGCAATCACTAACTTGCATAAACCATGGCCCATCCCCACACCTACCACACCTGCTTCAGTCCCAGTGCTGTGGATACCCTCCCTGATAAGACCCACACAATCCTTGACAACAATATGTCTCCCCATCACCCACAGAACACGCATGCGTCTTGTTAAAACAGCACACCCCATGTGTTGTGCACAATGACACAGTCCAGATCCAGTCTCTGTTGTTGCTATGCATTACCTTCAGAGGAGAACCAGCATCACCAAGTGAAAAATGTATGTTCTGCCCCGTATTTTCAAGAACAAGCAATATATCTGACCTTCCTAACAGAGAGATATTCTCTGAGAAGTAGGCCAAATGAGCAGACAGAGGACTATGTCCTAAACGAAAGAAGAGGACAAAGCCACAGCAAGAGACCTAAACAAAATGGATATAAGGAACATGCCTGACAGAAAATTTAAGATAACAATTATAAAGATACTCACTGGGGAAATGAAAAGAGGGAGGACATCAGAAGGGGGAACATCATTGAGACTCTTAACAAAGAGATATGAAAGAAATAATCAGAGATGTGGAACACAAGAAATGAAATGAAGAATATACTAGATAGAATAATTAGCAGGATGGACGAAGCAGAGGAACAAATTAATGAACTAGAAGACAGTAATGGAAAGTAATCAAGCGGAACAAATGAGAGGAAAAAGAAGTATGCAAAAATGAGAAGAGACTTAGGGAATTCAGTGACTCCATCCAGTGTAACAACACCCACATGAGAGGGATCCCAGAAGGTGAAAAGGGGGAAAAGGGGGCAGAAAATCTATTTGACCAAAGAAGAGCTGAAAACTTAACCTAATCTGGTGAAGGAAACCTATACAAATCCATAAGGCATAGAGATCCCCTCCCACAAAATCAACCTAAGGAGGTCCACATCAAGATACATAGTAATCAAAATGGGAAAAGGTAGTGATAAAGAAAAAACATTTAAAGCAGCAAGATAAAAGAAGACAGGTAACATGCAAGGGAAAGCCCATAAAGCTATCAGCTGAGTTTTCAGCAGAAACTATGCAGGACAGAAGAAAGTGGCGTTAAATATTCAAAGTGCTGAAGGAGAAAAATCTGCAGCAAGGAATAATTTATCCAGCAAGCCTATCCTTCAGAAAAGAAGGGGAGAAAAAGAGTTTCTTAGCCACACAAACTAAAAGAGTTCATGACCACTAAATTAACTACAAAAAATATTGAAGGGGACACTATGAGTGGAAAAAAATCGTAAGTGAGAGTATGACAATAATGAATCAAGGAAGCAGTAAAAATAAGTATTTCTGTAAAAATCAGTTAAGGGATTCACAAAATAAAAGTATGTAAAATATGAAAACATATACCCTAACACATGAGGAGGAGTCAACAGTGGGTTTGAACTTAAACAGCATTCAACTTAATATAGACTGAAAAGGCTATATATAATCCAGGGGGTCACCACAAACCCAAACCTCTAATACACATGCAAAAGATAAAGGGAAAGAAATCCAAGAATATCATTAAAGAAAACGAGCAAACCATGAGAGAGAGAGCAAGAGAAGAAAGGATCAGAGAAAAACTACACAAAAAACTATGAAACAAGTAACAAAACATCAATAAATACATGTCTAATGATAATTAGTTTGAATGTAAATGGACTAAATGCTCCAAGCAAAAGAGCATGACAGAGTTTGTATATATATATAAAAGATTTCACACCTAAAGACACCTGCAGATGGAAATTAAGAGATGGAGAAACATTAATCATGCAAGTGGATGTCAAGAGAAGTCAGAGTAGCAATCCTTATATCAGACAAAATAGACTTTTTTAACATTGAAATTGATTTAGCCAACATAGAGTACACCAGTAATTTCAAATGTAGCGTTCCACAATTCATCAGTTGTGTATAACACCCAGTGTTCACCACATCACATGCATTCCTTAATGCCCATCACACAGTTACTCCATCTCCCCACCCACCTTTCCTCCAGCAACCCTCAGTTTGTTTCCAATAGCTGGGAACCTGTCATGGATTTTCTACCTCTCTGGTTTCTTCGCATTCATTTTCCCTCCCTTCCCCTATGATCCTCTGTGCTGTTCCTTCTATTCCACATATGAGTAAAACCATATAATAATTGTTTTTCTCTGACTGACTTATTTTGCTCAGCATAATACCCTCCAGTGCCTTCCACATCGATATGCTAAATATTGATCCTTTCTGATGGCTGAGTCATATTCCATTGTATATGTATATACCATGTTTTCTTTATCCATTTATCTGTCGATGGATGTCTTGGTTCCTTCCACGGTTTGGCTATTGTGGACAATGTCGCTATAAACATTCGGGGTGCAGTTGCCCCTTCAGATCACTACATTTGTAGCTTTGGGGTAAATAAAATTGCTGGGTTGTAAGGGAGCTCTCTTTTAAGTTCTTGAGGAACCTCCATATTGTTTTCCAAAGTGGCTGTACCAGTTTTCATTCCCACTTAGAAGTGTAAGAGAGTTCCCCTTTCTCCTCACCAACATTTGTTATTTCTTCGCTTGTTAATTTTTGCAATTCTGACTGGTGTGAAGTGGTATCTCATTGTCATTTGGATTTCTTTTTCCCCATGCCAAGTGATGTTGAGCAGTTTGTCATATGTCTGTTGGCCATTTGTGTGTCTTCTTTGGAGAAATATCTGTTCATATCTTCTGCCCATTTCTTGACTCGCTTATGTGTTTTTTGGGTGTTGACTTTGGGTGTTGAACGGTAGTAAAGCGTACGGCACTTTCATGATGCTTCCACACCCACTTTTGGAAATGCTTCTCTCTCAAGGATACCTGAAGATGTTAGTGGAGAGTTGCCGTATACGCAGACTTGCTTTTCCCAGGTGAGTGCATGGCACATTCCTTATTCACTCACGCGCCCGCGCGCGCGCACACACACACACACACACACACACACACACACACAGAGTTGAACATGTTTCTGTCTCGTCAGGAAAGGAGGTGTTCGTTGAGAGACGGTTTCTCGCCAATGCTTTTGGGTGCTTGCCCTTTTCCCCCCGGAGAGTGAAGTGTATGCGCTTTTTGCCTAGGCTTCCGTACACACCCTTGAGAAGCCTTCCCTCAGCCAGAAACAAGCCGTGAGCTGAAAGAGGCGTTCCACACAGACCTCCTTCTCAGAGCGAAGCCTGTCACACTTTTCCTTGGGCCTCCACACGCACTTTAGAAAAACTTCCTCCGGGAAGCTGTGAGTTGAACGACGGGTTTCCTACAGCGGTTTTCCGTGGGGGTAAGGATATATGGCACTTGGCCTTAGGCTTCCACGCACACATTGGAAAGGCTTCTCTCTTCGTGAAACAAGATGTGCGCTGAACGTTGCGTTCTGCGCAGGCTTGGTTTTCACACATCAGCCCATGGTACTTTCCCTAGGCTTCCACACGCGCAGTGAGTATCCCTTCCCTAAACCTGAACCAAGACGCGGGGGAAAGCTGCCTTCTACACCACCTTCTTTTCCGAGTTTCGTATAGAACCCTTGCGTTGTGTTTCCACATCCACTTTTGTCACTGCTTCGATATATCCTCCGGAGAGGGGTTCGCTTGAAAGACGGTCTCCCTCCGTCACGCTTTCAAGGAGTTAAGGATAGGGCACTCTCCTTATGCCTGCACACGTCCACTTGCAATCTCGACTGACTTCATGACCCCGTCCATATGCTACGCTGAAAGTCCCATTGCGCGTGGCCTTCTTTCTAAGAGATGAGGACAGGGCACGGCACGTTCCTTGTGCTTCCACCACGACTATATAAAAGGCTCCCGTCTCCAAGACAAAGGATGTCAGGTGCAAGACGGCTTCGCAAAAGCGAGGTTGCCTCTTAGAGGGCGGTCTACGGCGCTCTCCTGACGCTTCCACGCCTACATATGCAAACGCTTCTGGGCTCACGAAAGAAGACGTCCGTTGAAAGCTGCCTTGTACCCCGACGCGTTTTCCGGAGTTAGGTCCAGGGAACGGTCCCTGTGCGATCACATGCAGCCTTGAGATGGCTCAGCTCTTTTCGATCGTCAGGGAGGACGTTTCTCGGAGTTAGGTCCAGGGAAAGGTAGTAAAGCGTACGGCACTTTCATGATGCTTCCACACCCACTTTTGGAAATGCTTCTCTCTCCAGGATACCTGAAGATGCTAGTGGCGAGTCGCCATAGACGCAGACTTGCTTTTCCCAGGTCAGTACATGGCACTCTCCTTATTCACTCACGCACGCGCGCGCGCGCGTGCCCTCACACACACACACACACACACACACACACACACAGAGTTGAACATGTTTCTGTCTCGTCAGGAAAGAAGGTGATCGTTGAGAGACGGTTTCTCGCCGATCCTTTTGGGTTCTTGCTTTTTTCCCCCCGGAGAGAGAAGTGTAGCCGCTTTTTCCCTAGGCTTCCGTACACACCCTTGAGAAGCCTTCCGTCAGCCAGAAACAAGCCATGAGTTGAAAGAGGCGTTCCACGCAGACCTCCTTCTCAGAGCGAAGCCTGTCACACTTTTCCTTGTGAAGTAAACTAGAGAGATACAAATACTTTCTCAATGATTGCTTTAACAAAAAAGGACTAAATATCCCAATCAGAAAACATAGACTGTAAAGAGGAAGCAAGACCCATCTCTATGCTGCCTACCAGAGAATCACTTCAGACCTAAAAATAAAAGCAGATTGGAAGTAATGGGACACAAAACCATTTATCATGCAAATGGAAGTGAAAAGAAAGTTGGAGTCGTAATATTTTTATGAGACAAAATAAACTGAATTGTGGGGAAGATGGCAGAGTAGAAGGACCCTAAACTCACCTCATCCCACAGATACAACTAGGTAACACTCACACCAGATTCACCCAGAAATGGACCTTCAGATTTCCCCACAAAACTCTACAACTAAATGGAGAGAGGGAATCACATCAAAGATGGTAGGAAGGACAAGGACTCTGTAGGAATCTAAAGCCCATATTTCTGACCACCAGAGGGAGGGAACCACAGTCACAGAGGGGCCAGAAACAAACTACTACACCGGGGAGCCTCTAAAGCGTAGAGACATCCTCATAGCTTATGGCTTTGAAAATCAGAAGGGATGACATTTGTGAGCGTATACAACCAGCAGACTTAAAGCTTGGAACTTTTAAAAATCAGCTGTCTCAGCTCTGAGAGAGCACAGAAGGTGATAGGAAGCTGAGATCTGTCCTTAAAGATTAAGCAGAGCAAAGAGTGTGGAGAAGCTTGGGTGAAGCAGGTTGAAAGGTGCTTGAGGATTAAACAAGGGAGACATAGTTCCTGAACTCAGAGTTTGCTAAGGGACTTGTCCAGGAACAAAGGAGCTGGCAGGTGCCATTTCCCTCTACGGCCCCTCATTATAAACACACACCTACCTGCAAGACCAAGCACAATCTAGCAATCACTAACTTGCATAAACCATGGCCCATCCCCACACCTACCACACCTGCTTCAGTCCCAGTGCTGTGGATACCCTCCCTGATAAGACCCACACAATCCTTGACAACAATATGTCTCCCCATCACCCACAGAACACGCATGCGTCTTGTTAAAACAGCACACCCCATGTGTTGTGCACAATGACACAGTCCAGATCCAGTCTCTGTTGTTGCTATGCATTACCTTCAGAGGAGAACCAGCATCACCAAGTGAAAAATGTATGTTCTGCCCCGTATTTTCAAGAACAAGCAATATATCTGACCTTCCTAACAGAGAGATATTCTCTGAGAAGTAGGCCAAATGAGCAGACAGAGGACTATGTCCTAAATGAAAGAAGAGGACAAAGCCACAGCAAGAGACCTAAACAAAATGGATATAAGGAACATGCCTGACAGAAAATTTAAGATAACAATTATAAAGATACTCACTGGGGAAATGAAAAGAGGGAGGACATCAGAAGGGGGAACATCATTGAGACTCTTAACAAAGAGATATGAAAGAAATAATCAGAGATGTGGAACACAAGAAATGAAATGAAGAATATACTAGATAGAATAATTAGCAGGATGGACGAAGCAGAGGAACAAATTAATGAACTAGAAGACAGTAATGGAAAGTAATCAAGCGGAACAAATGAGAGGAAAACGAAGTATGCAAAAATGAGAAGAGACTTAGGGAATTCAGTGACTCCATCCAGTGTAACAACACCCACATGAGAGGGATCCCAGAAGGTGAAAAGGGGGAAAAGGGGGCAGAAAATCTATTTGACCAAAGAAGAGCTGAAAACTTAACCTAATCTGGTGAAGGAAACCTATACAAATCCATAAGGCATAGAGATCCCCTCCCACAAAATCAACCTAAGGAGGTCCACATCAAGATACATAGTAATCAAAATGGGAAAAGGTAGTGATAAAGAAAAAACATTTAAAGCAGCAAGATAAAAGAAGACAGGTAACATGCAAGGGAAAGCCCATAAAGCTATCAGCTGAGTTTTCAGCAGAAACTATGCAGGACAGAAGAAAGTGGCGTTAAATATTCAAAGTGCTGAAGGAGAAAAATCTGCAGCAAGGAATAATTTATCCAGCAAGCCTATCCTTCAGAAAAGAAGGGGAGAAAAAGAGTTTCTTAGCCACACAAACTAAAAGAGTTCATGACCACTAAATTAACTACAAAAAATATTGAAGGGGACACTATGAGTGGAAAAAAATCGTAAGTGAGAGTATGACAATAATGAATCAAGGAAGCAGTAAAAATAAGTATTTCTGTAAAAATCAGTTAAGGGATTCACAAAATAAAAGTATGTAAAATATGAAAACATATACCCTAACACATGAGGAGGAGTCAACAGTGGGTTTGAACTTAAACAACATTCAACTTAATATAGACTGAAAAGGCTATATATAATCCAGGGGGACACCACAAACCCAAACCTCTAATACACATGCAAAAGATAAAGGGAAAGAAATCCAAGAATATCATTAAAGAAAACGAGCAAACCATGAGAGAGAGAGCAAGAGAAGAAAGGATCAGAGAAAAACTACACAAAAAACTATGAAACAAGTAACAAAACATCAATAAATACATGTCTAATGATAATTAGTTTGAATGTAAATGGACTAAATGCTCCAAGCAAAAGAGCATGACAGAGTTTGTATATATATATATAAAAGATTTCACACCTAAAGACACCTGCAGATGGAAATTAAGAGATGGAGAAACATTAATCATGCAAGTGGATGTCAAGAGAAGTCAGAGTAGCAATCCTTATATCAGACAAAATAGACTTTTTTAACATTGAAATTGATTTAGCCAACATAGAGTACACCAGTAATTTCAAATGTAGCGTTCCACAATTCATCAGTTGTGTATAACACCCAGTGTTCACCACATCACATGCATTCCTTAATGCCCATCACACAGTTACTCCATCTCCCCACCCACCTTTCCTCCAGCAACCCTCAGTTTGTTTCCAATAGCTGGGAACCTGTCATGGATTTTCTTCCTCTCTGGTTTCTTCGCATTCATTTTCCCTCCCTTCCCCTATGATCCTCTGTGCTGTTCCTTCTATTCCACATATGAGTAAAACCATATAATAATTGTTTTTCTCTGACTGACTTATTTTGCTCAGCATAATACCCTCCAGTGCCTTCCACATCGATATGCTAAATATTGATCCTTTCTGATGGCTGAGTCATATTCCATTGTATATGTATATACCATGTTTTCTTTATCCATTTATCTGTCGATGGATGTCTTGGTTCCTTCCACGGTTTGGCTATTGTGGACAATGTCGCTATAAACATTCGGGGTGCAGTTGCCCCTTCAGATCACTACATTTGTAGCTTTGGGGTAAATAAAATTGCTGGGTTGTAAGGGAGCTCTCTTTTAAGTTCTTGAGGAACCTCCATATTGTTTTCCAAAGTGGCTGTACCAGTTTTCATTCCCACTTAGAAGTGTAAGAGAGTTCCCCTTTCTCCTCACCAACATTTGTTATTTCTTCGCTTGTTAATTTTTGCAATTCTGACTGGTGTGAAGTGGTATCTCATTGTCATTTGGATTTCTTTTTCCCCATGCCAAGTGATGTTGAGCAGTTTGTCATATGTCTGTTGGCCATTTGTGTGTCTTCTTTGGAGAAATATCTGTTCATATCTTCTGCCCATTTCTTGACTCGCTTATTTGTTTTTTGGGTGTTGAGTTTGGGTGTTGAACGGTAGTAAAGCGTACGGCACTTTCATGATGCTTCCACACCCACTTTTGGAAATGCTTCTCTCACAAGGATACCTGAAGATGTTAGTGGAGAGTTGCCGTATACGCAGACTTGCTTTTCCCAGGTGAGTGCATGGCACATTCCTTATTCACTCACGCGCGCGCGCGCGCGCACACACACACACACACACACACACAGAGTTGAACATGTTTCTGTCTCGTCAGGAAAGGAGGTGTTCGTTGAGAGACGGTTTCTCGCCAATGCTTTTGGGTGCTTGCCCTTTTCCACCCGGAGAGTGAAGTGTATGCGCTTTTTGCCTAGGCTTCCGTACACACCCTTGAGAAGCCTTCCCTCAGCCAGAAACAAGCCGTGAGTTGAAAGAGGCGTTCCACACAGACCTCCTTCTCAGAGCGAAGCCTGTCACACTTTTCCTTGGGCCTCCACACGCACTTTAGAAAAACTTCCTCCGGGAAGCTGTGAGTTGAACGACGGGTTTCCTACAGCGGTTTTCCGTGGGGGTAAGGATATATGGCACTTGGCCTTAGGCTTCCACGCACAGATTGGAAAGGGTTCTCTCTTCGTGAAACAAGATGTGCGCTGAACGTTGCGTTCTGCGCAGGCTTGGTTTTCACACATCAGCCCATGGTAATTTCCCTAGGCTTCCACACGCGCAGTGAGTATCCCTTCCCTAAACCTGAACCAAGACGCGGGGGAAAGCTGCCTTCTACACCACCTTCTTTTCCGAGTTTCGTATAGAACCCCTGCGTTGTGCTTCCACATCCACTTTTGTCACTGCTTCGATATATCCTCCGGAGAGGGGTTCGCTTGAAAGACGGTCTCCCTCCGTCACGCTTTCAAGGAGTTAAGGATAGGGCACTCTCCTTATGCCTGCACACGTCCACTTGCAATCTCGACTGACTTCATGACCCCGTCCAATGCTACGCTGAAAGTCCCATTGCGCGCGGCCTTGTTCTAAGAGATGAGGACAGGGCACGGCACGTTCCTTGTGCTTCCACCACGACTATATAAAAGGCTCCCGTCTCCAAGGCAAAGGATGTCAGGTGCAAGACGGCTTCTCAAAAGCGAGGTTGCCTCTTAGAGGGCGGTCTACGGCGCTCTGCTGACGCTTCCACGCCTACATATGCAAACGCTTCTGGGCTCACGAAAGAAGACGTCCGTTGAAAGCTGCCTTGTACCCCGACGCGTTTCTCGGAGTTAGGTCCAGGGAACGGTCCCTGTGCGATCACACGCAGCCTTGAGATGGCTCAGCTCTTTTCGATCGTCAGGGAGGACGTTTCTCGGAGTTAGGTCCAGGGAAAGGTAGTAAAGCGTACGGCACTTTCATGATGCTTCCACACCCACTTTTGGAAATGCTTCTCTCTCCAGGATACCTGAAGATGCTAGTGGCGAGTCGCCGTAGACGCAGACTTGCTTTTCCCAGGTCAGTACATGGCACTCTCCTTATTCACTCACGCACGCGCGCGCGCGCGTGCCCTCACACACACACACACACACACACACACACACACACACACACACACAGAGTTGAACATGTTTCTGTCTCGTCAGGAAAGAAGGTGATCGTTGAGAGACGGTTTCTCGCCGATGCTTTTGGGTTCTTGCTTTTTTCCCCCCGGAGAGAGAAGTGTAGCCGCTTTTTCCCTAGGCTTCCGTACACACCCTTGAGAAGCCTTCCGTCAGCCAGAAACAAGCCATGAGTTGAAAGAGGCGTTCCACGCAGACCTCCTTCTCAGAGCGAAGCCTGTCACACTTTTCCTTGTGAAGTAAACTAGAGAGATACAAATACTTTCTCAATGATTGCTTTAACAAAAAAGGACTAAATATCCCAATCAGAAAACATAGACTGTAAAGAGGAAGCAAGACCCATCTCTATGCTGCCTACCAGAGAATCACTTCAGACCTAAAAATAAAAGCAGATTGGAAGTAATGGGACACAAAACCATTTATCATGCAAAAGGAAGTGAAAAGAAAGTTGGAGTCGTAATATTTTTATGAGACAAAATAAACTGAATTGTGGGGAAGATGGCAGAGTAGAAGGACCCTAAACTCACCTCATCCCACAGATACAACTAGGTAACACTCACACCAGATTCACCCAGAAATGGACCTTCAGATTTCCCCACAAAACTCTACAACTAAATGGAGAGAGGGAATCACATCAAAGATGGTAGGAAGGACAAGGACTCTGTAGGAATCTAAAGCCCATATTTCTGACCACCAGAGGGAGGGAACCACAGTCACAGAGGGGCCAGAAACAAACTACTACACCGGGGAGCCTCTAAAGCGTAGAGACATCCTCATAGCTTATGGCTTTGAAAATCAGAAGGGATGACATTTGTGAGCGTATACAACCAGCAGACTTAAAGCTTGGAACTTTTAAAAATCAGCTGTCTCAGCTCTGAGAGAGCACAGAAGGTGATAGGAAGGTGAGATCTGTCCTTAAAGATTAAGCAGAGCAAAGAGTGTGGAGAAGCTTGGGTGAAGCAGGTTGAAAGGTGCTTGAGGATTAAACAAGGGAGACATAGTTCCTGAACTCAGAGTTTGCTAAGGGACTTGTCCAGGAACAAAGGAGCTGGCAGGTGCCATTTCCCTCTACGGCCCCTCATTATAAACACACACCTACCTGCAAGACCAAGCACAATCTAGCAATCACTAACTTGCATAAACCATGGCCCATCCCCACACCTACCACACCTGCTTCAGTCCCAGTGCTGTGGATACCCTCCCTGATAAGACCCACACAATCCTTGACAACAATATGTCTCCCCATCACCCACAGAACACGCATGCGTCTTGTTAAAACAGCACACCCCATGTGTTGTGCACAATGACACAGTCCAGATCCAGTCTCTGTTGTTGCTATGCATTACCTTCAGAGGAGAACCAGCATCACCAAGTGAAAAATGTATGTTCTGCCCCGTATTTTCAAGAACAAGCAATATATCTGACCTTCCTAACAGAGAGATATTCTCTGAGAAGTAGGCCAAATGAGCAGACAGAGGACTATGTCCTAAATGAAAGAAGAGGACAAAGCCACAGCAAGAGACCTAAACAAAATGGATATAAGGAACATGCCTGACAGAAAATTTAAGATAACAATTATAAAGATACTCACTGGGGAAATGAAAAGAGGGAGGACATCAGAAGGGGGAACATCATTGAGACTCTTAACAAAGAGATATGAAAGAAATAATCAGAGATGTGGAACACAAGAAATGAAATGAAGAATATACTAGATAGAATAATTAGCAGGATGGACGAAGCAGAGGAACAAATTAATGAACTAGAAGACAGTAATGGAAAGTAATCAAGCGGAACAAATGAGAGGAAAACGAAGTATGCAAAAATGAGAAGAGACTTAGGGAATTCAGTGACTCCATCCAGTGTAACAACACCCACATGAGAGGGATCCCAGAAGGTGAAAAGGGGGAAAAGGGGGCAGAAAATCTATTTGACCAAAGAAGAGCTGAAAACTTAACCTAATCTGGTGAAGGAAACCTATACAAATCCATAAGGCATAGAGATCCCCTCCCACAAAATCAACCTAAGGAGGTCCACATCAAGATACATAGTAATCAAAATGGGAAAAGGTAGTGATAAAGAAAAAACATTTAAAGCAGCAAGATAAAAGAAGACAGGTAACATGCAAGGGAAAGCCCATAAAGCTATCAGCTGAGTTTTCAGCAGAAACTATGCAGGACAGAAGAAAGTGGCGTTAAATATTCAAAGTGCTGAAGGAGAAAAATCTGCAGCAAGGAATAATTTATCCAGCAAGCCTATCCTTCAGAAAAGAAGGGGAGAAAAAGAGTTTCTTAGCCACACAAACTAAAAGAGTTCATGACCACTAAATTAACTACAAAAAATATTGAAGGGGACACTATGAGTGGAAAAAAATCGTAAGTGAGAGTATGACAATAATGAATCAAGGAAGCAGTAAAAATAAGTATTTCTGTAAAAATCAGTTAAGGGATTCACAAAATAAAAGTATGTAAAATATGAAAACATATACCCTAACACATGAGGAGGAGTCAACAGTGGGTTTGAACTTAAACAACATTCAACTTAATATAGACTGAAAAGGCTATATATAATCCAGGGGGACACCACAAACCCAAACCTCTAATACACATGCAAAAGATAAAGGGAAAGAAATCCAAGAATATCATTAAAGAAAACGAGCAAACCATGAGAGAGAGAGCAAGAGAAGAAAGGATCAGAGAAAAACTACACAAAAAACTATGAAACAAGTAACAAAACATCAATAAATACATGTCTAATGATAATTAGTTTGAATGTAAATGGACTAAATGCTCCAAGCAAAAGAGCATGACAGAGTTTGTATATATATATATAAAAGATTTCACACCTAAAGACACCTGCAGATGGAAATTAAGAGATGGAGAAACATTAATCATGCAAGTGGATGTCAAGAGAAGTCAGAGTAGCAATCCTTATATCAGACAAAATAGACTTTTTTAACATTGAAATTGATTTAGCCAACATAGAGTACACCAGTAATTTCAAATGTAGCGTTCCACAATTCATCAGTTGTGTATAACACCCAGTGTTCACCACATCACATGCATTCCTTAATGCCCATCACACAGTTACTCCATCTCCCCACCCACCTTTCCTCCAGCAACCCTCAGTTTGTTTCCAATAGCTGGGAACCTGTCATGGATTTTCTTCCTCTCTGGTTTCTTCGCATTCATTTTCCCTCCCTTCCCCTATGATCCTCTGTGCTGTTCCTTCTATTCCACATATGAGTAAAACCATATAATAATTGTTTTTCTCTGACTGACTTATTTTGCTCAGCATAATACCCTCCAGTGCCTTCCACATCGATATGCTAAATATTGATCCTTTCTGATGGCTGAGTCATATTCCATTGTATATGTATATACCATGTTTTCTTTATCCATTTATCTGTCGATGGATGTCTTGGTTCCTTCCACGGTTTGGCTATTGTGGACAATGTCGCTATAAACATTCGGGGTGCAGTTGCCCCTTCAGATCACTACATTTGTAGCTTTGGGGTAAATAAAATTGCTGGGTTGTAAGGGAGCTCTCTTTTAAGTTCTTGAGGAACCTCCATATTGTTTTCCAAAGTGGCTGTACCAGTTTTCATTCCCACTTAGAAGTGTAAGAGAGTTCCCCTTTCTCCTCACCAACATTTGTTATTTCTTCGCTTGTTAATTTTTGCAATTCTGACTGGTGTGAAGTGGTATCTCATTGTCATTTGGATTTCTTTTTCCCCATGCCAAGTGATGTTGAGCAGTTTGTCATATGTCTGTTGGCCATTTGTGTGTCTTCTTTGGAGAAATATCTGTTCATATCTTCTGCCCATTTCTTGACTCGCTTATTTGTTTTTTGGGTGTTGAGTTTGGGTGTTGAACGGTAGTAAAGCGTACGGCACTTTCATGATGCTTCCACACCCACTTTTGGAAATGCTTCTCTCACAAGGATACCTGAAGATGTTAGTGGAGAGTTGCCGTATACGCAGACTTGCTTTTCCCAGGTGAGTGCATGGCACATTCCTTATTCACTCACGCGTGCGCGCGCGCGCACACACACACACACACACACACACAGAGTTGAACATGTTTCTGTCTCGTCAGGAAAGGAGGTGTTCGTTGAGAGACGGTTTCTCGCCAATGCTTTTGGGTGCTTGCCCTTTTCCACCCGGAGAGTGAAGTGTATGCGCTTTTTGCCTAGGCTTCCGTACACACCCTTGAGAAGCCTTCCCTCAGCCAGAAACAAGCCGTGAGTTGAAAGAGGCGTTCCACACAGACCTCCTTCTCAGAGCGAAGCCTGTCACACTTTTCCTTGGGCCTCCACACGCACTTTAGAAAAACTTCCTCCGGGAAGCTGTGAGTTGAACGACGGGTTTCCTACAGCGGTTTTCCGTGGGGGTAAGGATATATGGCACTTGGCCTTAGGCTTCCACGCACAGATTGGAAAGGGTTCTCTCTTCGTGAAACAAGATGTGCGCTGAACGTTGCGTTCTGCGCAGGCTTGGTTTTCACACATCAGCCCATGGTAATTTCCCTAGGCTTCCACACGCGCAGTGAGTATCCCTTCCCTAAACCTGAACCAAGACGCGGGGGAAAGCTGCCTTCTACAGCACCTTCTTTTCCGAGTTTCGTATAGAACCCCTGCGTTGTGCTTCCACATCCACTTTTGTCACTGCTTCGATATATCCTCCGGAGAGGGGTTCGCTTGAAAGACGGTCTCCCTCCGTCACGCTTTCAAGGAGTTAAGGATAGGGCACTCTCCTTATGCCTGCACACGTCCACTTGCAATCTCGACTGACTTCATGACCCCGTCCAATGCTACGCTGAAAGTCCCATTGCGCGCGGCCTTGTTCTAAGAGATGAGGACAGGGCACGGCACGTTCCTTGTGCTTCCACCACGACTATATAAAAGGCTCCCGTCTCCAAGGCAAAGGATGTCAGGTGCAAGACGGCTTCTCAAAAGCGAGGTTGCCTCTTAGAGGGCGGTCTACGGCGCTCTGCTGACGCTTCCACGCCTACATATGCAAACGCTTCTGGGCTCACGAAAGAAGACGTCCGTTGAAAGCTGCCTTGTACCCCGACGCGTTTCTCGGAGTTAGGTCCAGGGAACGGTCCCTGTGCGATCACACGCAGCCTTGAGATGGCTCAGCTCTTTTCGATCGTCAGGGAGGACGTTTCTCGGAGTTAGGTCCAGGGAAAGGTAGTAAAGCGTACGGCACTTTCATGATGCTTCCACACCCACTTTTGGAAATGCTTCTCTCTCCAGGATACCTGAAGATGCTAGTGGCGAGTCGCCGTAGACGCAGACTTGCTTTTCCCAGGTCAGTACATGGCACTCTCCTTATTCACTCACGCACGCGCGCGCGCGCGTGCCCTCACACACACACACACACACACACACACACACACACACACACACACAGAGTTGAACATGTTTCTGTCTCGTCAGGAAAGAAGGTGATCGTTGAGAGACGGTTTCTCGCCGATGCTTTTGGGTTCTTGCTTTTTTCCCCCCGGAGAGAGAAGTGTAGCCGCTTTTTCCCTAGGCTTCCGTACACACCCTTGAGAAGCCTTCCGTCAGCCAGAAACAAGCCATGAGTTGAAAGAGGCGTTCCACGCAGACCTCCTTCTCAGAGCGAAGCCTGTCACACTTTTCCTTGTGAAGTAAACTAGAGAGATACAAATACTTTCTCAATGATTGCTTTAACAAAAAAGGACTAAATATCCCAATCAGAAAACATAGACTGTAAAGAGGAAGCAAGAACCATCTCTATGCTGCCTACCAGAGAATCACTTCAGACCTAAAAATAAAAGCAGATTGGAAGTAATGGGACACAAAACCATTTATCATGCAAATGGAAGTGAAAAGAAAGTTGGAGTCGTAATATTTTTATGAGACAAAATAAACTGAATTGTGGGGAAGATGGCAGAGTAGAAGGACCCTAAACTCACCTCATCCCACAGATACAACTAGGTAACACTCACACCAGATTCACCCAGAAATGGACCTTCAGATTTCCCCACAAAACTCTACAACTAAATGGAGAGAGGGAATCACATCAAAGATGGTAGGAAGGACAAGGACTCTGTAGGAATCTAAAGCCCATATTTCTGACCACCAGAGGGAGGGAACCACAGTCACAGAGGGGCCAGAAACAAACTACTACACCGGGGAGCCTCTAAAGCGTAGAGACATCCTCATAGCTTATGGCTTTGAAAATCAGAAGGGATGACATTTGTGAGCGTATACAACCAGCAGACTTAAAGCTTGGAACTTTTAAAAATCAGCTGTCTCAGCTCTGAGAGAGCACAGAAGGTGATAGGAAGCTGAGATCTGTCCTTAAAGATTAAGCAGAGCAAAGAGTGTGGAGAAGCTTGGGTGAAGCAGGTTGAAAGGTGCTTGAGGATTAAACAAGGGAGACATAGTTCCTGAACTCAGAGTTTGCTAAGGGACTTGTCCAGGAACAAAGGAGCTGGCAGGTGCCATTTCCCTCTACGGCCCCTCATTATAAACACACACCTACCTGCAAGACCAAGCACAATCTAGCAATCACTAACTTGCATAAACCATGGCCCATCCCCACACCTACCACACCTGCTTCAGTCCCAGTGCTGTGGATACCCTCCCTGATAAGACCCACACAATCCTTGACAACAATATGTCTCCCCATCACCCACAGAACACGCATGCGTCTTGTTAAAACAGCACACCCCATGTGTTGTGCACAATGACACAGTCCAGATCCAGTCTCTGTTGTTGCTATGCATTACCTTCAGAGGAGAACCAGCATCACCAAGTGAAAAATGTATGTTCTGCCCCGTATTTTCAAGAACAAGCAATATATCTGACCTTCCTAACAGAGAGATATTCTCTGAGAAGTAGGCCAAATGAGCAGACAGAGGACTATGTCCTAAATGAAAGAAGAGGACAAAGCCACAGCAAGAGACCTAAACAAAATGGATATAAGGAACATGCCTGACAGAAAATTTAAGATAACAATTATAAAGATACTCACTGGGGAAATGAAAAGAGGGAGGACATCAGAAGGGGGAACATCATTGAGACTCTTAACAAAGAGATATGAAAGAAATAATCAGAGATGTGGAACACAAGAAATGAAATGAAGAATATACTAGATAGAATAATTAGCAGGATGGACGAAGCAGAGGAACAAATTAATGAACTAGAAGACAGTAATGGAAAGTAATCAAGCGGAACAAATGAGAGGAAAACGAAGTATGCAAAAATGAGAAGAGACTTAGGGAATTCAGTGACTCCATCCAGTGTAACAACACCCACATGAGAGGGATCCCAGAAGGTGAAAAGGGGGAAAAGGGGGCAGAAAATCTATTTGACCAAAGAAGAGCTGAAAACTTAACCTAATCTGGTGAAGGAAACCTATACAAATCCATAAGGCATAGAGATCCCCTCCCACAAAATCAACCTAAGGAGGTCCACATCAAGATACATAGTAATCAAAATGGGAAAAGGTAGTGATAAAGAAAAAACATTTAAAGCAGCAAGATAAAAGAAGACAGGTAACATGCAAGGGAAAGCCCATAAAGCTATCAGCTGAGTTTTCAGCAGAAACTATGCAGGACAGAAGAAAGTGGCGTTAAATATTCAAAGTGCTGAAGGAGAAAAATCTGCAGCAAGGAATAATTTATCCAGCAAGCCTATCCTTCAGAAAAGAAGGGGAGAAAAAGAGTTTCTTAGCCACACAAACTAAAAGAGTTCATGACCACTAAATTAACTACAAAAAATATTGAAGGGGACACTATGAGTGGAAAAAAATCGTAAGTGAGAGTATGACAATAATGAATCAAGGAAGCAGTAAAAATAAGTATTTCTGTAAAAATCAGTTAAGGGATTCACAAAATAAAAGTATGTAAAATATGAAAACATATACCCTAACACATGAGGAGGAGTCAACAGTGGGTTTGAACTTAAACAACATTCAACTTAATATAGACTGAAAAGGCTATATATAATCCAGGGGGACACCACAAACCCAAACCTCTAATACACATGCAAAAGATAAAGGGAAAGAAATCCAAGAATATCATTAAAGAAAACGAGCAAACCATGAGAGAGAGAGCAAGAGAAGAAAGGATCAGAGAAAAACTACACAAAAAACTATGAAACAAGTAACAAAACATCAATAAATACATGTCTAATGATAATTAGTTTGAATGTAAATGGACTAAATGCTCCAAGCAAAAGAGCATGACAGAGTTTGTATATATATATATAAAAGATTTCACACCTAAAGACACCTGCAGATGGAAATTAAGAGATGGAGAAACATTAATCATGCAAGTGGATGTCAAGAGAAGTCAGAGTAGCAATCCTTATATCAGACAAAATAGACTTTTTTAACATTGAAATTGATTTAGCCAACATAGAGTACACCAGTAATTTCAAATGTAGCGTTCCACAATTCATCAGTTGTGTATAACACCCAGTGTTCACCACATCACATGCATTCCTTAATGCCCATCACACAGTTACTCCATCTCCCCACCCACCTTTCCTCCAGCAACCCTCAGTTTGTTTCCAATAGCTGGGAACCTGTCATGGATTTTCTACCTCTCTGGTTTCTTCGCATTCATTTTCCCTCCCTTCCCCTATGATCCTCTGTGCTGTTCCTTCTATTCCACATATGAGTAAAACCATATAATAATTGTTTTTCTCTGACTGACTTATTTTGCTCAGCATAATACCCTCCAGTGCCTTCCACATCGATATGCTAAATATTGATCCTTTCTGATGGCTGAGTCATATTCCATTGTATATGTATATACCATGTTTTCTTTATCCATTTATCTGTCGATGGATGTCTTGGTTCCTTCCACGGTTTGGCTATTGTGGACAATGTCGCTATAAACATTCGGGGTGCAGTTGCCCCTTCAGATCACTACATTTGTAGCTTTGGGGTAAATAAAATTGCTGGGTTGTAAGGGAGCTCTCTTTTAAGTTCTTGAGGAACCTCCATATTGTTTTCCAAAGTGGCTGTACCAGTTTTCATTCCCACTTAGAAGTGTAAGAGAGTTCCCCTTTCTCCTCACCAACATTTGTTATTTCTTCGCTTGTTAATTTTTGCAATTCTGACTGGTGTGAAGTGGTATCTCATTGTCATTTGGATTTCTTTTTCCCCATGCCAAGTGATGTTGAGCAGTTTGTCATATGTCTGTTGGCCATTTGTGTGTCTTCTTTGGAGAAATATCTGTTCATATCTTCTGCCCATTTCTTGACTCGCTTATTTGTTTTTTGGGTGTTGAGTTTGGGTGTTGAACGGTAGTAAAGCGTACGGCACTTTCATGATGCTTCCACACCCACTTTTGGAAATGCTTCTCTCACAAGGATACCTGAAGATGTTAGTGGAGAGTTGCCGTATACGCAGACTTGCTTTTCCCAGGTGAGTGCATGGCACATTCCTTATTCACTCACGCGCGCGCGCGCGCGCACACACACACACACACACACACACAGAGTTGAACATGTTTCTGTCTCGTCAGGAAAGGAGGTGTTCGTTGAGAGACGGTTTCTCGCCAATGCTTTTGGGTGCTTGCCCTTTTCCACCCGGAGAGTGAAGTGTATGCGCTTTTTGCCTAGGCTTCCGTACACACCCTTGAGAAGCCTTCCCTCAGCCAGAAACAAGCCGTGAGTTGAAAGAGGCGTTCCACACAGACCTCCTTCTCAGAGCGAAGCCTGTCACACTTTTCCTTGGGCCTCCACACGCACTTTAGAAAAACTTCCTCCGGGAAGCTGTGAGTTGAACGACGGGTTTCCTACAGCGGTTTTCCGTGGGGATAAGGATATATGGCACTTGGCCTTAGGCTTCCACGCACACATTGGAAACGGCTTCTCTCTTCGTGAAACAAGATGTGCGCTGAACGTTGCGTTCTGCGCAGGCTTGCTTTTCACACATCAGCCGATGGTACTTTCCCTAGGCTTCCACACGCGCAGTGAGTATCCCTTCCCTAAACCTGAACCAAGACGCGGGGGAAAGCTGCCTTCTACACCACCTTCTTTTCCGAGTTTCGTATAGAACCCTTGCGTTGTGCTTCCACATCCACTTTTGTCACTGCTTCGATATATCCTCCGGAGAGGGGTTCGCTTGAAAGACGGTCTCCCTCCGTCACGCTTTCAAGGAGTTAAGGATAGGGCACTCTCCTTATGCTTGCACACGTCCACTTGCAATCTCGACTGACTTCATGACCCCGTCCATATGCTACGCTGAAAGTCCCATTGCGCGCGGCCTTGTTTCTAAGAGATGAGGACAGGGCACGGCACGTTCCTTGTGCTTCCACCACGACTATATAAAAGGCTCCCGTCTCCAAGGCAAAGGATGTCAGGTGCAAGACGGCTTCGCAAAAGCGAGGTTGCCTCTTAGAGGGCGGTCTACGGCGCTCTGCTGACGCTTCCACGCCTACATATGCAAACGCTTCTGGGCTCACGAAAGAAGACGTCCGTTGAAAGCTGCCTTGTACCCCGACGCGTTTCTCGGAGTTAGGTCCAGGGAACGGTCCCTGTGCGATCACACGCAGCCTTGAGATGGCTCAGCTCTTTTCGATCGTCAGGGAGGACGTTTCTCGGAGTTAGGTCCAGGGAAAGGTAGTAAAGCGTACGGCACTTTCATGATGCTTCCACACCCACTTTTGGAAATGCTTCTCTCTCCAGGATACCTGAAGATGCTAGTGGCGAGTCGCTGTATACGCAGACTTGCTTTTCCCAGGTCAGTACATGGCACTCTCCTTATTCACTCACGCACGCGCGCGCGCGCGTGCCCTCACACACACACACACACACACACACACACACACACACACAGAGTTGAACATGTTTCTGTCTCGTCAGGAAAGAAGGTGATCGTTGAGAGACGGTTTCTCGCCGATGCTTTTGGGTTCTTGCTTTTTTCCCCCCGGAGAGAGAAGTGTAGCCGCTTTTTCCCTAGGCTTCCGTACACACTCTTGAGAAGCCTTCCGTCAGCCAGAAACAAGCCATGAGTTGAAAGAGGCGTTCCACGCAGACCGCCTTCTCAGAGCGAAGCCTGTCACACTTTTCCTTGTGAAGTAAACTAGAGAGATACAAATACTTTTTCAATGATTGCTTTAACAAAAAAGGACTAAATATCCCAATCAGAAAACATAGACTGTAAAGAGGAAGCAAGACCCATCTCTATGCTGCCTAGCAGAGAATCACTTCAGACCTAAAAATAAAAGCAGATTGGAAGTAATGGGACACAAAACCATTTATCATGCAAATGGAAGTGAAAAGAAAGTTGGAGACGTAATATTTTTATGAGACAAAATAAACTGAATTGTGGGGAAGATGGCAGAGTAGAAGGACCCTAAACTCACCTCATCCCACAGATACAACTAGGTAACACTCACACCAGAGTCACCCAGAAATGGACCTTCAGATTTCCCCACAAAACTATACAACTAAATGGAGAGAGGGAATCACATCAAAGATGATAGGAAGGACAAGGACTCTGTAGGAATCTAAAGCCCATATTTCTGACCACCAGAGGGAGGGAACCACAGTCACAGAGGGGCCAGAAACAAACTACTACACCGGGGAGCCTCTAAAGCGTAGAGACATCCTCATAGCTTATGGCTTTGAAAATCAGAAGGGATGACATTTGTGAGCGTATACAACCAGCAGACTTAAAGCTTGGAACTTTTAAAAATCAGCTGTCTCAGCTCTGAGAGAGCACAGAAGGTGATAGGAAGCTGAGATCTGTCCTTAAAGATTAAGCAGAGCAAAGAGTGTGGAGAAGCTTGGGTGAAGCAGGTTGAAAGTTGCTTGAGGTTTAAACAAGGGAGACATAGTTCCTGAACTCAGAGTTTGCTAAGGGACTTGTCCAGGAACAAAGGAGCTGGCAGGTGCCATTTCCCTCTACGGCCCCTCATTATAAACACACACCTACCTGCAAGACCAAGCACAATCTAGCAATCACTAACTTGCATAAACCATGGCCCATCCCCACACCTACCACACCTGCTTCAGTCCCAGTGCTGCGGATACCCTCCCTGATAAGACCCACACAATCCTTGACAACAATATGTCTCCCCATCACCCACAGAACACGCATGCGTCTTGTTAAAACAGCACACCCCATGTGTTGTGCACAATGACACAGTCCAGATCCAGTCTCTGTTGTTGCTATGCATTACCTTCAGAGGAGAACCAGCATCACCAAGTGAAAAATGTATGTTCTGCCCCGTATTTTCAAGAACAAGCAATATATCTGACCTTCCTAACAGAGAGATATTCTCTGAGAAGTAGGCCAAATGAGCAGACAGAGGACTATGTCCTAAACGAAAGAAGAGGACAAAGCCACAGCAAGAGACCTAAACAAAATGGATATAAGGAACATGCCTGACAGAAAATTTAAGATAACAATTATAAAGATACTCACTGGGGAAATGAAAAGAGGGAGGACATCAGAAGGGGGAACATCATTGAGACTCTTAACAAAGAGATATGAAAGAAATAATCAGAGATGTGGAACACAAGAAATGAAATGAAGAATATACTAGATAGAATAATTAGCAGGATGGACGAAGCAGAGGAACAAATTAATGAACTAGAAGACAGTAATGGAAAGTAATCAAGCGGAACAAATGAGAGGAAAAAGAAGTATGCAAAAATGAGAAGAGACTTAGGGAATTCAGTGACTCCATCCAGTGTAACAACACCCACATGAGAGGGATCCCAGAAGGTGAAAAGGGGGAAAAGGGGGCAGAAAATCTATTTGACCAAAGAAGAGCTGAAAACTTAACCTAATCTGGTGAAGGAAACCTATACAAATCCATAAGGCATAGAGATCCCCTCCGACAAAATCAACCTAAGGAGGTCCACATCAAGATACATAGTAATCCAAATGGGAAAAGGTAGTGATAAAGAAAAAACATTTAAAGCAGCAAGATAAAAGAAGACAGTTAACATGCAAGGGAAAGCCCATAAATCTATCAGCTGAGTTTTCAGCAGAAACTATGCAGGACAGAAGAAAGTGGCGTTAAATATTCAAAGTGCTGAATGAGAAAAATCTGCAGCAAGGAATAATTTATCCAGCAAGCCTATCCTTCAGAAAAGAAGGGGAGAAAAAGAGTTTCTTAGCCACACAAACTAAAAGAGTTCATGACCACTAAATTAACTACAAAAAATATTGAAGGGGACACTATGAGTGGAAAAAAATCGTAAGTGAGAGTATGACAATAATGAATCAAGGAAGCAGTAAAAATAAGTATTTCTGTAAAAATCAGTTAAGGGATTCACAAAATAAAAGTATGTAAAATATGAAAACATATACCCTAACACATGAGGAGGAGTCAACAGTGGGTTTGAACTTAAACAGCATTCAACTTAATATGGACTGAAAAGGCTATATATAATCCAGGGGGTCACCACAAACCCAAACCTCTAATACACATGCAAAAGATAAAGGGAAAGAAATCCAAGAATATCATTAAAGAAAACGAGCAAACCATGAGAGAGAGAGCAAGAGAAGAAAGGATCAGAGAAAAACTACACAAAAAACTATGAAACAAGTAACAAAACATCAATAAATACATGTCTAATGATAATTAGTTTGAATGTAAATGGACTAAATGCTCCAAGCAAAAGAGCATGACAGAGTTTGTATATATATATAAAAGATTTCACACCTAAAGACACCTGCAGATGGAAATTAAGAGATGGAGAAACATTAATCATGCAAGTGGATGTCAAAAGAAGTCAGAGTAGCAATCCTTATATCAGACAAAATAGACTTTTTTAACATTGAAATTGAATTAGCCAACATAGAGTACACCAGTTGTTTCAAATGTAGCGTTCCACAATTCATCAGTTGTGTATAACACCCAGTGTTCATCACATCACATGCATTCCTTAATGCCCATCACACAGTTACTCCACCTCCCCACCCACCTTTCCTCCAGCAACCCTCAGTTGGTTTCCAATAGTTAGGAACCTGTCATGGATTTTCTTCCTCTCTGGTTTCTTCGCATTCATTTTCCGTCCCTTCCCCTATGATCCTCTGTGCTGTTCCTTCTATTCCACATATGAGTAAAACCATATAATAATTGTTTTACTCTGACTGACTTATTTTGCTCAGCATAATACCCTCCAGTGCCATCCACATCGATATGCTAAATATTGATCCTTTCTGATGGCTGAGTCATATTCCTTTGTATATGTGTATACCATGTTTTCTTTATCCATTTATCTGTCGATGGATGTCTTGGTTCCTTCCACGGTTTGGCTATTGTGGACAATGTCGCTATAAACATTTGGGGTGCAGTTGCCCCTTCAGATCACTACATTTGTACCTTTGGGGTAAATAAAATTGCTGGGTTGTAAGGGAGCTCTGTTTTAACTTCTTGAGGAACCTCCATATTGTTTTCCAAAGTGGCTGTACCAGTTTTCATTCCCACTTAGAAGTGTAAGAGAGTTCCCCTTTCTCCTCACCAACATTTGTTATTTCTTCGCTTGTTAATTTTTGCAATTCTGACTGGTGTGAAGTGGTATCTCATTGTCATTTGGATTTCTTTTTCCCCATGCCAAGTGCTGTTGAGCAGTTTCTCATATGTCTGTTGGCCATTTGTGTGTCTTCTTTGGAGAAATACCTGTTCATATCTTCTGCCCATTTCTTGACTCGGTTATTTGTATTTTGGGTGTTGAGTTTGGGTGTTGAACGGTAGTAACGCGTACGGCACTTTCATGATGCTTCCACACCCACTTTTGGAAATGCTTCTCTCTCAAGGATACCTGAAGATGTTAGTGGAGAGTTGCCGTATACGCAGACTTGCTTTTCCCAGGTGAGTGCATGGCACATTCCTTACTCACTCACGCGCGCGCGCGCGCGCACACACACACACACACACACACACACACACACACAGAGTTGAACATGTTTCTGTCTCGTCAGGAAAGGAGGTGTTCGTTGAGAGACGGTTTCTCGCCAATGCTTTTGGGTGCTTGCCCTTTTCCCCCCGGAGAGTGAAGTGTATGCGCTTTTTCCGTAGGCTTCCGTACACACCCTTGAGAAGCCTTCCCTCAGCCAGAAACAAGCCGTGAGTTGAAAGAGGCGTTCCACACAGACCTCCTTCTCAGAGCGAAGCCTGTCACACTTTTCCTTGGGCCTCCACACGCACTTTAGAAAAACTTACTCCGGGAAGCTGTGAGTTGAACGACGGGTTTCCTACAGCGGTTTTCCGTGGGGGTAAGGATATATGGCACTTGGCCTTAGGCTTCCACGCACACATTGGAAAGGCTTCTCTCTTCGTGAAACAAGATGTGCGCTGAACGTTGCGTTCTGCGCAGGCTTGGTTTTCACACATCAGCCCATGGTACTTTCCCTAGGCTTCCACACGCGCAGTGAGTATCCCTTCCCTAAACCTGAACCAAGACGCGGGGGAAAGCTGCCTTCTACACCACCTTCTTTTCCGAGTTTCGTATAGAACCCTTGCGTTGTGCTTCCACATCCACTTTTGTCACTGCTTCGATATATCCTCCGGAGAGGGGTTCGCTTGAAAGACGGTCTCCCTCCGTCACGCTTTCAAGGAGTTAAGGATAGCGCACTCTCCTTATGCCTGCACACGTCCACTTGCAATCTCGACTGACTTCATGTCCCCGTCCATATGCTACGCTGAAAGTCCCATTGCGCGCGGCCTTGTTTCTAAGAGATGAGGACAGGGCACGGCACGTTCCTTGTGCTTCCACCACGACTATATAAAAGTCTACCGTCTCAAAGGCAAAGGATGTCAGGTGCAAGACGGCTTCGCAAAAGCGAGGTTGCCTCTTAGAGGGCGGTCTACGGCGCTCTCCTGACGCTTCCACGCCTACATATGCAAACGCTTCTGGGCTCACGAAAGAAGACGTCCGTTGAAAGCTGCCTTGTACCCCGACGCGTTTTCCGGAGTTAGGTCCAGGGAACGGTCCCTGTGCGATCACATGCAGCCTTGAGATGGCTCAGCTCTTTTCGATCGTGAGGGAGGACGTTTCTCGGAGTTAGGTCCAGGGAAAGGTAGTAAAGCGTACGGCACTTTCATGATGCTTCCACACCCACTTTTGGAAATGCTTCTCTCTCCAGGATACCTGAAGATGCTAGTGGCGAGTCGCCGTAGACGCAGACTTGCTTTTCCCAGGTCAGTACATGGCACTCTCCTTATTCACTCACGCACGCGCGCGCGCGCGTGCCCTCACACACACACACACACACACACACACACACAGAGTTGAACATGTTTCTGTCTCGTCAGGAAAGAAGGTGATCGTTGAGAGACGGTTTCTCGCCGATGCTTTTGGGTTCTTGCTTTTTTCCCCCCGGAGAGAGAAGTGTAGCCGCTTTTTCCCTTGGCTTCCGTACACACCCTTGAGAAGCCTTCCGTCAGCCAGAAACAAGCCATGAGTTGAAAGAGGCGTTCCACGCAGACCTCCTTCTCAGAGCGAAGCCTGTCACACTTTTCCTTGTGAAGTAAACTAGAGAGATACAAATACTTTCTCAATGATTGCTTTAACAAAAAAGGACTAAATATCCCAATCAGAAAACATAGACTGTAAAGAGGAAGCAAGACCCATCTCTATGCTGCCTACCAGAGAATCACTTCAGACCTAAAAATAAAAGCAGATTGGAAGTAATGGGACACAAAACCATTTATCATGCAAATGGAAGTGAAAAGAAAGTTGGAGTCGTAATATTTTTATGAGGCAAAATAAACTGAATTGTGGGGAAGATGGCAGAGTAGAAGGACCCTAAACTCACCTCATCCCACAGATACAACTAGGTAACACTCACACCAGAGTCACCCAGAAATGGACCTTCAGATTTCCCCACAAAACTATACAACTAAATGGAGAGAGGGAATCACATCAAAGATGGTAGGAAGGACAAGGACTCTGTAGGAATCTAAAGCCCATATTTCTGACCACCAGAGGGAGGGAACCACAGTCACAGAGGGGCCAGAAACAAACTACTACACCGGGGAGCCTCTAAAGCGTAGAGACATCCTCATAGCTTATGGCTTTGAAAATCAGAAGGGATGACATTTGTGAGCGTATACAACCAGCAGACTTAAAGCTTGGAACTTTTAAAAATCAGCTGTCTCAGCTCTGAGAGAGCACAGAAGGTGATAGGAAGCTGAGATCTGTCCTTAAAGATTAAGCAGAGCAAAGAGTGTGGAGAAGCTTGGGTGAAGCAGGTTGAAAGGTGCTTGAGGATTAAACAAGGGAGACATAGTTCCTGAACTCAGAGTTTGCTAAGGGACTTGTCCAGGAACAAAGGAGCTGGCAGGTGCCATTTCCCTCTACGGCCCCTCATTATAAACACACACCTACCTGCAAGACCAAGCACAATCTAGCAATCACTAACTTGCATAAACCATGGCCCATCCCCACACCTACCACACCTGCTTCAGTCCCAGTGCTGTGGATACCCTCCCTGATAAGACCCACACAATCCTTGACAACAATATGTCTCCCCATCACCCACAGAACACGCATGCGTCTTGTTAAAACAGCACACCCCATGTGTTGTGCACAATGACACAGTCCAGATCCAGTCTCTGTTGTTGCTATGCATTACCTTCAGAGGAGAACCAGCATCACCAAGTGAAAAATGTATGTTCTGCCCCGTATTTTCAAGAACAAGCAATATATCTGACCTTCCTAACAGAGAGATATTCTCTGAGAAGTAGGCCAAATGAGCAGACAGAGGACTATGTCCTAAACGAAAGAAGAGGACAAAGCCACAGCAAGAGACCTAAACAAAATGGATATAAGGAACATGCCTGACAGAAAATTTAAGATAACAATTATAAAGATACTCACTGGGGAAATGAAAAGAGGGAGGACATCAGAAGGGGGAACATCATTGAGACTCTTAACAAAGAGATATGAAAGAAATAATCAGAGATGTGGAACACAAGAAATGAAATGAAGAATATACTAGATAGAATAATTAGCAGGATGGACGAAGCAGAGGAACAAATTAATGAACTAGAAGACAGTAATGGAAAGTAATCAAGCGGAACAAATGAGAGGAAAAAGAAGTATGCAAAAATGAGAAGAGACTTAGGGAATTCAGTGACTCCATCCAGTGTAACAACACCCACATGAGAGGGATCCCAGAAGGTGAAAAGGGGGAAAAGGGGGCAGAAAATCTATTTGACCAAAGAAGAGCTGAAAACTTAACCTAATCTGGTGAAGGAAACCTATACAAATCCATAAGGCATAGAGATCCCCTCCCACAAAATCAACCTAAGGAGGTCCACATCAAGATACATAGTAATCAAAATGGGAAAAGGTAGTGATAAAGAAAAAAACATTTAAAGCAGCAAGATAAAAGAACACAGTTAACATGCAAGGGAAAGCCCATAAATCTATCAGCTGAGTTTTCAGCAGAAACTATGCAGGACAGAAGAAAGTGGCGTTAAATATTCAAAGTGCTGAAGGAGAAAAATCTGCAGCAAGGAATAATTTATCCAGCAAGCCTATCCTTCAGAAAAGAAGGGGAGAAAAAGAGTTTCTTAGCCACACAAACTAAAAGAGTTCATGACCACTAAATTAACTACAAAAAATATTGAAGGGGACACTATGAGTGGAAAAAAATCGTAAGTGAGAGTATGACAATAATGAATCAAGGAAGCAGTAAAAATAAGTATTTCTGTAAAAATCAGTTAAGGGATTCACAAAATAAAAGTATGTAAAATATGAAAACATATACCCTAACACATGAGGAGGAGTCAACAGTGGGTTTGAACTTAAACAGCATTCAACTTAATATAGACTGAAAAGGCTATATATAATCCAGGGGGTCACCACAAACCCAAACCTCTAATACACATGCAAAAGATAAAGGGAAAGAAATCCAAGAATATCATTAAAGAAAACGAGCAAACCATGAGAGAGAGAGCAAGAGAAGAAAGGTCAGAGAAAAACTACACAAAAAACTATGAAACAAGTAACAAAACATCAATAAATACATGTCTAATGATAATTAGTTTGAATGTAAATGGACTAAATGCTCCAAGCAAAAGAGCATGACAGAGTTTGTATATATATATAAAAGATTTCACACCTAAAGACACCTGCAGATGGAAATTAAGAGATGGAGAAACATTAATCATGCAAGTGGATGTCAAGAGAAGTCAGAGTAGCAATCCTTATATCAGACAAAATAGACTTTTTTAACATTGAAATTGAATTAGCCAACATAGAGTACACCAGTAATTTCAAATGTAGCGTTCCACAATTCATCAGTTGTGTATAACACCCAGTGTTCATCACATCACATGCATTCCTTAATGCCCATCACACAGTTACTCCATCTCCCCACCCACCTTTCCTCCAGCAACCCTCAGTTTGTTTCCAATAGTTGGGAACCTGTCATGGATTTTCTTCCTCTCTGGTTTCTTCGCATTCATTTTCCCTCCCTTCCCCTATGATCCTCTGTGCTGTTCCTTCTATTCCACATATGAGTAAAACCATATAATAATTGTTTTTCTCTGACTGACTTATTTTGCTCAGCATAATACCCTCCAATGCCTTCCACATCGATATGCTAAATATTGATCCTTTCTGATGGCTGAGTCACATTCCATTGTATATGTATATACCATGTTTTCTTTATCCATTTATCTGTCGATGGATGTCTTGGTTCCTTCCACGGTTTGGCTATTGTGGACAATGTCGCTATAAACATTCGGGGTGCAGTTGCCCCTTCAGATCACTACATTTGTAGCTTTGGGGTAAATAAAATTGCTGGGTTGTAAGGGAGCACTCTTTTAAGTTCTTGAGGAACCTCCATATTGTTTTCCAAAGTGGCTGTACCAGTTTTCATTCCCACTTAGAAGTGTAAGAGAGTTCCCCTTTCTCCTCACCAACATTTGTTATTTCTTCGCTTGTTAATTTTTGCAATTCTGACTGGTGTGAAGTGGTATCTCATTGTCATTTGGATTTCTTTTTCCCCTTGCCAAGTGCTGTTGAGCAGTTTCTCATATGTCTGTTGGCCCTTTGTGTGTCTTCTTTGGAGAAATACCTGTTCATATCTTCTGCCCATTTCTTGACTCGCTTATTTGTTTTTTGGCTGTTGAGTTTGGGTGTTGAACGGTAGTAAAGCGTACGGCACTTTCATGATGCTTCCACACCCACTTTTGGAAATGCTTCTCTCTCAAGGATACCTGAAGATGTTAGTGCAGAGTTGCCGTATACGCAGACTTGCTTTTCCCAGGTGAGTGCATGGCACATTCCTTATTCACTCACGCGCGCGCGTGCGCACACACACACACACACACACACAGAGAGTTGAACATGTTTCTGTCTCGTCAGGAAAGGAGGTGTTCGTTGAGAGACGGTTTCTCGCCAATGCTTTTGGGTGCTTGCCCTTTTCCCCCCGGAGAGTGAAGTGTATGTGCTTTTTCCGTAGGCTTCAGTACACACCCTTGAGAAGCCTTCCGTCAGTCAGAAACAAGCCGTGAGTTGAAAGAGGCGTTCCACACAGACCTCCTTCTCAGAGCGAAGCCTGTCACACTTTTCCTTGGGCCTCCACACGCACTTTAGAAAAACTTCCTCCGGGAAGCTGTGAGTTGAACGACGGGTTTCCTACAGCGGTTTTCCGTGGGGGTAAGGATATATGGCACTTGGCCTTAGGCTTCCACGCACACATTGGAAACGGCTTCTCTCTTCGTGAAACAAGATGTGCGCTGAACGTTGCGTTCTGCGCAGGCTTGCTTTTCACACATCAGCCGATGGTACTTTCCCTAGGCTTCCACACGCGCAGTGAGTATCCCTTCCCTAAACCTGAACCAAGACGCGGGGGAAAGCTGCCTTCTACACCACCTTCTTTTCCGAGTTTCGTATAGAACCCTTGCGTTGTGCTTCCACATCCACTTTTGTCACTGCTTCGATATATCCTCCGGAGAGGGGTTCGCTTGAAAGACGGTCTCCCTCCGTCACGCTTTCAAGGAGTTAAGGATAGGGCACTCTCCTTATGCTTGCACACGTCCACTTGCAATCTAGACTGACTTCATGACCCCGTCCATATGCTACGCTGAAAGTCCCATTGCGCGCGGCCTTGTTTCTAAGAGATGAGGACAGGGCACGGCACGTTCCTTGTGCTTCCACCACGACTATATAAAAGGCTCCCGTCTCCAAGGCAAAGGATGTCAGGTGCAAGACGGCTTCGCAAAAGCGAGGTTGCCTCTTAGAGGGCGGTCTACGGCGCTCTGCTGACGCTTCCACGCCTACATATGCAAACGCTTCTGGGCTCACGAAAGAAGACGTCCGTTGAAAGCTGCCTTGTACCCCGACGCGTTTCTCGGAGTTAGGTCCAGGGAACGGTCCCTGTGCGATCACACGCAGCCTTGAGATGGCTCAGCTCTTTTCGATCGTCAGGGAGGACGTTTCTCGGAGTTAGGTCCAGGGAAAGGTAGTAAAGCGTACGGCACTTTCATGATGCTTCCACACCCACTTTTGGAAATGCTTCTCTCTCCAGGATACCTGAAGATGCTAGTGGCGAGTCGCTGTATACGCAGACTTGCTTTTCCCAGGTCAGTACATGGCACTCTCCTTATTCACTCACGCACGCGCGCGCGCGCGTGCCCTCACACACACACACACACACACACACACACACACACACACACAGAGTTGAACATGTTTCTGTCTCGTCAGGAAAGAAGGTGATCGTTGAGAGACGGTTTCTCGCCGATGCTTTTGGGTTCTTGCTTTTTTCCCCCCGGAGAGAGAAGTGTAGCCGCTTTTTCCCTAGGCTTCCGTACACACTCTTGAGAAGCCTTCCGTCAGCCAGAAACAAGCCATGAGTTGAAAGAGGCGTTCCACGCAGACCGCCTTCTCAGAGCGAAGCCTGTCACACTTTTCCTTGTGAAGTAAACTAGAGAGATACAAATACTTTCTCAATGATTGCTTTAACAAAAAAGGACTAAATATCCCAATCAGAAAACATAGACTGTAAAGAGGAAGCAAGACCCATCTCTATGCTGCCTAGCAGAGAATCACTTCAGACCTAAAAATAAAAGCAGATTGGAAGTAATGGGACACAAAACCATTTATCATGCAAATGGAAGTGAAAAGAAAGTTGGAGACGTAATATTTTTATGAGACAAAATAAACTGAATTGTGGGGAAGATGGCAGAGTAGAAGGACCCTAAACTCACCTCATCCCACAGATACAACTAGGTAACACTCACACCAGAGTCACCCAGAAATGGACCTTCAGATTTCCCCACAAAACTATACAACTAAATGGAGAGAGGGAATCACATCAAAGATGATAGGAAGAACAAGGACTCTGTAGGAATCTAAAGCCCATATTTCTGACCACCAGAGGGAGGGAACCACAGTCACAGAGGGGCCAGAAACAAACTACTACACCGGGGAGCCTCTAAAGCGTAGAGACATCCTCATAGCTTATGGCTTTGAAAATCAGAAGGGATGACATTTGTGAGCGTATACAACCAGCAGACTTAAAGCTTGGAACTTTTAAAAATCAGCTGTCTCAGCTCTGAGAGAGCACAGAAGGTGATAGGAAGCTGAGATCTGTCCTTAAAGATTAAGCAGAGCAAAGAGTGTGGAGAAGCTTGGGTGAAGCAGGTTGAAAGTTGCTTGAGGTTTAAACAAGGGAGACATAGTTCCTGAACTCAGAGTTTGCTAAGGGACTTGTCCAGGAACAAAGGAGCTGGCAGGTGCCATTTCCCTCTACGGCCCCTCATTATAAACACACACCTACCTGCAAGACCAAGCACAATCTAGCAATCACTAACTTGCATAAACCATGGCCCATCCCCACACCTACCACACCTGCTTCAGTCCCAGTGCTGTGGATACCCTCCCTGATAAGACCCACACAATCCTTGACAACAATATGTCTCCCCATCACCCACAGAACACGCATGCGTCTTGTTAAAACAGCACACCCCATGTGTTGTGCACAATGACACAGTCCAGATCCAGTCTCTGTTGTTGCTATGCATTACCTTCAGAGGAGAACCAGCATCACCAAGTGAAAAATGTATGTTCTGCCCCGTATTTTCAAGAACAAGCAATATATCTGACCTTCCTAACAGAGAGATATTCTCTGAGAAGTAGGCCAAATGAGCAGACAGAGGACTATGTCCTAAACGAAAGAAGAGGACAAAGCCACAGCAAGAGACCTAAACAAAATGGATATAAGGAACATGCCTGACAGAAAATTTAAGATAACAATTATAAAGATACTCACTGGGGAAATGAAAAGAGGGAGGACATCAGAAGGGGGAACATCATTGAGACTCTTAACAAAGAGATATGAAAGAAATAATCAGAGATGTGGAACACAAGAAATGAAATGAAGAATATACTAGATAGAATAATTAGCAGGATGGACGAAGCAGAGGAACAAATTAATGAACTAGAAGACAGTAATGGAAAGTAATCAAGCGGAACAAATGAGAGGAAAAAGAAGTATGCAAAAATGAGAAGAGACTTAGGGAATTCAGTGACTCCATCCAGTGTAACAACACCCACATGAGAGGGATCCCAGAAGGTGAAAAGGGGGAAAAGGGGGCAGAAAATCTATTTGACCAAAGAAGAGCTGAAAACTTAACCTAATCTGGTGAAGGAAACCTATACAAATCCATAAGGCATAGAGATCCCCTCCCACAAAATCAACCTAAGGAGGTCCACATCAAGATACATAGTAATCCAAATGGGAAAAGGTAGTGATAAAGAAAAAACATTTAAAGCAGCAAGATAAAAGAAGACAGTTAACATGCAAGGGAAAGCCCATAAATCTATCAGCTGAGTTTTCAGCAGAAACTATGCAGGACAGAAGAAAGTGGCGTTAAATATTCAAAGTGCTGAATGAGAAAAATCTGCAGCAAGGAATAATTTATCCAGCAAGCCTATCCTTCAGAAAAGAAGGGGAGAAAAAGAGTTTCTTAGCCACACAAACTAAAAGAGTTCATGACCACTAAATTAACTACAAAAAATATTGAAGGGGACACTATGAGTGGAAAAAAATCGTAAGTGAGAGTATGACAATAATGAATCAAGGAAGCAGTAAAAATAAGTATTTCTGTAAAAATCAGTTAAGGGATTCACAAAATAAAAGTATGTAAAATATGAAAACATATACCCTAACACATGAGGAGGAGTCAACAGTGGGTTTGAACTTAAACAGCATTCAACTTAATATGGACTGAAAAGGCTATATATAATCCAGGGGGTCACCACAAACCCAAACCTCTAATACACATGCAAATGATAAAGGGAAAGAAATCCAAGAATATCATTAAAGAAAACGAGCAAACCATGAGAGAGAGAGCAAGAGAAGAAAGGATCAGAGAAAAACTACACAAAAAACTATGAAACAAGTAACAAAATATCAATAAATACATGTCTAATGATAATTAGTTTGAATGTAAATGGACTAAATGCTCCAAGCAAAAGAGCATGACAGAGTTTGTATATATATATAAAAGATTTCACACCTAAAGACACCTGCAGATGGAAATTAAGAGATGGAGAAACATTAATCATGCAAGTGGATGTCAAAAGAAGTCAGAGTAGCAATCCTTATATCAGACAAAATAGACTTTTTTAACATTGAAATTGAATTAGCCAACATAGAGTACACCAGTAGTTTCAAATGTAGCGTTCCACAATTCATCAGTTGTGTATAACACCCAGTGTTCATCACATCACATGCATTCCTTAATGCCCATCACACAGTTACTCCACCTCCCCACCCACCTTTCCTCCAGCAACCCTCAGTTGGTTTCCAATAGTTAGGAACCTGTCATGGATTTTCTTCCTCTCTGGTTTCTTCGCATTCATTTTCCGTCCCTTCCCCTATGATCCTCTGTGCTGTTCCTTCTATTCCACATATGAGTAAAACCATATAATAATTGTTTTACTCTGACTGACTTATTTTGCTCAGCATAATACCCTCCAGTGCCATCCACATCGATATGCTAAATATTGATCCTTTCTGATGGCTGAGTCATATTCCTTTGTATATGTGTATACCATGTTTTCTTTATCCATTTATCTGTCGATGGATGTCTTGGTTCCTTCCACGGTTTGGCTATTGTGGACAATGTCGCTATAAACATTTGGGGTGCAGTTGCCCCTTCAGATCACTACATTTGTAGCTTTGGGGTAAATAAAATTGCTGGGTTGTAAGGGAGCTCTGTTTTAACTTCTTGAGGAACCTCCATATTGTTTTCCAAAGTGGCTGTACCAGTTTTCATTCCCACTTAGAAGTCTAAGAGAGTTCCCCTTTCTCCACACCAACATTTGTTATTTCTTCGCTTGTTAATTTTTGCAATTCTGACTGGTGTGAAGTGGTATCTCATTGTCATTTGGATTTCTTTTTCCCCATGCCAAGTGCTGTTGAGCAGTTTCTCATATGTCTGTTGGCCATTTGTGTGTCTTCTTTGGAGAAATACCTGTTCATATCTTCTGCCCATTTCTTGACTCGGTTATTTGTATTTTGGGTGTTGAGTTTGGGTGTTGAACGGTAGTAAAGCGTACGGCACTTTCATGATTCTTCCACACCCACTTTTGGAAATGCTTCTCTCTCAAGGATACCTGAAGATGTTAGTGGAGAGTTGCCGTATACGCAGACTTGCTTTTCCCAGGTGAGTGCATGGCACATTCCTTACTCACTCACGCGCGCGCGCGCGCGCACACACACACACACACACACACACACACACAGAGTTGAACATGTTTCTGTCTCGTCAGGAAAGGAGGTGTTCGTTGAGAGACGGTTTCTCGCCAATGCTTTTGGGTGCTTGCCCTTTTCCCCCCGGAGAGTGAAGTGTATGCGCTTTTTCCGTAGTTTTCCGTACACACCCTTGAGAAGCCTTCCCTCAGCCAGAAACAAGCCGTGAGTTGAAAGAGGCGTTCCACACAGACCTCCTTCTCAGAGCGAAGCCTGTCACACTTTTCCTTGGGCCTCCACACGCACTTTAGAAAAACTTACTCCGGGAAGCTGTGAGTTGAACGACGGGTTTCCTACAGCGGTTTTCCGTGGGGGTAAGGATATATGGCACTTGGCCTTAGGCTTCCACGCACACATTGGAAAGGCTTCTCTCTTCGTGAAACAAGATGTGCGCTGAACGTTGCGTTCTGCGCAGGCTTGGTTTTCACACATCAGCCCATGGTACTTTCCCTAGGCTTCCACACGCGCAGTGAGTATCCCTTCCCTAAACCTGAACCAAGACGCGGGGGAAAGCTGCCTTCTACACCACCTTCTTTTCCGAGTTTCGTATAGAACCCTTGCGTTGTGCTTCCACATCCACTTTTCTCACTGCTTCGATATATCCTCCGGAGAGGGGTTCGCTTGAAAGACGGTCTCCCTCCGTCACGCTTTCAAGGAGTTAAGGATAGCGCACTCTCCTTATGCCTGCACACGTCCACTTGCAATCTCGACTGACTTCATGTCCCCGTCCATATGCTACGCTGAAAGTCCCATTGCGCGCGGCCTTGTTTCTAAGAGATGAGGACAGGGCACGGCACGTTCCTTGTGCTTCCACCACGACTATATAAAAGTCTACCGTCTCCAAGGCAAAGGATGTCAGGTGCAAGACGGCTTCGCAAAAGCGAGGTTGCCTCTTAGAGGGCGGTCTACGGCGCTCTCCTGACGCTTCCACGCCTACATATGCAAACGCTTCTGGGCTCACGAAAGAAGACGTCCGTTGAAAGCTGCCTTGTACCCCGACGCGTTTTCCGGAGTTAGGTCCAGGGAACGGTCCCTGTGCGATCACATGCAGCCTTGAGATGGCTCAGCTCTTTTCGATCGTGAGGGAGGACGTTTCTCGGAGTTAGGTCCAGGGAAAGGTAGTAAAGCGTACGGCACTTTCATGATGCTTCCACACCCACTTTTGGAAATGCTTCTCTCTCCAGGATACCTGAAGATGCTAGTGGCGAGTCGCCGTAGACGCAGACTTGCTTTTCCCAGGTCAGTACATGGCACTCTCCTTATTCACTCACGCACGCGCGCGCGCGCGTGCCCTCACACACACACACACACACACACACACACACACACACACACACACACACACAGAGTTGAACATGTTTCTGTCTCGTCAGGAAAGAAGGTGATCGTTGAGAGACGGTTTCTCGCCGATGCTTTTGGGTTCTTGCTTTTTTCCCCCCGGAGAGAGAAGTGTAGCCGCTTTTTCCCTTGGCTTCCGTACACACCCTTGAGAAGCCTTCCGTCAGCCAGAAACAAGCCATGAGTTGAAAGAGGCGTTCCACGCAGACCTCCTTCTCAGAGCGAAGCCTGTCACACTTTTCCTTGTGAAGTAAACTAGAGAGATACAAATACTTTCTCAATGATTGCTTTAACAAAAAAGGACTAAATATCCCAATCAGAAAACATAGACTGTAAAGAGGAAGCAAGACCCATCTCTATGCTGCCTACCAGAGAATCACTTCAGACCTAAAAATAAAAGCAGATTGGAAGTAATGGGACACAAAACCATTTATCATGCAAATGGAAGTGAAAAGAAAGTTGGAGTCGTAATATTTTTATGAGACAAAATAAACTGAATTGTGGGGAAGATGGCAGAGTAGAAGGACCCTAAACTCACCTCATCCCACAGATACAACTAGGTAACACTCACACCAGAGTCACCCAGAAATGGACCTTCAGATTTCCCCACAAAACTATACAACTAAATGGAGAGAGGGAATCACATCAAAGATGGTAGGAAGGACAAGGACTCTGTAGGAATCTAAAGCCCATATTTCTGACCACCAGAGGGAGGGAACCACAGTCACAGAGGGGCCAGAAACAAACTACTACACCGGGGAGCCTCTAAAGCGTAGAGACATCCTCATAGCTTATGGCTTTGAAAATCAGAAGGGATGACATTTGTGAGCGTATACAACCAGCAGACTTAAAGCTTGGAACTTTTAAAAATCAGCTGTCTCAGCTCTGAGAGAGCACAGAAGGTGATAGGAAGCTGAGATCTGTCCTTAAAGATTAAGCAGAGCAAAGAGTGTGGAGAAGCTTGGGTGAAGCAGGTTGAAAGGTGCTTGAGGATTAAACAAGGGAGACATAGTTCCTGAACTCAGAGTTTGCTAAGGGACTTGTCCAGGAACAAAGGAGCTGGCAGGTGCCATTTCCCTCTACGGCCCCTCATTATAAACACACACCTACCTGCAAGACCAAGCACAATCTAGCAATCACTAACTTGCATAAACCATGGCCCATCCCCACACCTACCACACCTGCTTCAGTCCCAGTGCTGTGGATACCCTCCCTGATAAGACCCACACAATCCTTGACAACAATATGTCTCCCCATCACCCACAGAACACGCATGCGTCTTGTTAAAACAGCACACCCCATGTGTTGTGCACAATGACACAGTCCAGATCCAGTCTCTGTTGTTGCTATGCATTACCTTCAGAGGAGAACCAGCATCACCAAGTGAAAAATGTATGTTCTGCCCCGTATTTTCAAGAACAAGCAATATATCTGACCTTCCTAACAGAGAGATATTCTCTGAGAAGTAGGCCAAATGAGCAGACAGAGGACTATGTCCTAAACGAAAGAAGAGGACAAAGCCACAGCAAGAGACCTAAACAAAATGGATATAAGGAACATGCCTGACAGAAAATTTAAGATAACAATTATAAAGATACTCACTGGGGAAATGAAAAGAGGGAGGACATCAGAAGGGGGAACATCATTGAGACTCTTAACAAAGAGATATGAAAGAAATAATCAGAGATGTGGAACACAAGAAATGAAATGAAGAATATACTAGATAGAATAATTAGCAGGATGGACGAAGCAGAGGAACAAATTAATGAACTAGAAGACAGTAATGGAAAGTAATCAAGCGGAACAAATGAGAGGAAAAAGAAGTATGCAAAAATGAGAAGAGACTTAGGGAATTCAGTGAGTCCATCCAGTGTAACAACACCCACATGAGAGGGATCCCAGAAGGTGAAAAGGGGGAAAAGGGGGCAGAAAATCTATTTGACCAAAGAAGAGCTGAAAACTTAACCTAATCTGGTGAAGGAAACCTATAAAAATCCATAAGGCATAGAGATCCCCTCCCACAAAATCAACCTAAGGAGGTCCACATCAAGATACATAGTAATCAAAATGGGAAAAGGTAGTGATAAAGAAAAAACATTTAAAGCAGCAAGATAAAAGAAGACAGGTAACATGCAAGGGAAAGCCCATAAATCTATCAGCTGAGTTTTCAGCAGAAACTATGCAGGACAGAAGAAAGTGGCGTTAAATATTCAAAGTGCTGAAGGAGAAAAATCTGCAGCAAGGAATAATTTATCCAGCAAGCCTATCCTTCAGAAAAGAAGGGGAGAAAAAGAGTTTCTTAGCCACACAAACTAAAAGAGTTCATGACCACTAAATTAACTACAAAAAATATTGAAGGGGACACTATGAGTGGAAAAAAATCGTAAGTGAGAGTATCACAATAATGAATCAAGGAAGCAGTAAAAATAAGTATTTCTGTAAAAATCAGTTAAGGGATTCACAAAATAAAAGTATGTAAAATATGAAAACATATACCCTAACACATGAGGAGGAGTCAACAGTGGGTTTGAACTTAAACAGCATTCAACTTAATATGGACTGAAAAGGCTATATATAATCCAGGGGGTCACCACAAACCCAAACCTCTAATACACATGCAAAAGATAAAGGGAAAGAAATCCAAGAATATCATTAAAGAAAACGAGCAAACCATGAGAGAGAGAGCAAGAGAAGAAAGGATCAGAGAAAAACTACACAAAAAACTATGAAACAAGTAACAAAACATCAATAAATACATGTCTAATGATAATTAGTTTGAATGTAAATGGACTAAATGCTCCAAGCAAAAGAGCATGACAGAGTTTGTATATATATATAAAAGATTTCACACCTAAAGACACCTGCAGATGGAAATTAAGAGATGGAGAAACATTAATCATGCAAGTGGATGTCAAAAGAAGTCAGAGTAGCAATCCTTATATCAGACAAAATAGACTTTTTTAACATTGAAATTGAATTAGCCAACATAGAGTACACCAGTAATTTCAAATGTAGCGTTCCACAATTCATCAGTTGTGTATAACACCCAGTGTTCATCACATCACATGCATTCCTTAATGCCCATCACACAGTTACTCCATCTCCCCACCCACCTTTCCTCCAGCAACCCTCAGTTTGTTTCCAATAGTTGGGAACCTGTCATGGATTTTCTTCCTCTCTGGTTTCTTCGCATTCATTTTCCCTCCCTTCCCCTATGATCCTCTGTGCTGTTCCTTCTATTCCACATATGAGTAAAACCATATAATAATTGTTTTTCTCTGACTGACTTATTTTGCTCAGCATAATACCCTCCAGTGCCTTCCACATCGATATGCTAAATATTGATCCTTTCTGATGGCTGAGTCATATTCCATTGTATATGTATATACCATGTTTTCTTTATCCATTTATCTGTCGATGGATGTCTTGGTTCCTTTCACGGTTTGGCTATTGTGGACAATGTCGCTATAAACATTCGGGGTGCAGTTGCCCCTTCAGATCACTACATTTGTAGCTTTGGGGTAAATAAAATTGCTGGGTTGTAAGGGAGCTCTCTTTTAAGTTCTTGAGGAACCTCCATATTGTTTTCCAAAGTGGCTGTACCAGTTTTCATTCCCACTTAGAAGTGTAAGAGAGTTCCCCTTTCTCCTCACCAACATTTGTTATTTCTTCGCTTGTTAACTTTTGCAATTCTGACTGGTATGAAGTGGTATCTCATTGTCATTTGGATTTCTTTTTCCCCATGCCAAGTGATGTTGAGCAGTTTGTCAAATGTCTGTTGGCCATTTGTGTGTCTTCTTTGGAGAAATATCTGTTCATATCTTCTGCCCATTTCTTGACTCGCTTATTTGTTTTTTGGGTGTTGAGTTTGGGTGTTGAACGGTAGTAAAGCGTACGGCACTTTCATGATGCTTCCACATCCACTTTTGGAAATCCTTCTCTCTCAAGGATACCTGAAGATGTTAGTGGAGAGGTGCCGTATACGCAGACTTGCTTTTCCCAGGTGAGTGCATGGCACATTCCTTATTCACTCACGCGCGCGCGCGCGCACACACACACACACACACACACACACACACAGAGTTGAACATGTTTCTGTCTCGTCAGGAAAGGAGGTGTTCGTTGAGAGACGGTTTCTCGCCAATGCTTTTGGGTGCTTGCCCTTTTCCCCCCGGAGAGTGAAGTGTATGCGCTTTTTGCCTAGGCTTCCGTACACACCCTTGAGAAGCCTTCCCTCAGCCAGAAACAAGCCGTGAGTTGAAAGAGGCGTTCCACACAGACCTCCTTCTCAGAGCGAAGCCTGTCACACTTTTCCTTGGGCCTCCACACGCACTTTAGAAAAACTTCCTCCGGGAAGCTGTGAGTTGAACGACGGGTTTCCTACAGCGGTTTTCCGTGGGGGTAAGGATATATGGCACTTGGCCTTAGGCTTCCACGCACAGATTGGAAACGCTTCTCTCTTCGTGAAACAAGATGTGCGCTGAACGTTGCGTTCTGCGCAGGCTTGGTTTTCACACATCAGCCCATGGTACTTTCCCTAGGCTTCCACACGCGCAGTGAGTATCCCTTCCCTAAACCTGAACCAAGACGCGGGGGAAAGCTGCCTTCTACACCACCTTCTTTTCCGAGTATCGTATAGAACCCTTGCATTGTGCTTCCACATCCACTTTTGTCACTGCTTCGATATATCCTCCGGAGAGGGGTTCGCTTGAAAGACGGTCTCCCTCCGTCACGCTTTCAAGGAGTTAAGGATAGGGCACTCTCCTTATGCCTGCACACGTCCACTTGCAATCTCGACTGACTTCATGACCCCGTCCAATGCTACGCTGAAAGTCCCATTGCGCGCGGCCTTGTTCTAAGAGATGAGGACAGGGCACGGCACGTTCCTTGTGCTTCCACCACGACTATATAAAAGGCTCCCGTCTCCAAGGCAAAGGATGTCAGGTGCAAGACGGCTTCTCAAAAGCGAGGTTGCCTCTTAGAGGGCGGTCTACGGCGCTCTGCTGACGCTTCCACGCCTACATATGCAAACGCTTCTGGGCTCACGAAAGAAGACGTCCGTTGAAAGCTGCCTTGTACGCCGACGCGTTTTCCGGAGTTAGGTCCAGGGAACGGTCCCTGTGCGATCACACGCAGCCTTGAGATGGCTCAGCTCTTTTCGATCGTCAGGGAGGACGTTTCTCGGAGTTAGGTCCAGGGAAAGTTAGTAAAGCGTACGGCACTTTCATGATGCTTCCACACCCACTTTTGGAAATGCTTCTCTCTCCAGGATACCTGAAAATGCTAGTGGCGAGTCGCTGTATACGCAGACTTGCTTTTCCCAGGTCAGTACATGGCACTCTCCTTATTCACTCACGCACGCGCGCGCGCGCGTGCCCTCACACACACACACACACACACACACACACACACACAGAGTTGAACATGTTTCTGTCTCGTCAGGAAAGAAGGTGATCGTTGAGAGACGGTTTCTCGCCGATGCTTTTGGGTTCTTGCTTTTTTCCCCCCGGAGAGAGAAGTGTAGCCGCTTTTTCCCTAGGCTTCCGTACACACTCTTGAGAAGCCTTCCGTCAGCCAGAAACAAGCCATGAGTTGAAAGAGGCGTTCCACGCAGACCGCCTTCTCAGAGCGAAGCCTGTCACACTTTTCCTTGTGAAGTAAACTAGAGAGATACAAATACTTTCTCAATGATTGCTTTAACAAAAAAGGACTAAATATCCCAATCAGAAAACATAGAATGTAAAGAGGAAGCATGACCCATCTCTATGCTGCCTAGCAGAGAATCACTTCAGACCTAAAAATAAAAGCAGATTGGAAGTAATGGGACACAAAACCATTTATCATGCAAATGGAAGTGAAAAGAAAGTTGGAGTCGTAATATTTTTATGAGACAAAATAAACTGAATTGTGGGGAAGATGGGAGAGTAGAAGGACCCTAAACTCACCTCATCCCACAGATACAACTAGGTAACACTCACACCAGAGTCACCCAGAAATGGACCTTCAGATTTCCCCACAAAACTATACAACTAAATGGAGAGAGGGAATCACATCAAAGATGGTAGGAAGGACAAGGACTCTGTAGGAATCTAAAGCCCATATTTCTGACCACCAGAGGGAGGGAACCACAGTCACAGAGGGGCCAGAAACAAACTACTACACCGGGGAGCCTCTAAAGCGTAGAGACATCCTCATAGCTTATGGCTTTGAAAATCAGAAGGGATGACATTTGTGAGCGTATACAACCAGCAGACTTAAAGCTTGGAACTTTTAAAAATCAGCTGTCTCAGCTCTGAGAGAGCACAGAAGGTGATAGGAATCTGAGATCTGTCCTTAAAGATTAAGCAGAGCAAAGAGTGTGGAGAAGCTTGGGTGAAGCAGGTTGAAAGGTGCTTGAGGATTAAACAAGGCAGACATAGTTCCTGAACTCAGAGTTTGCTAAGGGACTTGTCCAGGAACAAAGGAGCTGGCAGGTGCCATTTCCCTCTACGGCCCCTCATTATAAACACACACCTACCTGCAAGACCAAGCACAATCTAGCAATCACTAACTTGCATAAACCATGGCCCATCCCCACACCTACCACACCTGCTTCAGTCCCAGTGCTGTGGATACCCTCCCTGATAAGACCCACACAATCCTTGACAACAATATGTCTCCCCATCACCCACAGAACACGCATGCATCTTGTTAAAACAGCACACCCCATGTGTTGTGCACAATGACACAGTCCAGATCCAGTCTCTGTTGTTGCTATGCATTACCTTCAGAGGAGAACCAGCATCACCAAGTGAAAAATGTATGTTCTGCCCCGTATTTTCAAGAACAAGCAATATATCTGACCTTCCTAACAGAGAGATATTCTCTGAGAAGTAGGCCAAATGAGCAGACAGAGGACTATGTCCTAAACGAAAGAAGAGGACAAAGCCACAGCAAGAGACCTAAACAAAATGGATATAAGGAACATGCCTGACAGAAAATTTAAGATAACAATTATAAAGATACTCACTGGGGAAATGAAAAGAGGGAGGACATCAGAAGGGGGAACATCATTGAGACTCTTAACAAAGAGATATGAAAGAAATAATCAGAGATGTGGAACACAAGAAATGAAATGAAGAATATACTAGATAGAATAATTAGCAGGATGGACGAAGCAGAGGAACAAATTAATGAACTAGAAGACAGTAATGGAAAGTAATCAAGCGGAAAAAATGAGAGGAAAAAGAAGTATGCAAAAATGAGAAGAGACTTAGGGAATTCAGTGACTCCATCCAGTGTAACAACACCCACATTAGAGGGATCCCAGAAGGTGAAAAGGGGGAAAAGTGGGCAGAAAATCTATTTGACCAAAGAAGAGCTGAAAACTTAACCTAATCTGGTGAAGGAAACCTATACAAATCCATAAGGCATAGAGATCCCCTCCCACAAAATCAACCTAAGGAGGTCCACATCAAGATACATAGTAATCAAAATGGGAAAAGGTAGTGATAAAGAAAAAACATTTAAAGCAGCAAGATAAAAGAAGACAGTTAACATGCAAGGGAAAGCCCATAAAGCTATCAGCTGAGTTTTCAGCAGAAACTATGCAGGACAGAAGAAAGTGGCGTTAAATATTCAAAGTGCTGAATGAGAAAAATCTGCAGCAAGGAATAATTTATCCAGCAAGCCTATCCTTCAGAAAAGAAGGGGAGAAAAAGAGTTTCTTAGCCACACAAACTAAAAGAGTTCATGACCACTAAATTAACTACAAAAAATATTGAAGGGGACACTATGAGTGGAAAAAAATCGTAAGTGAGAGTATGACAATAATGAATCAAGGAAGCAGTAAAAATAAGTATTTCTGTAAAAATCAGTTAAGGGATTCACAAAATAAAAGTATGTAAAATATGAAAACATATACCCTAACACATGAGGAGGAGTCAACAGTGGGTTTGAACTTAAACAGCATTCAACTTAATATGGACTGAAAAGGCTATATATAATCCAGGGGGTCACCACAAACCCAAACCTCTAATACACATGCAAAAGATAAAGGGAAAGAAATCCAAGAATATCATTAAAGAAAACGAGCAAACCATGAGAGAGAGAGCAAGAGAAGAAAGGATCAGAGAAAAACTACACAAAAAACTATGAAACAAGTAACAAAACATCAATAAATACATGTCTAATGATAATTAGTTTGAATGTAAATGGACTAAATGCTCCAAGCAACAGAGCATGACAGAGTTTGTATATATATATAAAAGATTTCACACCTAAAGACACCTGCAGATCAAATTAAGAGATGGAGAAACATTAATCATGCAAGTGGATGTCAAAAGAAGTCAGAGTAGCAATCCTTATATCAGACAAAATAGACTTTTTTAACATTGAAATTGAATTAGCCAACATAGAGTACACCAGTAGTTTCAAATGTAGCGTTCCACAATTCATCAGTTGTGTATAACACCCAGTGTTCATCACATCGCATGCATTCCTTAATGCCCATCACACAGTTACTCCATCTCCCCGACCACCTTTCCTCCAACAACCCTCAGTTTGCTTCCAGTAGTTAGGAACCTGTCATGGATTTTCTTCCTCTCTGGTTTCTTCGCATTCATTTTCCCTCCCTTCCCCTATGATCCTCTGTGCTGTTCCTTCTATTCCACATATGAGTAAAACCATATAATAATTGTTTTTCTCTGACTGACTTATTTTGCTCAGCATAATACCCTCCAGTGCCTTCCACATCGATATGCTAAATATTGATCCTTTCTGATGGCTGAGTCACATTCCTTTGTATATGTATATACCATGTTTTCTTTATCCATTTATCTGTCAATGGATGTCTTGGTTCCTTCCACGGTTTGGCTATTGTGGACAATGTCGCTATAAACATTTGGGGTGCAGTTGCCCCTTCAGATCACTACATTTGTAGCTTTGGGGTAAACAAAATTGCTGGGGTGTAAGGGAGCTCTGTTTTAACTTCTTGAGGAACCTCCATATTGTTTTCCAAAGTGGCTGTACCAGTTTTCATTCCCACTTAGAAGTGTAAGAGAGTTCCCCTTTCTCCTCACCAACATTTCTTATTTCTTCGCTTGTTAATTTTTGCAATTCTGACTGGTGTGAAGTGGTATCTCATTGTCATTTGGATTTCTTTTTCCCCTTGCCAAGTGCTGTTGAGCAGTTTCTCATATGTCTGTTGGCCCTTTGTGTGTCTTCTTTGGAGAAATACCTGTTCATATCTTCTGCCCATTTCTTGACTCGCTTATTTGTTTTTTGTGTGTTGAGTTTGGGTGTTGAACGGTAGTAAAGCGTACGGCACTTTCATGATGCTTCCACACCCACTTTTGGAAATGCTTCTCTCTCAAGGATACCTGAAGATGTTAGTGGAGAGTTGCCGTATACGCAGACTTGCTTTTCCCAGGTGAGTGCATGGCACATTCCTTATTCACTCACGCGCGCGCGCGCGCACACACACACACACACACACACAGAGAGTTGAACATGTTTCTGTCTCGTCAGGAAAGGAGGTGTTCGTTGAGAGACGGTTTCTCGCCAATGCTTTTGGGTGCTTGCCCTTTTCCCCCCGGAGAGTGAAGTGTATGTGCTTTTTCCGTAGGCTTCAGTACACACCCTTGAGAAGCCTTCCGTCAGCCAGAAACAAGCCATGAGTTGAAAGAGGCGTTCCACGCAGACCGCCTTCTCAGAGCGAAGCCTGTCACACTTTTCCTTGTGAAGTAAACTAGAGAGATACAAATACTTTTTCAATGATTGCTTTAACAAAAAAGGACTAAATATCCCAATCAGAAAACATAGACTGTAAAGAGGAAGCAAGACCCATCTCTATGCTGCCTAGCAGAGAATCACTTCAGACCTAAAAATAAAAGCAGATTGGAAGTAATGGGACACAAAACCATTTATCATGCAAATGGAAGTGAAAAGAAAGTTGGAGACGTAATATTTTTATGAGACAAAATAAACTGAATTGTGGGGAAGATGGCAGAGTAGAAGGACCCTAAACTCACCTCATCCCACAGATACAACTAGGTAACACTCACACCAGAGTCACCCAGAAATGGACCTTCAGATTTCCCCACAAAACTATACAACTAAATGGAGAGAGGGAATCACATCAAAGATGATAGGAAGGACAAGGACTCTGTAGGAATCTAAAGCCCATATTTCTGACCACCAGAGGGAGGGAACCACAGTCACAGAGGGGCCAGAAACAAACTACTACACCGGGGAGCCTCTAAAGCGTAGAGACATCCTCATAGCTTATGGCTTTGAAAATCAGAAGGGATGACATTTGTGAGCGTATACAACCAGCAGACTTAAAGCTTGGAACTTTTAAAAATCAGCTGTCTCAGCTCTGAGAGAGCACAGAAGGTGATAGGAAGCTGAGATCTGTCCTTAAAGATTAAGCAGAGCAAAGAGTGTGGAGAAGCTTGGGTGAAGCAGGTTGAAAGTTGCTTGAGGTTTAAACAAGGGAGACATAGTTCCTGAACTCAGAGTTTGCTAAGGGACTTGTCCAGGAACAAAGGAGCTGGCAGGTGCCATTTCCCTCTACGGCCCCTCATTATAAACACACACCTACCTGCAAGACCAAGCACAATCTAGCAATCACTAACTTGCATAAACCATGGCCCATCCCCACACCTACCACACCTGCTTCAGTCCCAGTGCTGCGGATACCCTCCCTGATAAGACCCACACAATCCTTGACAACAATATGTCTCCCCATCACCCACAGAACACGCATGCGTCTTGTTAAAACAGCACACCCCATGTGTTGTGCACAATGACACAGTCCAGATCCAGTCTCTGTTGTTGCTATGCATTACCTTCAGAGGAGAACCAGCATCACCAAGTGAAAAATGTATGTTCTGCCCCGTATTTTCAAGAACAAGCAATATATCTGACCTTCCTAACAGAGAGATATTCTCTGAGAAGTAGGCCAAATGAGCAGACAGAGGACTATGTCCTAAACGAAAGAAGAGGACAAAGCCACAGCAAGAGACCTAAACAAAATGGATATAAGGAACATGCCTGACAGAAAATTTAAGATAACAATTATAAAGATACTCACTGGGGAAATGAAAAGAGGGAGGACATCAGAAGGGGGAACATCATTGAGACTCTTAACAAAGAGATATGAAAGAAATAATCAGAGATGTGGAACACAAGAAATGAAATGAAGAATATACTAGATAGAATAATTAGCAGGATGGACGAAGCAGAGGAACAAATTAATGAACTAGAAGACAGTAATGGAAAGTAATCAAGCGGAACAAATGAGAGGAAAAAGAAGTATGCAAAAATGAGAAGAGACTTAGGGAATTCAGTGACTCCATCCAGTGTAACAACACCCACATGAGAGGGATCCCAGAAGGTGAAAAGGGGGAAAAGGGGGCAGAAAATCTATTTGACCAAAGAAGAGCTGAAAACTTAACCTAATCTGGTGAAGGAAACCTATACAAATCCATAAGGCATAGAGATCCCCTCCGACAAAATCAACCTAAGGAGGTCCACATCAAGATACATAGTAATCCAAATGGGAAAAGGTAGTGATAAAGAAAAAACATTTAAAGCAGCAAGATAAAAGAAGACAGTTAACATGCAAGGGAAAGCCCATAAATCTATCAGCTGAGTTTTCAGCAGAAACTATGCAGGACAGAAGAAAGTGGCGTTAAATATTCAAAGTGCTGAATGAGAAAAATCTGCAGCAAGGAATAATTTATCCAGCAAGCCTATCCTTCAGAAAAGAAGGGGAGAAAAAGAGTTTCTTAGCCACACAAACTAAAAGAGTTCATGACCACTAAATTAACTACAAAAAATATTGAAGGGGACACTATGAGTGGAAAAAAATCGTAAGTGAGAGTATGACAATAATGAATCAAGGAAGCAGTAAAAATAAGTATTTCTGTAAAAATCAGTTAAGGGATTCACAAAATAAAAGTATGTAAAATATGAAAACATATACCCTAACACATGAGGAGGAGTCAACAGTGGGTTTGAACTTAAACAGCATTCAACTTAATATGGACTGAAAAGGCTATATATAATCCAGGGGGTCACCACAAACCCAAACCTCTAATACACATGCAAAAGATAAAGGGAAAGAAATCCAAGAATATCATTAAAGAAAACGAGCAAACCATGAGAGAGAGAGCAAGAGAAGAAAGGATCAGAGAAAAACTACACAAAAAACTATGAAACAAGTAACAAAACATCAATAAATACATGTCTAATGATAATTAGTTTGAATGTAAATGGACTAAATGCTCCAAGCAAAAGAGCATGACAGAGTTTGTATATATATATAAAAGATTTCACACCTAAAGACACCTGCAGATGGAAATTAAGAGATGGAGAAACATTAATCATGCAAGTGGATGTCAAAAGAAGTCAGAGTAGCAATCCTTATATCAGACAAAATAGACTTTTTTAACATTGAAATTGAATTAGCCAACATAGAGTACACCAGTTGTTTCAAATGTAGCGTTCCACAATTCATCAGTTGTGTATAACACCCAGTGTTCATCACATCACATGCATTCCTTAATGCCCATCACACAGTTACTCCACCTCCCCACCCACCTTTCCTCCAGCAACCCTCAGTTGGTTTCCAATAGTTAGGAACCTGTCATGGATTTTCTTCCTCTCTGGTTTCTTCGCATTCATTTTCCGTCCCTTCCCCTATGATCCTCTGTGCTGTTCCTTCTATTCCACATATGAGTAAAACCATATAATAATTGTTTTACTCTGACTGACTTATTTTGCTCAGCATAATACCCTCCAGTGCCATCCACATCGATATGCTAAATATTGATCCTTTCTGATGGCTGAGTCATATTCCTTTGTATATGTGTATACCATGTTTTCTTTATCCATTTATCTGTCGATGGATGTCTTGGTTCCTTCCACGGTTTGGCTATTGTGGACAATGTCGCTATAAACATTTGGGGTGCAGTTGCCCCTTCAGATCACTACATTTGTACCTTTGGGGTAAATAAAATTGCTGGGTTGTAAGGGAGCTCTGTTTTAACTTCTTGAGGAACCTCCATATTGTTTTCCAAAGTGGCTGTACCAGTTTTCATTCCCACTTAGAAGTGTAAGAGAGTTCCCCTTTCTCCTCACCAACATTTGTTATTTCTTCGCTTGTTAATTTTTGCAATTCTGACTGGTGTGAAGTGGTATCTCATTGTCATTTGGATTTCTTTTTCCCCATGCCAAGTGCTGTTGAGCAGTTTCTCATATGTCTGTTGGCCATTTGTGTGTCTTCTTTGGAGAAATACCTGTTCATATCTTCTGCCCATTTCTTGACTCGGTTATTTGTATTTTGGGTGTTGAGTTTGGGTGTTGAACGGTAGTAACGCGTACGGCACTTTCATGATGCTTCCACACCCACTTTTGGAAATGCTTCTCTCTCAAGGATACCTGAAGATGTTAGTGGAGAGTTGCCGTATACGCAGACTTGCTTTTCCCAGGTGAGTGCATGGCACATTCCTTACTCACTCACGCGCGCGCGCGCGCGCACACACACACACACACACACACACACACACACACAGAGTTGAACATGTTTCTGTCTCGTCAGGAAAGGAGGTGTTCGTTGAGAGACGGTTTCTCGCCAATGCTTTTGGGTGCTTGCCCTTTTCCCCCCGGAGAGTGAAGTGTATGCGCTTTTTCCGTAGGCTTCCGTACACACCCTTGAGAAGCCTTCCCTCAGCCAGAAACAAGCCGTGAGTTGAAAGAGGCGTTCCACACAGACCTCCTTCTCAGAGCGAAGCCTGTCACACTTTTCCTTGGGCCTCCACACGCACTTTAGAAAAACTTACTCCGGGAAGCTGTGAGTTGAACGACGGGTTTCCTACAGCGGTTTTCCGTGGGGGTAAGGATATATGGCACTTGGCCTTAGGCTTCCACGCACACATTGGAAAGGCTTCTCTCTTCGTGAAACAAGATGTGCGCTGAACGTTGCGTTCTGCGCAGGCTTGGTTTTCACACATCAGCCCATGGTACTTTCCCTAGGCTTCCACACGCGCAGTGAGTATCCCTTCCCTAAACCTGAACCAAGACGCGGGGGAAAGCTGCCTTCTACACCACCTTCTTTTCCGAGTTTCGTATAGAACCCTTGCGTTGTGCTTCCACATCCACTTTTGTCACTGCTTCGATATATCCTCCGGAGAGGGGTTCGCTTGAAAGACGGTCTCCCTCCGTCACGCTTTCAAGGAGTTAAGGATAGCGCACTCTCCTTATGCCTGCACACGTCCACTTGCAATCTCGACTGACTTCATGTCCCCGTCCATATGCTACGCTGAAAGTCCCATTGCGCGCGGCCTTGTTTCTAAGAGATGAGGACAGGGCACGGCACGTTCCTTGTGCTTCCACCACGACTATATAAAAGTCTACCGTCTCAAAGGCAAAGGATGTCAGGTGCAAGACGGCTTCGCAAAAGCGAGGTTGCCTCTTAGAGGGCGGTCTACGGCGCTCTCCTGACGCTTCCACGCCTACATATGCAAACGCTTCTGGGCTCACGAAAGAAGACGTCCGTTGAAAGCTGCCTTGTACCCCGACGCGTTTTCCGGAGTTAGGTCCAGGGAACGGTCCCTGTGCGATCACATGCAGCCTTGAGATGGCTCAGCTCTTTTCGATCGTGAGGGAGGACGTTTCTCGGAGTTAGGTCCAGGGAAAGGTAGTAAAGCGTACGGCACTTTCATGATGCTTCCACACCCACTTTTGGAAATGCTTCTCTCTCCAGGATACCTGAAGATGCTAGTGGCGAGTCGCCGTAGACGCAGACTTGCTTTTCCCAGGTCAGTACATGGCACTCTCCTTATTCACTCACGCACGCGCGCGCGCGCGTGCCCTCACACACACACACACACACACACACACACACAGAGTTGAACATGTTTCTGTCTCGTCAGGAAAGAAGGTGATCGTTGAGAGACGGTTTCTCGCCGATGCTTTTGGGTTCTTGCTTTTTTCCCCCCGGAGAGAGAAGTGTAGCCGCTTTTTCCCTTGGCTTCCGTACACACCCTTGAGAAGCCTTCCGTCAGCCAGAAACAAGCCATGAGTTGAAAGAGGCGTTCCACGCAGACCTCCTTCTCAGAGCGAAGCCTGTCACACTTTTCCTTGTGAAGTAAACTAGAGAGATACAAATACTTTCTCAATGATTGCTTTAACAAAAAAGGACTAAATATCCCAATCAGAAAACATAGACTGTAAAGAGGAAGCAAGACCCATCTCTATGCTGCCTACCAGAGAATCACTTCAGACCTAAAAATAAAAGCAGATTGGAAGTAATGGGACACAAAACCATTTATCATGCAAATGGAAGTGAAAAGAAAGTTGGAGTCGTAATATTTTTATGAGGCAAAATAAACTGAATTGTGGGGAAGATGGCAGAGTAGAAGGACCCTAAACTCACCTCATCCCACAGATACAACTAGGTAACACTCACACCAGAGTCACCCAGAAATGGACCTTCAGATTTCCCCACAAAACTATACAACTAAATGGAGAGAGGGAATCACATCAAAGATGGTAGGAAGGACAAGGACTCTGTAGGAATCTAAAGCCCATATTTCTGACCACCAGAGGGAGGGAACCACAGTCACAGAGGGGCCAGAAACAAACTACTACACCGGGGAGCCTCTAAAGCGTAGAGACATCCTCATAGCTTATGGCTTTGAAAATCAGAAGGGATGACATTTGTGAGCGTATACAACCAGCAGACTTAAAGCTTGGAACTTTTAAAAATCAGCTGTCTCAGCTCTGAGAGAGCACAGAAGGTGATAGGAAGCTGAGATCTGTCCTTAAAGATTAAGCAGAGCAAAGAGTGTGGAGAAGCTTGGGTGAAGCAGGTTGAAAGGTGCTTGAGGATTAAACAAGGGAGACATAGTTCCTGAACTCAGAGTTTGCTAAGGGACTTGTCCAGGAACAAAGGAGCTGGCAGGTGCCATTTCCCTCTACGGCCCCTCATTATAAACACACACCTACCTGCAAGACCAAGCACAATCTAGCAATCACTAACTTGCATAAACCATGGCCCATCCCCACACCTACCACACCTGCTTCAGTCCCAGTGCTGTGGATACCCTCCCTGATAAGACCCACACAATCCTTGACAACAATATGTCTCCCCATCACCCACAGAACACGCATGCGTCTTGTTAAAACAGCACACCCCATGTGTTGTGCACAATGACACAGTCCAGATCCAGTCTCTGTTGTTGCTATGCATTACCTTCAGAGGAGAACCAGCATCACCAAGTGAAAAATGTATGTTCTGCCCCGTATTTTCAAGAACAAGCAATATATCTGACCTTCCTAACAGAGAGATATTCTCTGAGAAGTAGGCCAAATGAGCAGACAGAGGACTATGTCCTAAACGAAAGAAGAGGACAAAGCCACAGCAAGAGACCTAAACAAAATGGATATAAGGAACATGCCTGACAGAAAATTTAAGATAACAATTATAAAGATACTCACTGGGGAAATGAAAAGAGGGAGGACATCAGAAGGGGGAACATCATTGAGACTCTTAACAAAGAGATATGAAAGAAATAATCAGAGATGTGGAACACAAGAAATGAAATGAAGAATATACTAGATAGAATAATTAGCAGGATGGACGAAGCAGAGGAACAAATTAATGAACTAGAAGACAGTAATGGAAAGTAATCAAGCGGAACAAATGAGAGGAAAAAGAAGTATGCAAAAATGAGAAGAGACTTAGGGAATTCAGTGACTCCATCCAGTGTAACAACACCCACATGAGAGGGATCCCAGAAGGTGAAAAGGGGGAAAAGGGGGCAGAAAATCTATTTGACCAAAGAAGAGCTGAAAACTTAACCTAATCTGGTGAAGGAAACCTATACAAATCCATAAGGCATAGAGATCCCCTCCCACAAAATCAACCTAAGGAGGTCCACATCAAGATACATAGTAATCAAAATGGGAAAAGGTAGTGATAAAGAAAAAAACATTTAAAGCAGCAAGATAAAAGAACACAGTTAACATGCAAGGGAAAGCCCATAAATCTATCAGCTGAGTTTTCAGCAGAAACTATGCAGGACAGAAGAAAGTGGCGTTAAATATTCAAAGTGCTGAAGGAGAAAAATCTGCAGCAAGGAATAATTTATCCAGCAAGCCTATCCTTCAGAAAAGAAGGGGAGAAAAAGAGTTTCTTAGCCACACAAACTAAAAGAGTTCATGACCACTAAATTAACTACAAAAAATATTGAAGGGGACACTATGAGTGGAAAAAAATCGTAAGTGAGAGTATGACAATAATGAATCAAGGAAGCAGTAAAAATAAGTATTTCTGTAAAAATCAGTTAAGGGATTCACAAAATAAAAGTATGTAAAATATGAAAACATATACCCTAACACATGAGGAGGAGTCAACAGTGGGTTTGAACTTAAACAGCATTCAACTTAATATAGACTGAAAAGGCTATATATAATCCAGGGGGTCACCACAAACCCAAACCTCTAATACACATGCAAAAGATAAAGGGAAAGAAATCCAAGAATATCATTAAAGAAAACGAGCAAACCATGAGAGAGAGAGCAAGAGAAGAAAGGTCAGAGAAAAACTACACAAAAAACTATGAAACAAGTAACAAAACATCAATAAATACATGTCTAATGATAATTAGTTTGAATGTAAATGGACTAAATGCTCCAAGCAAAAGAGCATGACAGAGTTTGTATATATATATAAAAGATTTCACACCTAAAGACACCTGCAGATGGAAATTAAGAGATGGAGAAACATTAATCATGCAAGTGGATGTCAAGAGAAGTCAGAGTAGCAATCCTTATATCAGACAAAATAGACTTTTTTAACATTGAAATTGAATTAGCCAACATAGAGTACACCAGTAATTTCAAATGTAGCGTTCCACAATTCATCAGTTGTGTATAACACCCAGTGTTCATCACATCACATGCATTCCTTAATGCCCATCACACAGTTACTCCATCTCCCCACCCACCTTTCCTCCAGCAACCCTCAGTTTGTTTCCAATAGTTGGGAACCTGTCATGGATTTTCTTCCTCTCTGGTTTCTTCGCATTCATTTTCCCTCCCTTCCCCTATGATCCTCTGTGCTGTTCCTTCTATTCCACATATGAGTAAAACCATATAATAATTGTTTTTCTCTGACTGACTTATTTTGCTCAGCATAATACCCTCCAATGCCTTCCACATCGATATGCTAAATATTGATCCTTTCTGATGGCTGAGTCACATTCCATTGTATATGTATATACCATGTTTTCTTTATCCATTTATCTGTCGATGGATGTCTTGGTTCCTTCCACGGTTTGGCTATTGTGGACAATGTCGCTATAAACATTCGGGGTGCAGTTGCCCCTTCAGATCACTACATTTGTAGCTTTGGGGTAAATAAAATTGCTGGGTTGTAAGGGAGCACTCTTTTAAGTTCTTGAGGAACCTCCATATTGTTTTCCAAAGTGGCTGTACCAGTTTTCATTCCCACTTAGAAGTGTAAGAGAGTTCCCCTTTCTCCTCACCAACATTTGTTATTTCTTCGCTTGTTAATTTTTGCAATTCTGACTGGTGTGAAGTGGTATCTCATTGTCATTTGGATTTCTTTTTCCCCTTGCCAAGTGCTGTTGAGCAGTTTCTCATATGTCTGTTGGCCCTTTGTGTGTCTTCTTTGGAGAAATACCTGTTCATATCTTCTGCCCATTTCTTGACTCGCTTATTTGTTTTTTGGCTGTTGAGTTTGGGTGTTGAACGGTAGTAAAGCGTACGGCACTTTCATGATGCTTCCACACCCACTTTTGGAAATGCTTCTCTCTCAAGGATACCTGAAGATGTTAGTGCAGAGTTGCCGTATACGCAGACTTGCTTTTCCCAGGTGAGTGCATGGCACATTCCTTATTCACTCACGCGCGCGCGTGCGCACACACACACACACACACACACAGAGAGTTGAACATGTTTCTGTCTCGTCAGGAAAGGAGGTGTTCGTTGAGAGACGGTTTCTCGCCAATGCTTTTGGGTGCTTGCCCTTTTCCCCCCGGAGAGTGAAGTGTATGTGCTTTTTCCGTAGGCTTCAGTACACACCCTTGAGAAGCCTTCCGTCAGTCAGAAACAAGCCGTGAGTTGAAAGAGGCGTTCCACACAGACCTCCTTCTCAGAGCGAAGCCTGTCACACTTTTCCTTGGGCCTCCACACGCACTTTAGAAAAACTTCCTCCGGGAAGCTGTGAGTTGAACGACGGGTTTCCTACAGCGGTTTTCCGTGGGGGTAAGGATATATGGCACTTGGCCTTAGGCTTCCACGCACACATTGGAAACGGCTTCTCTCTTCGTGAAACAAGATGTGCGCTGAACGTTGCGTTCTGCGCAGGCTTGCTTTTCACACATCAGCCGATGGTACTTTCCCTAGGCTTCCACACGCGCAGTGAGTATCCCTTCCCTAAACCTGAACCAAGACGCGGGGGAAAGCTGCCTTCTACACCACCTTCTTTTCCGAGTTTCGTATAGAACCCTTGCGTTGTGCTTCCACATCCACTTTTGTCACTGCTTCGATATATCCTCCGGAGAGGGGTTCGCTTGAAAGACGGTCTCCCTCCGTCACGCTTTCAAGGAGTTAAGGATAGGGCACTCTCCTTATGCTTGCACACGTCCACTTGCAATCTAGACTGACTTCATGACCCCGTCCATATGCTACGCTGAAAGTCCCATTGCGCGCGGCCTTGTTTCTAAGAGATGAGGACAGGGCACGGCACGTTCCTTGTGCTTCCACCACGACTATATAAAAGGCTCCCGTCTCCAAGGCAAAGGATGTCAGGTGCAAGACGGCTTCGCAAAAGCGAGGTTGCCTCTTAGAGGGCGGTCTACGGCGCTCTGCTGACGCTTCCACGCCTACATATGCAAACGCTTCTGGGCTCACGAAAGAAGACGTCCGTTGAAAGCTGCCTTGTACCCCGACGCGTTTCTCGGAGTTAGGTCCAGGGAACGGTCCCTGTGCGATCACACGCAGCCTTGAGATGGCTCAGCTCTTTTCGATCGTCAGGGAGGACGTTTCTCGGAGTTAGGTCCAGGGAAAGGTAGTAAAGCGTACGGCACTTTCATGATGCTTCCACACCCACTTTTGGAAATGCTTCTCTCTCCAGGATACCTGAAGATGCTAGTGGCGAGTCGCTGTATACGCAGACTTGCTTTTCCCAGGTCAGTACATGGCACTCTCCTTATTCACTCACGCACGCGCGCGCGCGCGTGCCCTCACACACACACACACACACACACACACACACACACACACACAGAGTTGAACATGTTTCTGTCTCGTCAGGAAAGAAGGTGATCGTTGAGAGACGGTTTCTCGCCGATGCTTTTGGGTTCTTGCTTTTTTCCCCCCGGAGAGAGAAGTGTAGCCGCTTTTTCCCTAGGCTTCCGTACACACTCTTGAGAAGCCTTCCGTCAGCCAGAAACAAGCCATGAGTTGAAAGAGGCGTTCCACGCAGACCGCCTTCTCAGAGCGAAGCCTGTCACACTTTTCCTTGTGAAGTAAACTAGAGAGATACAAATACTTTCTCAATGATTGCTTTAACAAAAAAGGACTAAATATCCCAATCAGAAAACATAGACTGTAAAGAGGAAGCAAGACCCATCTCTATGCTGCCTAGCAGAGAATCACTTCAGACCTAAAAATAAAAGCAGATTGGAAGTAATGGGACACAAAACCATTTATCATGCAAATGGAAGTGAAAAGAAAGTTGGAGACGTAATATTTTTATGAGACAAAATAAACTGAATTGTGGGGAAGATGGCAGAGTAGAAGGACCCTAAACTCACCTCATCCCACAGATACAACTAGGTAACACTCACACCAGAGTCACCCAGAAATGGACCTTCAGATTTCCCCACAAAACTATACAACTAAATGGAGAGAGGGAATCACATCAAAGATGATAGGAAGAACAAGGACTCTGTAGGAATCTAAAGCCCATATTTCTGACCACCAGAGGGAGGGAACCACAGTCACAGAGGGGCCAGAAACAAACTACTACACCGGGGAGCCTCTAAAGCGTAGAGACATCCTCATAGCTTATGGCTTTGAAAATCAGAAGGGATGACATTTGTGAGCGTATACAACCAGCAGACTTAAAGCTTGGAACTTTTAAAAATCAGCTGTCTCAGCTCTGAGAGAGCACAGAAGGTGATAGGAAGCTGAGATCTGTCCTTAAAGATTAAGCAGAGCAAAGAGTGTGGAGAAGCTTGGGTGAAGCAGGTTGAAAGTTGCTTGAGGTTTAAACAAGGGAGACATAGTTCCTGAACTCAGAGTTTGCTAAGGGACTTGTCCAGGAACAAAGGAGCTGGCAGGTGCCATTTCCCTCTACGGCCCCTCATTATAAACACACACCTACCTGCAAGACCAAGCACAATCTAGCAATCACTAACTTGCATAAACCATGGCCCATCCCCACACCTACCACACCTGCTTCAGTCCCAGTGCTGTGGATACCCTCCCTGATAAGACCCACACAATCCTTGACAACAATATGTCTCCCCATCACCCACAGAACACGCATGCGTCTTGTTAAAACAGCACACCCCATGTGTTGTGCACAATGACACAGTCCAGATCCAGTCTCTGTTGTTGCTATGCATTACCTTCAGAGGAGAACCAGCATCACCAAGTGAAAAATGTATGTTCTGCCCCGTATTTTCAAGAACAAGCAATATATCTGACCTTCCTAACAGAGAGATATTCTCTGAGAAGTAGGCCAAATGAGCAGACAGAGGACTATGTCCTAAACGAAAGAAGAGGACAAAGCCACAGCAAGAGACCTAAACAAAATGGATATAAGGAACATGCCTGACAGAAAATTTAAGATAACAATTATAAAGATACTCACTGGGGAAATGAAAAGAGGGAGGACATCAGAAGGGGGAACATCATTGAGACTCTTAACAAAGAGATATGAAAGAAATAATCAGAGATGTGGAACACAAGAAATGAAATGAAGAATATACTAGATAGAATAATTAGCAGGATGGACGAAGCAGAGGAACAAATTAATGAACTAGAAGACAGTAATGGAAAGTAATCAAGCGGAACAAATGAGAGGAAAAAGAAGTATGCAAAAATGAGAAGAGACTTAGGGAATTCAGTGACTCCATCCAGTGTAACAACACCCACATGAGAGGGATCCCAGAAGGTGAAAAGGGGGAAAAGGGGGCAGAAAATCTATTTGACCAAAGAAGAGCTGAAAACTTAACCTAATCTGGTGAAGGAAACCTATACAAATCCATAAGGCATAGAGATCCCCTCCCACAAAATCAACCTAAGGAGGTCCACATCAAGATACATAGTAATCCAAATGGGAAAAGGTAGTGATAAAGAAAAAACATTTAAAGCAGCAAGATAAAAGAAGACAGTTAACATGCAAGGGAAAGCCCATAAATCTATCAGCTGAGTTTTCAGCAGAAACTATGCAGGACAGAAGAAAGTGGCGTTAAATATTCAAAGTGCTGAATGAGAAAAATCTGCAGCAAGGAATAATTTATCCAGCAAGCCTATCCTTCAGAAAAGAAGGGGAGAAAAAGAGTTTCTTAGCCACACAAACTAAAAGAGTTCATGACCACTAAATTAACTACAAAAAATATTGAAGGGGACACTATGAGTGGAAAAAAATCGTAAGTGAGAGTATGACAATAATGAATCAAGGAAGCAGTAAAAATAAGTATTTCTGTAAAAATCAGTTAAGGGATTCACAAAATAAAAGTATGTAAAATATGAAAACATATACCCTAACACATGAGGAGGAGTCAACAGTGGGTTTGAACTTAAACAGCATTCAACTTAATATGGACTGAAAAGGCTATATATAATCCAGGGGGTCACCACAAACCCAAACCTCTAATACACATGCAAATGATAAAGGGAAAGAAATCCAAGAATATCATTAAAGAAAACGAGCAAACCATGAGAGAGAGAGCAAGAGAAGAAAGGATCAGAGAAAAACTACACAAAAAACTATGAAACAAGTAACAAAATATCAATAAATACATGTCTAATGATAATTAGTTTGAATGTAAATGGACTAAATGCTCCAAGCAAAAGAGCATGACAGAGTTTGTATATATATATAAAAGATTTCACACCTAAAGACACCTGCAGATGGAAATTAAGAGATGGAGAAACATTAATCATGCAAGTGGATGTCAAAAGAAGTCAGAGTAGCAATCCTTATATCAGACAAAATAGACTTTTTTAACATTGAAATTGAATTAGCCAACATAGAGTACACCAGTAGTTTCAAATGTAGCGTTCCACAATTCATCAGTTGTGTATAACACCCAGTGTTCATCACATCACATGCATTCCTTAATGCCCATCACACAGTTACTCCACCTCCCCACCCACCTTTCCTCCAGCAACCCTCAGTTGGTTTCCAATAGTTAGGAACCTGTCATGGATTTTCTTCCTCTCTGGTTTCTTCGCATTCATTTTCCGTCCCTTCCCCTATGATCCTCTGTGCTGTTCCTTCTATTCCACATATGAGTAAAACCATATAATAATTGTTTTACTCTGACTGACTTATTTTGCTCAGCATAATACCCTCCAGTGCCATCCACATCGATATGCTAAATATTGATCCTTTCTGATGGCTGAGTCATATTCCTTTGTATATGTGTATACCATGTTTTCTTTATCCATTTATCTGTCGATGGATGTCTTGGTTCCTTCCACGGTTTGGCTATTGTGGACAATGTCGCTATAAACATTTGGGGTGCAGTTGCCCCTTCAGATCACTACATTTGTAGCTTTGGGGTAAATAAAATTGCTGGGTTGTAAGGGAGCTCTGTTTTAACTTCTTGAGGAACCTCCATATTGTTTTCCAAAGTGGCTGTACCAGTTTTCATTCCCACTTAGAAGTCTAAGAGAGTTCCCCTTTCTCCACACCAACATTTGTTATTTCTTCGCTTGTTAATTTTTGCAATTCTGACTGGTGTGAAGTGGTATCTCATTGTCATTTGGATTTCTTTTTCCCCATGCCAAGTGCTGTTGAGCAGTTTCTCATATGTCTGTTGGCCATTTGTGTGTCTTCTTTGGAGAAATACCTGTTCATATCTTCTGCCCATTTCTTGACTCGGTTATTTGTATTTTGGGTGTTGAGTTTGGGTGTTGAACGGTAGTAAAGCGTACGGCACTTTCATGATTCTTCCACACCCACTTTTGGAAATGCTTCTCTCTCAAGGATACCTGAAGATGTTAGTGGAGAGTTGCCGTATACGCAGACTTGCTTTTCCCAGGTGAGTGCATGGCACATTCCTTACTCACTCACGCGCGCGCGCGCGCGCACACACACACACACACACACACACACACACAGAGTTGAACATGTTTCTGTCTCGTCAGGAAAGGAGGTGTTCGTTGAGAGACGGTTTCTCGCCAATGCTTTTGGGTGCTTGCCCTTTTCCCCCCGGAGAGTGAAGTGTATGCGCTTTTTCCGTAGTTTTCCGTACACACCCTTGAGAAGCCTTCCCTCAGCCAGAAACAAGCCGTGAGTTGAAAGAGGCGTTCCACACAGACCTCCTTCTCAGAGCGAAGCCTGTCACACTTTTCCTTGGGCCTCCACACGCACTTTAGAAAAACTTACTCCGGGAAGCTGTGAGTTGAACGACGGGTTTCCTACAGCGGTTTTCCGTGGGGGTAAGGATATATGGCACTTGGCCTTAGGCTTCCACGCACACATTGGAAAGGCTTCTCTCTTCGTGAAACAAGATGTGCGCTGAACGTTGCGTTCTGCGCAGGCTTGGTTTTCACACATCAGCCCATGGTACTTTCCCTAGGCTTCCACACGCGCAGTGAGTATCCCTTCCCTAAACCTGAACCAAGACGCGGGGGAAAGCTGCCTTCTACACCACCTTCTTTTCCGAGTTTCGTATAGAACCCTTGCGTTGTGCTTCCACATCCACTTTTCTCACTGCTTCGATATATCCTCCGGAGAGGGGTTCGCTTGAAAGACGGTCTCCCTCCGTCACGCTTTCAAGGAGTTAAGGATAGCGCACTCTCCTTATGCCTGCACACGTCCACTTGCAATCTCGACTGACTTCATGTCCCCGTCCATATGCTACGCTGAAAGTCCCATTGCGCGCGGCCTTGTTTCTAAGAGATGAGGACAGGGCACGGCACGTTCCTTGTGCTTCCACCACGACTATATAAAAGTCTACCGTCTCCAAGGCAAAGGATGTCAGGTGCAAGACGGCTTCGCAAAAGCGAGGTTGCCTCTTAGAGGGCGGTCTACGGCGCTCTCCTGACGCTTCCACGCCTACATATGCAAACGCTTCTGGGCTCACGAAAGAAGACGTCCGTTGAAAGCTGCCTTGTACCCCGACGCGTTTTCCGGAGTTAGGTCCAGGGAACGGTCCCTGTGCGATCACATGCAGCCTTGAGATGGCTCAGCTCTTTTCGATCGTGAGGGAGGACGTTTCTCGGAGTTAGGTCCAGGGAAAGGTAGTAAAGCGTACGGCACTTTCATGATGCTTCCACACCCACTTTTGGAAATGCTTCTCTCTCCAGGATACCTGAAGATGCTAGTGGCGAGTCGCCGTAGACGCAGACTTGCTTTTCCCAGGTCAGTACATGGCACTCTCCTTATTCACTCACGCACGCGCGCGCGCGCGTGCCCTCACACACACACACACACACACACACACACACACACACACACACACACACACAGAGTTGAACATGTTTCTGTCTCGTCAGGAAAGAAGGTGATCGTTGAGAGACGGTTTCTCGCCGATGCTTTTGGGTTCTTGCTTTTTTCCCCCCGGAGAGAGAAGTGTAGCCGCTTTTTCCCTTGGCTTCCGTACACACCCTTGAGAAGCCTTCCGTCAGCCAGAAACAAGCCATGAGTTGAAAGAGGCGTTCCACGCAGACCTCCTTCTCAGAGCGAAGCCTGTCACACTTTTCCTTGTGAAGTAAACTAGAGAGATACAAATACTTTCTCAATGATTGCTTTAACAAAAAAGGACTAAATATCCCAATCAGAAAACATAGACTGTAAAGAGGAAGCAAGACCCATCTCTATGCTGCCTACCAGAGAATCACTTCAGACCTAAAAATAAAAGCAGATTGGAAGTAATGGGACACAAAACCATTTATCATGCAAATGGAAGTGAAAAGAAAGTTGGAGTCGTAATATTTTTATGAGACAAAATAAACTGAATTGTGGGGAAGATGGCAGAGTAGAAGGACCCTAAACTCACCTCATCCCACAGATACAACTAGGTAACACTCACACCAGAGTCACCCAGAAATGGACCTTCAGATTTCCCCACAAAACTATACAACTAAATGGAGAGAGGGAATCACATCAAAGATGGTAGGAAGGACAAGGACTCTGTAGGAATCTAAAGCCCATATTTCTGACCACCAGAGGGAGGGAACCACAGTCACAGAGGGGCCAGAAACAAACTACTACACCGGGGAGCCTCTAAAGCGTAGAGACATCCTCATAGCTTATGGCTTTGAAAATCAGAAGGGATGACATTTGTGAGCGTATACAACCAGCAGACTTAAAGCTTGGAACTTTTAAAAATCAGCTGTCTCAGCTCTGAGAGAGCACAGAAGGTGATAGGAAGCTGAGATCTGTCCTTAAAGATTAAGCAGAGCAAAGAGTGTGGAGAAGCTTGGGTGAAGCAGGTTGAAAGGTGCTTGAGGATTAAACAAGGGAGACATAGTTCCTGAACTCAGAGTTTGCTAAGGGACTTGTCCAGGAACAAAGGAGCTGGCAGGTGCCATTTCCCTCTACGGCCCCTCATTATAAACACACACCTACCTGCAAGACCAAGCACAATCTAGCAATCACTAACTTGCATAAACCATGGCCCATCCCCACACCTACCACACCTGCTTCAGTCCCAGTGCTGTGGATACCCTCCCTGATAAGACCCACACAATCCTTGACAACAATATGTCTCCCCATCACCCACAGAACACGCATGCGTCTTGTTAAAACAGCACACCCCATGTGTTGTGCACAATGACACAGTCCAGATCCAGTCTCTGTTGTTGCTATGCATTACCTTCAGAGGAGAACCAGCATCACCAAGTGAAAAATGTATGTTCTGCCCCGTATTTTCAAGAACAAGCAATATATCTGACCTTCCTAACAGAGAGATATTCTCTGAGAAGTAGGCCAAATGAGCAGACAGAGGACTATGTCCTAAACGAAAGAAGAGGACAAAGCCACAGCAAGAGACCTAAACAAAATGGATATAAGGAACATGCCTGACAGAAAATTTAAGATAACAATTATAAAGATACTCACTGGGGAAATGAAAAGAGGGAGGACATCAGAAGGGGGAACATCATTGAGACTCTTAACAAAGAGATATGAAAGAAATAATCAGAGATGTGGAACACAAGAAATGAAATGAAGAATATACTAGATAGAATAATTAGCAGGATGGACGAAGCAGAGGAACAAATTAATGAACTAGAAGACAGTAATGGAAAGTAATCAAGCGGAACAAATGAGAGGAAAAAGAAGTATGCAAAAATGAGAAGAGACTTAGGGAATTCAGTGAGTCCATCCAGTGTAACAACACCCACATGAGAGGGATCCCAGAAGGTGAAAAGGGGGAAAAGGGGGCAGAAAATCTATTTGACCAAAGAAGAGCTGAAAACTTAACCTAATCTGGTGAAGGAAACCTATAAAAATCCATAAGGCATAGAGATCCCCTCCCACAAAATCAACCTAAGGAGGTCCACATCAAGATACATAGTAATCAAAATGGGAAAAGGTAGTGATAAAGAAAAAACATTTAAAGCAGCAAGATAAAAGAAGACAGGTAACATGCAAGGGAAAGCCCATAAATCTATCAGCTGAGTTTTCAGCAGAAACTATGCAGGACAGAAGAAAGTGGCGTTAAATATTCAAAGTGCTGAAGGAGAAAAATCTGCAGCAAGGAATAATTTATCCAGCAAGCCTATCCTTCAGAAAAGAAGGGGAGAAAAAGAGTTTCTTAGCCACACAAACTAAAAGAGTTCATGACCACTAAATTAACTACAAAAAATATTGAAGGGGACACTATGAGTGGAAAAAAATCGTAAGTGAGAGTATCACAATAATGAATCAAGGAAGCAGTAAAAATAAGTATTTCTGTAAAAATCAGTTAAGGGATTCACAAAATAAAAGTATGTAAAATATGAAAACATATACCCTAACACATGAGGAGGAGTCAACAGTGGGTTTGAACTTAAACAGCATTCAACTTAATATGGACTGAAAAGGCTATATATAATCCAGGGGGTCACCACAAACCCAAACCTCTAATACACATGCAAAAGATAAAGGGAAAGAAATCCAAGAATATCATTAAAGAAAACGAGCAAACCATGAGAGAGAGAGCAAGAGAAGAAAGGATCAGAGAAAAACTACACAAAAAACTATGAAACAAGTAACAAAACATCAATAAATACATGTCTAATGATAATTAGTTTGAATGTAAATGGACTAAATGCTCCAAGCAAAAGAGCATGACAGAGTTTGTATATATATATAAAAGATTTCACACCTAAAGACACCTGCAGATGGAAATTAAGAGATGGAGAAACATTAATCATGCAAGTGGATGTCAAAAGAAGTCAGAGTAGCAATCCTTATATCAGACAAAATAGACTTTTTTAACATTGAAATTGAATTAGCCAACATAGAGTACACCAGTAATTTCAAATGTAGCGTTCCACAATTCATCAGTTGTGTATAACACCCAGTGTTCATCACATCACATGCATTCCTTAATGCCCATCACACAGTTACTCCATCTCCCCACCCACCTTTCCTCCAGCAACCCTCAGTTTGTTTCCAATAGTTGGGAACCTGTCATGGATTTTCTTCCTCTCTGGTTTCTTCGCATTCATTTTCCCTCCCTTCCCCTATGATCCTCTGTGCTGTTCCTTCTATTCCACATATGAGTAAAACCATATAATAATTGTTTTTCTCTGACTGACTTATTTTGCTCAGCATAATACCCTCCAGTGCCTTCCACATCGATATGCTAAATATTGATCCTTTCTGATGGCTGAGTCATATTCCATTGTATATGTATATACCATGTTTTCTTTATCCATTTATCTGTCGATGGATGTCTTGGTTCCTTTCACGGTTTGGCTATTGTGGACAATGTCGCTATAAACATTCGGGGTGCAGTTGCCCCTTCAGATCACTACATTTGTAGCTTTGGGGTAAATAAAATTGCTGGGTTGTAAGGGAGCTCTCTTTTAAGTTCTTGAGGAACCTCCATATTGTTTTCCAAAGTGGCTGTACCAGTTTTCATTCCCACTTAGAAGTGTAAGAGAGTTCCCCTTTCTCCTCACCAACATTTGTTATTTCTTCGCTTGTTAACTTTTGCAATTCTGACTGGTATGAAGTGGTATCTCATTGTCATTTGGATTTCTTTTTCCCCATGCCAAGTGATGTTGAGCAGTTTGTCAAATGTCTGTTGGCCATTTGTGTGTCTTCTTTGGAGAAATATCTGTTCATATCTTCTGCCCATTTCTTGACTCGCTTATTTGTTTTTTGGGTGTTGAGTTTGGGTGTTGAACGGTAGTAAAGCGTACGGCACTTTCATGATGCTTCCACATCCACTTTTGGAAATCCTTCTCTCTCAAGGATACCTGAAGATGTTAGTGGAGAGGTGCCGTATACGCAGACTTGCTTTTCCCAGGTGAGTGCATGGCACATTCCTTATTCACTCACGCGCGCGCGCGCGCACACACACACACACACACACACACACACACAGAGTTGAACATGTTTCTGTCTCGTCAGGAAAGGAGGTGTTCGTTGAGAGACGGTTTCTCGCCAATGCTTTTGGGTGCTTGCCCTTTTCCCCCCGGAGAGTGAAGTGTATGCGCTTTTTGCCTAGGCTTCCGTACACACCCTTGAGAAGCCTTCCCTCAGCCAGAAACAAGCCGTGAGTTGAAAGAGGCGTTCCACACAGACCTCCTTCTCAGAGCGAAGCCTGTCACACTTTTCCTTGGGCCTCCACACGCACTTTAGAAAAACTTCCTCCGGGAAGCTGTGAGTTGAACGACGGGTTTCCTACAGCGGTTTTCCGTGGGGGTAAGGATATATGGCACTTGGCCTTAGGCTTCCACGCACAGATTGGAAACGCTTCTCTCTTCGTGAAACAAGATGTGCGCTGAACGTTGCGTTCTGCGCAGGCTTGGTTTTCACACATCAGCCCATGGTACTTTCCCTAGGCTTCCACACGCGCAGTGAGTATCCCTTCCCTAAACCTGAACCAAGACGCGGGGGAAAGCTGCCTTCTACACCACCTTCTTTTCCGAGTATCGTATAGAACCCTTGCATTGTGCTTCCACATCCACTTTTGTCACTGCTTCGATATATCCTCCGGAGAGGGGTTCGCTTGAAAGACGGTCTCCCTCCGTCACGCTTTCAAGGAGTTAAGGATAGGGCACTCTCCTTATGCCTGCACACGTCCACTTGCAATCTCGACTGACTTCATGACCCCGTCCAATGCTACGCTGAAAGTCCCATTGCGCGCGGCCTTGTTCTAAGAGATGAGGACAGGGCACGGCACGTTCCTTGTGCTTCCACCACGACTATATAAAAGGCTCCCGTCTCCAAGGCAAAGGATGTCAGGTGCAAGACGGCTTCTCAAAAGCGAGGTTGCCTCTTAGAGGGCGGTCTACGGCGCTCTGCTGACGCTTCCACGCCTACATATGCAAACGCTTCTGGGCTCACGAAAGAAGACGTCCGTTGAAAGCTGCCTTGTACGCCGACGCGTTTTCCGGAGTTAGGTCCAGGGAACGGTCCCTGTGCGATCACACGCAGCCTTGAGATGGCTCAGCTCTTTTCGATCGTCAGGGAGGACGTTTCTCGGAGTTAGGTCCAGGGAAAGTTAGTAAAGCGTACGGCACTTTCATGATGCTTCCACACCCACTTTTGGAAATGCTTCTCTCTCCAGGATACCTGAAAATGCTAGTGGCGAGTCGCTGTATACGCAGACTTGCTTTTCCCAGGTCAGTACATGGCACTCTCCTTATTCACTCACGCACGCGCGCGCGCGCGTGCCCTCACACACACACACACACACACACACACACACACACAGAGTTGAACATGTTTCTGTCTCGTCAGGAAAGAAGGTGATCGTTGAGAGACGGTTTCTCGCCGATGCTTTTGGGTTCTTGCTTTTTTCCCCCCGGAGAGAGAAGTGTAGCCGCTTTTTCCCTAGGCTTCCGTACACACTCTTGAGAAGCCTTCCGTCAGCCAGAAACAAGCCATGAGTTGAAAGAGGCGTTCCACGCAGACCGCCTTCTCAGAGCGAAGCCTGTCACACTTTTCCTTGTGAAGTAAACTAGAGAGATACAAATACTTTCTCAATGATTGCTTTAACAAAAAAGGACTAAATATCCCAATCAGAAAACATAGAATGTAAAGAGGAAGCATGACCCATCTCTATGCTGCCTAGCAGAGAATCACTTCAGACCTAAAAATAAAAGCAGATTGGAAGTAATGGGACACAAAACCATTTATCATGCAAATGGAAGTGAAAAGAAAGTTGGAGTCGTAATATTTTTATGAGACAAAATAAACTGAATTGTGGGGAAGATGGGAGAGTAGAAGGACCCTAAACTCACCTCATCCCACAGATACAACTAGGTAACACTCACACCAGAGTCACCCAGAAATGGACCTTCAGATTTCCCCACAAAACTATACAACTAAATGGAGAGAGGGAATCACATCAAAGATGGTAGGAAGGACAAGGACTCTGTAGGAATCTAAAGCCCATATTTCTGACCACCAGAGGGAGGGAACCACAGTCACAGAGGGGCCAGAAACAAACTACTACACCGGGGAGCCTCTAAAGCGTAGAGACATCCTCATAGCTTATGGCTTTGAAAATCAGAAGGGATGACATTTGTGAGCGTATACAACCAGCAGACTTAAAGCTTGGAACTTTTAAAAATCAGCTGTCTCAGCTCTGAGAGAGCACAGAAGGTGATAGGAATCTGAGATCTGTCCTTAAAGATTAAGCAGAGCAAAGAGTGTGGAGAAGCTTGGGTGAAGCAGGTTGAAAGGTGCTTGAGGATTAAACAAGGCAGACATAGTTCCTGAACTCAGAGTTTGCTAAGGGACTTGTCCAGGAACAAAGGAGCTGGCAGGTGCCATTTCCCTCTACGGCCCCTCATTATAAACACACACCTACCTGCAAGACCAAGCACAATCTAGCAATCACTAACTTGCATAAACCATGGCCCATCCCCACACCTACCACACCTGCTTCAGTCCCAGTGCTGTGGATACCCTCCCTGATAAGACCCACACAATCCTTGACAACAATATGTCTCCCCATCACCCACAGAACACGCATGCATCTTGTTAAAACAGCACACCCCATGTGTTGTGCACAATGACACAGTCCAGATCCAGTCTCTGTTGTTGCTATGCATTACCTTCAGAGGAGAACCAGCATCACCAAGTGAAAAATGTATGTTCTGCCCCGTATTTTCAAGAACAAGCAATATATCTGACCTTCCTAACAGAGAGATATTCTCTGAGAAGTAGGCCAAATGAGCAGACAGAGGACTATGTCCTAAACGAAAGAAGAGGACAAAGCCACAGCAAGAGACCTAAACAAAATGGATATAAGGAACATGCCTGACAGAAAATTTAAGATAACAATTATAAAGATACTCACTGGGGAAATGAAAAGAGGGAGGACATCAGAAGGGGGAACATCATTGAGACTCTTAACAAAGAGATATGAAAGAAATAATCAGAGATGTGGAACACAAGAAATGAAATGAAGAATATACTAGATAGAATAATTAGCAGGATGGACGAAGCAGAGGAACAAATTAATGAACTAGAAGACAGTAATGGAAAGTAATCAAGCGGAAAAAATGAGAGGAAAAAGAAGTATGCAAAAATGAGAAGAGACTTAGGGAATTCAGTGACTCCATCCAGTGTAACAACACCCACATTAGAGGGATCCCAGAAGGTGAAAAGGGGGAAAAGTGGGCAGAAAATCTATTTGACCAAAGAAGAGCTGAAAACTTAACCTAATCTGGTGAAGGAAACCTATACAAATCCATAAGGCATAGAGATCCCCTCCCACAAAATCAACCTAAGGAGGTCCACATCAAGATACATAGTAATCAAAATGGGAAAAGGTAGTGATAAAGAAAAAACATTTAAAGCAGCAAGATAAAAGAAGACAGTTAACATGCAAGGGAAAGCCCATAAAGCTATCAGCTGAGTTTTCAGCAGAAACTATGCAGGACAGAAGAAAGTGGCGTTAAATATTCAAAGTGCTGAATGAGAAAAATCTGCAGCAAGGAATAATTTATCCAGCAAGCCTATCCTTCAGAAAAGAAGGGGAGAAAAAGAGTTTCTTAGCCACACAAACTAAAAGAGTTCATGACCACTAAATTAACTACAAAAAATATTGAAGGGGACACTATGAGTGGAAAAAAATCGTAAGTGAGAGTATGACAATAATGAATCAAGGAAGCAGTAAAAATAAGTATTTCTGTAAAAATCAGTTAAGGGATTCACAAAATAAAAGTATGTAAAATATGAAAACATATACCCTAACACATGAGGAGGAGTCAACAGTGGGTTTGAACTTAAACAGCATTCAACTTAATATGGACTGAAAAGGCTATATATAATCCAGGGGGTCACCACAAACCCAAACCTCTAATACACATGCAAAAGATAAAGGGAAAGAAATCCAAGAATATCATTAAAGAAAACGAGCAAACCATGAGAGAGAGAGCAAGAGAAGAAAGGATCAGAGAAAAACTACACAAAAAACTATGAAACAAGTAACAAAACATCAATAAATACATGTCTAATGATAATTAGTTTGAATGTAAATGGACTAAATGCTCCAAGCAACAGAGCATGACAGAGTTTGTATATATATATAAAAGATTTCACACCTAAAGACACCTGCAGATCAAATTAAGAGATGGAGAAACATTAATCATGCAAGTGGATGTCAAAAGAAGTCAGAGTAGCAATCCTTATATCAGACAAAATAGACTTTTTTAACATTGAAATTGAATTAGCCAACATAGAGTACACCAGTAGTTTCAAATGTAGCGTTCCACAATTCATCAGTTGTGTATAACACCCAGTGTTCATCACATCGCATGCATTCCTTAATGCCCATCACACAGTTACTCCATCTCCCCGACCACCTTTCCTCCAACAACCCTCAGTTTGCTTCCAGTAGTTAGGAACCTGTCATGGATTTTCTTCCTCTCTGGTTTCTTCGCATTCATTTTCCCTCCCTTCCCCTATGATCCTCTGTGCTGTTCCTTCTATTCCACATATGAGTAAAACCATATAATAATTGTTTTTCTCTGACTGACTTATTTTGCTCAGCATAATACCCTCCAGTGCCTTCCACATCGATATGCTAAATATTGATCCTTTCTGATGGCTGAGTCACATTCCTTTGTATATGTATATACCATGTTTTCTTTATCCATTTATCTGTCAATGGATGTCTTGGTTCCTTCCACGGTTTGGCTATTGTGGACAATGTCGCTATAAACATTTGGGGTGCAGTTGCCCCTTCAGATCACTACATTTGTAGCTTTGGGGTAAACAAAATTGCTGGGGTGTAAGGGAGCTCTGTTTTAACTTCTTGAGGAACCTCCATATTGTTTTCCAAAGTGGCTGTACCAGTTTTCATTCCCACTTAGAAGTGTAAGAGAGTTCCCCTTTCTCCTCACCAACATTTCTTATTTCTTCGCTTGTTAATTTTTGCAATTCTGACTGGTGTGAAGTGGTATCTCATTGTCATTTGGATTTCTTTTTCCCCTTGCCAAGTGCTGTTGAGCAGTTTCTCATATGTCTGTTGGCCCTTTGTGTGTCTTCTTTGGAGAAATACCTGTTCATATCTTCTGCCCATTTCTTGACTCGCTTATTTGTTTTTTGTGTGTTGAGTTTGGGTGTTGAACGGTAGTAAAGCGTACGGCACTTTCATGATGCTTCCACACCCACTTTTGGAAATGCTTCTCTCTCAAGGATACCTGAAGATGTTAGTGGAGAGTTGCCGTATACGCAGACTTGCTTTTCCCAGGTGAGTGCATGGCACATTCCTTATTCACTCACGCGCGCGCGCGCGCACACACACACACACACACACACAGAGAGTTGAACATGTTTCTGTCTCGTCAGGAAAGGAGGTGTTCGTTGAGAGACGGTTTCTCGCCAATGCTTTTGGGTGCTTGCCCTTTTCCCCCCGGAGAGTGAAGTGTATGTGCTTTTTCCGTAGGCTTCAGTACACACCCTTGAGAAGCCTTCCGTCAGTCAGAAACAAGCCGTGAGTTGAAAGAGGCGTTCCACACAGACCTCCTTCTCAGAGCGAAGCCTGTCACACTTTTCCTTGGGCCTCCACACGCACTTTAGAAAAACTTCCTCCGGGAAGCTGTGAGTTGAACGACGGGTTTCCTACAGCGGTTTTCCGTGGGGGTAAGGATATATGGCACTTGGCCTTAGGCTTCCACGCACACATTGGATACGGCTTCTCTCTTCGTGAAACAAGATGTGCGCTGAACGTTGCGTTCTGCGCAGGCTTGCTTTTCACACATCAGCCGATGGTACTTTCCCTAGGCTTCCACACGCGCAGTGAGTATCCCTTCCCTAAACCTGAACCAAGACGCGGGGGAAAGCTGCCTTCTACACCACCTTCTTTTCCGAGTTTCGTATAGAACCCTTGCGTTGTGCTTCCACATCCACTTTTGTCACTGCTTCGATATATCCTCCGGAGAGGGGTTCGCTTGAAAGACGGTCTCCCTCCGTCACGCTTTCAAGGAGTTAAGGATAGGGCACTCTCCTTATGCTTGCACACGTCCACTTGAAATCTCGACTGACTTCATGACCCCGTCCATATGCTACGCTGAAAGTCCCATTGCGCGCGGCCTTGTTTCTAAGAGATGAGGACAGGGCACGGCACGTTCCTTGTGCTTCCACCACGACTATATAAAAGGCTCCCGTCTCCAAGGCAAAGGATGTCAGGTGCAAGAAGGCTTCGCAAAAGCGAGGTTGCCTCTTAGAGGGCGGTCTACGGCGCTCTGCTGACGCTTCCACGCCTACATATGCAAACGCTTCTGGGCTCACGAAAGAAGACGTCCGTTGAAAGCTGCCTTGTACCCCGACGCTTTTCTCGGAGTTAGGTCCAGGGAACGGTCCCTGTGCGATCACACGCAGCCTTGAGATGGCTCAGCTCTTTTCGATCGTCAGGGAGGACGTTTCTCGGAGTTAGGTCCAGGGAAAGGTAGTAAAGCGTACGGCACTTTCATGATGCTTCCACACCCACTTTTGGAAATGCTTCTCTCTCCAGGATACCTGAAGATGCTAGTGGCGAGTCGCTGTATACGCAGACTTGCTTTTCCCAGGTCAGTACATGGCACTCTCCTTATTCACTCACGCACGCGCGCGCGCGCGTGCCCTCACACACACACACACACACACACACACACACACACACACAGAGTTGAACATGTTTCTGTCTCGTCAGGAAAGAAGGTGATCGTTGAGAGACGGTTTCTCGCCGATGCTTTTGGGTTCTTGCTTTTTTCCCCCCGGAGAGAGAAGTGTAGCCGCTTTTTCCCTAGGCTTCCGTACACACCCTTGAGAAGCCTTCCGTCAGCCAGAAACAAGCCATGAGTTGAAAGAGGCGTTCCACGCAGACCTCCTTCTCAGAGCGAAGCCTGTCACACTTTTCCTTGTGAAGTAAACTAGAGAGATACAAATACTTTCTCAATGATTGCTTTAACAAAAAAGGACTAAATATCCCAATCAGAAAACATAGACTGTAAAGAGGAAGCAAGACCCATCTCTATGCTGCCTACCAGAGAATCACTTCAGACCTAAAAATAAAAGCAGATTGGAAGTAATGGGACACAAAACCATTTATCATGCAAATGGAAGTGAAAAGAAAGTTGGAGTCGTAATATTTTTATGAGACAAAATAAACTGAATTGTGGGGAAGATGGCAGAGTAGAAGGACCCTAAACTCACCTCATCCCACAGATACAACTAGGTAACACTCACACCAGAGTCACCCAGAAATGGACCTTCAGATTTCCCCACAAAACTATACAACTAAATGGAGAGAGGGAATCACATCAAAGATGGTAGGAAGGACAAGGACTCTGTAGGAATCTAAAGCCCATATTTCTGACCACCAGAGGGAGGGAACCACAGTCACAGAGGGGCCAGAAACAAACTACTACACCGGGGAGCCTCTAAAGCGTAGAGACATCCTCATAGCTTATGGCTTTGAAAATCAGAAGGGATGACATTTGTGAGCGTATACAACCAGCAGACTTAAAGCTTGGAACTTTTAAAAATCAGCTGTCTCAGCTCTGAGAGAGCACAGAAGGTGATAGGAAGCTGAGATCTGTCCTTAAAGATTAAGCAGAGCAAAGAGTGTGGAGAAGCTTGGGTGAAGCAGGTTGAAAGGTGCTTGAGGATTAAACAAGGGAGACATAGTTCCTGAACTCAGAGTTTGCTAAGGGACTTGTCCAGGAACAAAGGAGCTGGCAGGTGCCATTTCCCTCTACGGCCCCTCATTATAAACACACACCTACCTGCAAGACCAAGCACAATCTAGCAATCACTAACTTGCATAAACCATGGCCCATCCCCACACCTACCACACCTGCTTCAGTCCCAGTGCTGTGGATACCCTCCCTCATAAGACCCACACAATCCTTGACAACAATATGTCTCCCCATCACCCACAGAACACGCATGCATCTTGTTAAAACAGCACACCCCATGTGTTGTGCACAATGACACAGTCCAGATCCAGTCTCTGTTGTTGCTATGCATTACCTTCAGAGGAGAACCAGCATCACCAAGTGAAAAATGTATGTTCTGCCCCGTATTTTCAAGAACAAGCAATATATCTGACCTTCCTAACAGAGAGATATTCTCTGAGAAGTAGGCCAAATGAGCAGACAGAGGACTATGTCCTAAACGAAAGAAGAGGACAAAGCCACAGCAAGAGACCTAAACAAAATGGATATAAGGAACATGCCTGACAGAAAATTTAAGATAACAATTATAAAGATACTCACTGGGGAAATGAAAAGAGGGAGGACATCAGAAGGGGGAACATCATTGAGACTCTTAACAAAGAGATATGAAAGAAATAATCAGAGATGTGGAACACAAGAAATGAAATGAAGAATATACTAGATAGAATAATTAGCAGGATGGACGAAGCAGAGGAACAAATTAATGAACTAGAAGACAGTAATGGAAAGTAATCAAGCGGAACAAATGAGAGGAAAAAGAAGTATGCAAAAATGAGAAGAGACTTAGGGAATTCAGTGACTCCATCCAGTGTAACAACACCCACATGAGAGGGATCCCAGAAGGTGAAAAGGGGGAAAAGGGGGCAGAAAATCTATTTGACCAAAGAAGAGCTGAAAACTTAACCTAATCTGGTGAAGGAAACCTATACAAATCCATAAGGCATAGAGATCCCCTCCCACAAAATCAACCTAAGGAGGTCCACATCAAGATACATAGTAATCAAAATGGGAAAAGGTAGTGATAAAGAAAAAACATTTAAAGCAGCAAGATAAAAGAAGACAGGTAACATGCAAGGGAAAGCCCATAAAGCTATCAGCTGAGTTTTCAGCAGAAACTATGCAGGACAGAAGAAAGTGGCGTTAAATATTCAAAGTGCTGAATGAGAAAAATCTGCAGCAAGGAATAATTTATCCAGCAAGCCTATCCTTCAGAAAAGAAGGGGAGAAAAAGAGTTTCTTAGCCACACAAACTAAAAGAGTTCATGACCACTAAATTAACTACAAAAAATATTGAAGGGGACACTATGAGTGGAAAAAAATCGTAAGTGAGAGTATGACAATAATGAATCAAGGAAGCAGTAAAAATAAGTATTTCTGTAAAAATCAGTTAAGGGATTCACAAAATAAAAGTATGTAAAATATGAAAACATATACCCTAACACATGAGGAGGAGTCAACAGTGGGTTTGAACTTAAACAGCATTCAACTTAATATAGACTGAAAAGGCTATATATAATCCAGGGGGTCACCACAAACCCAAACCTCTAATACACATGCAAAAGATAAAGGGAAAGAAATCCAAGAATATCATTAAAGAAAACGAGCAAACCATGAGAGAGAGAGCAAGAGAAGAAAGGATCAGAGAAAAACTACACAAAAAACTATGAAACAAGTAACAAAACATCAATAAATACATGTCTAATGATAATTAGTTTGAATGTAAATGGACTAAATGCTCCAAGCAAAAGAGCATGACAGAGTTTGTATATATATATAAAAGATTTCACACCTAGAGACACCTGCAGATGGAAATTAAGAGATGGAGAAACATTAATCATGCAAGTGGATGTCAAGAGAAGTCAGAGTAGCAATCCTTATATCAGACAAAATAGACTTTTTTAACATTGAAATTGAATTAGCCAACATAGAGTACACCAGTAATTTCAAATGTAGCGTTCCAGAATTCATCAGTTGTGTATAACACCCAGTGTTCACCACATCACATGCATTCCTTAATGCCCATCACACAGTTACTCCATCTCCCCACCCACCTTTCCTCCAGCAACCCTCAGTTTGTTTCCAATAGCTGGGAACCTGTCATGGATTTTCTTCCTCTCTGGTTTCTTCGCATTCATTTTCCCTCCCTTCCCCTATGATCCTCTGTGCTGTTCCTTCTATTCCACATATGAGTAAAACCATATAATAATTGTTTTTCTCTGACTGACTTATTTTGCTCAGCATAATACCGTCCAGTGCCTTCCACATCGATATGCTAAATATTGATCCTTTCTGATGGCTGAATCATATTCCATTGTATATGTATATACCATGTTTTCTTTATCCATTTATCTGTCGATGGATGTCTTGGTTCCTTCCACGGTTTGGCTATTGTGGACAATGTCGCTATAAACATTCGGGGTGCAGTTGCCCCTTCAGATCACTACATTTGTAGCTTTGGGGTAAATAAAATTGCTGGGTTGTAAGGGAGCTCTCTTTTAAGTTCTTGAGGAACCTCCATAATGTTTTCCAAAGTGGCTGTACCAGTTTTCATTCCCACTTAGAAGTGTAAGAGAGTTCCCCTTTCTCCTCACCAACATTTGTTATTTCTTCGCTTGTTAATTTTTGCAATTCTGACTGGTGTGAAGTGGTATCTCATTGTCATTTGGATTTCTTTTTCCCCATGCCAAGTGATGTTGAGCAGTTTGTCATATGTCTGTTGGCCATTTGTGTGTCTTCGTTGGAGAAATATCTGTTCATGTCTTCTGCCCATTTCTTGACTCGCTTATTTGTTTTTTGGGTGTTGACTTTGGGTGTTGAACGGTAGTAAAGCGTACGGCACTTTCATGATGCTTCCACACCCACTTTTGGAAATGCTTCTCTCTCAAGGATACCTGAAGATGTTAGTGGAGAGTTGCCGTATACGCAGACTTGCTTTTCCCAGCTGAGTGCATGGCACATTCCTTATTCACTCACGCGCGCGCGCGCGCGCACACACACACACACACACACACACACACACACAGAGTTGAACATGTTTCTGTCTCGTCAGGAAAGGAGGTGTTCGTTGAGAGACGGTTTCTCGCCAATGCTTTTGGGTGCTTGCCCTTTTCCCCCCGGAGAGTGAAGTGTATGCGCTTTTTGCCTAGGCTTCCGTACACACCCTTGAGAAGCCTTCCCTCAGCCAGAAACAAGCCGTGAGTTGAAAGAGGCGTTCCACACAGACCTCCTTCTCAGAGCGAAGCCTGTCACACTTTTCCTTGGGCCTCCACACGCACTTTAGAAAAACTTCCTCCGGGAAGCTGTGAGTTGAACGACGGGTTTCCTACAGCGGTTTTCCGTGGGGGTAAGGATATATGGCACTTGGCCTTAGGCTTCCACGCACACATTGGAAAGGCTTCTCTCTTCGTGAAACAAGATGTGCGCTGAACGTTGCGTTCTGCGCAGGCTTGGTTTTCACACATCAGCCCATGGTACTTTCCCTAGGCTTCCACACGCGCAGTGAGTATCCCTTCCCTAAACCTGAACCAAGACGCGGGGGAAAGCTGCCTTCTACACCACCTTCTTTTCCGAGTTTCGTATAGAACCCTTGCGTTGTGTTTCCGCATCCACTTTTGTCACTGCTTCGATATATCCTCCGGAGAGGGGTTCGCTTGAAAGACGGTCTCCCTCCGTCACGCTTTCAAGGAGTTAAGGATAGGGCACTCTCCTTATGCCTGCACACGTCCACTTGCAATCTCGACTGACTTCATGACCCCGTCCATATGCTACGCTGAAAGTCCCATTGCGCGCGGCCTTGTTTCTAAGAGATGAGGACAGGGCACGGCACGTTCCTTGTGCTTCCACCACGACTATATAAAAGGCTACCGTCTCCAAGACAAAGGATGTCAGGTGCAAGACGGCTTCGCAAAAGCGAGGTTGCCTCTTAGAGGGCGGTCTACGGCGCTCTCCTGACGCTTCCACGCCTACATATGCAAACGCTTCTGGGCTCACGAAAGAAGACGTCCGTTGAAAGCTGCCTTGTACCCCGACGCGTTTTCCGGAGTTAGGTCCAGGGAACGGTCCCTGTGCGATCACATGCAGCCTTGAGATGGCTCAGCTCTTTTCGATCGTGAGGGAGGACGTTTCTCGGAGTTAGGTCCAGGGAAAGGTAGTAAAGCGTACGGCACTTTCATGATGCTTCCACACCCACTTTTGGAAATGCTTCTCTCTCCAGGATACCTGAAGATGCTAGTGGCGAGTCGCCGTAGACGCAGACTTGCTTTTCCCAGGTCAGTACATGGCACTCTCCTTATTCACTCACGCACGCGCGCGCGCGCGTGCCCTCACACACACACACACACACACACACACACACACACACACACACAGAGTTGAACATGTTTCTGTCTCGTCAGGAAAGAAGGTGATCGTTGAGAGACGGTTTCTCGCCGATGCTTTTGGGTTCTTGCTTTTTTCCCCCCGGAGAGAGAAGTGTAGCCGCTTTTTCCCTTGGCTTCCGTACACACCCTTGAGAAGCCTTCCGTCAGCCAGAAACAAGCCATGAGTTGAAAGAGGCGTTCCACGCAGACCTCCTTCTCAGAGCGAAGCCTGTCACACTTTTCCTTGTGAAGTAAACTAGAGAGATACAAATACTTTCTCAATGATTGCTTTAACAAAAAAGGACTAAATATCCCAATCAGAAAACATAGACTGTAAAGAGGAAGCAAGACCCATCTCTATGCTGCCTACCAGAGAATCACTTCAGACCTAAAAATAAAAGCAGATTGGAAGTAATGGGACACAAAACCATTTATCATGCAAATGGAAGTGAAAAGAAAGTTGGAGTCGTAATATTTTTATGAGACAAAATAAACTGAATTGTGGGGAAGATGGCAGAGTAGAAGGACCCTAAACTCACCTCATCCCACAGATACAACTAGGTAACACTCACACCAGAGTCACCCAGAAATGGACCTTCAGATTTCCCCACAAAACTATACAACTAAATGGAGAGAGGGAATCACATCAAAGATGGTAGGAAGGACAAGGACTCTGTAGGAATCTAAACCCCATATTTCTGACCAGCAGAGGGAGGGAACCACAGTCACAGAGGGGCCAGAAACAAACTACTACACCGGGGAGCCTCTAAAGCGTAGAGACATCCTCATAGCTTATGGCTTTGAAAATCAGAAGGGATGACATTTGTGAGCGTATACAACCAGCAGACTTAAAGCTTGGAACTTTTAAAAATCAGCTGTCTCAGCTCTGAGAGAGCACAGAAGGTGATAGGAAGCTGAGATCTGTCCTTAAAGATTAAGCAGAGCAAAGAGTGTGGAGAAGCTTGGGTGAAGCAGGTTGAAAGGTGCTTGAGGATTAAACAAGGGAGACATAGTTCCTGAACTCAGAGTTTGCTAAGGGACTTGTCCAGGAACAAAGGAGCTGGCAGGTTCCATTTCCCTCTACGGCCCCTCATTATAAACACACACCTACCTGCAAGACCAAGCACAATCTAGCAATCACTAACTTGCATAAACCATGGCCCATCCCCACACCTACCACACCTTCTTCAGTCCCAGTGCTGTGGATACCCTCCCTGATAAGACCCACACAATCCTTGACAACAATATGTCTCCCCATCACCCACAGAACACGCATGCATCTTGTTAAAACAGCACACCCCATGTGTTGTGCACAATGACACAGTCCAGATCCAGTCTCTGTTGTTGCTATGCATTACCTTCAGAGGAGAACCAGCATCACCAAGTGAAAAATGTATGTTCTGCCCCGTATTTTCAAGAACAAGCAATATATCTGACCTTCCTAACAGAGAGATATTCTCTGAGAAGTAGGCCAAATGAGCAGACAGAGGATTATGTCCTAAACGAAAGAAGAGGACAAAGCCACAGCAAGAGACCTAAACAAAATGGATATAAGGAACATGCCTGACAGAAAATTTAAGATAACAATTATAAAGATACTCACTGGGGAAATGAAAAGAGGGAGGACATCAGAAGGGGGAACATCATTGAGACTCTTAACAAAGAGATATGAAAGAAATAATCAGAGATGTGGAACACAAGAAATGAAACGAAGAATATACTAGATAGAATAATTAGCAGGATGGACGAAGCAGAGGAACAAATTAATGAACTAGAAGACAGTAATGGAAAGTAATCAAGCGGAACAAATGAGAGGAAAAAGAAGTATGCAAAAATGAGAAGAGACTTAGGGAATTCAGTGACTCCATCCAGTGTAACAACACCCACATGAGAGGGATCCCAGAAGGTGAAAAGGGGGAAAAGGGGGCAGAAAATCTATTTGAGCAAAGAAGAGCTGAAAACTTAACCTAATCTGGTGAAGGAAACCTATACAAATCCATAAGGCATAGAGATCCCCTCCCACAAAATCAACCTAAGGAGGTCCACATCAAGATACATAGTAATCAAAATGGGAAAAGGTAGTGATAAAGAAAAAACATTTAAAGCAGCAAGATAAAAGAAGACAGTTAACATGCAAGGGAAAGCCCATAAATCTATCAGCTGAGTTTTCAGCAGAAACTATGCAGGACAGAAGAAAGTGGCGTTAAATATTCAAAGTGCTGAAGGAGAAAAATCTGCAGCAAGGAATAATTTATCCAGCAAGCCTATCCTTCAGAAAAGAAGGGGAGAAAAAGAGTTTCTTAGCCACACAAACTAAAAGAGTTCATGACCACTAAATTAACTACAAAAAATATTGAAGGGGACACTATGAGTGGAAAAAAATCGTAAGTGAGAGTATCACAATAATGAATCAAGGAAGCAGTAAAAATAAGTATTTCTGTAAAAATCAGTTAAGGAATTCACAAAATAAAAGTATGTAAAATATGAAAACATATACCCTAACACATGAGGAGGAGTCAACAGTGGGTTTGAACTTAAACAGCATTCAACTTAATATGGACTGAAAAGGCTATATATAATCCAGGGGGTCACCACAAACCCAAACCTCTAATACACATGCAAAAGATAAAGGGAAAGAAATCCAAGAATATCATTAAAGAAAACGAGCAAACCATGAGAGAGAGAGCAAGAGAAGAAAGGATCAGAGAAAAACTACACAAAAAACTATGAAACAAGTAACAAAACATCAATAAATACATGTCTAATGATAATTAGTTTGAATGTAAATGGACTAAATGCTCCAAGCAAAAGAGCATGACAGAGTTTGTATATATATATAAAAGATTTCACACCTAAAGACACCTGCAGATAGAAATTAAGAGATGGAGAAACATTAATCATGCAAGTGGATGTCAAAAGAAGTCAGAGTAGCAATCCTTATATCAGACAAAATAGACTTTTTTAACATTGAAATTGAATTAGCCAACATAGAGTACACCAGTAATTTCAAATGTAGCGTTCCACAATTCATCAGTTGTGTATAACACCCAGTGTTCATCACATCACATGCATTCCTTAATGCCCATCACACAGTTACTCCATCTCCCCACCCACCTTTCCTCCAGCAACCCTCAGTTTGTTTCCAATAGTTGGGAACCTGTCATGGATTTTCTTCCTCTCTGGTTTCTTCGCATTCATTTTCCCTCCCTTCCCCTATGATCCTCTGTGCTGTTCCTTCTATTCCACATATGAGTAAAACCATATAATAATTGATTTTCTCTGACTGACTTATTTTGCTCAGCATAATACCCTCCAGTGCCTTCCACATCGATATGCTAAATATTGATCCTTTCTGATGGCTGAGTCATATTCCATTGTATATGTATATACCATGTTTTCTTTATCCATTTATCTGTCGATGGATGTCTTGGTTCCTTCCACGGTTTGGCTATTGTGGACAATGTCGCTATAAACATTCGGGGTGCAGTTGCCCCTTCAGATCACTACATTTGTAGCTTTGGGGTAAATAAAATTGCTGGGTTGTAAGGGAGCTCTCTTTTAAGTTCTTGAGGAACCTCCATATTGTTTTCCAAAGTGGCTGTACCAGTTTTCATTCCCACTTAGAAGTGTAAGAGAGTTCCCCTTTCTCCTCACCAACATTTGTTATTTCTTCGCTTGTTAACTTTTGCAATTCTGACTGGTATGAAGTGGTATCTCATTGTCATTTGGATTTCTTTTTCCCCATGCCAAGTGATGTTGAGCAGTTTGTCAAATGTCTGTTGGCCATTTGTGTGTCTTCTTTGGAGAAATATCTGTTCATATCTTCTGCCCATTTCTTGACTCGCTTATTTGTTTTTTGGGTGTTGAGTTTGGGTGTTGAACGGTAGTAAAGCGTACGGCACTTTCATGATGCTTCCACATCCACTTTTGGAAATCCTTCTCTCTCAAGGATACCTGAAGATGTTAGTGGAGAGGTGCCGTATACGCAGACTTGCTTTTCCCAGGTGAGTGCATGGCACATTCCTTATTCACTCACGCGCGCGCGCGCGCACACACACACACACACACACACACACACAGAGTTGAACATGTTTCTGTCTCGTCAGGAAAGGAGGTGTTCGTTGAGAGACGGTTTCTCGCCAATGCTTTTGGGTGCTTGCCCTTTTCCCCCCGGAGAGTGAAGTGTATGCGCTTTTTGCCTAGGCTTCCGTACACACCCTTGAGAAGCCTTCCCTCAGCCAGAAACAAGCCGTGAGTTGAAAGAGGCGTTCCACACAGACCTCCTTCTCAGAGCGAAGCCTGTCACACTTTTCCTTGGGCCTCCACACGCACTTTAGAAAAACTTCCTCCGGGAAGCTGTGAGTTGAACGACGGGTTTCCTACAGCGGTTTTCCGTGGGGGTAAGGATATATGGCACTTGGCCTTAGGCTTCCACGCACAGATTGGAAAGGCTTCTCTCTTCGTGAAACAAGATGTGCGCTGAACGTTGCGTTCTGCGCAGGCTTGGTTTTCACACATCAGCCCATGGTACTTTCCCTAGGCTTCCACACGCGCAGTGAGTATCCCTTCCCTAAACCTGAACCAAGACGCGGGGGAAAGCTGCCTTCTACACCACCTTCTTTTCCGAGTTTCGTATAGAACCCTTGCATTGTGCTTCCACATCCACTTTTGTCACTGCTTCGATATATCCTCCGGAGAGGGGTTCGCTTGAAAGACGGTCTCCCTCCGTCACGCTTTCAAGGAGTTAAGGATAGGGCACTCTCCTTATGCCTGCACACGTCCACTTGCAATCTCGACTGACTTCATGACCCCGTCCAATGCTACGCTGAAAGTCCCATTGCGCGCGGCCTTGTTCTAAGAGATGAGGACAGGGCACGGCACGTTCCTTGTGCTTCCACCACGACTATATAAAAGGCTCCCGTCTCCAAGGCAAAGGATGTCAGCTGCAAGACGGCTTCTCAAAAGCGAGGTTGCCTCTTAGAGGGCGGTCTACGGCGCTCTGCTGACGCTTCCACGCCTACATATGCAAACGCTTCTGGGCTCACGAAAGAAGACGTCCGTTGAAAGCTGCCTTGTACCCCGACGCGTTTCTCGGAGTTAGGTCCAGGGAACGGTCCCTGTGCGATCACACGCAGCCTTGAGATGGCTCAGCTCTTTTCGATCGTCAGGAAGGACGTTTCTCGGAGTTAGGTCCAGGGAAAGGTAGTAAAGCGTACGGCACTTTCATGATGCTTCCACACCCACTTTTGGAAATGCTTCTCTCTCCAGGATACCTGAAGATGCTAGTGGCGAGTCGCCGTGGACGCAGACTTGCTTTTCCCAGGTCAGTACATGGCACTCTCCTTATTCACTCACGCACGCGCGCGCGCGCGTGCCCTCACACACACACACACACACACACACACACACACACACACACACACAGAGTTGAACATGTTTCTGTCTCGTCAGGAAAGAAGGTGATCGTTGAGAGACGGTTTCTCGCCGATGCTTTTGGGTTCTTGCTTTTTTCCCCCCGGAGAGAGAAGTGTAGCCGCTTTTTCCCTAGGCTTCCGTACACACCCTTGAGAAGCCTTCCGTCAGCCAGAAACAAGCCATGAGTTGAAAGAGGCGTTCCACGCAGACCTCCTTCTCAGAGCGAAGCCTGTCACACTTTTCCTTGTGAAGTAAACTAGAGAGATACAAATACTTTCTCAATGATTGCTTTAACAAAAAAGGACTAAATATCCCAATCAGAAAACATAGACTGTAAAGAGGAAGCAAGACCCATCTCTATGCTGCCTACCAGAGAATCACTTCAGACCTAAAAATAAAAGCAGATTGGAAGTAATGGGACACAAAACCATTTATCATGCAAATGGAAGTGAAAAGAAAGTTGGAGTCGTAATATTTTTATGAGACAAAATAAACTGAATTGTGGGGAAGATGGCAGAGTAGAAGGACCCTAAACTCACCTCATCCCACAGATACAACTAGGTAACACTCACACCAGAGTCACCCAGAAATGGACCTTCAGGTTTCCCCACAAAACTATACAACTAAATGGAGAGAGGGAATCACATCAAAGATGGTAGGAAGGACAAGGACTCTGTAGGAATCTAAAGCCCATATTTCTGACCACCAGAGGGAGGGAACCACAGTCACAGAGGGGCCAGAAACAAACTACTACACCGGGGAGCCTCTAAAGCATAGAGACATCCTCATAGCTTATGGCTTTGAAAATCAGAAGGGATGACATTTGTGAGCGTATACAACCAGCAGACTTAAAGCTTGGAACTTTTAAAAATCAGCTGTCTCAGCTCTGAGAGAGCACAGAAGGTGATAGGAAGCTGAGATCTGTCCTTAAAGATTAAGCAGAGCAAAGAGTGTGGAGAAGCTTGGGTGAAGCAGGTTGAAAGGTGCTTGAGGATTAAACAAGGGAGACATAGTTCCTGAACTCAGAGTTTGCTAAGGGACTTGTCCAGGAACAAAGGAGCTGGCAGGTGCCATTTCCCTCTACGGCCCCTCATTATAAACACACACCTACCTGCAAGACCAAGCACAATCTAGCAATCACTAACTTGCATAAACCATGGCCCATCCCCACACCTACCACACCTGCTTCAGTCCCAGTGCTGTGGATACCCTCCCTGATAAGACCCACACAATCCTTGACAACAATATGTCTCCCCATCACCCACAGAACACGCATGCATCTTGTTAAAACAGCACACCCCATGTGTTGTGCACAATGACACAGTCCAGATCCAGTCTCTGTTGTTGCTATGCATTACCTTCAGAGGAGAACCAGCATCACCAAGTGAAAAATGTATGTTCTGCCCCGTATTTTCAAGAACAAGCAATATATCTGACCTTCCTAACAGAGAGATATTCTCTGAGAAGTAGGCCAAATGAGCAGACAGAGGACTATGTCCTAAACGAAAGAAGAGGACAAAGCCACAGCAAGAGACCTAAACAAAATGGATATAAGGAACATGCCTGACAGAAAATTTAAGATAACAATTATAAAGATACTCACTGGGGAAATGAAAAGAGGGAGGACATCAGAAGGGGGAACATCATTGAGACTCTTAACAAAGAGATATGAAAGAAATAATCAGAGATGTGGAACACAAGAAATGAAACGAAGAATATACTAGATAGAATAATTAGCAGGATGGACGAAGCAGAGGAACAAATTAATGAACTAGAAGACAGTAATGGAAAGTAATCAAGCGGAACAAATGAGAGGAAAAAGAAGTATGCAAAAATGAGAAGAGACTTAGGGAATTCAGTGACTCCATCCAGTGTAACAACACCCACATGAGAGGGATCCCAGAAGGTGAAAAGGGGGAAAAGGGGGCAGAAAATCTATTTGAGCAAAGAAGAGCTGAAAACTTAACCTAATCTGGTGAAGGAAACCTATACAAATCCATAAGGCATAGAGATCCCCTCCCACAAAATCAACCTAAGGAGGTCCACATCAAGATACATAGTAATCAAAATGGGAAAAGGTAGTGATAAAGAAAAAACATTTAAAGCAGCAAGATAAAAGAAGACAGTTAACATGCAAGGGAAAGCCCATAAATCTATCAGCTGAGTTTTCAGCAGAAACTATGCAGGACAGAAGAAAGTGGCGTTAAATATTCAAAGTGCTGAAGGAGAAAAATCTGCAGCAAGGAATAATTTATCCAGCAAGCCTATCCTTCAGAAAAGAAGGGGAGAAAAAGAGTTTCTTAGCCACACAAACTAAAAGAGTTCATGACCACTAAATTAACTACAAAAAATATTGAAGGGGACACTATGAGTGGAAAAAAATCGTAAGTGAGAGTATCACAATAATGAATCAAGGAAGCAGTAAAAATAAGTATTTCTGTAAAAATCAGTTAAGGAATTCACAAAATAAAAGTATGTAAAATATGAAAACATATACCCTAACACATGAGGAGGAGTCAACAGTGGGTTTGAACTTAAACAGCATTCAACTTAATATGGACTGAAAAGGCTATATATAATCCAGGGGGTCACCACAAACCCAAACCTCTAATACACATGCAAAAGATAAAGGGAAAGAAATCCAAGAATATCATTAAAGAAAACGAGCAAACCATGAGAGAGAGAGCAAGAGAAGAAAGGATCAGAGAAAAACTACACAAAAAACTATGAAACAAGTAACAAAACATCAATAAATACATGTCTAATGATAATTAGTTTGAATGTAAATGGACTAAATGCTCCAAGCAAAAGAGCATGACAGAGTTTGTATATATATATAAAAGATTTCACACCTAAAGACACCTGCAGATAGAAATTAAGAGATGGAGAAACATTAATCATGCAAGTGGATGTCAAAAGAAGTCAGAGTAGCAATCCTTATATCAGACAAAATAGACTTTTTTAACATTGAAATTGAATTAGCCAACATAGAGTACACCAGTAATTTCAAATGTAGCGTTCCACAATTCATCAGTTGTGTATAACACCCAGTGTTCATCACATCACATGCATTCCTTAATGCCCATCACACAGTTACTCCATCTCCCCACCCACCTTTCCTCCAGCAACCCTCAGTTTGTTTCCAATAGTTGGGAACCTGTCATGGATTTTCTTCCTCTCTGGTTTCTTCGCATTCATTTTCCCTCCCTTCCCCTATGATCCTCTGTGCTGTTCCTTCTATTCCACATATGAGTAAAACCATATAATAATTGATTTTCTCTGACTGACTTATTTTGCTCAGCATAATACCCTCCAGTGCCTTCCACATCGATATGCTAAATATTGATCCTTTCTGATGGCTGAGTCATATTCCATTGTATATGTATATACCATGTTTTCTTTATCCATTTATCTGTCGATGGATGTCTTGGTTCCTTCCACGGTTTGGCTATTGTGGACAATGTCGCTATAAACATTCGGGGTGCAGTTGCCCCTTCAGATCACTACATTTGTAGCTTTGGGGTAAATAAAATTGCTGGGTTGTAAGGGAGCTCTCTTTTAAGTTCTTGAGGAACCTCCATATTGTTTTCCAAAGTGGCTGTACCAGTTTTCATTCCCACTTAGAAGTGTAAGAGAGTTCCCCTTTCTCCTCACCAACATTTGTTATTTCTTCGCTTGTTAACTTTTGCAATTCTGACTGGTATGAAGTGGTATCTCATTGTCATTTGGATTTCTTTTTCCCCATGCCAAGTGATGTTGAGCAGTTTGTCAAATGTCTGTTGGCCATTTGTGTGTCTTCTTTGGAGAAATATCTGTTCATATCTTCTGCCCATTTCTTGACTCGCTTATTTGTTTTTTGGGTGTTGAGTTTGGGTGTTGAACGGTAGTAAAGCGTACGGCACTTTCATGATGCTTCCACATCCACTTTTGGAAATCCTTCTCTCTCAAGGATACCTGAAGATGTTAGTGGAGAGGTGCCGTATACGCAGACTTGCTTTTCCCAGGTGAGTGCATGGCACATTCCTTATTCACTCACGCGCGCGCGCGCGCACACACACACACACACACACACACACACACAGAGTTGAACATGTTTCTGTCTCGTCAGGAAAGGAGGTGTTCGTTGAGAGACGGTTTCTCGCCAATGCTTTTGGGTGCTTGCCCTTTTCCCCCCGGAGAGTGAAGTGTATGCGCTTTTTGCCTAGGCTTCCGTACACACCCTTGAGAAGCCTTCCCTCAGCCAGAAACAAGCCGTGAGTTGAAAGAGGCGTTCCACACAGACCTCCTTCTCAGAGCGAAGCCTGTCACACTTTTCCTTGGGCCTCCACACGCACTTTAGAAAAACTTCCTCCGGGAAGCTGTGAGTTGAACGACGGGTTTCCTACAGCGGTTTTCCGTGGGGGTAAGGATATATGGCACTTGGCCTTAGGCTTCCACGCACAGATTGGAAAGGCTTCTCTCTTCGTGAAACAAGATGTGCGCTGAACGTTGCGTTCTGCGCAGGCTTGGTTTTCACACATCAGCCCATGGTACTTTCCCTAGGCTTCCACACGCGCAGTGAGTATCCCTTCCCTAAACCTGAACCAAGACGCGGGGGAAAGCTGCCTTCTACACCACCTTCTTTTCCGAGTTTCGTATAGAACCCTTGCATTGTGCTTCCACATCCACTTTTGTCACTGCTTCGATATATCCTCCGGAGAGGGGTTCGCTTGAAAGACGGTCTCCCTCCGTCACGCTTTCAAGGAGTTAAGGATAGGGCACTCTCCTTATGCCTGCACACGTCCACTTGCAATCTCGACTGACTTCATGACCCCGTCCAATGCTACGCTGAAAGTCCCATTGCGCGCGGCCTTGTTCTAAGAGATGAGGACAGGGCACGGCACGTTCCTTGTGCTTCCACCACGACTATATAAAAGGCTCCCGTCTCCAAGGCAAAGGATGTCAGCTGCAAGACGGCTTCTCAAAAGCGAGGTTGCCTCTTAGAGGGCGGTCTACGGCGCTCTGCTGACGCTTCCACGCCTACATATGCAAACGCTTCTGGGCTCACGAAAGAAGACGTCCGTTGAAAGCTGCCTTGTACCCCGACGCGTTTCTCGGAGTTAGGTCCAGGGAACGGTCCCTGTGCGATCACACGCAGCCTTGAGATGGCTCAGCTCTTTTCGATCGTCAGGAAGGACGTTTCTCGGAGTTAGGTCCAGGGAAAGGTAGTAAAGCGTACGGCACTTTCATGATGCTTCCACACCCACTTTTGGAAATGCTTCTCTCTCCAGGATACCTGAAGATGCTAGTGGCGAGTCGCCGTGGACGCAGACTTGCTTTTCCCAGGTCAGTACATGGCACTCTCCTTATTCACTCACGCACGCGCGCGCGCGCGTGCCCTCACACACACACACACACACACACACACACACACACACACACACAGAGTTGAACATGTTTCTGTCTCGTCAGGAAAGAAGGTGATCGTTGAGAGACGGTTTCTCGCCGATGCTTTTGGGTTCTTGCTTTTTTCCCCCCGGAGAGAGAAGTGTAGCCGCTTTTTCCCTAGGCTTCCGTACACACCCTTGAGAAGCCTTCCGTCAGCCAGAAACAAGCCATGAGTTGAAAGAGGCGTTCCACGCAGACCTCCTTCTCAGAGCGAAGCCTGTCACACTTTTCCTTGTGAAGTAAACTAGAGAGATACAAATACTTTCTCAATGATTGCTTTAACAAAAAAGGACTAAATATCCCAATCAGAAAACATAGACTGTAAAGAGGAAGCAAGACCCATCTCTATGCTGCCTACCAGAGAATCACTTCAGACCTAAAAATAAAAGCAGATTGGAAGTAATGGGACACAAAACCATTTATCATGCAAATGGAAGTGAAAAGAAAGTTGGAGTCGTAATATTTTTATGAGACAAAATAAACTGAATTGTGGGGAAGATGGCAGAGTAGAAGGACCCTAAACTCACCTCATCCCACAGATACAACTAGGTAACACTCACACCAGAGTCACCCAGAAATGGACCTTCAGGTTTCCCCACAAAACTATACAACTAAATGGAGAGAGGGAATCACATCAAAGATGGTAGGAAGGACAAGGACTCTGTAGGAATCTAAAGCCCATATTTCTGACCACCAGAGGGAGGGAACCACAGTCACAGAGGGGCCAGAAACAAACTACTACACCGGGGAGCCTCTAAAGCGTAGAGACATCCTCATAGCTTATGGCTTTGAAAATCAGAAGGGATGACATTTGTGAGCGTATACAACCAGCAGACTTAAAGCTTGGAACTTTTAAAAATCAGCTGTCTCAGCTCTGAGAGAGCACAGAAGGTGATAGGAAGCTGAGATCTGTCCTTAAAGATTAAGCAGAGCAAAGAGTGTGGAGAAGCTTGGGTGAAGCAGGTTGAAAGGTGCTTGAGGATTAAACAAGGGAGACATAGTTCCTGAACTCAGAGTTTGCTAAGGGACTTGTCCAGGAACAAAGGAGCTGGCAGGTGCCATTTCCCTCTACGGCCCCTCATTATAAACACACACCTACCTGCAAGACCAAGCACAATCTAGCAATCACTAACTTGCATAAACCATGGCCCATCCCCACACCTACCACACCTGCTTCAGTCCCAGTGCTGTGGATACCCTCCCTGATAAGACCCACACAATCCTTGACAACAATATGTCTCCCCATCACCCACAGAACACGCATGCATCTTGTTAAAACAGCACACCCCATGTGTTGTGCACAATGACACAGTCCAGATCCAGTCTCTGTTGTTGCTATGCATTACCTTCAGAGGAGAACCAGCATCACCAAGTGAAAAATGTATGTTCTGCCCCGTATTTTCAAGAACAAGCAATATATCTGACCTTCCTAACAGAGAGATATTCTCTGAGAAGTAGGCCAAATGAGCAGACAGAGGACTATGTCCTAAACGAAAGAAGAGGACAAAGCCACAGCAAGAGACCTAAACAAAATGGATATAAGGAACATGCCTGACAGAAAATTTAAGATAACAATTATAAAGATACTCACTGGGGAAATGAAAAGAGGGAGGACATCAGAAGGGGGAACATCATTGAGACTCTTAACAAAGAGATATGAAAGAAATAATCAGAGATGTGGAACACAAGAAATGAAACGAAGAATATACTAGATAGAATAATTAGCAGGATGGACGAAGCAGAGGAACAAATTAATGAACTAGAAGACAGTAATGGAAAGTAATCAAGCGGAACAAATGAGAGGAAAAAGAAGTATGCAAAAATGAGAAGAGACTTAGGGAATTCAGTGACTCCATCCAGTGTAACAACACCCACATGAGAGGGATCCCAGAAGGTGAAAAGGGGGAAAAGGGGGCAGAAAATCTATTTGAGCAAAGAAGAGCTGAAAACTTAACCTAATCTGGTGAAGGAAACCTATACAAATCCATAAGGCATAGAGATCCCCTCCCACAAAATCAACCTAAGGAGGTCCACATCAAGATACATAGTAATCAAAATGGGAAAAGGTAGTGATAAAGAAAAAACATTTAAAGCAGCAAGATAAAAGAAGACAGTTAACATGCAAGGGAAAGCCCATAAATCTATCAGCTGAGTTTTCAGCAGAAACTATGCAGGACAGAAGAAAGTGGCGTTAAATATTCAAAGTGCTGAAGGAGAAAAATCTGCAGCAAGGAATAATTTATCCAGCAAGCCTATCCTTCAGAAAAGAAGGGGAGAAAAAGAGTTTCTTAGCCACACAAACTAAAAGAGTTCATGACCACTAAATTAACTACAAAAAATATTGAAGGGGACACTATGAGTGGAAAAAAATCGTAAGTGAGAGTATGACAATAATGAATCAAGGAAGCAGTAAAAATAAGTATTTCTGTAAAAATCAGTTAAGGGATTCACAAAATAAAAGTATGTAAAATATGAAAACATATACCCTAACACATGAGGAGGAGTCAACAGTGGGTTTGAACTTAAACAGCATTCAACTTAATATGGACTGAAAAGGCTATATATAATCCAGGGGGTCACCACAAACCCAAACCTCTAATACACATGCAAAAGATAAAGGGAAAGAAATCCAAGAATATCATTAAAGAAAACGAGCAAACCATGAGAGAGAGAGCAAGAGAAGAAAGGATCAGAGAAAAACTACACAAAAAACTATGAAACAAGTAACAAAACATCAATAAATACATGTCTAATGATAATTAGTTTGAATGTAAATGGACTAAATGCTCCAAGCAAAAGAGCATGACAGAGTTTGTATATATATATAAAAGATTTCACACCTAAAGACACCTGCAGATGGAAATTAAGAGATGGAGAAACATTAATCATGCAAGTGGATGTCAAGAGAAGTCAGAGTAGCAATCCTTATATCAGACAAAATAGACTTTTTTAACATTGAAATTGAATTAGCCAACATAGAGTACACCAGTAATTTCAAATGTAGCGCTCCACAATTCATCAGTTGTGTATAACACCCAGTGTTCATCACATCACATGCATTCCTTAATGCCCATCACACAGTTACTCCATCTCCCCACCCACCTTTCCTCCAGCAACCCTCAGTTTGTTTCCAATAGTTGGGAACCTGTCATGGAGTTTCTTCCTCTCTGGTTTCTTCGCATTCATTTTCCCTCCCTTCCCCTATGATCCTCTGTGCTGTTCCTTCTATTCCACATATGAGTAAAACCATATAATAATTGTTTTTCTCTGACTGACTTATTTTGCTCAGCATAATACCCTCCAGTGCCTTCCACATCGATATGCTAAATATTGATCCTTTCTGATGGCTGAGTCATATTCCATTGTATATGTATATACCATGTTTTCTTTATCCATTTATCTGTCGATGGATGTCTTGGTTCCTTCCACGGTTTGGCTATTGTGGACAATGTCGCTATAAACATTCGGGGTGCAGTTGCCCCTTCAGATCACTACATTTGTAGCTTTGGGGTAAATAAAATTGCTGGGTTGTAAGGGAGCTCTCTTTTAAGTTCTTGAGGAACCTCCATATTGTTTTCCAAAGTGGCTGTACCAGTTTTCATTCCCACTTAGAAGTGTAAGAGAGTTCCCCTTTCTCCTCACCAACATTTGTTATTTCTTCGCTTGTTAACTTTTGCAATTCTGACTGGTATGAAGTGGTATCTCATTGTCATTTGGATTTCTTTTTCCCCATGCCAAGTGATGTTGAGCAGTTTGTCAAATGTCTGTTGGCCATTTGTGTGTCTTCTTTGGAGAAATATCTGTTCATATCTTCTGCCCATTTCTTGACTCGCTTATTTGTTTTTTGGGTGTTGAGTTTGGGTGTTGAACGGTAGTAAAGCGTACGGCACTTTCATGATGCTTCCACACCCACTTTTGGAAATGCTTCTCTCTCAAGGATACCTGAAGATGTTAGTGGAGATTTGCCGTATACGCAGACTTGCTTTTCCCAGGTGAGTGCATGGCACATTCCTTATTCACTCACGCGCGCGCGCGCGCGCACACACACACACACACACACACACACACACACAGAGTTGAACATGTTTCTGTCTCGTCAGGAAAGGAGGTGTTCGTTGAGAGACGGTTTCTCGCCAATGCTTTTGGGTGCTTGCCCTTTTCCCCCCGGAGAGTGAAGTGTATGCGCTTTTTGCCTAGGCTTCCGTACACACCCTTGAGAAGCCTTCCCTCAGCCAGAAACAAGCCGTGAGTTGAAAGAGGCGTTCCACACAGACCTCCTTCTCAGAGCGAAGCCTGTCACACTTTTCCTTGGGCCTCCACACGCACTTTAGAAAAACTTCCTCCGGGAAGCTGTGAGTTGAACGACGGGTTTCCTACAGCGGTTTTCCGTGGGGGTAAGGATATATGGCACTTGGCCTTAGGCTTCCACGCACAGATTGGAAAGGCTTCTCTCTTCGTGAAACAAGATGTGCGCTGAACGTTGCGTTCTGCGCAGGCTTGCTTTTCACACATCAGCCCATGGTACTTTCCCTAGGCTTCCACACGCGCAGTGAGTATCCCTTCCCTAAACCTGAACCAAGACGCGGGGGAAAGCTGCCTTCTACACCACCTTCTTTTCCGAGTTTCGTATAGAACCCTTGCGTTGTGCTTCCACATCCACTTTTGTCACTGCTTCGATATATCCTCCGGAGAGGGGTTCGCTTGAAAGACGGTCTCCCTCCGTCACGCTTTCAAGGAGTTAAGGATAGGGCACTCTCCTTATGCCTGCACACGTCCACTTGCAATCTCGACTGACTTCATGACCCCGTCCAATGCTACGCTGAAAGTCCCATTGCGCGCGGCCTTGTTTCTAAGAGATGAGGACAGGGCACGGCACGTTCCTTGTGCTTCCACCACGACTATATAAAAGGCTCCCGTCTCCAAGGCAAAGGATGTCAGGTGCAAGACGGCTTCTCAAAAGCGAGGTTGCCTCTTAGAGGGCGGTCTACGGCGCTCTGCTGACGCTTCCACGCCTACATATGCAAACGCTTCTGGGCTCACGAAAGAAGACGTCCGTTGAAAGCTGCCTTGTACCCCGACGCGTTTCTCGGAGTTAGGTCCAGGGAACGGTCCCTGTGCGATCACACGCAGCCTTGAGATGGCTCAGCTCTTTTCGATCGTCAGGGAGGACGTTTCTCGGAGTTAGGTCCAGGGAAAGTTAGTAAAGCGTACGGCACTTTCATGATGCTTCCACACCCACTTTTGGAAATGCTTCTCTCTCCAGGATACCTGAAGATGCTAGTGGCGAGTCGCCGTAGACGCAGACTTGCTTTTCCCAGGTCAGTACATGGCACTCTCCTTATTCACTCACGCAAGCGCGCGCGCGCGTGCCCTCACACACACACACACACACACACACACACACACAGAGAGTTGAACATGTTTCTGTCTCGTCAGGAAAGGAGGTGTTCGTTGAGAGACGGTTTCTCGCCAATGCTTTTGGGTGCTTGCCCTTTTCCCCCCGGAGAGTGAAGTGTATGTGCTTTTTCCGTAGGCTTCAGTACACACCCTTGAGAAGCCTTCCCTCAGCCAGAAAGAAGCCGTGAGTTGAAAGAGGCGTTCCACACAGACCTCCTTCTCAGAGCGAAGCCTGTCACAGTTTTCCTTGGGCCTCCACACGCACTTTAGAAAAACTTGCTCCGGGAAGCTGTGAGTTGAACGACGGGTTTCCTACAGCGGTTTTCCGTGGGGGTAAGGATATATGGCACTTGGCCTTAGGCTTCCACGCACACATTGGAAACGGCTTCTCTCTTCGTGAAACAAGATGTGCGCTGAACGTTGCGTTCTGCGCAGGCTTGCCTTTCACACATCAGCCGATGGTACTTTCCCTAGGCTTCCACACGCGCAGTGAGTATCCCTTCCCTAAACCTGAACCAAGACGCGGGGGAAAGCTGCCTTCTACACCACCTTCTTTTCCGAGTTTCGTATAGAACCCATGCGTTGTGCTTCCACATCCACTTTTGTCACTGCTTCGATATATCCTCCGGAGAGGGGTTCGCTTGAAAGACGGTCTCCCTCCGTCACGCTTTCAAGGAGTTAAGGATAGGGCACTCTCCTTATGCTTGCACACGTCCACTTGCAATCTCGACTGACTTCATGACCCCGTCCATATGCTACGCTGAAAGTCCCATTGCGCGCGGCCTTGTTTCTAAGAGATGAGGACAGGGCACGGCACGTTCCTTGTGCTTCCACCACGAGTATATAAAAGGCTCCCGTCTCCAAGGCAAAGGATGTCAGGTGCAAGACGGCTTCGCAAAAGCGAGGTTGCCTCTTAGAGGGCGGTCTACGGCGCTCTGCTGACGCTTCCACGCCTACATATGCAAACGCTTCTGGGCTCACGAAAGAAGACGTCCGTTGAAAGCTGCCTTGTACCCCGACGCGTTTCTCGGAGTTAGGTCCAGGGAACGGTCCCTGTGCGATCACACGCAGCCTTGAGATGGCTCAGCTCTTTTCGATCGTCAGGGAGGACGTTTCTCGGAGTTAGGTCCAGGGAAAGGTAGTAAAGCGTACGGCACTTTCATGATGCTTCCACACCCACTTTTGGAAATGCTTCTCTCTCCAGGATACCTGAAGATGCTAGTGGCGAGTCGCTGTATACGCAGACTTGCTTTTCCCAGGTCAGTACATGGCACTCTCCTTATTCACTCACGCACGCGCGCGCGCGCGTGCCCTCACACACACACACACACACACACACACACACACACACACACACACACACAGAGTTGAACATGTTTCTGTCTCGTCAGGAAAGAAGGTGATCGTTGAGAGACGGTTTCTCGCCGATGCTTTTGGGTTCTTGCTTTTTTCCCCCGGAGAGAGAATTGTAGCCGCTTTTCCCTAGGCTTCCGTACACACTCTTGAGAAGCCTTCCGTCAGCCAGAAACAAGCCATGAGTTGAAAGAGGCGTTCCACGCAGACCGCCTTCTCAGAGCGAAGCCTGTCACACTTTTCCTTGTGAAGTAAACTAGAGAGATACAAATACTTTCTCAATGATTGCTTTAACAAAAAAGGACTAAATATCCCAATCAGAAAACATAGACTGTAAAGAGGAAGCAAGACCCATCTCTATGCTGCCTAGCAGAGAATCACTTCAGACCTAAAAATAAAAGCAGATTGGAAGTAATGGGACACAAAACCATTTATCATGCAAATGGAAGTGAAAAGAAAGTTGGAGTCGTAATATTTTTATGGGACAAAATAAACTGAATTGTGGGGAAGATGGCAGAGTAGAAGGACCCTAAACTCACCTCATCCCACAGATACAACTAGGTAACACTCACACCAGAGTCACCCAGAAATGGACCTTCAGGTTTCCCCACAAAACTATACAACTAAATGGAGAGAGGGAATCACATCAAAGATGATAGGAAGGACAAGGACTCTGTAGGAATCTAAAGCCCATATTTCTGACCACCAGAGGGAGGGAACCACAGTCACAGAGGGGCCAGAAACAAACTACTACACCGGGGAGCCTCTAAAGCGTAGAGACATCCTCATAGCTTATGGCTTTCAAAATCAGAAGGGATGACATTTGTGAGCGTATACAACCAGCAGACTTAAAGCTTGGAACTTTTAAAAATCAGCTGTCTCAGCTCTGAGAGAGCACAGAAGGTGATAGGAAGCTGAGATCTGTCCTTAAAGATTAAGCAGAGCAAAGAGTGTGGAGAAGCTTGGGTGAAGCAGGTTGACAGGTGCTTGAGGTTTAAACAAGGGAGACATAGTTCCTGAACTCAGAGTTTGCTAAGGGACTTGTCCAGGAACAAAGGAGCTGGCAGGTGCCATTTCCCTCTACGGCCCCTCATTATAAACACACACCTACCTGCAAGACCAAGCACAATCTAGCAATCACTAACTTGCATAAACCATGGCCCATCCCCACACCTACCACACCTGCTTCAGTCCCAGTGCTGTGGATACCCTCCCTGATAAGACCCACACAATCCTTGACAACAATATGTCTCCCCATCACCCACAGAACACGCATGCGTCTTGTTAAAACAGCACACCCCATGTGTTGTGCACAATGACACAGTCCAGATCCAGTCTCTGTTGTTGCTATGCATTACCTTCAGAGGAGAACCAGCATCACCAAGTGAAAAATGTATGTTCTGCCCCGTATTTTCAAGAACAAGCAATATATCTGACCTTCCTAACAGAGAGATATTCTCTGAGAAGTAGGCCAAATGAGCAGACAGAGGACTATGTCCTAAACGAAAGAAGAGGACAAAGCCACAGCAAGAGACCTAAACAAAATGGATATAAGGAACATGCCTGACAGAAAATTTAAGATAACAATTATAAAGATACTCACTGGGGAAATGAAAAGAGGGAGGACATCAGAAGGGGGAACATCATTGAGACTCTTAACAAAGAGATATGAAAGAAATAATCAGAGATGTGGAACACAAGAAATGAAACGAAGAATATACTAGATAGAATAATTAGCAGGATGGACGAAGCAGAGGAACAAATTAATGAACTAGAAGACAGTAATGGAAAGTAATCAAGCGGAACAAATGAGAGGAAAAAGAAGTATGCAAAAATGAGAAGAGACTTAGGGAATTCAGTGACTCCATCCAGTGTAACAACACCCACATGAGAGGGATCCCAGAAGGTGAAAAGGGGGAAAAGGGGGCAGAAAATCTATTTGACCAAAGAAGAGCTGAAAACTTAACCTAATCTGGTGAAGGAAACCTATAAAAATCCATAAGGCATAGAGATCCCCTCCCACAAAATCAACCTAAGGAGGTCCACATCAAGATACATAGTAATCAAAATGGGAAAGGTAGTGATAAAGAAAAAACTTTTAAAGCAGCAAGATAAAAGAAGACAGTTAACATGCAAGGGAAAGCCCATAAATCTATCAGCTGAGTTTTCAGCAGAAACTATGCAGGACAGAAGAAAGTGGCGTTAAATATTCAAAGTGCTGAAGGAGAAAAATCTGCAGCAAGGAATAATTTATCCAGCAAGCCTATCCTTCAGAAAAGAAGGGGAGAAAAAGAGTTTCTTAGCCACACAAACTAAAAGAGTTCATGACCACTAAATTAACTACAAAAAATATTGAAGGGGACACTATGAGTGGAAAAAAATCGTAAGTGAGAGTATGACAATAATGAATCAAGGAAGCAGTAAAAATAAGTATTTCTGTAAAAATCAGTTAAGGGATTCACAAAATAAAAGTATGTAAAATATGAAAACATATACCCTAACACATGAGGAGGAGTCAACAGTGGGTTTGAACTTAAACAGCATTCAACTTAATATGGACTGAAAAGGCTATATATAATCCAGGGGGTCACCACAAACCCAAACCTCTAATACACATGCAAAAGATAAAGGGAAAGAAATCCAAGAATATCATTAAAGAAAACGAGCAAACCATGAGAGAGAGAGCAAGAGAAGAAAGGATCAGAGAAAAACTACACAAAAAACTATGAAACAAGTAACAAAACATCAATAAATACATGTCTAATGATAATTAGTTTGAATGTAAATGGACTAAATGCTCCAAGCAAAAGAGCATGACAGAGTTTGTATATATATATAAAAGATTTCACACCTAAAGACACCTGCAGATAGAAATTAAGAGATGGAGAAACATTAATCATGCAAGTGGATGTCAAAAGAAGTCAGAGTAGCAATCCTTATATCAGACAAAATAGACTTTTTTAACATTGAAATTGAATTAGCCAACATAGAGTACACCAGTAATTTCAAATGTAGCGTTCCACAATTCATCAGTTGTGTATAACACCCAGTGTTCATCACATCACATGCATTCCTTAATGCCCATCACACAGTTACTCCATCTCCCCACCCACCTTTCCTCCAGCAACCCTCAGTTTGTTTCCAATAGTTGGGAACCTGTCATGGATTTTCTTCCTCTCTGGTTTCTTCGCATTCATTTTCCCTCCCTTCCCCTATGATCCTCTGTGCTGTTCCTTCTATTCCACATATGAGTAAAACCATATAATAATTGTTTTTCTCTGACTGACTTATTTTGCTCAGCATAATACCGTCCAGTGCCTTCCACATCGATATGCTAAATATTGATCCTTTCTGATGGCTGAGTCATATTCCATTGTATATGTATATACCATGTTTTCTTTATCCATTTATCTGTCGATGGATGTCTTGGTTCCTTCCACGGTTTGGCTACTGTGGACAATGTCGCTATAAACATTCGGGGTGCAGTTGCCCCTTCAGATCACTACATTTGTAGCTTTGGGGTAAATAAAATTGCTGGGTTGTAAGGGAGCTCTCTTTTAAGTTCTTGAGGAACCTCCATATTGTTTTCCAAAGTGGCTGTACCAGTTTTCATTCCCACTTAGAAGTGTAAGAGAGTTCCCCTTTCTCCTCACCAACATTTGTTATTTCTTCGCTTGTTAACTTTTGCAATTCTGACTGGTATGAAGTGGTATCTCATTGTCATTTGGATTTCTTTTTCCCCATGCCAAGTGATGTTGAGCAGTTTGTCAAATGTCTGTTGGCCATTTGTGTGTCTTCTTTGGAGAAATATCTGTTCATATCTCCTGCCCATTTCTTGACTCGCTTATTTGTTTTTTGGGTGTTGAGTTTGGGTGTTGAACGGTAGTAAAGCGTACGGCACTTTCATGATGCTTCCACACCCACTTTTGGAAATGCTTCTCTCTCAAGGATACCTGAAGATGTTAGTGGAGAGTTGCCGTATACGCAGACTTGCTTTTCCCAGGTGAGTGCATGGCACATTCCTTATTCACTCACGCGCGCGCGCGCGCACACACACACACACACACACACACACACACACAGAGTTGAACATGTTTCTGTCTCGTCAGGAAAGGAGGTGTTCGTTGAGAGACGGTTTCTCGCCAATGCTTTTGGGTGCTTGCCCTTTTCCCCCCGGAGAGTGAAGTGTATGCGCTTTTTGCCTAGGCTTCCGTACACACCCTTGAGAAGCCTTCCCTCAGCCAGAAACAAGCCGTGAGTTGAAAGAGGCGTTCCACACAGACCTCCTTCTCAGAGCGAAGCCTGTCACACTTTTCCTTGGGCCTCCACACGCACTTTAGAAAAACTTCCTCCGGGAAGCTGTGAGTTGAACGACGGGTTTCCTACAGCGGTTTTCCGTGGGGGTAAGGATATATGGCACTTGGCCTTAGGCTTCCACGCACAGATTGGAAAGGCTTCTCTCTTCGTGAAACAAGATGTGCGCTGAACGTTGCGTTCTGCGCAGGCTTGCTTTTCACACATCAGCCCATGGTACTTTCCCTAGGCTTCCACACGCGCAGTGAGTATCCCTTCCCTAAACCTGAACCAAGACGCGGGGGAAAGCTGCCTTCTACACCACCTTCCTTTCCGAGTTTCGTATAGAACCCTTGCGTTGTGCTTCCACATCCACTTTTGTCACTGCTTCGATATATCCTCCGGAGAGGGGTTCGCTTGAAAGACGGTCTCCCTCCGTCACGCTTTCAAGGAGTTAAGGATAGGGCACTCTCCTTATGCCTGCACACGTCCACTTGCAATCTCGACTGACTTCATGACCCCGTCCAATGCTACGCTGAAAGTCCCATTGCGCGCGGCCTTGTTTCTAAGAGATGAGGACAGGGCACGGCACGTTCCTTGTGCTTCCACCACGACTATATAAAAGGCTCCCGTCTCCAAGGCAAAGGATGTCAGGTGCAAGACGGCTTCTCAAAAGCGAGGTTGCCTCTTAGAGGGCGGTCTACGGCGCTCTGCTGACGCTTCCACGCCTACATATGCAAACGCTTCTGGGCTCACGAAAGAAGACGTCCGTTGAAAGCTGCCTTGTACCCCGACGCGTTTCTCGGAGTTAGGTCCAGGGAACGGTCCCTGTGCGATCACACGCAGCCTTGAGATGGCTCAGCTCTTTTCGATCGTCAGGGAGGACGTTTCTCGGAGTTAGGTCCAGGGAAAGGTAGTAAAGCGTACGGCACTTTCATAATGCTTCCACACCCACTTTTGGAAATGCTTCTCTCTCCAGGATACCTGAAGATGCTAGTGGCGAGTCGCCGTAGACGCAGACTTGCTTTTCCCAGGTCAGTACATGGCACTCTCCTTATTCACTCACGCACGCGCGCGCGCGCGTGCCCTCACACACACACACACACACACACACACACACACACACACACACAGTGTTGAACATGTTTCTGTCTCGTCAGGAAAGAAGGTGATCGTTGAGAGACGGTTTCTCGCCGATGCTTTTGGGTTCTTGCTTTTTTCCCCCCGGAGAGAGAAGTGTAGCCGCTTTTTCCCTAGGCTTCCGTACACACCCTTGAGAAGCCTTCCGTCAGCCAGAAACAAGCCATGAGTTGAAAGAGGCGTTCCACGCAGACCTCCTTCTCAGAGCGAAGCCTGTCACACTTTTCCTTGTGAAGTAAACTAGAGAGATACAAATACTTTCTCAATGATTGCTTTAACAAAAAAGGACTAAATATCCCAATCAGAAAACATAGACTGTAAAGAGGAAGCAAGACCCATCTCTATGCTGCCTACCAGAGAATCACTTCAGACCTAAAAATAAAAGCAGATTGGAAGTAATGGGACACAAAACCATTTATCATGCAAATGGAAGTGAAAAGAAAGTTGGAGTCGTAATATTTTTATGAGACAAAATAAACTGAATTGTGGGGAAGATGGCAGAGTAGAAGGACCCTAAACTCACCTCATCCCACAGATACAACTAGGTAACACTCACACCAGAGTCACCCAGAAATGGACCTTCAGATTTCCCCACAAAACTATACAACTAAATGGAGAGAGGGAATCACATCAAAGATGGTAGGAAGGACAAGGACTCTGTAGGAATCTAAACCCCATATTTCTGACCACCAGAGGGAGGGAACCACAGTCACAGAGGGGCCAGAAACAAACTACTACACCGGGGAGCCTCTAAAGCGTAGAGACATCCTCATAGCTTATGGCTTTGAAAATCAGAAGGGATGACATTTGTGAGCGTATACAACCAGCAGACTTAAAGCTTGGAACTTTTAAAAATCAGCTGTCTCAGCTCTGAGAGAGCACAGAAGGTGATAGGAAGCTGAGATCTGTCCTTAAAGATTAAGCAGAGCAAAGAGTGTGGAGAAGCTTGGGTGAAGCAGGTTGAAAGGTGCTTGAGGATTAAACAAGGGAGACATAGTTCCTGAACTCAGAGTTTGCTAAGGGACTTGTCCAGGAACAAAGGAGCTGGCAGGTGCCATTTCCCTCTACGGCCCCTCATTATAAACACACACCTACCTGCAAGACCAAGCACAATCTAGCAATCACTAACTTGCATAAACCATGGCCCATCCCCACACCTACCACACCTGCTTCAGTCCCAGTGCTGTGGATACCCTCCCTGATAAGACCCACACAATCCTTGACAACAATATGTCTCCCCATCACCCACAGAACACGCATGCATCTTGTTAAAACAGCACACCCCATGTGTTGTGCACAATGACACAGTCCAGATCCAGTCTCTGTTGTTGCTATGCATTACCTTCAGAGGAGAACCAGCATCACCAAGTGAAAAATGTATGTTCTGCCCCGTATTTTCAAGAACAAGCAATATATCTGACCTTCCTAACAGAGAGATATTCTCTGAGAAGTAGGCCAAATGAGCAGACAGAGGACTATGTCCTAAACGAAAGAACAGGACAAAGCCACAGCAAGAGACCTAAACAAAATGGATATAAGGAACATGCCTGACAGAAAATTTAAGATAACAATTATAAAGATACTCACTGGGGAAATGAAAAGAGGGAGGACATCAGAAGGGGGAACATCATTGAGACTCTTAACAAAGAGATATGAAAGAAATAATCAGAGATGTGGAACACAAGAAATGAAATGAAGAATATACTAGATAGAATAATTAGCAGGATGGACGAAGCAGAGGAACAAATTAATGAACTAGAAGACAGTAATGGAAAGTAATCAAGCGGAACAAATGAGAGGAAAAAGAAGTATGCAAAAATGAGAAGAGACTTAGGGAATTCAGTGACTCCATCCAGTGTAACAACACCCACATGAGAGGGATCCCAGAAGGTGAAAAGGGGGAAAAGGGGGCAGAAAATCTATTTGACCAAAGAAGAGCTGAAAACTTAACCTAATCTGGTGAAGGAAACCTATACAAATCCATAAGGCATAGAGATCCCCTCCCACAAAATCAACCTAAGGAGGTCCACATCAAGATACATAGTAATCAAAATGGGAAAAGGTAGTGATAAAGAAAAAACATTTAAAGCAGCAAGATAAAAGAAGACAGTTAACATGCAAGGGAAAGCCCATAAAGCTATCAGCTGAGTTTTCAGCAGAAACTATGCAGGACAGAAGAAAGTGGCGTTAAATATTCAAAGTGCTGAATGAGAAAAATCTGCAGCAAGGAATAATTTATCCAGCAAGCCTATCCTTCAGAAAAGAAGGGGAGAAAAAGAGTTTCTTAGCCACACAAACTAAAAGAGTTCATGACCACTAAATTAACTACAAAAAATATTGAAGGGGACACTATGAGTGGAAAAAAATCGTAAGTGAGAGTATGACAATAATGAATCAAGGAAGCAGTAAAAATAAGTATTTCTGTAAAAATCAGTTAAGGGATTCACAAAATAAAAGTATGTAAAATATGAAAACATATACCCTAACACATGAGGAGGAGTCAACAGTGGGTTTGAACTTAAACAGCATTCAACTTAATATAGACTGAAAAGGCTATATATAATCCAGGGGGTCACCACAAACCCAAACCTCTAATACACATGCAAAAGATAAAGGGAAAGAAATCCAAGAATATCATTAAAGAAAACGAGCAAACCATGAGAGAGAGAGCAAGAGAAGAAAGGATCAGAGAAAAACTACACAAAAAACTATGAAACAAGTAACAAAACATCAATAAATACATGTCTAATGATAATTAGTTTGAATGTAAATGGATTAAATGCTCCAAGCAAAAGAGCATGACAGAGTTTGTATATATATATAAAAGATTTCACACCTAGAGACACCTGCAGATGGAAATTAAGAGATGGAGAAACATTAATCATGCAAGTGGATGTCAAGAGAAGTCAGAGTAGCAATCCTTATATCAGACAAAATAGACTTTTTTAACATTGAAATTGAATTAGCCAACATAGAGTACACCAGTAATTTCAAATGTAGCGTTCCACAATTCATCAGTTGTGTATAACACCCAGTGTTCACCACATCACATGCATTCCTTAATGCCCATCACACAGTTACTCCATCTCCCCACCCACCTTTCCTCCAGCAACCCTCAGTTTGTTTCCAATAGCTGGGAACCTGTCATGGATTTTCTTCCTCTCTGGTTTCTTCGCATTCATTTTCCCTCCCTTCCCCTATGATCCTCTGTGCTGTTCCTTCTATTCCACATATGAGTAAAACCATATAATAATTGTTTTTCTCTGACTGACTTATTTTGCTCAGCATAATACCGTCCAGTGCCTTCCACATCGATATGCTAATTATTGATCCTTTCTGATGGCTGAGTCATATTCCATTGTATATGTGTATACCATGTTTTCTTTATCCATTTATCTGTCGATGGATGTCTTGGTTCCTTCCACGGTTTGGCTTTTGTGGACAATGTCGCTATAAACATTTGGGGTGCAGTTGCCCCTTCAGATCACTACATTTGTAGCTTTGGGGTAAATAAAATTGCTGGGTTGTAAGGGAGCTCTGTTTTAACTTCTTGAGGAACCTCCATATTGTTTTCCAAAGTGGCTGTACCAGTTTTCATTCCCACTTAGAAGTGTAAGAGAGTTCCCCTTTCTCCTCAACAACATTTGTTATTTCTTCGCTTGTTAATTTTTGCAATTCTGACTGGTGTGAAGTGGTATCTCATTGTCATTTGGATTTCTTTTTCCCCATGCCAAGTGCTGTTGAGCAGTTTCTCATATGTCTGTTGGCCATTTGTGTGTCTTCTTTGGAGAAATACCTGTTCATATCTTCTGCCCATTTCTTGACTCGGTTATTTGTTTTTTGGGTGTTGAGTTTGGGTGTTGAACGGTAGTAAAGCGTACGGCACTTTCATGATGCTTCCACACCCACTTTTGGAAATGCTTCTCTCTCAAGGATACCTGAAGATGTTAGTGGAGAGTTGCCGTATACGCAGACTTGCTTTTCCCAGGTGAGTGCATGGCACATTCCTTATTCACTCACGCGCGCGCGCGCGCACACACACACACACACACACACAAACACACACAGAGTTGAACATGTTTCTGTCTCGTCAGGAAAGGAGGTGTTCGTTGAGAGACGGTTTCTCGCCAATGCTTTTGGGTGCTTGCCCTTTTCCCCCCGGAGAGTGAAGTGTATGCGCTTTTTGCCTAGGCTTCCGTAAACACCCTTGAGAAGCCTTCCCTCAGCCAGAAACAAGCCGTGAGTTCAAAGAGGCGTTCCACACAGACCTCCTTCTCAGAGCGAAGCCTGTCACACTTTTCCTTGGGCCTCCACACGCACTTTAGAAAAACTTCCTCCGGGAAGCTGTGAGTTGAACGACGGGTTTCCTACAGCGGTTTTCCGTGGGGGTAAGGATATATGGCACTTGGCCTTAGGCTTCCACGCACACATTGGAAACGGCTTCTCTCTTCGTGAAACAAGATGTGCGCTGAACGTTGCGTTCTGCGCAGGCTTGCTTTTCACACATCAGCCCATGGTACTTTCCCTAGGCTTCCACACGCGCAGTGAGTATCCCTTCCCTAAACCTGAACCAAGACGCGGGGGAAAGCTGCCTTCTACACCACCTTCTTTTCCGAGTTTCGTATAGAACCCTTGCATTGTGCTTCCACATCCACTTTTGTCACTGCTTCGATATATCCTCCGGGGAGGGGTTCGCTTGAAAGACGGTCTCCCTCTGTCACGCTTTCAAGGAGTTAAGGATAGGGCACTATCCTTATGCCTGCACACGTCCACTTGCAATCTCGACTGACTTCATGACCCCGTCCATATGCTACGCTGAAAGTCCCATTGCGCGCGGCCTTGTTTCTAAGAGATGAGGACAGGGCACGGCACGTTCCTTGTGCTTCCACCACGACTATATAAAAGGCTCCCGTCTCCAAGGCAAAGGATGTCAGGTGCAAGACGGCTTCGCAAAAGCGAGGTTGCCTCTTAGAGGGCGGTCTACGAGGCTCTCCTGACGCTTCCACGCCTACATATGCAAACGCTTCTGGGCTCACGAAAGAAGACGTCCGTTGAAAGCTGCCTTGTACCCCGACGCGTTTTCCGGAGTTAGGTCCAGGGAACGGTCCCTGTGCGATCACACGCAGCCTTGAGATGGCTCAGCTCTTTTCGATCGTCAGGGAGGACGTTTCTCGGAGTTAGGTCCAGGGAAAGTTAGTAAAGCGTACGGCACTTTCATGATGCTTCCACACCCACTTTTGGAAATGCTTCTCTCTCCAGGATACCTGAAGATGCTATTGGCGAGTCGCTGTATACGCAGACTTGCTTTTCCCAGGTCAGTACATGGCACTCTCCTTATTCACTCACGCACGCGCGCGCGCGCGTGCCCTCACACACACACACACACACCCACACACACACACACAGAGTTGAACATGTTTCTGTCTCGTCAGGAAAGAAGGTGATCGTTGAGAGACGGTTTCTCGCCGATGCTTTTGGGTTCTTGCTTTTTTCCCCCCGGAGAGAGAAGTGTAGCCGCTTTTTCCCTAGGCTTCCGTACACACCCTTGAGAAGCCTTCCGTCAGCCAGAAACAAGCCATGAGTTGAAAGAGGCGTTCCACGCAGACCTCCTTCTCAGAGCGAAGCCTGTCACACTTTTCCTTGTGAAGTAAACTAGAGAGATACAAATACTTTCTCAATGATTGCTTTAACAAAAAAGGACTAAATATCCCAATCAGAAAACATAGACTGTAAAGAGGAAGCAAGACCCATCTCTATGCTGCCTACCAGAGAATCACTTCAGACCTAAAAATAAAAGCAGATTGGAAGTAATGGGACACAAAACCATTTATCATGCAAATGGAAGTGAAAAGAAAGTTGGAGTCGTAATATTTTTATGAGACAAAATAAACTGAATTGTGGGGAAGATGGCAGAGTAGAAGGACCCTAAACTCACCTCATCCCACAGATACAACTAGGTAACACTCACACCAGAGTCACCCAGAAATGGACCTTCAGATTTCCCCACAAAACTATACAACTAAATGGAGAGAGGGAATCACATCAAAGATGGTAGGAAGGACAAGGACTCTGTAGGAATCTAAAGCCCATATTTCTGACCACCAGAGGGAGGGAACCACAGTCACAGAGGGGCCAGAAACAAACTACTACACCGGGGAGCCTCTAAAGCGTAGAGACATCCTCATAGCTTATGGCTTTGAAAATCAGAAGGGATGACATTTGTGAGCGTATACAACCAGCAGACTTAAAGCTTGGAACTTTTCAAAATCAGCTGTCTCAGCTCTGAGAGAGCACAGAAGGTGATAGGAAGCTGAGATCTGTCCTTAAAGATTAAGCAGAGCAAAGAGTGTGGAGAAGCTTGGGTGAAGCAGGTTGAAAGGTGCTTGAGGATTAAACAAGGGAGACATAGTTCCTGAACTCAGAGTTTGCTAAGGGACTTGTCCAGGAACAAAGGAGCTGGCAGGTGCCATTTCCCTCTACGGCCCCTCATTATAAACACACACCTACCTGCAAGACCAAGCACAATCTAGCAATCACTAACTTGCATAAACCATGGCCCATCCCCACACCTACCACACCTGCTTCAGTCCCAGTGCTGTGGATACCCTCCCTGATAAGACCCACACAATCCTTGACAACAATATGTCTCCCCATCACCCACAGAACACGCATGCATCTTGTTAAAACAGCACACCCCATGTGTTGTGCACAATGACACAGTCCAGATCCAGTCTCTGTTGTTGCTATGCATTACCTTCAGAGGAGAACCAGCATCACCAAGTGAAAAATGTATGTTCTGCCCCGTATTTTCAAGAACAAGCAATATATCTGACCTTCCTAACAGAGAGATATTCTCTGAGAAGTAGGCCAAATGAGCAGACAGAGGACTATGTCCTAAACGAAAGAAGAGGACAAAGCCACAGCAAGAGACCTAAACAAAATGGATATAAGGAACATGCCTGACAGAAAATTTAAGATAACAATTATAAAGATACTCACTGGGGAAATGAAAAGAGGGAGGACATCAGAAGGGGGAACATCATTGAGACTCTTAACAAAGAGATATGAAAGAAATAATCAGAGATGTGGAACAGAAGAAATGAAATGAAGAATATACTAGATAGAATAATTAGCAGGATGGACGAAGCAGAGGAACAAATTAATGAACTAGAAGACAGTAATGGAAAGTAATCAAGCGGAACAAATGAGAGGAAAAAGAAGTATGCAAAAATGAGAAGAGACTTAGGGAATTCAGTGACTCCATCCAGTGTAACAACACACACATGAGAGGGATCCCAGAAGGTGAAAAGGGGGAAAAGGGGGCAGAAAATCTATTTGACCAAAGAAGAGCTGAAAACTTAACCTAATCTGGTGAAGGAAACCTATACAAATCCATAAGGCATAGAGATCCCCTCCCACAAAATCAACCTAAGGAGGTCCACATCAAGACACATAGTAATCCAAATGGGAAAAGGTAGTGATAAAGAAAAAACATTTAAAGCAGCAAGATAAAAGAAGACAGTTAACATGCAAGGGAAAGCCCATAAAGCTATCAGCTGAGTTTTCAGCAGAAACTATGCAGGACAGAAGAAAGTGGCGTTAAATATTCAAAGTGCTGAATGAGAAAAATCTGCAGCAAGGAATAATTTATCCAGCAAGCCTATCCTTCAGAAAAGAAGGGGAGAAAAAGAGTTTCTTAGCCACACAAACTAAAAGAGTTCATGACCACTAAATTAACTACAAAAAATATTGAAGGGGACACTATGAGTGGAAAAAAATCGTAAGTGAGAGTATGACAATAATGAATCAAGGAAGCAGTAAAAATAAGTATTTCTGTAAAAATCAGTTAAGGGATTCACAAAATAAAAGTATGTAAACTATGAAAACATATACCCTAACACATGAGGAGGAGTCAACAGTGGGTTTGAACTTAAACAGCATTCAACTTAATATAGACTGAAAAGGCTATATATAATCCAGGGGGTCACCACAAACCCAAACCTCTAATACACATGCAAAAGATAAAGGGAAAGAAATCCAAGAATATCATTAAAGAAAACGAGCAAACCATGAGAGAGAGAGCAAGAGAAGAAAGGATCAGAGAAAAACTACACAAAAAACTATGAAACAAGTAACAAAACATCAATGAATACATGTCTAATGATAATTAGTTTGAATGTAAATGGACTAAATGCTGCAAGCAACAGAGCATGACAGAGTTTGTATATATATATAAAAGATTTCACACCTAAAGACACCTGCAGATGGAAATTAAGAGATGGAGAAACATTAATCATGCAAGTGGATGTCAAAAGAAGTCAGAGTAGCAATCCTTATATCAGACAAAATAGACTTTTTTAACATTGAAATTGAATTAGCCAACATAGAGTACACCAGTAGTTTCAAATGTAGCGTTCCACAATTCATCAGTTGTGTATAACACCCAGTGTTCATCACATCGCATGCATTCCTTAATGCCCATCACACAGTTTCTCCATCTCCCCGACCACCTTTCCTCCAACAACCCTCAGTTTGCTTCCAGTAGTTAGGAACCTGTCATGGATTTTCTTCCTCTCTGGTTTCTTCGCATTCATTTTCCCTCCCTTCCCCTATGATCCTCTGTGCTGTTCCTTCTATTCCACATATGAGTAAAACCATATAATAATTGTTTTTCTCTGACTGACTTATTTTGCTCAGCATAATACCCTCCGGTGCCTTCCACATCGATATGCTAAATATTGATCCTTTCTGATGGCTGAGTCACATTCCTTTGTATATGTATATACCATGTTTTCTTTATCCATTTATCTGTCAATGGATGTCTTGGTTCCTTCCACGGTTTGGCTATTGTGGACAATGTCGCTATAAACATTTGGGGTGCAGTTGCCCCTTCAGATCACTACATTTGTAGCTTTGGGGTAAATAAAATTGCTGGGGTGTAAGGGAGCTCTGTTTTAACTTCTTGAGGAACCTCCATATTGTTTTCCAAAGTGGCTGTACCAGTTTTCATTCCCACTTAGAAGTGTAAGAGAGTTCCCCTTTCTCCTCACCAACATTTGTTATTTCTTCGCTTGTTAATTTTTGCAATTCTGACTGGTGTGAAGTGGTATCTCATTGTCATTTGGATGTCTTTTTCCCCTTGCCAAGTGCTGTTGAGCAGTTTCTCATATGTCTGTTGGCCCTTTGTGTGTCTTCTTTGGAGAAATACCTGTTCATATCTTCTGCCCATTTCTTGACTCGCTTATTTCTTTTTTGGGTGTTGAGTTTGGGTGTTGAACGGTAGTAAAGCGTACGGCACTTTCATGATGCTTCCACACCCACTTTTGGAAATGCTTCTCTCTCAAGGATACCTGAAGATGTTAGTGGAGAGTTGCCGTATACGCAGACTTGCTTTTCCCAGGTGAGTGCATGGCACATTCCTTATTCACTCACGCGCGCGCGCGCGCACACACACACACACACACACACAGACAGTTGAACATGTTTCTGTCTCGTCAGGAAAGGAGGTGTTCGTTGAGAGACGGTTTCTCGCCAATGCTTTTGGGTGCTTGCCCTTTTCCCCCCGGAGAGTGAAGTGTATGTGCTTTTTCCGTAGGCTTCAGTACACACCCTTGAGAAGCCTTCCGTCAGTCAGAAACAAGCCGTGAGTTGAAAGAGGCGTTCCACACAGACCTCCTTCTCAGAGCGAAGCCTGTCACACTTTTCCTTGGGCCTCCACACGCACTTTAGAAAAACTTCCTCCGGGAAGCTGTGAGTTGAACGACGGGTTTCCTACAGCGGTTTTCCGTGGGGGTAAGGATATATGGCACTTGGCCTTAGGCTTCCACGCACACATTGGAAAGGCTTCTCTCTTCGTGAAACAAGATGTGCGCTGAACGTTGCGTTCTGCGCAGGCTTGGTTTTCACACATCAGCCCATGGTACTTTCCCTAGGCTTCCACACGCGCAGTGAGTATCCCTTCCCTAAACCTGAACCAAGACGCGGGGGAAAGCTGCCTTCTACACCACCTTCTTTTCCGAGTTTCGTATAGAACCCTTGCGTTGTGCTTCCACATCCACTTTTGTCACTGCTTCGATATATCCTCCGGAGAGGGGTTCGCTTGAAAGACGGTCTCCCTCCGTCACGCTTTCAAGGAGTTAAGGATAGGGCACTCTCCTTATGCCTGCACATGTCCACTTGCAATCTCGACTGACTTCATGACCCCGTCCATATGCTACGCTGAAAGTCCCATTGCGCGCGGCCTTGTTTCTAAGAGATGAGGACAGCGCACGGCACGTTCCTTGTGCTTCCACCACGACTATATAAAAGGCTCCCGTCTCCAAGGCAAAGGATGTCAGGTGCAAGACGGCTTCGCAAAAGCGAGGTTGAATCTTAGAGGGCGGTCTACGGCGCTCTGCTGACGCTTCCACGCCTACATATGCAAACACTTCTGGGCTCACGAAAGAAGACGTCCGTTGAAAGCTGCCTTGTACCCCGACGCGTTTCTCGGAGTTAGGTCCGGGGAACGGTCCCTGTGCGATCACACGGAGCCTTGAGATGGCTCAGCTCTTTTCGATCGTCAGGGTGGACGTTTCTCGGAGTTAGGTCCAGGGAAAGGTGGTAAAGCGTACGGCACTTTCATGATGCTTCCACACCCACTTTTGGAAATGCTTCTCTCTCCAGGATACCTGAAGATGCTAGTGGCGAGTCGCCGTAGACGCAGACTTGCTTTTCCCAGGTCAGTACATGGCACTCTCCTTATTCACTCACGCACGCGCGCGCGCGCGTGCCCTCACACACACACAGACACACACACACACACACACACACACACACACACACACACAGAGTTGAACATGTTTCTGTCTCGTCAGGAAAGAAGGTGATCGTTGAGAGACGGTTTCTCTCCGATGCTTTAGGGTTCTTGCTTTTTTCCCCCCGGAGAGAGAAGTGTAGCCGCTTTTTCCCTAGGCTTCCGTACACACCCTTGAGAAGCCTTCCGTCAGCCAGAAACAAGCCATGAGTTGAAAGAGGCGTTCCACGCAGACCTCCTTCTCAGAGCGAAGCCTGTCACACTTTTCCTTGTGAAGTAAACTAGAGAGATACAAATACTTTCTCAATGATTGCTTTAACAAAAAAGGACTAAATATCCCAATCAGAAAACATAGACTGTAAAGAGGAAGCAAGACCCATCTCTATGCTGCCTACCAGAGAATCACTTCAGACCTAAAAATAAAAGCAGATTGGAAGTAATGGGACACAAAACCATTTATCATGCAAATGGAAGTGAAAAGAAAGTTGGAGTCGTAATATTTTTATGAGACAAAATAAACTGAATTGTGGGGAAGATGGCAGAGTAGAAGGACCCTAAACTCACCTCATCCCACAGATACAACTAGGTAACACTCACACCAGAGTCACCCAGAAATGGACCTTCAGATTTCCCCACAAAACTATACAACTAAATGGAGAGAGGGAATCACATCAAAGATGGTAGGAAGGACAAGGACTCTGTAGGAATCTAAAGCCCATATTTCTGACCACCAGAGGGAGGGAACCACAGTCACAGAGGGGCCAGAAACAAACTACTACACCGGGGAGCCTCTAAAGCGTAGAGACATCCTCATAGCTTATGGCTTTGAAAATCAGAAGGGATGACATTTGTGAGCGTATACAACCAGCAGACTTAAAGCTTGGAACTTTTAAAAATCAGCTGTCTCAGCTCTGAAAGAGCACAGAAGGTGATAGGAAGCTGAGATCTGTCCTTAAAGGTTAAGCAGAACAAAGAGTGTGGAGAAGCTTGGGTGAAGCAGGTTGAAAGGTGCTTGAGGATTAAACAAGGGAGACATAGTTCCTGAACTCAGAGTTTGCTAAGGGACTTGTCCAGGAACAAAGGAGCTGGCAGGTGCCATTTCCCTCTACGGCCCCTCATTATAAACACACACCTACCTGCAAGACCAAGCACAATCTAGCAATCACTAACTTGCATAAACCATGGCCCATCCCCACACCTACCACACCTGCTTCAGTCCCAGTGCTGTGGATACCCTCCCTGATAAGACCCACACAATCCTTGACAACAATATGTCTCCCCATCACCCACAGAACACGCATGCGTCTTGTTAAAACAGCACACCCCATGTGTTGTGCACAATGACACAGTCCAGATCCAGTCTCTGTTGTTGCTATGCATTACCTTCAGAGGAGAACCAGCATCACCAAGTGAAAAATGTATGTTCTGCCCCGTATTTTCAAGAACAAGCAATATATCTGACCTTCCTAACAGAGAGATATTCTCTGAGAAGTAGGCCAAATGAGCAGACAGAGGACTATGTCCTAAATGAAAGAAGAGGACAAAGCCACAGCAAGAGACCTAAACAAAATGGATATAAGGAACATGCCTGACAGAAAATTTAAGATAACAATTATAAAGATACTCACTGGGGAAATGAAAAGAGGGAGGACATCAGAAGGGGGAACATCATTGAGACTCTTAACAAAGAGATATGAAAGAAATAATCAGAGATGTGGAACACAAGAAATGAAATGAAGAATATACTAGATAGAATAATTAGCAGGATGGACGAAGCAGAGGAACAAATTAATGAACTAGAAGACAGTAATGGAAAGTAATCAAGCGGAACAAATGAGAGGAAAAAGAAGTATGCAAAAATGAGAAGAGACTTAGGGAATTCAGTGACTCCATCCAGTGTAACAACACCCACATGAGAGGGATCCCAGAAGGTGAAAAGGGGGAAAAGGGGGCAGAAAATCTATTTGACCAAAGAAGAGCTGAAAACTTAACCTAATCTGGTGAAGGAAACCTATACAAATCCATAAGGCATAGAGAACCCCTCCGACAAAATCAACCTAAGGAGGTCCACATCAAGATACATAGTAATCAAAATGGGAAAAGGTAGTGATAAAGAAAAAACATTTAAAGCAGCAAGATAAAAGAAGACAGGTAACATGCAAGGGAAAGCCCATAAAGCTATCAGCTGAGTTTTCAGCAGAAACTATGCAGGACAGAAGAAAGTGGCGTTAAATATTCAAAGTGCTGAAGGAGAAAAATCTGCAGCAAGGAATAATTTATCCAGCAAGCCTATCCTTCAGAAAAGAAGGGGAGAAAAAGAGTTTCTTAGCCACACAAACTAAAAGAGTTCATGACCACTAAATTAACTACAAAAAATATTGAAGGGGACACTATGAGTGGAAAAAAATCGTAAGTGAGAGTATGACAATAATGAATCAAGGAAGCAGTAAAAATAAGTATTTCTGTAAAAATCAGTTAAGGGATTCACAAAATAAAAGTATGTAAAATATGAAAACATATACCCTAACACATGAGGAGGAGTCAACAGTGGGTTTGAACTTAAACAACATTCAACTTAATATAGACTGAAAAGGCTATATATAATCCAGGGGGTCACCACAAACCCAAACCTCTAATACACATGCAAAAGATAAAGGGAAAGAAATCCAAGAATATCATTAAAGAAAACGAGCAAACCATGAGAGAGAGAGCAAGAGAAGAAAGGATCAGAGAAAAACTACACAAAAAACTATGAAACAATTAACAAAACATCAATAAATACATGTCTAATGATAATTAGTTTGAATGTAAATGGACTAAATGCTCCAAGCAAAAGAGCATGACAGAGTTTGTATATATATATAAAAGATTTCACACCTAAAGACACCTGCAGATAGAAATTAAGAGATGGAGAAACATTAATCATGCAAGTGGATGTCAAAAGAAGTGAGAGTAGCAATCCTTATATCAGACAAAATAGACTTTTTTAACATTGAAATTGAATTAGCCAACATAGAGTACACCAGTAATTTCAAATGTAGCGTTCCACAATTCATCAGTTGTGTATAATACCCAGTGTTCATCACATCACATGCATTCCTTAATGCCCATCACACAGTTACTCCATCTCCCCACCCACCTTTCCTCCAGCAACCCTCAGTTTGTTTCCAATAGTTGGGAACCTGTCATGGATTTTCTTCCTCTCTGGTTTCTTCGCATTCATTTTCCCTCCCTTCCCCTATGATCCTCTGTGCTGTTCCTTCTATTCCACATATGAGTAAAACCATATAATAATTGTTTTTCTCTGACTGACTTATTTTGCTCAGCATAATACCGTCCAGTGCCTTCCACATCGATATGCTAAATATTGATCCTTTCTGATGGCTGAGTCATATTCCATTGTATATGTATATACCATGTTTTCTTTATCCATTTATCTGTCGATGGATGTCTTGGTTCCTTCCACGGTTTGGCTATTGTGGACAATGTCGCTATAAACATTCGGGGTGCAGTTGCCCCTTCAGATCACTACATTTGTAGCTTTGGGGTAAATAAAATTGCTGGGTTGTAAGGGAGCTCTCTTTTAAGTTCTTGAGGAACCTCCATATTGTTTTCCAAAGTGGCTCTACCAGTTTTCATTCCCACTTAGAAGTGTAAGAGAGTTCCCCTTTCTCCTCACCAACATTTGTTATTTCTTCGCTTGTTAACTTTTGCAATTCTGACTGGTATGAAGTGGTATCTCATTGTCATTTGGATTTCTTTTTCCCCATGCCAAGTGATGTTGAGCAGTTTGTCAAATGTCTGTTGGCCATTTGTGTGTCTTCTTTGGAGAAATATCTGTTCATATCTTCTGCCCATTTCTTGACTCGCTTATTTGTTTTTTGGGTGTTGAGTTTGGGTGTTGAACGGTAGTAAAGCGTACGGCACTTTCATGATGTTTCCACACCCACTTTTGGAAATGCTTCTCTCTCAAGGATACCTGAAGATGTTAGTGGAGAGTTGCAGTATACGCAGACTTGCTTTTCCCAGGTGAGTGCATGGCACATTCTTTATTCACTCACGCGCGCGCGCGCGCACACACACACACACACACACACACACACAGAGTTGAACATGTTTCTGTCTCGTCAGGAAAGGAGGTGTTCGTTGAGAGACGGTTTCTCGCCAATGCTTTTGGGTGCTTGCCCTTTTCCCCCCGGAGAGTGAAGTGTATGCGCTTTTTGCCTAGGCTTCCGTACACACCCTTGAGAAGCCTTCCTTCAGCCAGAAACAAGCCGTGAGTTGAAAGAGGCGTTCCACACAGACCTCCTTCTCAGAGCGAAGCCTGTCACACTTTTCCTTGGGCCTCCACACGCACTTTAGAAAAACTTCCTCCGGGAAGCTGTGAGTTGAACGACGGGTTTCCTACAGCGGTTTTCCGTGGGGGTAAGGATATATGGCACTTGGCCTTAGGCTTCCACGCACACATTGGAAAGGCTTCTCTCTTCGTGAAACAAGATGTGCGCTGAACGTTGCGTTCTGCGCAGGCTTGGTTTTCACACATCAGCCCATGGTACTTTCCCTAGGCTTCCACACGCGCAGTGAGTATCCCTTCCCTAAACCTGAACCAAGACGCGGGGGAAAGCTGCCTTCTACACCACCTTCTTTTCCGAGTTTCGTATAGAACCCTTGCGTTGTGCTTCCACATTCACTTTTGTCACTGCTTCGATATATCCTCCGGAGAGGGGTTCGCTTGAAAGACGGTCTCCCTCCGTCACGCTTTCAAGGAGTTAAGGATAGGGCACTCTCCTTATGCCTGCACATGTCCACTTGCAATCTCGACTGACTTCATGACCCCGTCCATATGCTACGCTGAAAGTCCCATTGCGCGCGGCCTTGTTTCTAAGAGATGAGGACAGGGCACGGCACGTTCCTTGTGCTTCCACCACGACTATATAAAAGGCTCCCGTCTCCAAGGCAAAGGATGTCAGGTGCAAGACGGCTTCGCAAAAGCGAGGTTGCCTCTTAGAGGGCGGTCTACGGCGCTCTGCTGACGCTTCCACGCCTACATATGCAAACACTTCTGGGCTCACGAAAGAAGACGTCCGTTGAAAGCTGCCTTGTACCCCGACGCGTTTCTCGGAGTTAGGTCCGGGGAACGGTCCCTGTGCGATCACACGCAGCCTTGAGATGGCTCAGCTCTTTTCGATCGTCAGGGAGGACGTTTCTCGGAGTTAGGTCCAGGGAAAGGTGGTAAAGCGTACGGCACTTTCATGATGCTTCCACACCCACTTTTGGAAATGCTTCTCTCTCCAGGATACCTGAAGATGCTAGTGGCGAGTCGCCGTAGACGCAGACTTGCTTTTCCCAGGTCAGTACATGGCACTCTCCTTATTCACTCATGCACGCGCGCGCGCGCGTGCCCACACACACACACACACACACACACACACACACACACACACACACACACACAGAGTTGAACATGTTTCTGTCTCGTCAGGAAAGAAGGTGATCGTTGAGAGACGGTTTCTCGCCGATGCTTTTGGGTTCTTGCTTTTTTCCCCCCGGAGAGAGAAGTGTAGCCGCTTTTTCCCTAGGCTTCCGTACACACCCTTGAGAAGCCTTCCGTCAGCCAGAAACAAGCCATGAGTTGAAAGAGGCGTTCCACGCAGACCTCCTTCTCAGAGCGAAGCCTGTCACACTTTTCCTTGTGAAGTAAACTAGAGAGATACAAATACTTTCTCAATGATTGCTTTAACAAAAAAGGACTAAATATCCCAATCAGAAAACATAGACTGTAAAGAGGAAGCAAGACCCATCTCTATGCTGCCTACCAGAGAATCACTTCAGACCTAAAAATAAAAGCAGATTGGAAGTAATGGGACACAAAACCATTTATCATGCAAATGGAAGTGAAAAGAAAGTTGGAGTCGTAATATTTTTATGAGACAAAATAAACTGAATTGTGGGGAAGATGGCAGAGTAGAAGGACCCTAAACTCACCTCATCCCACAGATACAACTAGGTAACACTCACACCAGAGTCACCCAGAAATGGACCTTCAGATTTCCCCACAAAACTATACAACTAAATGGAGAGAGGGAATCACATCAAAGATGGTAGGAAGGACAAGGACTCTGTAGGAATCTAAAGCCCATATTTCTGACCACCAGAGGGAGGGAACCACAGTCACAGAGGGGCCAGAAACAAACTACTACACCGGGGAGCCTCTAAAGCGTAGAGACATCCTCATAGCTTATGGCTTTGAAAATCAGAAGGGATGACATTTGTGAGCGTATACAACCAGCAGACTTAAAGCTTGGAACTTTTCAAAATCAGCTGTCTCAGCTCTGAGAGAGCACAGAAGGTGATAGGAAGCTGAGATCTGTCCTTAAAGATTAAGCAGAGCAAAGAGTGTGGAGAAGCTTGGGTGAAGCAGGTTGAAAGGTGCTTGAGGATTAAACAAGGGAGACATAGTTCCTGAACTCAGAGTTTGCTAAGGGACTTGTCCAGGAACAAAGGAGCTGGCAGGTGCCATTTCCCTCTACGGCCCCTCATTATAAACACACACCTACCTGCAAGACCAAGCACAATCTAGCAATCACCAGCTTGCATAAACCATGGCCCATCCCCACACCTACCACACCTGCTTCAGTCCCAGTGCTGTGGATACCCTCCCTGATAAGACCCACACAATCCTTGACAACAATATGTCTCCCCATCACCCACAGAACACGCATGCATCTTGTTAAAACAGCACACCCCATGTGTTGTGCACAATGACACAGTCCAGATCCAGTCTCTGTTGTTGCTATGCATTACCTTCAGAGGAGAACCAGCATCACCAAGTGAAAAATGTATGTTCTGCCCCGTATTTTCAAGAACAAGCAATATATCTGACCTTCCTAACAGAGAGATATTCTCTGAGAAGTAGGCCAAATGAGCAGACAGAGGACTATGTCCTAAACGAAAGAAGAGGACAAAGCCACAGCAAGAGACCTAAACAAAATGGATATAAGGAACATGCCTGACAGAAAATTTAAGATAACAATTATAAAGATACTCACTGGGGAAATGAAAAGAGGGAGGACATCAGAAGGGGGAACATCATTGAGACTCTTAACAAAGAGATATGAAAGAAATAATCAGAGATGTGGAACACAAGAAATGAAATGAAGAATATACTAGATAGAATAATTAGCAGGATGGACGAAGCAGAGGAACAAATTAATGAACTAGAAGACAGTAATGGAAAGTAATCAAGCGGAACAAATGAGAGGAAAAAGAAGTATGCAAAAATGAGAAGAGACTTAGGGAATTCAGTGACTCCATCCAGTGTAACAACACCCACATGAGAGGGATCCCAGAAGGTGAAAAGGGGGAAAAGGGGGCAGAAAATCTATTTGACCAAAGAAGAGCTGAAAACTTAACCTAATCTGGTGAAGGAAACCTATACAAATCCATAAGGCATAGAGATCCCCTCCCACAAAATCAACCTAAGGAGGTCCACATCAAGATACATAGTAATCAAAATGGGAAAAGGTAGTGATAAAGAAAAAACATTTAAAGCAGCAAGATAAAAGAAGACAGGTAACATGCAAGGGAAAGCCCATAAAGCTATCAGCTGAGTTTTCAGCAGAAACTATGCAGGACAGAAGAAAGTGGCGTTAAATATTCAAAGTGATGAAGGAGAAAAATCTGCAGCAAGGAATAATTTATCCAGCAAGCCTATCCTTCAGAAAAGAAGGGGAGAAAAAGAGTTTCTTAGCCACACAAACTAAAAGAGTTCATGACCACTAAATTAACTACAAAAAATATTCAAGGGGACACTATGAGTGGAAAAAAATCGTAAGTGAGAGTATGACAATAATGAATCAAGGAAGCAGTAAAAATAAGTATTTCTGTAAAAATCAGTTAAGGGATTCACAAAATAAAAGTATGTAAAATATGAAAACATATACCCTAACACATGAGGAGGAGTCAACAGTGGGTTTGAACTTAAACAGCATTCAACTTAATATAGACTGAAAAGGCTATATATAATCCAGGGGGTCACCACAAACCCAAACCTCTAATACACATGCAAAAGATAAAGGGAAAGAAATCCAAGAATATCATTAAAGAAAGCGAGCAAACCATGAGAGAGAGAGCAAGAGAAGAAAGGATCAGAGAAAAACTACACAAAAAACTATGAAACAAGTAACAAAACATCAATAAATACATGTCTAATGATAATTAGTTTGAATGTAAATGGACTAAACGCTCCAAGCAAAAGAGCATGACAGAGTTTGTATATATATATAAAAGATTTCACACCTAAAGACACCTGCAGATGGAAATTAAGAGATGGAGAAACATTAATCATGCAAGTGGATGTCAAAAGAAGTCAGAGTAGCAATCCTTATATCAGACAAAATAGACTTTTTTAACATTGAAATTGAATTAGCCAACATAGAGTACACCAGTAGTTTCAAATGTAGCGTTCCACAATTCATCAGTTGTGTATAACACCCAGTGTTCATCACATCGCATGCATTCCTTAATGCCCATCACACAGTTACTCCATCTCCCCACCCACCTTTCCTCCAGCAACCCTCAGTTTGTTTCCAGTAGTTAGGAACCTGTCATGGATTTTCTTCCTCTCTGGTTTCTTCGCATTCATTTTCCCTCCCTTCCCCTATGATCCTCTGTGCTGTTCCTTCTATTCCACATATGAGTAAAACCATATAATAATTGTTTTTCTCTGACTGACTTATTTTGCTCAGCATAATACCGTCCAGTGCCTTCCACATCGATATGCTAAATATTGATCCTTTCTGATGGCTGAGTCATATTCCATTGTATATGTATATACCATGTTTTCTTTATCCATTTATCTGTCGATGGATGTCTTGGTTCCTTCCACGGTTTGGCTATTGTGGACAATGTCGCTATAAACATTCGGGGTGCAGTTGCCCCTTCAGATCACTACATTTGTAGCTTTGGGGTAAATAAAATTGCTGGGTTGTAAGGGAGCTCTCTTTTAAGTTCTTGAGGAACCTCCATATTGTTTTCCAAAGTGGCTGTACCAGTTTTCATTCCCACTTAGAAGTGTAAGAGAGTTCCCCTTTCTCCTCACCAACATTTGTTATTTCTTCGCTTGTTAACTTTTGCAATTCTGATTGGTATGAAGTGGTATCTCATTGTCATTTGGATTTCTTTTTCCCCATGCCAAGTGATGTTGAGCAGTTTGTCAAATGTCTGTTGGCCATTTGTGTGTCTTCTTTGGAGAAATATCTGTTCATATCTTCTGCCCATTTCTTGACTCGCTTATTTGTTTTTTGGGTGTTGAGTTTGGGTGTTGAACGGTAGTAAAGCGTACGGCACTTTCATGATGTTTCCACACCCACTTTTGGAAATGCTTCTCTCTCAAGGATACCTGAAGATGTTAGTGGAGAGTTGCAGTATACGCAGACTTGCTTTTCCCAGGTGAGTGCATGGCACATTCTTTATTCACTCACGCGCGCGCGCGCGCACACACACACACACACACACACACACACAGAGTTGAACATGTTTCTGTCTCGTCAGGAAAGGAGGTGTTCGTTGAGAGACGGTTTCTCGCCAATGCTTTTGGGTGCTTGCCCTTTTCCCCCCGGAGAGTGAAGTGTATGCGCTTTTTGCCTAGGCTTCCGTACACACCCTTGAGAAGCCTTCCTTCAGCCAGAAACAAGCCGTGAGTTGAAAGAGGCGTTCCACACAGACCTCCTTCTCAGAGCGAAGCCTGTCACACTTTTCCTTGGGCCTCCACACGCACTTTAGAAAAACTTCCTCCGGGAAGCTGTGAGTTGAACGACGGGTTTCCTACAGCGGTTTTCCGTGGGGGTAAGGATATATGGCACTTGGCCTTAGGCTTCCACGCACACATTGGAAAGGCTTCTCTCTTCGTGAAACAAGATGTGCGCTGAACGTTGCGTTCTGCGCAGGCTTGGTTTTCACACATCAGCCCATGGTACTTTCCCTAGGCTTCCACACGCGCAGTGAGTATCCCTTCCCTAAACCTGAACCAAGACGCGGGGGAAAGCTGCCTTCTACACCACCTTCTTTTCCGAGTTTCGTATAGAACCCTTGCGTTGTGCTTCCACATTCACTTTTGTCACTGCTTCGATATATCCTCCGGAGAGGGGTTCGCTTGAAAGACGGTCTCCCTCCGTCACGCTTTCAAGGAGTTAAGGATAGGGCACTCTCCTTATGCCTGCACATGTCCACTTGCAATCTCGACTGACTTCATGACCCCGTCCATATGCTACGCTGAAAGTCCCATTGCGCGCGGCCTTGTTTCTAAGAGATGAGGACAGGGCACGGCACGTTCCTTGTGCTTCCACCACGACTATATAAAAGGCTCCCGTCTCCAAGGCAAAGGATGTCAGGTGCAAGACGGCTTCGCAAAAGCGAGGTTGCCTCTTAGAGGGCGGTCTACGGCGCTCTGCTGACGCTTCCACGCCTACATATGCAAACACTTCTGGGCTCACGAAAGAAGACGTCCGTTGAAAGCTGCCTTGTACCCCGACGCGTTTCTCGGAGTTAGGTCCGGGGAACGGTCCCTGTGCGATCACACGCAGCCTTGAGATGGCTCAGCTCTTTTCGATCGTCAGGGAGGACGTTTCTCGGAGTTAGGTCCAGGGAAAGGTGGTAAAGCGTACGGCACTTTCATGATGCTTCCACACCCACTTTTGGAAATGCTTCTCTCTCCAGGATACCTGAAGATGCTAGTGGCGAGTCGCCGTAGACGCAGACTTGCTTTTCCCAGGTCAGTACATGGCACTCTCCTTATTCACTCATGCACGCGCGCGCGCGCGTGCCCACACACACACACACACACACACACACACACACACACACACACACACACAGAGTTGAACATGTTTCTGTCTCGTCAGGAAAGAAGGTGATCGTTGAGAGACGGTTTCTCGCCGATGCTTTTGGGTTCTTGCTTTTTTCCCCCCGGAGAGAGAAGTGTAGCCGCTTTTTCCCTAGGCTTCCGTACACACCCTTGAGAAGCCTTCCGTCAGCCAGAAACAAGCCATGAGTTGAAAGAGGCGTTCCACGCAGACCTCCTTCTCAGAGCGAAGCCTGTCACACTTTTCCTTGTGAAGTAAACTAGAGAGATACAAATACTTTCTCAATGATTGCTTTAACAAAAAAGGACTAAATATCCCAATCAGAAAACATAGACTGTAAAGAGGAAGCAAGACCCATCTCTATGCTGCCTACCAGAGAATCACTTCAGACCTAAAAATAAAAGCAGATTGGAAGTAATGGGACACAAAACCATTTATCATGCAAATGGAAGTGAAAAGAAAGTTGGAGTCGTAATATTTTTATGAGACAAAATAAACTGAATTGTGGGGAAGATGGCAGAGTAGAAGGACCCTAAACTCACCTCATCCCACAGATACAACTAGGTAACACTCACACCAGAGTCACCCAGAAATGGACCTTCAGATTTCCCCACAAAACTATACAACTAAATGGAGAGAGGGAATCACATCAAAGATGGTAGGAAGGACAAGGACTCTGTAGGAATCTAAAGCCCATATTTCTGACCACCAGAGGGAGGGAACCACAGTCACAGAGGGGCCAGAAACAAACTACTACACCGGGGAGCCTCTAAAGCGTAGAGACATCCTCATAGCTTATGGCTTTGAAAATCAGAAGGGATGACATTTGTGAGCGTATACAACCAGCAGACTTAAAGCTTGGAACTTTTCAAAATCAGCTGTCTCAGCTCTGAGAGAGCACAGAAGGTGATAGGAAGCTGAGATCTGTCCTTAAAGATTAAGCAGAGCAAAGAGTGTGGAGAAGCTTGGGTGAAGCAGGTTGAAAGGTGCTTGAGGATTAAACAAGGGAGACATAGTTCCTGAACTCAGAGTTTGCTAAGGGACTTGTCCAGGAACAAAGGAGCTGGCAGGTGCCATTTCCCTCTACGGCCCCTCATTATAAACACACACCTACCTGCAAGACCAAGCACAATCTAGCAATCACCAGCTTGCATAAACCATGGCCCATCCCCACACCTACCACACCTGCTTCAGTCCCAGTGCTGTGGATACCCTCCCTGATAAGACCCACACAATCCTTGACAACAATATGTCTCCCCATCACCCACAGAACACGCATGCATCTTGTTAAAACAGCACACCCCATGTGTTGTGCACAATGACACAGTCCAGATCCAGTCTCTGTTGTTGCTATGCATTACCTTCAGAGGAGAACCAGCATCACCAAGTGAAAAATGTATGTTCTGCCCCGTATTTTCAAGAACAAGCAATATATCTGACCTTCCTAACAGAGAGATATTCTCTGAGAAGTAGGCCAAATGAGCAGACAGAGGACTATGTCCTAAACGAAAGAAGAGGACAAAGCCACAGCAAGAGACCTAAACAAAATGGATATAAGGAACATGCCTGACAGAAAATTTAAGATAACAATTATAAAGATACTCACTGGGGAAATGAAAAGAGGGAGGACATCAGAAGGGGGAACATCATTGAGACTCTTAACAAAGAGATATGAAAGAAATAATCAGAGATGTGGAACACAAGAAATGAAATGAAGAATATACTAGATAGAATAATTAGCAGGATGGACGAAGCAGAGGAACAAATTAATGAACTAGAAGACAGTAATGGAAAGTAATCAAGCGGAACAAATGAGAGGAAAAAGAAGTATGCAAAAATGAGAAGAGACTTAGGGAATTCAGTGACTCCATCCAGTGTAACAACACCCACATGAGAGGGATCCCAGAAGGTGAAAAGGGGGAAAAGGGGGCAGAAAATCTATTTGACCAAAGAAGAGCTGAAAACTTAACCTAATCTGGTGAAGGAAACCTATACAAATCCATAAGGCATAGAGATCCCCTCCCACAAAATCAACCTAAGGAGGTCCACATCAAGATACATAGTAATCAAAATGGGAAAAGGTAGTGATAAAGAAAAAACATTTAAAGCAGCAAGATAAAAGAAGACAGGTAACATGCAAGGGAAAGCCCATAAAGCTATCAGCTGAGTTTTCAGCAGAAACTATGCAGGACAGAAGAAAGTGGCGTTAAATATTCAAAGTGATGAAGGAGAAAAATCTGCAGCAAGGAATAATTTATCCAGCAAGCCTATCCTTCAGAAAAGAAGGGGAGAAAAAGAGTTTCTTAGCCACACAAACTAAAAGAGTTCATGACCACTAAATTAACTACAAAAAATATTCAAGGGGACACTATGAGTGGAAAAAAATCGTAAGTGAGAGTATGACAATAATGAATCAAGGAAGCAGTAAAAATAAGTATTTCTGTAAAAATCAGTTAAGGGATTCACAAAATAAAAGTATGTAAAATATGAAAACATATACCCTAACACATGAGGAGGAGTCAACAGTGGGTTTGAACTTAAACAGCATTCAACTTAATATAGACTGAAAAGGCTATATATAATCCAGGGGGTCACCACAAACCCAAACCTCTAATACACATGCAAAAGATAAAGGGAAAGAAATCCAAGAATATCATTAAAGAAAGCGAGCAAACCATGAGAGAGAGAGCAAGAGAAGAAAGGATCAGAGAAAAACTACACAAAAAACTATGAAACAAGTAACAAAACATCAATAAATACATGTCTAATGATAATTAGTTTGAATGTAAATGGACTAAACGCTCCAAGCAAAAGAGCATGACAGAGTTTGTATATATATATAAAAGATTTCACACCTAAAGACACCTGCAGATGGAAATTAAGAGATGGAGAAACATTAATCATGCAAGTGGATGTCAAAAGAAGTCAGAGTAGCAATCCTTATATCAGACAAAATAGACTTTTTTAACATTGAAATTGAATTAGCCAACATAGAGTACACCAGTAGTTTCAAATGTAGCGTTCCACAATTCATCAGTTGTGTATAACACCCAGTGTTCATCACATCGCATGCATTCCTTAATGCCCATCACACAGTTACTCCATCTCCCCACCCACCTTTCCTCCAGCAACCCTCAGTTTGTTTCCAGTAGTTAGGAACCTGTCATGGATTTTCTTCCTCTCTGGTTTCTTCGCATTCATTTTCCCTCCCTTCCCCTATGATCCTCTGTGCTGTTCCTTCTATTCCACATATGAGTAAAACCATATAATAATTGTTTTTCTCTGACTGACTTATTTTGCTCAGCATAATACCCTCCAGTGCCTTCCACATCGATATGCTAAATATTGATCCTTTCTGATGGCTGAGTCACATTCCTTTGTATATGTATATACCATGTTTTCTTTATCTATTTATCTGTCGATGGATGTCTTGGTTCCTTCCACGGTTTGGCTATTGTGGACAATGTCGCTATAAACATTTGGGGTGCAGTTGCCCCTTCAGATCACTACATTTGTAGCTTTGGGGTAAATAAAATTGCTGGGGTGTAAGGGAGCTCTGTTTTAACTTCTTGAGGAACCTCCATATTGTTTTCCAAAGTGGCTGTACCAGTTTTCATTCCCACTTAGAAGTGTAAGAGAGTTCCCCTTTCTCCTCACCAACATTTGTTATTTCTTCGCTTGTTAATTTTTGCAATTCTGACTGGTGTGAAGTGGTATCTCATTGTCATTTGGATTTCTTTTTCCCCTTGCCAAGTGCTGTTGAGCAGTTTCTCATATGTCTGTTGGCCCTTTGTGTGTCTTCTTTGGAGAAATACCTGTTCATATCTTCTGCCCATTTCTTGACTCGCTTATTTGTTTTTTGGGTGTTGAGTTTGGGTGTTGAACGGTAGTAAAGCGTACGGCACTTTCATGATGCTTCCACACCCACTTTTGGAAATGCTTCTCTCTCAAGGATACCTGAAGATGTTAGTGGAGAGTTGCCGTATACGCAGACTTGCTTTTCCCAGGTGAGTGCATGGCACATTCCTTATTCACTCACGCGCGCGCGCGCGCACACACACACACACACACACACACAGAGAGTTGAACATGTTTCTGTCTCGTCAGGAAAGGAGGTGTTCGTTGAGAGACGGTTTCTCGCCAATGCTTTTGGGTGCTTGCCCTTTTCCCCCCGGAGAGTGAAGTGTATGCGCTTTTTCCGTAGGCTTCAGTACACACTCTTGAGAAGCCTTCCGTCAGTCAGAAACAGGCCGTGAGTTGAAAGAGGCGTTCCACACAGACCTCCTTCTCAGAGCGAAGCCTGTCACACTTTTCCTTGGGCCTCCACACGCACTTTAGAAAAACTTACTCCGGGAAGCTGTGAGTTGAACGACGGGTTTCCTACAGCGGTTTTCCGTGGGGGTAAGGATATATGGCACTTGGCCTTAGGCTTCCACGCACACATTGGAAACGGCTTCTCTCTTCGTGAAACAAGATGTGCGCTGAACGTTGCGTTCTGCGCAGGCTTGCTTTTCACACATCAGCCGATGGTACTTTCCCTAGGCTTCCACACGCGCAGTGAGTATCCCTTCCCTAAACCTGAACCAAGACGCGGGGGAAAGCTGCCTTCTACACCACCTTCTTTTCCGAGTTTCGTATAGAACCCTTGCGTTGTGCTTCCACATCCACTTTTGTCACTGCTTCGATATATCCTCCGGAGAGGGGTTCGCTTGAAAGACGGTCTCCCTCCGTCACGCTTTCAAGGAGTTAAGGATAGGGCACTCTCCTTATGCTTGCACACGTCCACTTGCAATCTCGACTGACTTCATGACCCCGTCCATATGCTACGCTGAAAGTCCCATTGCGCGCGGCCTTGTTTCTAAGAGATGAGGACAGGGCACGGCACGTTCCTTGTGCTTCCACCACGACTATATAAAAGGCTCCCGTCTCCAAGGCAAAGGATGTCATGTGCAAGACGGCTTCGCAAAAGCGAGGTTGCCTCTTAGAGGGCGGTCTACGGCGCTCTGCTGACGCTTCCACGCCTACATATGCAAACGCTTCTGGGCTCACGAAAGAAGACGTCCGTTGAAAGCTGCCTTGTACCCCGACGCGTTTCTCGGAGTTAGGTCCAGGGAACGGTCCCTGTGCGATCACACGCAGCCTTGAGATGGCTCAGCTCTTTTCGATCGTCAGGGAGGACGTTTCTCGGAGTTAGGTCCAGGGAAAGGTAGTAAAGCGTACGGCACTTTCATGATGCTTCCACACCCACTTTTGGAAATGCTTCTCTCTCCAGGATACCTGAAGATGCTAGTGGCGAGTCGCCGTAGACGCAGACTTGCTTTTCCCAGGTCAGTACATGGCACTCTCCTTATTCACTCACGCACGCGCGCGCGCGCGTGCCCTCACACACACACACACACACACACACACACACACACACAGAGTTGAACCTGTTTCTGTCTCGTCAGGAAAGAAGGTGATCGTTGAGAGACGGTTTCTCGCCGATGCTTTTGGGTTCTTGCTTTTTTCCCCCCGGAGAGAGAAGTGTAGCCGCTTTTTCCCTAGGCTTCCGTACACACCCTTGAGAAGCCTTCCGTCAGCCAGAAACAAGCCATGAGTTGAAAGAGGCGTTCCACGCAGACCTCCTTCTCAGAGCGAAGCCTGTCACACTTTTCCTTGTGAAGTAAACTAGAGAGATACAAATACTTTCTCAATGATTGCTTTAACAAAAAAGGACTAAATATCCCAATCAGAAAACATAGACTGTAAAGAGGAAGCAAGACCCATCTCTATGCTGCCTACCAGAGAATCACTTCAGACCTAAAAATAAAAGCAGATTGGAAGTAATGGGACACAAAACCATTTATCATGCAAATGGAAGTGAAAAGAAAGTTGGAGTCGTAATATTTTTATGAGACAAAATAAACTGAATTGTGGGGAAGATGGCAGAGTAGAAGGACCCTAAACTCACCTCATCCCACAGATACAACTAGGTAACACTCACACCAGAGTCACCCAGAAATGGACCTTCAGATTTCCCCACAAAACTATACAACTAAATGGAGAGAGGGAATCACATCAAAGATGGTAGGAAGGACAAGGACTCTGTAGGAATCTAAAGCCCATATTTCTGACCACCAGAGGGAGGGAACCACAGTCACAGAGGGGCCAGAAACAAACTACTACACCGGGGAGCCTCTAAAGCGTAGAGACATCCTCATAGCTTATGGCTTTGAAAATCAGAAGGGATGACATTTGTGAGCGTATACAACCAGCAGACTTAAAGCTTGGAACTTTTAAAAATCAGCTGTCTCAGCTCTGAAAGAGCACAGAAGGTGATAGGAAGCTGAGATCTGTCCTTAAAGGTTAAGCAGAACAAAGAGTGTGGAGAAGCTTGGGTGAAGCAGGTTGAAAGGTGCTTGAGGATTAAACAAGGGAGACATAGTTCCTGAACTCAGAGTTTGCTAAGGGACTTGTCCAGGAACAAAGGAGCTGGCAGGTGCCATTTCCCTCTACGGCCCCTCATTATAAACACACACCTACCTGCAAGACCAAGCACAATCTAGCAATCACTAACTTGCATAAACCATGGCCCATCCCCACACCTACCACACCTGCTTCAGTCCCAGTGCTGTGGATACCCTCCCTGATAAGACCCACACAATCCTTGACAACAATATGTCTCCCCATCACCCACAGAACACGCATGCGTCTTGTTAAAACAGCACACCCCATGTGTTGTGCACAATGACACAGTCCAGATCCAGTCTCTGTTGTTGCTATGCATTACCTTCAGAGGAGAACCAGCATCACCAAGTGAAAAATGTATGTTCTGCCCCGTATTTTCAAGAACAAGCAATATATCTGACCTTCCTAACAGAGAGATATTCTCTGAGAAGTAGGCCAAATGAGCAGACAGAGGACTATGTCCTAAATGAAAGAAGAGGACAAAGCCACAGCAAGAGACCTAAACAAAATGGATATAAGGAACATGCCTGACAGAAAATTTAAGATAACAATTATAAAGATACTCACTGGGGAAATGAAAAGAGGGAGGACATCAGAAGGGGGAACATCATTGAGACTCTTAACAAAGAGATATGAAAGAAATAATCAGAGATGTGGAACACAAGAAATGAAATGAAGAATATACTAGATAGAATAATTAGCAGGATGGACGAAGCAGAGGAACAAATTAATGAACTAGAAGACAGTAATGGAAAGTAATCAAGCGGAACAAATGAGAGGAAAAAGAAGTATGCAAAAATGAGAAGAGACTTAGGGAATTCAGTGACTCCATCCAGTGTAACAACACCCACATGAGAGGGATCCCAGAAGGTGAAAAGGGGGAAAAGGGGGCAGAAAATCTATTTGACCAAAGAAGAGCTGAAAACTTAACCTAATCTGGTGAAGGAAACCTATACAAATCCATAAGGCATAGAGATCCCCTCCCACAAAATCAACCTAAGGAGGTCCACATTAAGATAAATAGTAATCAAAATGGGAAAAGGTAGTGATAAAGAAAAAACATTTAAAGCAGCAAGATAAAAGAAGACAGTTAACATGCAAGGGAAAGCCCATAAATCTATCAGCTGAGTTTTCAGCAGAAACTATGCAGGACAGAAGAAAGTGGCGTTAAATATTCAAAGTGCTGAAGGAGAAAAATCTGCAGCAAGGAATAATTTATCCAGCAAGCCTATCCTTCAGAAAAGAAGGGGAGAAAAAGAGTTTCTTAGCCACACAAACTAAAAGAGTTCATGACCACTAAATTAACTACAAAAAATATTGAAGGGGACACTATGAGTGGAAAAAAATCGTAAGTGAGAGTATGACAATAATGAATCAAGGAAGCAGTAAAAATAAGTATTTTTGTAAAAATCAGTTAAGGGATTCACAAAATAAAAGTATGTAAAATATGAAAACATATACCCTAACACATGAGGAGGAGTCAACAGTGGGTTTGAACTTAAACAGCATTCAACTTAATATGGACTGAAAAGGCTATATATAATCCAGGGGGTCACCACAAACCCAAACCTCTAATACACATGCAAAAGATAAAGGGAAAGAAATCCAAGAATATCATTAAAGAAAACGAGCAAACCATGAGAGAGAGAGCAAGAGAAGAAAGGATCAGAGAAAAACTACACAAAAAACTATGAAACAATTAACAAAACATCAATAAATACATGTCTAATGATAATTAGTTTGAATGTAAATGGACTAAATGCTCCAAGCAAAAGAGCATGACAGAGTTTGTATATATATATAAAAGATTTCACACCTAAAGACACCTGCAGATAGAAATTAAGAGATGGAGAAACATTAATCATGCAAGTGGATGTCAAAAGAAGTCAGAGTAGCAATCCTTATATCAGACAAAATAGACTTTTTTAACATTGAAATTGAATTAGCCAACATAGAGTACACCAGTAATTTCAAATGTAGCGTTCCACAATTCATCAGTTGTGTATAACACCCAGTGTTCATCACATCACATGCATTCCTTAATGCCCATCACACAGTTACTCCATCTCCCCACCCACCTTTCCTCCAGCAACCCTCAGTTTGTTTCCAATAGTTGGGAACCTGTCATGGATTTTCTTCCTCTCTGGTTTCTTCGCATTCATTTTCCCTCCCTTCCCCTATGATCCTCTGTGCTGTTCCTTCTATTCCACATATGAGTAAAACCATATAATAATTGTTTTTCTCTGACTGACTTATTTTGCTCAGCATAATACCCTCCAGTGCCTTCCACATCGATATGCTAAATATTGATCCTTTCTGATGGCTGAGTCATATTCCATTGTATATGTATATACCATGTTTTCTTTATCCATTTATCTGTCGATGGATGTCTTGGTTTCTTCCACGGTTTGGCTATTGTGGACAATGTCGCTATAAACATTCGGGGTGCAGTTGCCCCTTCAGATCACTACATTTGTAGCTTTGGGGTAAATAAAATTGCTGGGTTGTAAGGGAGCTCTCTTTTAAGTTCTTGAGGAACCTCCATATTGTTTTCCAAAGTGGCTGTACCAGTTTTCATTCCCACTTAGAAGTGTAAGAGAGTTCCCCTTTCTCCTCACCAACATTTGTTATTTCTTCGCTTGTTAACTTTTGCAATTCTGACTGGTATGAAGTGGTATCTCATTGTCATTTGGATTTCTTTTTCCCCATGCCAAGTGATGTTGAGCAGTTTGTCAAATGTCTGTTGGCCATTTGTGTGTCTTCTTTGGAGAAATATCTGTTCATATCTTCTGCCCATTTCTTGACTCGCTTATTTGTTTTTTGGGTGTTGAGTTTGGGTGTTGAACGGTAGTAAAGCGTACGGCACTTTCATGATGTTTCCACACCCACTTTTGGAAATGCTTCTCTCTCAAGGATACCTGAAGATGTTAGTGGAGAGTTGCAGTATACGCAGACTTGCTTTTCCCAGGTGAGTGCATGGCACATTCTTTATTCACTCACGCGCGCGCGCGCGCACACATACACACACACACACACACACACAGAGTTGAACATGTTTCTGTCTCGTCAGGAAAGGAGGTGTTCGTTGAGAGACGGTTTCTCGCCAATGCTTTTGGGTGCTTGCCCTTTTCCCCCCGGAGAGTGAAGTGTATGCGCTTTTTGCCTAGGCTTCCGTACACACCCTTGAGAAGCCTTCCTTCAGCCAGAAACAAGCCGTGAGTTGAAAGAGGCGTTCCACACAGACCTCCTTCTCAGAGCGAAGCCTGTCACACTTTTCCTTGGGCCTCCACACGCACTTTAGAAAAACTTCCTCCGGGAAGCTGTGAGTTGAACGACGGGTTTCCTACAGCGGTTTTCCGTGGGGGTAAGGATATATGGCACTTGGCCTTAGGCTTCCACGCACACATTGGAAAGGCTTCTCTCTTCGTGAAACAAGATGTGCGCTGAACGTTGCGTTCTGCGCAGGCTTGGTTTTCACACATCAGCCCATGGTACTTTCCCTAAGCTTCCACACGCGCAGTGAGTATCCCTTCCCTAAACCTGAACCAAGACGCGGGGGAAAGCTGCCTTCTACACCACCTTCTTTTCCGAGTTTCGTATAGAACCCTTGCGTTGTGCTTCCACATTCACTTTTGTCACTGCTTCGATATATCCTCCGGAGAGGGGTTCGCTTGAAAGACGGTCTCCCTCCGTCACGCTTTCAAGGAGTTAAGGATAGGGCACTCTCCTTATGCCTGCACATGTCCACTTGCAATCTCGACTGACTTCATGACCCCGTCCATATGCTACGCTGAAAGTCCCATTGCGCGCGGCCTTGTTTCTAAGAGATGAGGACAGGGCACGGCACGTTCCTTGTGCTTCCACCACGACTATATAAAAGGCTCCCGTCTCCAAGGCAAAGGATGTCAGGTGCAAGACGGCTTCGCAAAAGCGAGGTTGCCTCTTAGAGGGCGGTCTACGGCGCTCTGCTGACGCTTCCACGCCTACATATGCAAACACTTCTGGGCTCACGAAAGAAGACGTCCGTTGAAAGCTGCCTTGTACCCCGACGCGTTTCTCGGAGTTAGGTCCGGGGAACGGTCCCTGTGCGATCACACGCAGCCTTGAGATGGCTCAGCTCTTTTCGATCGTCAGGGAGGACGTTTCTCGGAGTTAGGTCCAGGGAAAGGTGGTAAAGCGTACGGCACTTTCATGATGCTTCCACACCCACTTTTGGAAATGCTTCTCTCTCCAGGATACCTGAAGATGCTAGTGGCGAGTCGCCGTAGACGCAGACTTGCTTTTCCCAGGTCAGTACATGGCACTCTCCTTATTCACTCACGCACGCGCGCGCGCGCGTGCCCTCACACACACACACACACACACACACACACACACACACACACAGAGTTGAACATGTTTCTGTCTCGTCAGGAAAGAAGGTGATCGTTGAGAGACGGTTTCTCGCCGATGCTTTTGGGTTCTTGCTTTTTTCCCCCCGGAGAGAGAAGTGTAGCCGCTTTTTCCCTAGGCTTCCGTACACACCCTTGAGAAGCCTTCCGTCAGCCAGAAACAAGCCATGAGTTGAAAGAGGCGTTCCACGCAGACCTCCTTCTCAGAGCGAAGCCTGTCACACTTTTCCTTGTGAAGTAAACTAGAGAGATACAAATACTTTCTCAATGATTGCTTTAACAAAAAAGGACTAAATATCCCAATCAGAAAACATAGACTGTAAAGAGGAAGCAAGACCCATCTCTATGCTGCCTACCAGAGAATCACTTCAGACCTAAAAATAAAAGCAGATTGGAAGTAATGGGACACAAAACCATTTATCATGCAAATGGAAGTGAAAAGAAAGTTGGAGTCGTAATATTTTTATGAGACAAAATAAACTGAATTGTGGGGAAGATGGCAGAGTAGAAGGACCCTAAACTCACCTCATCCCACAGATACAACTAGGTAACACTCACACCAGAGTCACCCAGAAATGGACCTTCAGATTTCCCCACAAAACTATACAACTAAATGGAGAGAGGGAATCACATCAAAGATGGTAGGAAGGACAAGGACTCTGTAGGAATCTAAAGCCCATATTTCTGACCACCAGAGGGAGGGAACCACAGTCACAGAGGGGCCAGAAACAAACTACTACACCGGGGAGCCTCTAAAGCGTAGAGACATCCTCATAGCTTATGGCTTTGAAAATCAGAAGGGATGACATTTGTGAGCGTATACAACCAGCAGACTTAAAGCTTGGAACTTTTAAAAATCAGCTGTCTCAGCTCTGAGAGAGCACAGAAGGTGATAGGAAGCTGAGATCTGTCCTTAAAGATTAAGCAGAGCAAAGAGTGTGGAGAAGCTTGGGTGAAGCAGGTTGAAAGGTGCTTGAGGATTAAACAAGGGAGACATACTTCCTGAACTCAGAGTTTGCTAAGGGACTTGTCCAGGAACAAAGGAGCTGGCAGGTGCCATTTCCCTCTACGGCCCCTCATTATAAACACACACCTACCTGCAAGACCAAGCACAATCTAGCAATCACTAACTTGCATAAACCATGGCCCATCCCCACACCTACCACACCTGCTTCAGTCCCAGTGCTGTGGATACCCTCCCTGATAAGACCCACACAAACCTTGACAACAATATGTCTCCCCATCACCCACAGAACACGCATGCATCTTGTTAAAACAGCACACCCCATGTGTTGTGCACAATGACACAGTCCAGATCCAGGCTCTGTTGTTGCTATGCATTACCTTCAGAGGAGAACCAGCATCACCAAGTGAAAAATGTATGTTCTGCCCCGTATTTTCAAGAACAAGCAATATATCTGACCTTCCTAACAGAGAGATATTCTCTGAGAAGTAGGCCAAATGAGCAGACAGAGGACTATGTCCTAAACGAAAGAAGAGGACAAAGCCACAGCAAGAGACCTAAAAAAAATGGATATAAGGAACATGCCTGACAGAAAATTTAAGATAACAATTATAAAGATACTCACTGGGGAAATGAAAAGAGGGAGGACATCAGAAGGGGGAACATCATTGAGACTCTTAACAAAGAGATATGAAAGAAATAATCAGAGATGTGGAACACAAGAAATGAAATGAAGAATATACTAGATAGAATAATTAGCAGGATGGACGAAGCAGAGGAACAAATTAATGAACTAGAAGACAGTAATGGAAAGTAATCAAGCGGAACAAATGAGAGGAAAAAGAAGTATGCAAAAATGAGAAGAGACTTAGGGAATTCAGTGACTCCATCCAGTGTAACAACACCCACATGAGAGGGATCCCAGAAGGTGAAAAGGGGGAAAAGGGGGCAGAAAATCTATTTGACCAAAGAAGAGCTGAAAACTTAACCTAATCTGGTGAAGGAAACCTATACAAATCCATAAGGCATAGAGATCCCCTCCCACAAAATCAACCTAAGGAGGTCCACATCAAGACACATAGTAATCAAAATGGGAAAAGGTAGTGATAAAGAAAAAACATTTAAAGCAGCAAGATAAAAGAAGACAGGTAACATGCAAGGGAAAGCCCATAAAGCTATCAGCTGAGTTTTCAGCAGAAACTATGCAGGACAGAAGAAAGTGGCGTTAAATATTCAAAGTGCTGAATGAGAAAAATCTGCAGCAAGGAATAATTTATCCAGCAAGCCTATCCTTCAGAAAAGAAGGGGAGAAAAAGAGTTTCTTAGCCACACAAACTAAAAGAGTTCATGACCACTAAATTAACTACAAAAAATATTGAAGGGGACACTATGAGTGGAAAAAAATCGTAAGTGAGAGTATGACAATAATGAATCAAGGAAGCAGTAAAAATAAGTATTTCTGTAAAAATCAGTTAAGGGATTCACAAAATAAAAGTATGTAAAATATGAAAACATATACCCTAACACATGAGGAGGAGTCAACAGTGGGTTTGAACTTAAACAGCATTCAACTTAATATAGACTGAAAAGGCTATATATAATCCAGGGGGTCACCACAAACCCAAACCTCTAATACACATGCAAAAGATAAAGGGAAAGAAATCCAAGAATATCATTAAAGAAAACGAGCAAACCATGAGAGAGAGAGCAAGAGAAGAAAGGATCAGAGAAAAACTACACAAAAAACTATGAAACAAGTAACAAAACATCAATAAATACATGTCTAATGATAATTAGTTTGAATGTAAATGGACTAAATGCTCCAAGCAAAAGAGCATGACAGAGTTTGTATATATATATAAAAGATTTCACACCTAAAGACACCTGCAGATGGAAATTAAGAGATGGAGAAACATTAATCATGCAAGTGGATGTCAAAAGAAGTCAGAGTAGCAATCCTTATATCAGACAAAATAGACTTTTTTAACATTGAAATTGAATTAGCCAACATAGAGTACACCAGTAGTTTCGAATGTAGCGTTCCACAATTCATCAGTTGTGTATAACACCCAGTGTTCATCACATCGCATGCATTCCTTAATGCCCAACACACAGTTACTCCATCTCCCCACCCACCTTTCCTCCAGCAACCCTCAGTTTGTTTCCAATAGTTAGGAACCTGTCATGGATTTTCTTCCTCTCTGGTTTCTTCGCATTCATTTTCCCTCCCTTCCCCTATGATCCTCTGTGCTTTTACTTCTATTCCACATATGAGTAAAACCATATAATAATTGTTTTTCTCTGACTGATTTATTTTGCTCAGCATAGTACCCTCCAGTGCCATCCACATCGATATGCTAAATATTGATCCTTTCTGATGGCTGAGTCACGTTCCTTTGTATATGTATATACCATGTTTTCTTTATCCATTTATCTGTCGATAGATGTCTTGGTTCCTTCCACGGTTTGGCTATTGTGGACAATGTCGCTATAAACATTTGGGGTGCAGTTGCCCCTTCAGATCACTACATTTGTAGCTTTGGGGTAAATAAAATTGCTGGGGTGTAAGGGAGCTCTGTTTTAACTTCTTGAGGAACCTCCATATTGTTTTCCAAACTGGCTGTACCAGTTTTCATTCCCACTTAGAAGTGTAAGAGAGTTCCCCTTTCTCCTCACCAACATTTGTTATTTCTTCGCCTGTTAATTTTTGCAATTCTGACTGGTGTGAAGTGGTATCTCATTGTCATTTGGATTTCTTTTTCCCCTTGCCAAGTTCTGTTGAGCAGTTTCTCATATGTCTGTTGGCCCTTTGTGTGTCTTCTTTGGAGAAATACCTGTTCATATCTTCTGCCCATTTCTTGACTCGGTTATTTGTATTTTGGGTGTTGAGTTTGGGTGTTGAACGGTAGTAAAGCGTACGGCACTTTCATGATGCTTCCACACCCACTTTTGGAAATGCTTCTCTCTCAAGGATACCTGAAGATGTTAGTGGAGAGTTGCCGTATACGCAGACTTGCTTTTCCCAGGTGAGTGCATGGCACATTCCTTATTCACTCACGCGCGCGCGCGCACACACACACACACACACACACACACAGAGTTGAACATGTTTCTGTCTCGTCAGGAAAGGAGGTGTTCGTTGAGAGACGGTTTCTCGCCAGTGCTTTTGGGTGCTTGCCCTTTTCCCCCCGGAGAGTGAAGTGTATGCGCTTTTTCCGTAGGCTTCAGTACACACCCTTGAGAAGCCTTCCGTCAGTCAGAAACAAGCCGTGAGTTGAAAGAGGCGTTCCACACAGACCTCCTTCTCAGAGCGAAGCCTGTCACACTTTTCCTTGGGCCTCCACACGCACTTTAGAAAAACTTCCTCCGGGAAGCTGTGAGTTGAACGACGGGTTTCCTACAGCGGTTTTCCGTGGGGGTAAGGATATATGGCACTTGGCCTTAGGCTTCCACGCACACATTGGAAACGGCTTCTCTCTTCGTGAAACAAGATGTGCGCTGAACGTTGCGTTCTGCGCAGGCTTGCTTTTCACACATCAGCCGATGGTACTCCCCCTAGGCTTCCACACGCGCAGTGAGTATCCCTTCCCTAAACCTGAACCAAGACGCGGGGGAAAGCTGCCTTCTACACCACCTTCTTTTCCGAGTTTCGTATAGAACCCTTGCGTTGTGCTTCCACATCCACTTTTGTCACTGCTTCGATATATCCTCCGGAGTGGGGTTCGCTTGAAAGACGGTCTCCCTCCGTCACGCTTTCAAGGAGTTAAGGATAGGGCACTCTCCTTATGCCTGCACACGTCCACTTGCAATCTCGACTGACTTCATGACCCCGTCCATATGCTACGCTGAAAGTCCCATTGCGCGCGGCCTTGTTTCTAAGAGATGAGGACAGGGCACGGCACGTTCCTTGTGCTTCCACCACGACTATATAAAAGGCTCCCGTCTCCAAGGCAAAGGATGTCAGGTGCAAGACGGCTTCGCAAAAGCGAGGTTGCCTCTTAGAGGGCGGTCTACGGCGCTCTGTTGACGCTTCCACGCCTACATATGCAAACGCTTCTGGGCTCACGAAAGAGGACGTCCGTTGAAAGCTGCCTTGTACCCCGACGCGTTTTCCGGAGTTAGGTCCAGGGAACGGTCCCTGTGCGATCACACGCAGCCTTGAGATGGCTCAGCTCTTTTCGATCGTCAGGGAGGACGTTTCTCGGAGTTAGGTCCAGGGAAAGGTAGTAAAGCGTACGGCACTTTCATGATGCTTCCACACCCACTTTTGGAAATGCTTCTCTCTCCAGGATACCTGAAGATGCTAGTGGCGAGTCGCCGTAGACGCAGACTTGCTTTTCCCAGGTCAGTACATGGCACTCTCCTTATTCACTCACGCACGCACGCGCGCGCGTGCCCTCACACACACACACACACACACACACACACACACACACACACAGAGTTGAACATGTTTCTGTCTCGTCAGGAAAGAAGGTGATCGTTGAGAGACGGTTTCTCGCCGATGCTTTTGGGTTCTTGCTTTTTTCCCCCCGGAGAGAGAAGTGTAGCCGCTTTTTCCCTAGGCTTCCGTACACACCCTTGAGAAGCCTTCCGTCAGCCAGAAACAAGCCATGAGTTGAAAGAGGCGTTCCACGCAGACCTCCTTCTCAGAGCGAAGCCTGTCACAATTTTCCTTGTGAAGTAAACTAGAGAGATACAAATACTTTCTCAATGATTGCTTTAACAAAAAAGGACTAAATATCCCAATCAGAAAACATAGACTGTAAAGAGGAAGCAAGACACATCTCTATGCTGCCTACCAGAGAATCACTTCAGACCTAAAAATAAAAGCAGATTGGAAGTAATGGGACACAAAACCATTTATCATGCAAATGGAAGTGAAAAGAAAGTTGGAGTCGTAATAATTTTATGAGACAAAATAAACTGAATTGTGGGGAAGATGGCAGAGTAGAAGGACCCTAAACTCACCTCATCCCACAGATACAACTAGGTAACACTCACACCAGAGTCACCCAGAAATGGACCTTCAGATTTCCCCACAAAGCTATACAACTAAATGGAGAGAGGGAATCACATCAAAGATGGTAGGAAGGACAAGGACTCTGTAGGAATCTAAACCCCATATTTCTGACCACCAGAGGGAGGGAACCACAGTCACAGAGGGGCCAGAAACAAACTACTACACCGGGGAGCCTCTAAAGCGTAGAGACATCCTCATAGCTTATGGCTTTGAAAATCAGAAGGGATGACATTTGTGAGCGTATACAACCAGCAGACTTAAAGCTTGGAACTTTTAAAAATCAGCTGTCTCAGCTCTGAGAGAGCACAGAAGGTGATAGGAAGCTGAGATCTGTCCTTAAAGATTAAGCAGAGCAAAGAGTGTGGAGAAGCTTGGGTGAAGCAGGTTGAAAGGTGCTTGAGGATTAAACAAGGGAGACATAGTTCCTGAACTCAGAGTTTGCTAAGGGACTTGTCCAGGAACAAAGGAGCTGGCAGGTGCCATTTCCCTCTACGGCCCCTCATTATAAACACACACCTACCTGCAAGACCAAGCACAATCTAGCAATCACTAACTTGCATAAACCATGGCCCATCCCCACACCTACCACACCTGCTTCAGTCCCAGTGCTGTGGATACCCTCCCTCATAAGACCCACACAATCCTTGACAACAATATGTCTCCCCATCACCCACAGAACACGCATGCATCTTGTTAAAACAGCACACCCCATGTGTTGTGCACAATGACACAGTCCAGATCCAGTCTCTGTTGTTGCTATGCATTACCTTCAGAGGAGAACCAGCATCACCAAGTGAAAAATGTATGTTCTGCCCCGTATTTTCAAGAACAAGCAATATATCTGACCTTCCTAACAGAGAGATATTCTCTGAGAAGTAGGCCAAATGAGCAGACAGAGGACTATGTCCTAAACGAAAGAAGAGGACAAAGCCACAGCAAGAGACCTAAACAAAATGGATATAAGGAACATGCCTGACAGAAAATTTAAGATAACAATTATAAAGATACTCACTGGGGAAATGAAAAGAGGGAGGACATCAGAAGGGGGAACATCATTGAGACTCTTAACAAAGAGATATGAAAGAAATAATCAGAGATGTGGAACACAAGAAATGAAATGAACAATACACTAGATAGAATAATTAGCAGGATGGACGAAGCAGAGGAACAAATTAATGAACTAGAAGACAGTAATGGAAAGTAATCAAGCGGAACAAATGAGAGGAAAAGGAAGTATGCAAAAATGAGAAGAGACTTAGGGAATTCAGTGACTCCATCCAGTGTAACAACACCCACATGAGAGGGATCCCAGAAGGTGAAAAGGGGGAAAAGGGGGCAGAAAATCTATTTGACCAAAGAAGAGCTGAAAACTTAACCTAATCTGGTGAAGGAAACCTATACAAATCCATAAGGCATAGAGATCCCCTCCCACAAAATCAACCTAAGGAGGTCCACATCAAGACACATAGAAATCAAAATGGGAAAAGGTAGTGATAAAGAAAAAACATTTAAAGCAGCAAGATAAAAGAAGACAGTTAACATGCAAGGGAAAGCCCATAAAGCTATCAGCTGAGTTTTCAGCAGAAACTATGCAGGACAGAAGAAAGTGGCGTTAAATATTCAAAGTGCTGAAGGAGAAAAATCTGCAGCAAGGAATATTTTATCCAGCAAGCCTATCCTTCAGAAAAGAAGGGGAGAAAAAGAGTTTCTTAGCCACACAAACTAAAAGAGTTCATGACCACTAAATTAACTACAAAAAATATTGAAGGGGACACTATGAGTGGAAAAAAATCGTAAGTGAGAGTATGACAATAATGAATCAAGGAAGCAGTAAAAATAAGTATTTCTGTAAAAATCAGTTAAGGGATTCACAAAATAAAAGTATGTAAAATATGAAAACATATACCCTAACACATGAGGAGGAGTCAACAGTGGGTTTGAACTTAAACAGCATTCAACTTAATATGGACTGAAAAGGCTATATATAATCCAGGGGGTCACCACAAACCCAAACCTCTAATACACATGCAAAAGATAAAGGGAAAGAAATCCAAGAATATCATTAAAGAAAACGAGCAAACCATGAGAGAGAGAGCAAGAGAAGAAAGGATCAGAGAAAAACTACACAAAAAACTATGAAACAAGTAACAAAACATCAATAAATACATGTCTAATGATAATTAGTTTGAATGTAAATGGACTAAATGCTCCAAGCAAAAGAGCATGACAGAGTTTGTATATATATATAAAAGATTTCACACCTAAAGACACCTGCAGATGGAAATTAAGAGATGGAGAAACATTAATCATGCAAGTGGATGTCAAGAGAAGTCAGAGTAGCAATCCTTATATCAGACAAAATAGACTTTTTTAACATTGAAATTGAATTAGCCAACATAGAGTACACCAGTAATTTCAAATGTAGCGTTCCACAATTCATCAGTTGTGTATAACACCCAGTGTTCATCACATCACATGCATTCCTTAATGCCCATCACACAGTTACTCCATCTCCCCACCCACCTTTCCTCCAGCAACCCTCAGTTTGTTTCCAATAGTTGGGAACCTGTCATGGATTTTCTTCCTCTCTGGTTTCTTCGCATTCATTTTCCCTCCCTTCCCCTATGATCCTCTGTGCTGTTCCTTCTATTCCACATATGAGTAAAACCATATAATAATTGTTTTTCTCTGACTGACTTATTTTGCTCAGCATAATACCGTCCAGTGCCTTCCACATCGATATGCTAAATATTGATCCTTTCTGATGGCTGAGTCATATTCCATTGTATATGTATATACCATGTTTTCTTTATCCATTTATCTGTCGATGGATGTCTTGGTTCCTTCCACGGTTTGGCTATTGTGGACAATGTCGCTATAAACATTCGGGGTGCAGTTGCCCCTTCAGATCACTACATTTGTAGCTTTGGGGTAAATAAAATTGCTGGGTTGTAAGGGAGCTCTCTTTTAAGTTCTTGAGGAACCTCCATATTGTTTTCCAAAGTGGCTGTACCAGTTTTCATTCCCACTTAGAAGTGTAAGAGAGTTCCCCTTTCTCCTCACCAACATTTGTTTTTTCTTCGCTTGTTAATTTTTGCAATTCTGACTGGTGTGAAGTGGTATGTCATTGTCATTTGGATTTCTTTTTCCCCATGCCAAGTGATGTTGAGCAGTTTGTCATATGTCTGTTGGCCATTTGTGTGTCTTCTTTGGAGAAATATCTGTTCATATCTTCTGCCCATTTCTTGACTCGCTTATTTGTTTTTTGGGTGTTGAGTTTGGGTGTTGAACGGTAGTAAAGCGTACGGCACTTTCATGATGCTTCCACACCCACTTTTGGAAATGCTTCTCTCTCAAGGATACCTGAAGATGTTAGTGGAGAGTTGCCGTATACGCAGACTTGCTTTTCCCAGGTGAGTGCATGGCACATTCCTTATTCACTCACGCGCGCGCGCGCGCGCACACACACACACACACACACACACACACACACAGAGTTGAATATGTTTCTGTCTCGTCAGGAAAGGAGATGTTCGTTGAGAGACGGTTTCTCGCCAATGCTTTTGGGTGCTTGCCCTTTTCCCCCCGGAGAGTGAAGTGTATGCGCTTTTTGCCTAGGCTTCCGTACACACCCTTGAGAAGCCTTCCCTCAGCCAGAAACAAGCCGTGAGTTGAAAGAGGCGTTCCACACAGACCTCCTTCTCAGAGCGAAGCCTGTCACACTTTTCCTTGGGCCTCCACACGCACTTTAGAAAAACTTCCTCCGGGAAGCTATGAGTTGAAGGACGGGTTTCCTACAGCGGTTTTCTGTGGGGGTAAGGATATATGGCACTTGGCCTTAGGCTTCCACGCACACATTGGAAACGGCTTCTTTCTTTGTGAAACAAGATTTGCGCTGAACGTTGCGTTCTGCGCAGGCTTGCTTTTCACACATCAGCCGATGGTACTTTCCCTAGGCTTCCACACGCGCAGTGAGTATCCCTTCCCTAAACCTGAACCAAGACGCGGGGGAAAGCTGCCTTCTACACCACCTTCTTTTCCGAGTTTCGTATAGAACCCTTGCGTTGTGCTTCCACATCCACTTTTGTCACTGCTTCGATATATCCTCCGGAGTGGGGTTCGCTTGAAAGACGGTCTCCCTCCGTCACGCTTTCAAGGAGTTAAGGATAGGGCACTCTCCTTATGCCTGCACACGTCCACTTGCAATCTCGACTGACTTCATGACCCCGTCCATATGCTACGCTGAAAGTCCCATTGCGCGCGGCCTTGTTTCTAAGAGATGAGGACAGGGCACGGCACGTTCCTTGTGCTTCCACCACGACTATATAAAAGGCTCCCGTCTCCAAGGCAAAGGATGTCAGGTGCAAGACGGCTTCGCAAAAGCGAGGTTGCCTCTTAGAGGGCGGTCTACGGCGCTCTGCTGACGCTTCCACGCCTACATATGCAAACGCTTCTGGGCTCACGAAAGAAGACGTCCGTTGAAAGCTGCCTTGTACCCCGACGCGTTTTCCGGAGTTAGGTCCAGGGAACGGTCCCTGTGCGATCACACGCAGCCTTGAGATGGCTCAGCTCTTTTCGATCGTCAGGGAGGACGTTTCTCGGAGTTAGGTCCAGGGAAAGGTAGTAAAGCGTACGGCACTTTCATGATGCTTCCACACCCACTTTTGGAAATGCTTCTCTCTCCAGGATACCTGAAGATGCTAGTGGCGAGTCGCCGTAGACGCAGACTTGCTTTTCCCAGGTCAGTACATGGCACTCTCCTTATTCACTCACGCACGCACGCGCGCGCGTGCCCTCACACACACACACACACACACACACACACACACACACACACACACACACACAGAGTTGAACATGTTTCTGTCTCGTCAGGAAAGAAGGTGATCGTTGAGAGACGGTTTCTCGCCGATGCTTTTGGGTTCTTGCTTTTTTCCCCCCGGAGAGAGAAGTGTAGCCGCTTTTTCCCTAGGCTTCCGTACACACCCTTGAGAAGCCTTCCGTCAGCCAGAAACAAGCCATGAGTTGAAAGAGGCGTTCCACGCAGACCGCCTTCTCAGAGCGAAGCCTGTCACACTTTTCCTTGTGAAGTAAACTAGAGAGATACAAATACTTTCTCAATGATTGCTTTAACAAAAAAGGACTAAATATCCCAATCAGAAAACATAGACTGTAAAGAGGAAGCAAGACCCATCTCTATGCTGCCTACCAGAGAATCACTTCAGACCTAAAAATAAAAGCAGATTGGAAGTAATGGGACACAAAACCATTTATCATGCAAATGGAAGTGAAAAGAAAGTTGGAGTCGTAATATTTTTATGAGACAAAATAAACTGAATTGTGGGGAAGATGGCAGAGTAGAAGGACCCTAAACTCACCTCATCCCACAGATACAACTAGGTAACACTCACACCAGAGTCACCCAGAAATGGACCTTCAGATTTCCCCACAAAGCTATACAACTAAATGGAGAGAGGGAATCACATCAAAGATGGTAGGAAGGACAAGGACTCTGTAGGAATCTAAACCCCATATTTCTGACCAGCAGAGGGAGGGAACCACAGTCACAGAGGGGCCAGAAACAAACTACTACACCGGGGAGCCTCTAAAGTGTAGAGACATCCTCATAGCTTATGGCTTTGAAAATCAGAAGGGATGACATTTGTGAGCGTATACAACCAGCAGACTTAAAGCTTGGAACTTTTAAAAATCAGCTGTCTCAGCTCTGAGAGAGCACAGAAGGTGATAGGAAGCTGAGATCTGTCCTTAAAGATTAAGCAGAGCAAAGAGTGTGGAGAAGCTTGGGTGAAGCAGGTTGAAAGGTGCTTGAGGATTAAACAAGGGAGACATAGTTCCTGAACTCAGAGTTTGCTAAGGGACTTGTCCAGGAACAAAGGAGCTGGCAGGTGCCATTTCCCTCTACGGCCCCTCATTATAAACACACACCTACCTGCAAGACCAAGCACAATCTAGCAATCACTAACTTGCATAAACCATGGCCCATCCCCACACCTACCACACCTGCTTCAGTCCCAGTGCTGTGGATACCCTCCCTGATAAGACCCACACAATCCTTGACAACAATATGTCTCCCCATCACCCACAGAACACGCATGCGTCTTGTTAAAACAGCACACCCCATGTGTTGTGCACAATGACACAGTCCAGATCCAGTCTCTGTTGTTGCTATGCATTACCTTCAGAGGAGAACCAGCATCACCAAGTGAAAAATGTATGTTCTGCCCCGTATTTTCAAGAACAAGCAATATATCTGACCTTCCTAACAGAGAGATATTCTCTGAGAAGTAGGCCAAATGAGCAGACAGAGGACTATGTCCTAAACGAAAGAAGAGGACAAAGCCACAGCAAGAGACCTAAACAAAATGGATATAAGGAACATGCCTGACAGAAAATTTAAGATAACAATTATAAAGATACTCACTGGGGAAATGAAAAGAGGGAGGACATCAGAAGGGGGAACATCATTGAGACTCTTAACAAAGAGATATGAAAGAAATAATCAGAGATGTGGAACACAAGAAATGAAATGAAGAATATACTAGATAGAATAATTAGCAGGATGGACGAAGCAGAGGAACAAATTAATGAACTAGAAGACAGTAATGGAAAGTAATCAAGCGGAACAAATGAGAGGAAAAAGAAGTATGCAAAAATGAGAAGAGACTTAGGGAATTCAGTGACTCCATCCAGTGTAACAACACCCACATGAGAGGGATCCCAGAAGGTGAAAAGGGGGAAAAGGGGGCAGAAAATCTATTTGACCAAAGAAGAGCTGAAAACTTAACCTAATCTGGTGAAGGAAACCTATACAAATCCATAAGGCATAGAGATCCCCTCCCACAAAATCAACCTAAGGAGGTCCACATCAAGATACATAGTAATCAAAATGGGAAAAGGTAGTGATAACGAAAAAACATTTAAAGCAGCAAGATAAAAGAAGACAGGTAACATGCAAGGGAAAGCCCATAAAGCTATCAGCTGAGTTTTCAGCAGAAACTATGCAGGACAGAAGAAAGTGGCGTTAAATATTCAAAGTGCTGAAGGAGAAAAATCTGCAGCAAGGAATAATTTATCCAGCAAGCCTATCCTTCAGAAAAGAAGGGGAGAAAAAGAGTTTCTTAGCCACACAACCTAAAAGAGTTCATGACCACTAAATTAACTACAAAAAATATTGAAGGGGACACTATGAGTGGAAAAAAACCGTAAGTGAGAGTATGACAATAATGAATCAAGGAAGCAGTAAAAATAAGTATTTCTGTAAAAATCAGTTAAGGGATTCACAAAATAAAAGTATGTAAAATATGAAAACATATACCCTAACACATGAGGAGGAGTCAACAGTGGGTTTGAACTTAAACAGCATTCAACTTAATATGGACTGAAAAGGCTATATATAATCCAGGGGGTCACCACAAACCCAAACCTCTAATACACATGAAAAAGATAAAGGGAAAGAAATCCAAGAATATCATTAAAGAAAACGAGCAAACCATGAGAGAGAGAGCAAGAGAAGAAAGGATCAGAGAAAAACTACACAAAAAACTATGAAACAAGTAACAAAACATCAATAAATACATGTCTAATGATAATTAGTTTGAATGTAAATGGACTAAATGCTCCAAGCAAAAGAGCATGACAGAGTTTGTATATATATATAAAAGATTTCACACCTAAAGACACCTGCAGATGGAAATTAAGAGATGGAGAAACATTAATCATGCAAGTGGATGTCAAGAGAAGTCAGAGTAGCAATCCTTATATCAGACAAAATAGACTTTTTTAACATTGAAATTGAATTAGCCAACATAGAGTACACCAGTAATTTCAAATGTAGCGTTCCACAATTCATCAGTTGTGTATAACACCCAGTGTTCATCACATCACATGCATTCCTTAATGCCCATCACACAGTTACTCCATCTCCCCACCCACCTTTCCTCCAGCATCCCTCAGTTTGTTTCCAATAGTTGGGAACCTGTCATGGATTTTCTTCCTCTCTGGTTTCTTCGCATTCATTTTCCCTCCCTTCCCCTATGATCCTCTGTGCTGTTCCTTCTATTCCACATATGAGTAAAACCATATAATAATTGTTTTTCTCTGACTGACTTATTTTGCTCAGCATAATACCGTCCAGTGCCTTCCACATCGATATGCTAAATATTGATCCTTTCTGATGGCTGAGTCATATTCCATTGTATATGTATATACCATGTTTTCTTTATCCATTTATCTGTCGATGGATGTCTTGGTTCCTTCCACGGTTTGGCTATTGTGGACAATGTCGCTATAAACATTCGGGGTGCAGTTGCCCCTTCAGATCACTACATTTGTAGCTTTGGGGTAAATAAAATTGCTGGGTTGTAAGGGAGCTCTCTTTTAAGTTCTTGAGGAACCTCCATATTGTTTTCCAAAGTGGCTGTACCAGTTTTCATTCCCACTTAGAAGTGTAAGAGAGTTCCCCTTTCTCCTCACCAACATTTGTTTTTTCTTCGCTTGTTAATTTTTGCAATTCTGACTGGTGTGAAGTGGTATGTCATTGTCATTTGGATTTCTTTTTCCCCATGCCAAGTGATGTTGAGCAGTTTGTCATATGTCTGTTGGCCATTTGTGTGTCTTCTTTGGAGAAATATCTGTTCATATCTTCTGCCCATTTCTTGACTCGCTTATTTGTTTTTTGGGTGTTGAGTTTGGGTGTTGAACGGTAGTAAAGCGTACGGCACTTTCATGATGCTTCCACACCCACTTTTGGAAATGCTTCTCTCTCAAGGATACCTGAAGATGTTAGTGGAGAGTTGCCGTATACGCAGACTTGCTTTTCCCAGGTGAGTGTATGGCACATTCCTTATTCACTCACGCGCGCGCGCGCGCGCACACACACACACACACACACACACACACACACAGAGTTGAACATGTTTCTGTCTCGTCAGGAAAGGAGATGTTCGTTGAGAGACGGTTTCTCGCCAATGCTTTTGGGTGCTTGCCCTTTTCCCCCCGGAGAGTGAAGTGTATGCGCTTTTTGCCTAGGCTTCCGTACACACCCTTGAGAAGCCTTCCCTCAGCCAGAAACAAGCCGTGAGTTGAAAGAGGCGTTCCACACAGACCTCCTTCTCAGAGCGAAGCCTGTCACACTTTTCCTTGGGCCTCCACACGCACTTTAGAAAAACTTCCTCCGGGAAGCTATGAGTTGAAGGACGGGTTTCCTACAGCGGTTTTCTGTGGGGGTAAGGATATATGGCACTTGGCCTTAGGCTTCCACGCACACATTGGAAACGGCTTCTTTCTTTGTGAAACAAGATTTGCGCTGAACGTTGCGTTCTGCGCAGGCTTGCTTTTCACACATCAGCCGATGGTACTTTCCCTAGGCTTCCACACGCGCAGTGAGTATCCCTTCCCTAAACCTGAACCAAGACGCGGGGGAAAGCTGCCTTCTACACCACCTTCTTTTCCGAGTTTCGTATAGAACCCTTGCGTTGTGCTTCCACATCCACTTTTGTCACTGCTTCGATATATCCTCCGGAGTGGGGTTCGCTTGAAAGACGGTCTCCCTCCGTCACGCTTTCAAGGAGTTAAGGATAGGGCACTCTCCTTATGCCTGCACACGTCCACTTGCAATCTCGACTGACTTCATGACCCCGTCCATATGCTACGCTGAAAGTCCCATTGCGCGCGGCCTTGTTTCTAAGAGATGAGGACAGGGCACGGCACGTTCCTTGTGCTTCCACCACGACTATATAAAAGGCTCCCGTCTCCAAGGCAAAGGATGTCAGGTGCAAGACGGCTTCGCAAAAGCGAGGTTGCCTCTTAGAGGGCGGTCTACGGCGCTCTGTTGGCGCTTCCACGCCTACATATGCAAACGCTTCTGGGCTCACGAAAGAAGACGTCCGTTGAAAGCTGCCTTGTACCCCGACGCGTTTTCCGGAGTTAGGTCCAGGGAACGGTCCCTGTGCGATCACACGCAGCCTTGAGATGGCTCAGCTCTTTTCGATCGTCAGGGAGGACGTTTCTCGGAGTTAGGTCCAGGGAAAGGTAGTAAAGCGTACGGCACTTTCATGATGCTTCCACACCCACTTTTGGAAATGCTTCTCTCTCCAGGATACCTGAAGATGCTAGTGGCGAGTCGCCGTAGACGCAGACTTGCTTTTCCCAGGTCAGTACATGGCACTCTCCTTATTCACTCACGCACGCACGCGCGCGCGTGCCCTCACACACACACACACACACACACACACACACACACACACACACACAGAGTTGAACATGTTTCTGTCTCGTCAGGAAAGAAGGTGATCGTTGAGAGACGGTTTCTCGCCGATGCTTTTGGGTTCTTGCTTTTTTCCCCCCGGAGAGAGAAGTGTAGCCGCTTTTTCCCTAGGCTTCCGTACACACCCTTGAGAAGCCTTCCGTCAGCCAGAAACAAGCCATGAGTTGAAAGAGGCGTTCCACGCAGACCTCCTTCTCAGAGCGAAGCCTGTCACACTTTTCCTTGTGAAGTAAACTAGAGAGATACAAATACTTTCTCAATGATTGCTTTAACAAAAAAGGACTAAATATCCCAATCAGAAAACATAGACTGTAAAGAGGAAGCAAGACCCATCTCTATGCTGCCTACCAGAGAATCACTTCAGACCTAAAAATAAAAGCAGATTGGAAGTAATGGGACACAAAACCATTTATCATGCAAATGGAAGTGAAAAGAAAGTTGGAGTCGTAATATTTTTATGAGACAAAATAAACTGAATTGTGGGGAAGATGGCAGAGTAGAAGGACCCTAAACTCACCTCATCCCACAGATACAACTAGGTAACACTCACACCAGAGTCACCCAGAAATGGACCTTCAGATTTCCCCACAAAGCTATACAACTAAATGGAGAGAGGGAATCACATCAAAGATGGTAGGAAGGACAAGGACTCTGTAGGAATCTAAAGCCCATATTTCTGACCACCAGAGGGAGGGAACCACAGTCACAGAGGGGCCAGAAACAAACTACTACACCGGGGAGCCTCTAAAGCGTAGAGACATCCTCATAGCTTATGGCTTTGAAAATCAGAAGGGATGACATTTGTGAGCGTATACAACCAGCAGACTTAAAGCTTGGAACTTTTAAAAATCAGCTGTCTCAGCTCTGAGAGAGCACAGAAGGTGATAGGAAGCTGAGATCTGTCCTTAAAGATTAAGCAGAGCAAAGAGTGTGGAGAAGCTTGGGTGAAGCAGGTTGAAAGGTGCTTGAGGATTAAACAAGGGAGACATAGTTCCTGAACTCAGAGTTTGCTAAGGGACTTGTCCAGGAACAAAGGAGCTGGCAGGTGCCATTTCCCTCTACGGCCCCTCATTATAAACACACACCTACCTGCAAGACCAAGCACAATCTAGCAATCACTAACTTGCATAAACCATGGCCCATCCCCACACCTACCACACCTGCTTCAGTCCCAGTGCTGTGGATACCCTCCCTGATAAGACCCACACAATCCTTGACAACAATATGTCTCCCCATCACCCACAGAACACGCATGCATCTTGTTAAAACAGCACACCCCATGTGTTGTGCACAATGACACAGTCCAGATCCAGTCTCTGTTGTTGCTATGCATTACCTTCAGAGGAGAACCAGCATCACCAAGTGAAAAATGTATGTTCTGCCCCGTATTTTCAAGAACAAGCAATATATCTGACCTTCCTAACAGAGAGATATTCTCTGAGAAGTAGGCCAAATGAGCAGACAGAGGACTATGTCCTAAACGAAAGAAGAGGACAAAGCCACAGCAAGAGACCTAAACAAAATGGATATAAGGAACAAGCCTGACAGAAAATTTAAGATAACAATTATAAAGATACTCACTGGGGAAATGAAAAGAGGGAGGACATCAGAAGGGGGAACATCATTGAGACTCTTAACAAAGAGATATGAAAGAAATAATCAGAGATGTGGAACACAAGAAATGAAATGAAGAATATACTAGATAGAATAATTAGCAGGATGGACGAAGCAGAGGAACAAATTAATGAACTAGAAGACAGTAATGGAAAGTAATCAAGCGGAACAAATGAGAGGAAAAAGAAGTATGCAAAAATGAGAAGAGACTTAGGGAATTCAGTGACTCCATCCAGTGTAACAACACCCACATGAGAGGGATCCCAGAAGGTGAAAAGGGGGAAAAGGGGGCAGAAAATCTATTTGACCAAAGAAGAGCTGAAAACTTAACCTAATCTGGTGAAGGAAACCTATACAAATCCATAAGGCATAGAGATCCCCTCCCACAAAATCAACCTAAGGAGGTCCACATCCAGATACATAGTAATCAAAATGGGAAAAGGTAGTGATAACGAAAAAACATTTAAAGCAGCAAGATAAAAGAAGACAGGTAACATGCAAGGGAAAGCCCATAAAGCTATCAGCTGCGTTTTCAGCAGAAACTATGCAGGACAGAAGAAAGTGGCGTTAAATATTCAAAGTGCTGAAGGAGAAAAATCTGCAGCAAGGAATAATTTATCCAGCAAGCCTATCCTTCAGAAAAGAAGGGGAGAAAAAGAGTTTCTTAGCCACACAAACTAAAAGAGTTCATGACCACTAAATTAACTACAAAAAATATTGAAGGGGACACTATGAGTGGAAAAAAACCGTAAGTGAGAGTATGACAATAATGAATCAAGGAAGCAGTAAAAATAAGTATTTCTGTAAAAATCAGTTAAGGGATTCACAAAATAAAAGTATGTAAAATATGAAAACATATACCCTAACACATGAGGAGGAGTCAACAGTGGGTTTGAACTTAAACAGCATTCAACTTAATATGGACTGAAAAGGCTATATATAATCCAGGGGGTCACCACAAACCCAAACCTCTAATACACATGCAAAAGATAAAGGGAAAGAAATCCAAGAATATCATTAAAGAAAACGAGCAAACCATGAGAGAGAGAGCAAGAGAAGAAAGGATCAGAGAAAAACTACACAAAAAACTATGAAACAAGTAACAAAACATCAATAAATACATGTCTAATGATAATTAGTTTGAATGTAAATGGACTAAATGCTCCAAGCAAAAGAGCATGACAGAGTTTGTATATATATATAAAAGATTTCACACCTAAAGACACCTGCAGATGGAAATTAAGAGATGGAGAAACATTAATCATGCAAGTGGATGTCAAGAGAAGTCAGAGTAGCAATCCTTATATCAGACAAAATAGACTTTTTTAACATTGAAATTGAATTAGCCAACATAGAGTACACCAGTAATTTCAAATGTAGCGTTCCACAATTCATCAGTTGTGTATAACACCCAGTGTTCATCACATCACATGCATTCCTTAATGCCCATCACACAGTTACTCCATCTCCCCACCCACCTTTCCTCCAGCAACCCTCAGTTTGTTTCCAATAGTTGGGAACCTGTCATGGATTTTCTTCCTCTCTGGTTTCTTCGCATTCATTTTCCCTCCCTTCCCCTATGATCCTCTGTGCTGTTCCTTCTATTCCACATATGAGTAAAACCATATAATAATTGTTTTTCTCTGACTGACTTATTTTGCTCAGCATAATACCGTCCAGTGCCTTCCACATCGATATGCTAAATATTGATCCTTTCTGATGGCTGAGTCATATTCCATTGTATATGTATATACCATGTTTTCTTTATCCATTTATCTGTCGATGGATGTCTTGGTTCCTTCCACGGTTTGGCTATTGTGGACAAAGTCGCTATAAACATTCGGGGTGCAGTTGCCCCTTCAGATCACTACATTTGTAGCTTTGGGGTAAATAAAATTGCTGGGTTGTAAGGGAGCTCTCTTTTAAGTTCTTGAGGAACCTCCATATTGTTTTCCAAAGTGGCTGTACCAGTTTTCATTCCCACTTAGAAGTGTAAGAGAGTTCCCCTTTCTCCTCACCAACATTTGTTTTTTCTTCGCTTGTTAATTTTTGCAATTCTGACTGGTGTGAAGTGGTATGTCATTGTCATTTGGATTTCTTTTTCCCCATGCCAAGTGATGTTGAGCAGTTTGTCAAATGTCTGTTGGCCATTTGTGTGTCTTCTTTGGAGAAATATCTGTTCATATCTTCTGCCCATTTCTTGACTCGCTTATTTGTTTTTTGGGTGTTGAGTTTGGGTGTTGAACGGTAGTAAAGCGTACGGCACTTTCATGATGCTTCCACACCCACTTTTGGAAATGCTTCTCTCTCAAGGATACCTGAAGATGTTAGTGGAGAGTTGTCGTATACGCAGACTTGCTTTTCCCAGGTGAGTGCATGGCACATTCCTTATTCACTCACGCGCGCGCGCGCGCGCACACACACACACACACACACACACACACACACAGAGTTGAACATGTTTCTGTCTCGTCAGGAAAGGAGATGTTCGTTGAGAGACGGTTTCTCGCCAATGCTTTTGGGTGCTTGCCCTTTTCCCCCCGGAGAGTGAAGTGTATGCGCTTTTTGCCTAGGCTTCCGTACACACCCTTGAGAAGCCTTCCCTCAGCCAGAAACAAGCCGTGAGTTGAAAGAGGCGTTCCACACAGACCTCCTTCTCAGAGCGAAGCCTGTCACACTTTTCCTTGGGTCTCCACACGCACTTTAGAAAAACTTCCTCCGGGAAGCTATGAGTTGAAGGACGGGTTTCCTACAGCGGTTTTCTGTGGGGGTAAGGATATATGGCACTTGGCCTTAGGCTTCCACGCACACATTGGAAACGACTTCTTTCTTTGTGAAACAAGATTTGCGCTGAACGTTGCGTTCTGCGCAGGCTTGCTTTTCACACATCAGCCGATGGTACTTTCCCTAGGCTTCCACACGCGCAGTGAGTATCCCTTCCCTAAACCTGAACCAAGACGCGGGGGAAAGCTGCCTTCTACACCACCTTCTTTTCCGAGTTTCGTATAGAACCCTTGCGTTGTGCTTCCACATCCACTTTTGTCACTGCTTCGATATATCCTCCGGAGAGGGGTTCGCTTGAAAGACGGTCTCCCTCCGTCACGCTTTCAAGGAGTTAAGGATAGGGCACTCTCCTTATGCTTGCACACGTCCACTTGCAATCTCGACTGACTTCATGACCCCGTCCATATGCTACGCTGAAAGTCCCATTGCGCGCGGCCTTGTTTCTAAGAGATGAGGACAGGGCACGGCACGTTCCTTGTGCTTCCACCACGACTATATAAAAGGCTCCCGTCTCCAAGGCAAAGGATGTCAGGTGCAAGACGGCTTCTCAAAAGCGAGGTTGCCTCTTAGAGGGCGGTCTACGGCGCTCTGCTGACGCTTCCACGCCTACATATGCAAACGCTTCTGGGCTCACGAAAGAAGACGTCCGTTGAAAGCTGCCTTGTACCCCGACGCGTTTCTCGGAGTTAGGTCCAGGGAACGGTCCCTGTGCGATCACACGCAGCCTTGAGATGGCTCAGCTCTTTTCGATCGTCAGGGAGGACGTTTCTCGGAGTTAGGTCCAGGGAAAGGTAGTAAAGCGTACGGCACTTTCATGATGCTTCCACACCCACTTTTGGAAATGCTTCTCTCTCCAGGATACCTGAAGATGCTAGTGGCGAGTCGCCGTAGACGCAGACTTGCTTTTCCCAGGTCAGTACATGGCACTCTCCTTATTCACTCCCGCACGCGCGCGCGCGCCCTCACACACACACACACACACACACACACACACACACACACACACACACACACACACAGAGTTGAACATGTTTCTGTCTCGTCAGGAAAGAAGGTGATCGTTGAGAGACGGTTTCTCGCCGATGCTTTTGGGTTCTTGCTTTTTTCCCCCCGGAGAGAGAAGTGTAGCCGCTTTTTCCCTAGGCTTCCGTACACACCCTTGAGAAGCCTTCCGTCAGCCAGAAACAAGCCATGAGTTGAAAGAGGCGTTGCACGCAGACCTCCTTCTCAGAGCGAAGCCTGTCACACTTTTCCTTGTGAAGTAAACTAGAGAGATACAAATACTTTCTCAATGATTGCTTTAACAAAAAAGGACTAAATATCCCAATCAGAAAACATAGACTGTAAAGAGGAAGCAAGACCCATCTCTATGCTGCCTACCAGAGAATCACTTCAGACCTAAAAATAAAAGCAGATTGGAAGTAATGGGACACAAAACCATTTATCATGCAAATGGAAGTGAAAAGAAAGTTGGAGTCGTAATATTTTTATGAGACAAAATAAACTGAATTGTGGGGAAGATGGCAGAGTAGAAGGACCCTAAACTCACCTCATCCCACAGATACAACTAGGTAACACTCACACCAGAGTCACCCAGAAATGGACCTTCAGATTTCCCCACAAAACTATACAACTAAATGGAGAGAGGGAATCACATCAAAGATGGTAGGAAGGACAAGGACTCTGTAGGAATTTAAAGCCCATATTTCTGACCACCAGAGGGAGGGAACCACAGTCACAGAGGGGCCAGAAACAAACTACTACACCGGGGAGCCTCTAAAGCGTAGAGACATCCTCATAGCTTATGGCTTTGAAAATCAGAAGGGATGACATTTGTGAGCGTATACAACCAGCAGACTTAAAGCTTGGAACTTTTAAAAATCAGCTGTCTCAGCTCTGAGAGAGCACAGAAGGTGATAGGAAGCTGAGATCTGTCCTTAAAGATTAAGCAGAGCAAAGAGTGTGGAGAAGCTTGGGTGAAGCAGGTTGAAAGGTGCTTGAGGATTAAACAAGGGAGACATAGTTCCTGAACTCAGAGTTTGCTAAGGGACTTGTCCAGGAACAAAGGAGCTGGCAGGTGCCATTTCCCTCTACGGCCCCTCATTATAAACACACACCTACCTGCAAGACCAAGCACAATCTAGCAATCACTAACTTGCATAAACCATGGCCCATCCCCACACCTACCACACCTGCTTCAGTCCCAGTGCTGTGGATACCCTCCCTGATAAGACCCACACAATCCTTGACAACAATATGTCTCCCCATCACCCACAGAACACGCATGCGTCTTGTTAAAACAGCACACCCCATGTGTTGTGCACAATGACACAGTCCAGATCCAGTCTCTGTTGTTGCTATGCATTACCTTCAGAGGAGAACCAGCATCACCAAGTGAAAAATGTATGTTCTGCCCCGTATTTTCAAGAACAAGCAATATATCTGACCTTCCTAACAGAGAGATATTCTCTGAGAAGTAGGCCAAATGAGCAGACAGAGGACTATGTCCTAAACGAAAGAAGAGGACAAAGCCACAGCAAGAGACCTAAACAAAATGGATATAAGGAACATGCCTGACAGAAAATTTAAGATAACAATTATAAAGATACTCACTGGGGAAATGAAAAGAGGGAGGACATCAGAAGGGGGAACATCATTGAGACTCTTAACAAAGAGATATGAAAGAAATAATCAGAGATGTGGAACACAAGAAATGAAATGAAGAATATACTAGATAGAATAATTAGCAGGATGGACGAAGCAGAGGAACAAATTAATGAACTAGAAGACAGTAATGGAAAGTAATCAAGCGGAACAAATGAGAGGAAAAAGAAGTATGCAAAAATGAGAAGAGACTTAGGGAATTCAGTGACTCCATCCAGTGTAACAACACCCACATGAGAGGGATCCCAGAAGGTGAAAAGGGGGAAAAGGGGGCAGAAAATCTATTTGACCAAAGAAGAGCTGAAAACTTAACCTAATCTGGTGAAGGAAACCTATACAAATCCATAAGGCATAGAGATCCCCTCCGACAAAATCAACCTAAGGAGGTCCACATCAAGATACATAGTAATCAAAATGGGAAAAGGTAGTGATAAAGAAAAAACATTTAAAGCAGCAAGATAAAAGAAGACAGGTAACATGCAAGGGAAAGCCCATAAAGCTATCAGCTGAGTTTTCAGCAGAAACTATGCAGGACAGAAGAAAGTGGCGTTAAATATTCAAAGTGCTGAAGGAGAAAAATCTGCAGCAAGGAATATTTTATCCAGCAAGCCTATCCTTCAGAAAAGAAGGGGAGAAAAAGAGTTTCTTAGCCACACAAACTAAAAGAGTTCATGACCACTAAATTAACTACAAAAAATATTGAAGGGGACACTATGAGTGGAAAAAAATCGTAAGTGAGAGTATGACAATAATGAATCAAGGAAGCAGTAAAAATAAGTATTTCTGTAAAAATCAGTTAAGGGATTCACAAAATAAAAGTATGTAAAATATGAAAACATATACCCTAACACATGAGGAGGAGTCAACAGTGGGTTTGAACTTAAACAGCATTCAACTTAATATGGACTGAAAAGGCTATATATAATCCAGGGGGTCACCACAAACCCAAACCTCTAATACACATGCAAAAGATAAAGGGAAAGAAATCCAAGAATATCATTAAAGAAAACGAGCAAACCATGAGAGAGAGAGCAAGAGAAGAAAGGATCAGAGAAAAACTACACAAAAAACTATGAAACAAGTAACAAAACATCAATAAATACATGTCTAATGATAATTAGTTTGAATGTAAATGGACTAAATGCTCCAAGCAAAAGAGCATGACAGAGTTTGTATATATATATAAAAGATTTCACACCTAAAGACACCTGCAGATGGAAATTAAGAGATGGAGAAACATTAATCATGCAAGTGGATGTCAAGAGAAGTCAGAGTAGCAATCCTTATATCAGACAAAATAGACTTTTTTAACATTGAAATTGAATTAGCCAACATAGAGTACACCAGTAATTTCAAATGTAGCGTTCCACAATTCATCAGTTGTGTATAACACCCAGTGTTCATCACATCACATGCATTCCTTAATGCCCATCACACAGTTACTCCATCTCCCCACCCACCTTTCCTCCAGCAACCCTCAGTTTGTTTCCAATAGTTGGGAACCTGTCATGGATTTTCTTCCTCTCTGGTTTCTTCGCATTCATTTTCCCTCCCTTCCCCTATGATCCTCTGTGCTGTTCCTTCTATTCCACATATGAGTAAAACCATATAATAATTGTTTTTCTCTGACTGACTTATTTTGCTCAGCATAATACCGTCCAGTGCCTTCCACATCGATATGCTAAATATTGATCCTTTCTGATGGCTGAGTCATATTCCATTGTATATGTATATACCATGTTTTCTTTATCCATTTATCTGTCGATGGATGTCTTGGTTCCTTCCACGGTTTGGCTATTGTGGACAAAGTCGCTATAAACATTCGGGGTGCAGTTGCCCCTTCAGATCACTACATTTGTAGCTTTGGGGTAAATAAAATTGCTGGGTTGTAAGGGAGCTCTCTTTTAAGTTCTTGAGGAACCTCCATATTGTTTTCCAAAGTGGCTGTACCAGTTTTCATTCCCACTTAGAAGTGTAAGAGAGTTCCCCTTTCTCCTCACCAACATTTGTTTTTTCTTCGCTTGTTAATTTTTGCAATTCTGACTGGTGTGAAGTGGTATGTCATTGTCATTTGGATTTCTTTTTCCCCATGCCAAGTGATGTTGAGCAGTTTGTCATATGTCTGTTGGCCATTTGTGTGTCTTCTTTGGAGAAATATCTGTTCATATCTTCTGCCCATTTCTTGACTCGCTTATTTGTTTTTTGGGTGTTGAGTTTGGGTGTTGAACGGTAGTAAAGCGTACGGCACTTTCATGATGCTTCCACACCCACTTTTGGAAATGCTTCTCTCTCAAGGATACCTGAAGATGTTAGTGGAGAGTTGTCGTATACGCAGACTTGCTTTTCCCAGGTGAGTGCATGGCACATTCCTTATTCACTCACGCGCGCGCGCGCGCGCACACACACACACACACACACACACACACACACAGAGTTGAACATGTTTCTGTCTCGTCAGGAAAGGAGATGTTCGTTGAGAGACGGTTTCTCGCCAATGCTTTTGGGTGCTTGCCCTTTTCCCCCCGGAGAGTGAAGTGTATGCGCTTTTTGCCTAGGCTTCCGTACACACCCTTGAGAAGCCTTCCCTCAGCCAGAAACAAGCCGTGAGTTGAAAGAGGCGTTCCACACAGACCTCCTTCTCAGAGCGAAGCCTGTCACACTTTTCCTTGGGTCTCCACACGCACTTTAGAAAAACTTCCTCCGGGAAGCTATGAGTTGAAGGACGGGTTTCCTACAGCGGTTTTCTGTGGGGGTAAGGATATATGGCACTTGGCCTTAGGCTTCCACGCACACATTGGAAACGACTTCTTTCTTTGTGAAACAAGATTTGCGCTGAACGTTGCGTTCTGCGCAGGCTTGCTTTTCACACATCAGCCGATGGTACTTTCCCTAGGCTTCCACACGCGCAGTGAGTATCCCTTCCCTAAACCTGAACCAAGACGCGGGGGAAAGCTGCCTTCTACACCACCTTCTTTTCCGAGTTTCGTATAGAACCCTTGCGTTGTGCTTCCACATCCACTTTTGTCACTGCTTCGATATATCCTCCGGAGAGGGGTTCGCTTGAAAGACGGTCTCCCTCCGTCACGCTTTCAAGGATTTAAGGATAGGGCACTCTCCTTATGCTTGCACACGTCCACTTGCAATCTCGACTGACTTCATGACCCCGTCCATATGCTACGCTGAAAGTCCCATTGCGCGCGGCCTTGTTTCTAAGAGATGAGGACAGGGCACGGCACGTTCCTTGTGCTTCCACCACGACTATATAAAAGGCTCCCGTCTCCAAGGCAAAGGATGTCAGGTGCAAGACGGCTTCTCAAAAGCGAGGTTGCCTCTTAGAGGGCGGTCTACGGCGCTCTGCTGACGCTTCCACGCCTACATATGCAAACGCTTCTGGGCTCACGAAAGAAGACGTCCGTTGAAAGCTGCCTTGTACCCCGACGCGTTTCTCGGAGTTAGGTCCAGGGAACGGTCCCTGTGCGATCACACGCAGCCTTGAGATGGCTCAGCTCTTTTCGATCGTCAGGGAGGACGTTTCTCGGAGTTAGGTCCAGGTAAAGGTAGTAAAGCGTACGGCACTTTCATGATGCTTCCACACCCACTTTTGGAAATGCTTCTCTCTCCAGGATACCTGAAGATGCTAGTGGCGAGTCGCCGTAGACGCAGACTTGCTTTTCCCAGGTCAGTACATGGCACTCTCCTTATTCACTCCCGCACGCGCGCGCGCGCCCTCACACACACACACACACACACACACACACACACACACACACACACACACAGAGTTGAACATGTTTCTGTCTCGTCAGGAAAGAAGGTGATCGTTGAGAGACGGTTTCTCGCCGATGCTTTTGGGTTCTTGCTTTTTTCCCCCCGGAGAGAGAAGTGTAGCCGCTTTTTCCCTAGGCTTCCGTACACACCCTTGAGAAGCCTTCCGTCAGCCAGAAACAAGCCATGAGTTGAAAGAGGCGTTCCACGCAGACCTCCTTCTCAGAGCGAAGCCTGTCACACTTTTCCTTGTGAAGTAAACTAGAGAGATACAAATACTTTCTCAATGATTGCTTTAACAAAAAAGGACTAAATATCCCAATCAGAAAACATAGACTGTAAAGAGGAAGCAAGACCCATCTCTATGCTGCCTACCAGAGAATCACTTCAGACCTAAAAATAAAAGCAGATTGGAAGTAATGGGACACAAAACCATTTATCATGCAAATGGAAGTGAAAAGAAAGTTGGAGTCGTAATATTTTTATGAGACAAAATAAACTGAATTGTGGGGAAGATGGCAGAGTAGAAGGACCCTAAACTCACCTCATCCCACAGATACAACTAGGTAACACTCACACCAGAGTCACCCAGAAATGGACCTTCAGATTTCCCCACAAAACTATACAACTAAATGGAGAGAGGGAATCACATCAAAGATGGTAGGAAGGACAAGGACTCTGTAGGAATCTAAACCCCATATTTCTGACCACCAGAGGGAGGGAACCACAGTCACAGAGGGGCCAGAAACAAACTACTACACCGGGGAGCCTCTAAAGCGTAGAGACATCCTCATAGCTTATGGCTTTGAAAATCAGAAGGGATGACATTTGTGAGCGTATACAACCAGCAGACTTAAAGCTTGGAACTTTTAAAAATCAGCTGTCTCAGCTCTGAGAGAGCACAGAACGTGATAGGAAGCTGAGATCTGTCCTTAAAGATTAAGCAGAGCAAAGAGTGTGGAGAAGCTTGGGTGAAGCAGGTTGAAAGGTGCTTGAGGATTAAACAAGGGAGACATAGTTCCTGAACTCAGAGTTTGCTAAGGGACTTGTCCAGGAACAAAGGAGCTGGCAGGTGCCATTTCCCTCTACGGCCCCTCATTATAAACACACACCTACCTGCAAGACCAAGCACAATCTAGCAATCACTAACTTGCATAAACCATGGCCCATCCCCACACCTACCACACCTGCTTCAGTCCCAGTGCTGTGGATACCCTCCCTGATAAGACCCACACAATCCTTGACAACAATATGTCTCCCCATCACCCACAGAACACGCATGCGTCTTGTTAAAACAGCACACCCCATGTGTTGTGCACAATGACACAGTCCAGATCCAGTCTCTGTTGTTGCTATGCATTACCTTCAGAGGAGAACCAGCATCACCAAGTGAAAAACTTATGTTCTGCCCCGTATTTTCAAGAACAAGCAATATATCTGACCTTCCTAACAGAGAGATATTCTCTGAGAAGTAGGCCAAATGAGCAGACAGAGGACTATGTCCTAAACGAAAGAAGAGGACAAAGCCACAGCAAGAGACCTAAACAAAATGGATATAAGGAACATGCCTGACAGAAAATTTAAGATAACAATTATAAAGATACTCACTGGGGAAATGAAAAGAGGGAGGACATCAGAAGGGGGAACATCATTGAGACTCTTAACAAAGAGATATGAAAGAAATAATCAGAGATGTGGAACACAAGAAATGAAATGAAGAATATACTAGATAGAATAATTAGCAGGATGGACGAAGCAGAGGAACAAATTAATGAACTAGAAGACAGTAATGGAAAGTAATCAAGCGGAACAAATGAGAGGAAAAAGAAGTATGCAAAAATGAGAAGAGACTTAGGGAATTCAGTGACTCCATCCAGTGTAACAACACCCACATGAGAGGGATCCCAGAAGGTGAAAAGGGGGAAAAGGGGGCAGAAAATCTATTTGACCAAAGAAGAGCTGAAAACTTAACCTAATCTGGTGAAGGAAACCTATACAAATCCATAAGGCATAGAGATCCCCTCCGACAAAATCAACCTAAGGAGGTCCACATCAAGATACATAGTAATCAAAATGGGAAAAGGTAGTGATAAAGAAAAAACATTTAAAGCAGCAAGATAAAAGAAGACAGGTAACATGCAAGGGAAAGCCCATAAAGCTATCAGCTGAGTTTTCAGCAGAAACTATGCAGGACAGAAGAAAGTGGCGTTAAATATTCAAAGTGCTGAAGGAGAAAAATCTGCAGCAAGGAATATTTTATCCAGCAAGCCTATCCTTCAGAAAAGAAGGGGAGAAAAAGAGTTTCTTAGCCACACAAACTAAAAGAGTTCATGACCACTAAATTAACTACAAAAAATATTGAAGGGGACACTATGAGTGGAAAAAAACCGTAAGTGAGAGTATGACAATAATGAATCAAGGAAGCAGTAAAAATAAGTATTTCTGTAAAAATCAGTTAAGGGATTCACAAAATAAAAGTATGTAAAATATGAAAACATATACCCTAACACATGAGGAGGAGTCAACAGTGGGTTTGAACTTAAACAGCATTCAACTTAATATGGACTGAAAAGGCTATATATAATCCAGGGGGTCACCACAAACCCAAACCTCTAATACACATGCAAAAGATAAAGGGAAAGAAATCCAAGAATATCATTAAAGAAAACGAGCAAACCATGAGAGAGAGAGCAAGAGAAGAAAGGATCAGAGAAAAACTACACAAAAAACTATGAAACAAGTAACAAAACATCAATAAATACATGTCTAATGATAATTAGTTTGAATGTAAATGGACTAAATGCTCCAAGCAAAAGAGCATGACAGAGTTTGTATATATATATAAAAGATTTCACACCTAAAGACACCTGCAGATGGAAATTAAGAGATGGAGAAACATTAATCATGCAAGTGGATGTCAAGAGAAGTCAGAGTAGCAATCCTTATATCAGACAAAATAGACTTTTTTAACATTGAAATTGAATTAGCCAACATAGAGTACACCAGTAATTTCAAATGTAGCGTTCCACAATTCATCAGTTGTGTATAACACCCAGTGTTCATCACATCACATGCATTCCTTAATGCCCATCACACAGTTACTCCATCTCCCCACCCACCTTTCCTCCAGCAACCCTCAGTTTGTTTCCAATAGTTGGGAACCTGTCATGGATTTTCTTCCTCTCTGGTTTCTTCGCATTCATTTTCCCTCCCTTCCCCTATGATCCTCTGTGCTGTTCCTTCTATTCCACATATGAGTAAAACCATATAATAATTGTTTTTCTCTGACTGACTTATTTTGCTCAGCATAATACCGTCCAGTGCCTTCCACATCGATATGCTAAATATTGATCCTTTCTGATGGCTGAGTCATATTCCATTGTATATGTATATACCATGTTTTCTTTATCCATTTATCTGTCGATGGATGTCTTGGTTCCTTCCACGGTTTGGCTATTGTGGACAAAGTCGCTATAAACATTCGGGGTGCAGTTGCCCCTTCAGATCACTACATTTGTAGCTTTGGGGTAAATAAAATTGCTGGGTTGTAAGGGAGCTCTCTTTTAAGTTCTTGAGGAACCTCCATATTGTTTTCCAAAGTGGCTGTACCAGTTTTCATTCCCACTTAGAAGTGTAAGAGAGTTCCCCTTTCTCCTCACCAACATTTGTTTTTTCTTCGCTTGTTAATTTTTGCAATTCTGACTGGTGTGAAGTGGTATGTCATTGTCATTTGGATTTCTTTTTCCCCATGCCAAGTGATGTTGAGCAGTTTGTCATATGTCTGTTGGCCATTTGTGTGTCTTCTTTGGAGAAATATCTGTTCATATCTTCTGCCCATTTCTTGACTCGCTTATTTGTTTTTTGGGTGTTGAGTTTGGGTGTTGAACGGTAGTAAAGCGTACGGCACTTTCATGATGCTTCCACACCCACTTTTGGAAATGCTTCTCTCTCAAGGATACCTGAAGATGTTAGTGGAGAGTTGTCGTATACGCAGACTTGCTTTTCCCAGGTGAGTGCATGGCACATTCCTTATTCACTCACGCGCGCGCGCGCGCGCACACACACACACACACACACACACACACACACAGAGTTGAACATGTTTCTGTCTCGTCAGGAAAGGAGATGTTCGTTGAGAGACGGTTTCTCGCCAATGCTTTTGGGTGCTTGCCCTTTTCCCCCCGGAGAGTGAAGTGTATGCGCTTTTTGCCTAGGCTTCCGTACACACCCTTGAGAAGCCTTCCCTCAGCCAGAAACAAGCCGTGAGTTGAAAGAGGCGTTCCACACAGACCTCCTTCTCAGAGCGAAGCCTGTCACACTTTTCCTTGGGTCTCCACACGCACTTTAGAAAAACTTCCTCCGGGAAGCTATGAGTTGAAGGACGGGTTTCCTACAGCGGTTTTCTGTGGGGGTAAGGATATATGGCACTTGGCCTTAGGCTTCCACGCACACATTGGAAACGACTTCTTTCTTTGTGAAACAAGATTTGCGCTGAACGTTGCGTTCTGCGCAGGCTTGCTTTTCACACATCAGCCGATGGTACTTTCCCTAGGCTTCCACACGCGCAGTGAGTATCCCTTCCCTAAACCTGAACCAAGACGCGGGGGAAAGCTGCCTTCTACACCACCTTCTTTTCCGAGTTTCGTATAGAACCCTTGCGTTGTGCTTCCACATCCACTTTTGTCACTGCTTCGATATATCCTCCGGAGAGGGGTTCGCTTGAAAGACGGTCTCCCTCCGTCACGCTTTCAAGGATTTAAGGATAGGGCACTCTCCTTATGCTTGCACACGTCCACTTGCAATCTCGACTGACTTCATGACCCCGTCCATATGCTACGCTGAAAGTCCCATTGCGCGCGGCCTTGTTTCTAAGAGATGAGGACAGGGCACGGCACGTTCCTTGTGCTTCCACCACGACTATATAAAAGGCTCCCGTCTCCAAGGCAAAGGATGTCAGGTGCAAGACGGCTTCTCAAAAGCGAGGTTGCCTCTTAGAGGGCGGTCTACGGCGCTCTGCTGACGCTTCCACGCCTACATATGCAAACGCTTCTGGGCTCACGAAAGAAGACGTCCGTTGAAAGCTGCCTTGTACCCCGACGCGTTTCTCGGAGTTAGGTCCAGGGAACGGTCCCTGTGCGATCACACGCAGCCTTGAGATGGCTCAGCTCTTTTCGATCGTCAGGGAGGACGTTTCTCGGAGTTAGGTCCAGGGAAAGGTAGTAAAGCGTACGGCACTTTCATGATGCTTCCACACCCACTTTTGGAAATGCTTCTCTCTCCAGGATACCTGAAGATGCTAGTGGCGAGTCGCCGTAGACGCAGACTTGCTTTTCCCAGGTCAGTACATGGCACTCTCCTTATTCACTCCCGCACGCGCGCGCGCGCCCTCACACACACACACACACACACACACACACACACACACACACACACACAGAGTTGAACATGTTTCTGTCTCGTCAGGAAAGAAGGTGATCGTTGAGAGACGGTTTCTCGCCGATGCTTTTGGGTTCTTGCTTTTTTCCCCCCGGAGAGAGAAGTGTAGCCGCTTTTTCCCTAGGCTTCCGTACACACCCTTGAGAAGCCTTCCGTCAGCCAGAAACAAGCCATGAGTTGAAAGAGGCGTTGCACGCAGACCTCCTTCTCAGAGCGAAGCCTGTCACACTTTTCCTTGTGAAGTAAACTAGAGAGATACAAATACTTTCTCAATGATTGCTTTAACAAAAAAGGACTAAATATCCCAATCAGAAAACATAGACTGTAAAGAGGAAGCAAGACCCATCTCTATGCTGCCTACCAGAGAATCACTTCAGACCTAAAAATAAAAGCAGATTGGAAGTAATGGGACACAAAACCATTTATCATGCAAATGGAAGTGAAAAGAAAGTTGGAGTCGTAATATTTTTATGAGACAAAATAAACTGAATTGTGGGGAAGATGGCAGAGTAGAAGGACCCTAAACTCACCTCATCCCACAGATACAACTAGGTAACACTCACACCAGAGTCACCCAGAAATGGACCTTCAGATTTCCCCACAAAACTATACAACTAAATGGAGAGAGGGAATCACATCAAAGATGGTAGGAAGGACAAGGACTCTGTAGGAATCTAAAGCCCATATTTCTGACCACCAGAGGGAGGGAACCACAGTCACAGAGGGGCCAGAAACAAACTACTACACCGGGGAGCCTCTAAAGCGTAGAGACATCCTCATAGCTTATGGCTTTGAAAATCAGAAGGGATGACATTTGTGAGCGTATACAACCAGCAGACTTAAAGCTTGGAACTTTTAAAAATCAGCTGTCTCAGCTCTGAGAGAGCACAGAAGGTGATAGGAAGCTGAGATCTGTCCTTAAAGATTAAGCAGAGCAAAGAGTGTGGAGAAGCTTGGGTGAAGCAGGTTGAAAGGTGCTTGAGGATTAAACAAGGGAGACATAGTTCCTGAACTCAGAGTTTGCTAAGGGACTTGTCCAGGAACAAAGGAGCTGGCAGGTGCCATTTCCCTCTACGGCCCCTCATTATAAACACACACCTACCTGCAAGACCAAGCACAATCTAGCAATCACTAACTTGCATAAACCATGGCCCATCCCCACACCTACCACACCTGCTTCAGTCCCAGTGCTGTGGATACCCTCCCTGATAAGACCCACACAATCCTTGACAACAATATGTCTCCCCATCACCCACAGAACACGCATGCGTCTTGTTAAAACAGCACACCCCATGTGTTGTGCACAATGACACAGTCCAGATCCAGTCTCTGTTGTTGCTATGCATTACCTTCAGAGGAGAACCAGCATCACCAAGTGAAAAATGTATGTTCTGCCCCGTATTTTCAAGAACAAGCAATATATCTGACCTTCCTAACAGAGAGATATTCTCTGAGAAGTAGGCCAAATGAGCAGACAGAGGACTATGTCCTAAACGAAAGAAGAGGACAAAGCCACAGCAAGAGACCTAAACAAAATGGATATAAGGAACATGCCTGACAGAAAATTTAAGATAACAATTATAAAGATACTCACTGGGGAAATGAAAAGAGGGAGGACATCAGAAGGGGGAACATCATTGAGACTCTTAACAAAGAGATATGAAAGAAATAATCAGAGATGTGGAACACAAGAAATGAAATGAAGAATATACTAGATAGAATAATTAGCAGGATGGACGAAGCAGAGGAACAAATTAATGAACTAGAAGACAGTAATGGAAAGTAATCAAGCGGAACAAATGAGAGGAAAAAGAAGTATGCAAAAATGAGAAGAGACTTAGGGAATTCAGTGACTCCATCCAGTGTAACAACACCCACATGAGAGGGATCCCAGAAGGTGAAAAGGGGGAAAAGGGGGCAGAAAATCTATTTGACCAAAGAAGAGCTGAAAACTTAACCTAATCTGGTGAAGGAAACCTATACAAATCCATAAGGCATAGAGATCCCCTCCGACAAAATCAACCTAAGGAGGTCCACATCAAGATACATAGTAATCAAAATGGGAAAAGGTAGTGATAAAGAAAAAACATTTAAAGCAGCAAGATAAAAGAAGACAGGTAACATGCAAGGGAAAGCCCATAAAGCTATCAGCTGAGTTTTCAGCAGAAACTATGCAGGACAGAAGAAAGTGGCGTTAAATATTCAAAGTGCTGAAGGAGAAAAATCTGCAGCAAGGAATATTTTATCCAGCAAGCCTATCCTTCAGAAAAGAAGGGGAGAAAAAGAGTTTCTTAGCCACACAAACTAAAAGAGTTCATGACCACTAAATTAACTACAAAAAATATTGAAGGGGACACTATGAGTGGAAAAAAATCGTAAGTGAGAGTATGACAATAATGAATCAAGGAAGCAGTAAAAATAAGTATTTCTGTAAAAATCAGTTAAGGGATTCACAAAATAAAAGTATGTAAAATATGAAAACATATACCCTAACACATGAGGAGGAGTCAACAGTGGGTTTGAACTTAAACAGCATTCAACTTAATATGGACTGAAAAGGCTATATATAATCCAGGGGGTCACCACAAACCCAAACCTCTAATACACATGCAAAAGATAAAGGGAAAGAAATCCAAGAATATCATTAAAGAAAACGAGCAAACCATGAGAGAGAGAGCAAGAGAAGAAAGGATCAGAGAAAAACTACACAAAAAACTATGAAACAAGTAACAAAACATCAATAAATACATGTCTAATGATAATTAGTTTGAATGTAAATGGACTAAATGCTCCAAGCAAAAGAGCATGACAGAGTTTGTATATATATATAAAAGATTTCACACCTAAAGACACCTGCAGATGGAAATTAAGAGATGGAGAAACATTAATCATGCAAGTGGATGTCAAGAGAAGTCAGAGTAGCAATCCTTATATCAGACAAAATAGACTTTTTTAACATTGAAATTGAATTAGCCAACATAGAGTACACCAGTAATTTCAAATGTAGCGTTCCACAATTCATCAGTTGTGTATAACACCCAGTGTTCATCACATCACATGCATTCCTTAATGCCCATCACACAGTTACTCCATCTCCCCACCCACCTTTCCTCCAGCAACCCTCAGTTTGTTTCCAATAGTTGGGAACCTGTCATGGATTTTCTTCCTCTCTGGTTTCTTCGCATTCATTTTCCCTCCCTTCCCCTATGATCCTCTGTGCTGTTCCTTCTATTCCACATATGAGTAAAACCATATAATAATTGTTTTTCTCTGACTGACTTATTTTGCTCAGCATAATACCGTCCAGTGCCTTCCACATCGATATGCTAAATATTGATCCTTTCTGATGGCTGAGTCATATTCCATTGTATATGTATATACCATGTTTTCTTTATCCATTTATCTGTCGATGGATGTCTTGGTTCCTTCCACGGTTTGGCTATTGTGGACAAAGTCGCTATAAACATTCGGGGTGCAGTTGCCCCTTCAGATCACTACATTTGTAGCTTTGGGGTAAATAAAATTGCTGGGTTGTAAGGGAGCTCTCTTTTAAGTTCTTGAGGAACCTCCATATTGTTTTCCAAAGTGGCTGTACCAGTTTTCATTCCCACTTAGAAGTGTAAGAGAGTTCCCCTTTCTCCTCACCAACATTTGTTTTTTCTTCGCTTGTTAATTTTTGCAATTCTGACTGGTGTGAAGTGGTATGTCATTGTCATTTGGATTTCTTTTTCCCCATGCCAAGTGATGTTGAGCAGTTTGTCATATGTCTGTTGGCCATTTGTGTGTCTTCTTTGGAGAAATATCTGTTCATATCTTCTGCCCATTTCTTGACTCGCTTATTTGTTTTTTGGGTGTTGAGTTTGGGTGTTGAACGGTAGTAAAGCGTACGGCACTTTCATGATGCTTCCACACCCACTTTTGGAAATGCTTCTCTCTCAAGGATACCTGAAGATGTTAGTGGAGAGTTGTCGTATACGCAGACTTGCTTTTCCCAGGTGAGTGCATGGCACATTCCTTATTCACTCACGCGCGCGCGCGCGCGCACACACACACACACACACACACACACACACACAGAGTTGAACATGTTTCTGTCTCGTCAGGAAAGGAGATGTTCGTTGAGAGACGGTTTCTCGCCAATGCTTTTGGGTGCTTGCCCTTTTCCCCCCGGAGAGTGAAGTGTATGCGCTTTTTGCCTAGGCTTCCGTACACACCCTTGAGAAGCCTTCCCTCAGCCAGAAACAAGCCGTGAGTTGAAAGAGGCGTTCCACACAGACCTCCTTCTCAGAGCGAAGCCTGTCACACTTTTCCTTGGGTCTCCACACGCACTTTAGAAAAACTTCCTCCGGGAAGCTATGAGTTGAAGGACGGGTTTCCTACAGCGGTTTTCTGTGGGGGTAAGGATATATGGCACTTGGCCTTAGGCTTCCACGCACACATTGGAAACGACTTCTTTCTTTGTGAAACAAGATTTGCGCTGAACGTTGCGTTCTGCGCAGGCTTGCTTTTCACACATCAGCCGATGGTACTTTCCCTAGGCTTCCACACGCGCAGTGAGTATCCCTTCCCTAAACCTGAACCAAGACGCGGGGGAAAGCTGCCTTCTACACCACCTTCTTTTCCGAGTTTCGTATAGAACCCTTGCGTTGTGCTTCCACATCCACTTTTGTCACTGCTTCGATATATCCTCCGGAGAGGGGTTCGCTTGAAAGACGGTCTCCCTCCGTCACGCTTTCAAGGATTTAAGGATAGGGCACTCTCCTTATGCTTGCACACGTCCACTTGCAATCTCGACTGACTTCATGACCCCGTCCATATGCTACGCTGAAAGTCCCATTGCGCGCGGCCTTGTTTCTAAGAGATGAGGACAGGGCACGGCACGTTCCTTGTGCTTCCACCACGACTATATAAAAGGCTCCCGTCTCCAAGGCAAAGGATGTCAGGTGCAAGACGGCTTCTCAAAAGCGAGGTTGCCTCTTAGAGGGCGGTCTACGGCGCTCTGCTGACGCTTCCACGCCTACATATGCAAACGCTTCTGGGCTCACGAAAGAAGACGTCCGTTGAAAGCTGCCTTGTACCCCGACGCGTTTCTCGGAGTTAGGTCCAGGGAACGGTCCCTGTGCGATCACACGCAGCCTTGAGATGGCTCAGCTCTTTTCGATCGTCAGGGAGGACGTTTCTCGGAGTTAGGTCCAGGGAAAGGTAGTAAAGCGTACGGCACTTTCATGATGCTTCCACACCCACTTTTGGAAATGCTTCTCTCTCCAGGATACCTGAAGATGCTAGTGGCGAGTCGCCGTAGACGCAGACTTGCTTTTCCCAGGTCAGTACATGGCACTCTCCTTATTCACTCACGCACGCGCGCGCGCGCGTGCCCTCACACACACACACACACACACACACACACACACACAGAGTTGAACATGTTTCTGTCTCGTCAGGAAAGAAGGTGATCGTTGAGAGACGGTTTCTCGCCGATGCTTTTGGGTTCTTGCTTTTTTCCCCCCGGAGAGAGAAGTGTAGCCGCTTTTTCCCTAGGCTTCCGTACACACCCTTGAGAAGCCTTCCGTCAGCCAGAAACAAGCCATGAGTTGAAAGAGGCGTTCCACGCAGACCTCCTTCTCAGAGCGAAGCCTGTCACACTTTTCCTTGTGAAGTAAACTAGAGAGATACAAATACTTTCTCAATGATTGCTTTAACAAAAAAGGACTAAATATCCCAATCAGAAAACATAGACTGTAAAGAGGAAGCAAGACCCATCTCTATGCTGCCTACCAGAGAATCACTTCAGACCTAAAAATAAAAGCAGATTGGAAGTAATGGGACACAAAACCATTTATCATGCAAATGGAAGTGAAAAGAAAGTTGGAGTCGTAATATTTTTATGAGACAAAATAAACTGAATTGTGGGGAAGATGGCAGAGTAGAAGGACCCTAAACTCACCTCATCCCACAGATACAACTAGGTAACACTCACACCAGAGTCACCCAGAAATGGACCTTCAGATTTCCCCACAAAACTCTACAACTAAATGGAGAGAGGGAATCACATCAAAGATGGTAGGAAGGACAAGGACTCTGTAGGAATCTAAAGCCCATATTTCTGACCACCAGAGGGAGGGAACCACAGTCACAGAGGGGCCAGAAACAAACTACTACACCGGGGAGCCTCTAAAGCGTAGAGACATCCTCATAGCTTATGGCTTTGAAAATCAGAAGGGATGACATTTGTGAGCGTATACAACCAGCAGACTTAAAGCTTGGAACTTTTAAAAATCAGCTGTCTCAGCTCTGAGAGAGCACAGAAGGTGATAGGAAGCTGAGATCTGTCCTTAAAGATTAAGCAGAGCAAAGAGTGTGGAGAAGCTTGGGTGAAGCAGGTTGAAAGGTGCTTGAGGATTAAACAAGGGAGACATAGTTCCTGAACTCAGAGTTTGCTAAGGGACTTGTCCAGGAACAAAGGAGCTGGCAGGTTCCATTTCCCTCTACGGCCCCTCATTATAAACACACACCTACCTGCAAGACCAAGCACAATCTAGCAATCACTAACTTGCATAAACCATGGCCCATCCCCACACCTACCACACCTGCTTCAGTCCCAGTGCTGTGGATACCCTCCCTGATAAGACCCACACAATCCTTGACAACAATATGTCTCCCCATCACCCACAGAACACGCATGCGTCTTGTTAAAACAGCACACCCCATGTGTTGTGCACAATGACACAGTCCAGATCCAGTCTCTGTTGTTGCTATGCATTACCTTCAGAGGGGAACCAGCATCACCAAGTGAAAAATGTATGTTCTGCCCCGTATTTTCAAGAACAAGCAATATATCTGACCTTCCTAACAGAGAGATATTCTCTGAGAAGTAGGCCAAATGAGCAGACAGAGGACTATGTCCTAAATGAAAGAAGAGGACAAAGCCACAGCAAGAGACCTAAACAAAATGGATATAAGGAACATGCCTGACAGAAAATTTAAGATAACAATTATAAAGATACTCACTGGGGAAATGAAAAGAGGGAGGACATCAGAAGGGGGAACATCATTGAGACTCTTAACAAAGAGATATGAAAGAAATAATCAGAGATGTGGAACACAAGAAATGAAATGAAGAATATACTAGATAGAATAATTAGCAGGATGGACGAAGCAGAGGAACAAATTAATGAACTAGAAGACAGTAATGGAAAGTAATCAAGCGGAACAAATGAGAGGAAAAAGAAGTATGCAAAAATGAGAAGAGACTTAGGGAATTCAGTGACTCCATCCAGTGTAACAACACCCACATGAGAGGGATCCCAGAAGGTGAAAAGGGGGAAAAGGGGGCAGAAAATCTATTTGACCAAAGAAGAGCTGAAAACTTAACCTAATCTGGTGAAGGAAACCTATACAAATCCATAAGGCATAGAGATCCCCTCCGACAAAATCAACCTAAGGAGGTCCACATCAAGATACATAGTAATCAAAATGGGAAAAGGTAGTGATAAAGAAAAAACATTTAAAGCAGCAAGATAAAAGAAGACAGGTAACATGCAAGGGAAAGCCCATAAAGCTATCAGCTGAGTTTTCAGCAGAAACTATGCAGGACAGAAGAAAGTGGCGTTAAATATTCAAAGTGCTGAAGGAGAAAAATCTGCAGCAAGGAATAATTTATCCAGCAAGCCTATCCTTCAGAAAAGAAGGGGAGAAAAAGAGTTTCTTAGCCACACAACCTAAAAGAGTTCATGACCACTAAATTAACTACAAAAAATATTGAAGGGGACACTATGAGTGGAAAAAAACCGTAAGTGAGAGTATGACAATAATGAATCAAGGAAGCAGTAAAAATAAGTATTTCTGTAAAAATCAGTTAAGGGATTCACAAAATAAAAGTATGTAAAATATGAAAACATATACCCTAACACATGAGGAGGAGTCAACAGTGGGTTTGAACTTAAACAGCATTCAACTTAATATGGACTGAAAAGGCTATATATAATCCAGGGGGTCACCACAAACCCAAACCTCTAATACACATGCAAAAGATAAAGGGAAAGAAATCCAAGAATATCATTAAAGAAAACGAGCAAACCATGAGAGAGAGAGCAAGAGAAGAAAGGATCAGAGAAAAACTACACAAAAAACTATGAAACAAGTAACAAAACATCAATAAATACATGTCTAATGATAATTAGTTTGAATGTAAATGGACTAAATGCTCCAAGCAAAAGAGCATGACAGAGTTTGTATATATATATAAAAGATTTCACACCTAAAGACACCTGCAGATGGAAATTAAGAGATGGAGAAACATTAATCATGCAAGTGGATGTCAAGAGAAGTCAGAGTAGCAATCCTTATATCAGACAAAATAGACTTTTTTAACATTGAAATTGAATTAGCCAACATAGAGTACACCAGTAATTTCAAATGTAGCGTTCCACAATTCATCAGTTGTGTATAACACCCAGTGTTCATCACATCACATGCATTCCTTAATGCCCATCACACAGTTACTCCATCTCCCCACCCACCTTTCCTCCAGCAACCCTCAGTTGGTTTCCAATAGTTGGGAACCTGTCATGGATTTTCTTCCTCTCTGGTTTCTTCGCATTCATTTTCCCTCCCTTCCCCTATGATCCTCTGTGCTGTTCCTTCTATTCCACATATGAGTAAAACCATATAATAATTGTTTTTCTCTGACTGACTTATTTTGCTCAGCATAATACCGTCCAGTGCCTTCCACATCGATATGCTAAATATTGATCCTTTCTGATGGCTGAGTCATATTCCATTGTATATGTATATACCATGTTTTCTTTATCCATTTATCTGTCGATGGATGTCTTGGTTCCTTCCACGGTTTGGCTATTGTGGACAATGTCGCTATAAACATTCGGGGTGCAGTTGCCCCTTCAGATCACTACATTTGTAGCTTTGGGGTAAATAAAATTGCTGGGTTGTAAGGGAGCTCTCTTTTAAGTTCTTGAGGAACCTCCATATTGTTTTCCAAAGTGGCTGTACCAGTTTTCATTCCCACTTAGAAGTGTAAGAGAGTTCCCCTTTCTCCTCACCAACATTTGTTTTTTCTTCGCTTGTTAATTTTTGCAATTCTGACTGGTGTGAAGTGGTATGTCATTGTCATTTGGATTTCTTTTTCCCCATGCCAAGTGATGTTGAGCAGTTTGTCATATGTCTGTTGGCCATTTGTGTGTCTTCTTTGGAGAAATATCTGTTCATATCTTCTGCCCATTTCTTGACTCGCTTATTTGTTTTTTGGGTGTTGAGTTTGGGTGTTGAACGGTAGTAAAGCGTACGGCACTTTCATGATGCTTCCACACCCACTTTTGGAAATGCTTCTCTCTCAAGGATACCTGAAGATGTTAGTGGAGAGTTGCCGTATACGCAGACTTGCTTTTCCCAGGTGAGTGCATGGCACATTCCTTATTCACTCACGCGCGCGCGCGCGCGCACACACACACACACACACACACACACACACACACAGAGTTGAACATGTTTCTGTCTCGTCAGGAAAGGAGATGTTCGTTGAGAGACGGTTTCTCGCCAATGCTTTTGGGTGCTTGCCCTTTTCCCCCCGGAGAGTGAAGTGTATGCGCTTTTTGCCTAGGCTTCCGTACACACCCTTGAGAAGCCTTCCCTCAGCCAGAAAGAAGCCGTGAGTTGAAAGAGGCGTTCCACACAGACCTCCTTCTCAGAGCGAAGCCTGTCACACTTTTCCTTGGTCCTCCACACGCACTTTAGAAAAACTTCCTCCGGGAAGCTATGAGTTGAAGGACGGGTTTCCTACAGCGGTTTTCCGTGGGGGTAAGGATATATGGCACTTGGCCTTAGGCATCCACGCACACATTGGAAACGGCTTCTCTCTTCGTGAAACAAGATGTGCGCTGAACGTTGCGTTCTGCGCAGGCTTGCTTTTCACACATCAGCCGATGGTACTTTCCCTAGGCTTCCACACGCGCAGTGAGTATCCCTTCCCTAAACCTGAACCAAGACGCGGGGGAAAGCTGCCTTCTACACCACCTTCTTTTCCGAGTTTCGTATAGAACCCTTGCGTTGTGCTTCCACATCCACTTTTGTCACTGCTTCGATATATCCTCCGGAGAGGGGTTCGCTTGAAAGACGGTCTCCCTCCGTCACGCTTTCAAGGAGTTAAGGATAGGGCACTCTCCTTATGCTTGCACACGTCCACTTGCAATCTCGACTGACTTCATGACCCCGTCCATATGCTACGCTGAAAGTCCCATTGCGCGCGGCCTTGTTTCTAAGAGATGAGGACAGGGCACGGCACGTTCCTTGTGCTTCCACCACGACTATATAAAAGGCTCCCGTCTCCAAGGCAAAGGATGTCAGGTGCAAGACGGCTTCGCAAAAGCGAGGTTGCCTCTTAGAGGGCGGTCTACGGCGCTCTGCTGACGCTTCCACGCCTACATATGCAAACGCTTCTGGGCTCACGAAAGAAGACGTCCGTTGAAAGCTGCCTTGTACCCCGACGCGTTTCTCGGAGTTAGGTCCAGGGAACGGTCCCTGTGCGATCACACGCAGCCTTGAGATGGCTCAGCTCTTTTCGATCGTCAGGGAGGACGTTTCTCGGAGTTAGGTCCAGGGAAAGGTAGTAAAGCGTACGGCACTTTCATGATGCTTCCACACCCACTTTTGGAAATGCTTCTCTCTCCAAGATACCTGAAGATGCTAGTGGCGAGTCGCCGTAGACGCAGACTTGCTTTTCCCAGGTCAGTACATGGCACTCTCCTTATTCACTCCCGCACGCGCGCGCGCGCCCTCACACACACACACACACACACACACACACACACACACACACACACACAGAGTTGAACATGTTTCTGTCTCGTCAGGAAAGAAGGTGATCGTTGAGTAACGGTTTCTCGCCGATGCTTTTGGGTTCTTGCTTTTTTCCCCCCGGAGAGAGAAGTGTAGCCGCTTTTTCCCTAGGCTTCCGTACACACCCTTGAGAAGCCTTCCGTCAGCCAGAAACAAGCCATGAGTTGAAAGAGGCGTTCCACGCAGACCTCCTTCTCAGAGCGAAGCCTGTCACACTTTTCCTTGTGAAGTAAACTAGAGAGATACAAATACTTTCTCAATGATTGCTTTAACAAAAAAGGACTAAATATCCCAATCAGAAAACATAGACTGTAAAGAGGAAGCAAGACCCATCTCTATGCTGCCTACCAGAGAATCACTTCAGACCTAAAAATAAAAGCAGATTGGAAGTAATGGGACACAAAACCATTTATCATGCAAATGGAAGTGAAAAGAAAGTTGGAGTCGTAATATTTTTATGAGACAAAATAAACTGAATTGTGGGGAAGATGGCAGAGTAGAAGGACCCTAAACTCACCTCATCCCACAGATACAACTAGGTAACACTCACACCAGAGTCACCCAGAAATGGACCTTCAGATTTCCCCACAAAACTATACAACTAAATGGAGAGAGGGAATCACATCAAAGATGGTAGGAAGGACAAGGACTCTGTAGGAATCTAAACCCCATATTTCTGACCACCAGAGGGAGGGAACCACAGTCACAGAGGGGCCAGAAACAAACTACTACACCGGGGAGCCTCTAAAGCGTAGAGACATCCTCATAGCTTATGGCTTTGAAAATCAGAAGGGATGACATTTGTGAGCGTATACAACCAGCAGACTTAAAGCTTGGAACTTTTAAAAATCAGCTGTCTCAGCTCTGAGAGAGCACAGAAGGTGATAGGAAGCTGAGATCTGTCCTTAAAGATTAAGCAGAGCAAAGAGTGTGGAGAAGCTTGGGTGAAGCAGGTTGAAAGGTGCTTGAGGATTAAACAAGGGAGACATAGTTCCTGAACTCAGAGTTTGCTAAGGGACTTGTCCAGGAACAAAGGAGCTGGCAGGTGCCATTTCCCTCTACGGCCCCTCATTATAAAAACACACCTACCTGCAAGACCAAGCACAATCTAGCAATCACTAACTTGCATAAACCATGGCCCATCCCCACACCTACCACACCTGCTTCAGTCCCAGTGCTGTGGATACCCTCCCTGATAAGACCCACACAATCCTTGACAACAATATGTCTCCCCATCACCCACAGAACACGCATGCGTCTTGTTAAAACAGCACACCCCATGTGTTGTGCACAATGACACAGTCCAGATCCAGTCTCTGTTGTTGCTATGCATTACCTTCAGAGGAGAACCAGCATCACCAAGTGAAAAATGTATGTTCTGCCCCGTATTTTCAAGAACAAGCAATATATCTGACCTTCCTAACAGAGAGATATTCTCTGAGAAGTAGGCCAAATGAGCAGACAGAGGACTATGTCCTAAACGAAAGAAGAGGACAAAGCCACAGCAAGAGATCTAAACAAAATGGATATAAGGAACATGCCTGACAGAAAATTTAAGATAACAATTATAAAGATACTCACTGGGGAAATGAAAAGAGGGAGGACATCAGAAGGGGGAACATCATTGAGACTCTTAACAAAGAGATATGAAAGAAATAATCAGAGATGTGGAACACAAGAAATGAAATGAAGAATATACTAGATAGAATAATTAGCAGGATGGACGAAGCAGAGGAACAAATTAATGAACTAGAAGACAGTAATGGAAAGTAATCAAGCGGAACAAATGAGAGGAAAAAGAAGTATGCAAAAATGAGAAGAGACTTAGGGAATTCAGTGACTCCATCCAGTGTAACAACACCCACATGAGAGGGATCCCAGAAGGTGAAAAGGGGGAAAAGGGGGCAGAAAATCTATTTGACCAAAGAAGAGCTGAAAACTTAACCTAATCTGGTGAAGGAAACCTATACAAATCCATAAGGCATAGAGATCCCCTCCGACAAAATCAACCTAAGGAGGTCCACATCAAGATACATAGTAATCAAAATGGGAAAAGGTAGTGATAAAGAAAAAACATTTAAAGCAGCAAGATAAAAGAAGACAGGTAACATGCAAGGGAAAGCCCATAAAGCTATCAGCTGAGTTTTCAGCAGAAACTATGCAGGACAGAAGAAAGTGGCGTTAAATATTCAAAGTGCTGAAGGAGAAAAATCTGCAGCAAGGAATATTTTATCCAGCAAGCCTATCCTTCAGAAAAGAAGGGGAGAAAAAGAGTTTCTTAGCCACACAAACTAAAAGAGTTCATGACCACTAAATTAACTACAAAAAATATTGAAGGGGACACTATGAGTGGAAAAAAATCGTAAGTGAGAGTATGACGATAATGAATCAAGGAAGCAGTAAAAATAAGTATTTCTGTAAAAATCAGTTAAGGGATTCACAAAATAAAAGTATGTAAAATATGAAAACATATACCCTAACACATGAGGAGGAGTCAACAGTGGGTTTGAACTTAAACAGCATTCAACTTAATATGGACTGAAAAGGCTATATATAATCCAGGGGGTCACCACAAACCCAAACCTCTAATACACATGCAAAAGATAAAGGGAAAGAAATCCAAGAATATCATTAAAGAAAACGAGCAAACCATGAGAGAGAGAGCAAGAGAAGAAAGGATCAGAGAAAAACTACTCAAAAAACTATGAAACAAGTAACAAAACATCAATAAATACATGTCTAATGATAATTAGTTTGAATGTAAATGGACTAAATGCTCCAAGCAAAAGAGCATGACAGAGTTTGTATATATATATAAAAGATTTCACACCTAAAGACACCTGCAGATGGAAATTAAGAGATGGAGAAACATTAATCATGCAAGTGGATGTCAAGAGAAGTCAGAGTAGCAATCCTTATATCAGACAAAATAGACTTTTTTAACATTGAAATTGAATTAGCCAACATAGAGTACACCAGTAATTTCAAATGTAGCGTTCCACAATTCATCAGTTGTGTATAACACCCAGTGTTCATCACATCACATGCATTCCTTAATGCCCATCACACAGTTACTCCATCTCCCCACCCACCTTTCCTCCAGCAACCCTCAGTTTGTTTCCAATAGTTGGGAACCTGTCATGGATTTTCTTCCTCTCTGGTTTCTTCGCATTCATTTTCCCTCCCTTCCCCTATGATCCTCTGTGCTGTTCCTTCTATTCCACATATGAGTAAAACCATATAATAATTGTTTTTCTCTGACTGACTTATTTTGCTCAGCATAATACCGTCCAGTGCCTTCCACATCGATATGCTAAATATTGATCCTTTCTGATGGCTGAGTCATATTCCATTGTATATGTATATACCATGTTTTCTTTATCCATTTATCTGTCGATGGATGTCTTGGTTCCTTCCACGGTTTGGCTATTGTGGACAATGTCGCTATAAACATTCGGGGTGCAGTTGCCCCTTCAGATCACTACATTTGTAGCTTTGGGGTAAATAAAATTGCTGGGTTGTAAGGGAGCTCTCTTTTAAGTTCTTGAGGAACCTCCATATTGTTTTCCAAAGTGGCTGTACCAGTTTTCATTCCCACTTAGAAGTGTAAGAGAGTTCCCCTTTCTCCTCACCAACATTTGTTTTTTCTTCGCTTGTTAATTTTTGCAATTCTGACTGGTGTGAAGTGGTATGTCATTGTCATTTGGATTTCTTTTTCCCCATGCCAAGTGATGTTGAGCAGTTTGTCATATGTCTGTTGGCCATTTGTGTGTCTTCTTTGGAGAAATATCTGTTCATATCTTCTGCCCATTTCTTGACTCGCTTATTTGTTTTTTGGGTGTTGAGTTTGGGTGTTGAACGGTAGTAAAGCGTACGGCACTTTCATGATGCTTCCACACCCACTTTTGGAAATGCTTCTCTCTCAAGGATACCTGAAGATGTTAGTGGAGAGTTGTCGTATACGCAGACTTGCTTTTCCCAGGTGAGTGCATGGCACATTCCTTATTCACTCACGCGCGCGCGCGCGCGCACACACACACACACACAGAGTTGAACATGTTTCTGTCTCGTCAGGAAAGGAGATGTTCGTTGAGAGACGGTTTCTCGCCAATGCTTTTGGGTGCTTGCCCTTTTCCCCCCGGAGAGTGAAGTGTATGCGCTTTTTGCCTAGGCTTCCGTACACACCCTTGAGAAGCCTTCCCTCAGCCAGAAACAAGCCGTGAGTTGAAAGAGGCGTTCCACACAGACCTCCTTCTCAGAGCGAAGCCTGTCACACTTTTCCTTGGGCCTCCACACGCACTTTAGAAAAACTTCCTCCGGGAAGCTATGAGTTGAAGGACGGGTTTCCTACAGCGGTTTTCTGTGGGGGTAAGGATATATGGCACTTGGCCTTAGGCTTCCACGCACACATTGGAAACGGCTTCTTTCTTTGTGAAACAAGATTTGCGCTGAACGTTGCGTTCTGCGCAGGCTTGCTTTTCACACATCAGCCGATGGTACTTTCCCTAGGCTTCCACACGCGCAGTGAGTATCCCTTCCCTAAACCTGAACCAAGACGCGGGGGAAAGCTGCCTTCTACACCACCTTCTTTTCCGAGTTTCGTATAGAACCCTTGCGTTGTGCTTCCACATCCACTTTTGTCACTGCTTCGATATATCCTCCGGAGAGGGGTTCGCTTGAAAGACGGTCTCCCTCCGTCACGCTTTCAAGGATTTAAGGATAGGGCACTCTCCTTATGCTTGCACACGTCCACTTGCAATCTCGACTGACTTCATGACCCCGTCCATATGCTACGCTGAAAGTCCCATTGCGCGCGGCCTTGTTTCTAAGAGATGAGGACAGGGCACGGCACGTTCCCTGTGCTTCCACCACGACTATATAAAAGGCTCCCGTCTCCAAGGCAAAGGATGTCAGGTGCAAGACGGCTTCTCAAAAGCGAGGTTGCCTCTTAGAGGGCGGTCTACGGCGCTCTGCTGACGCTTCCACGCCTACATATGCAAACGCTTCTGGGCTCACGAAAGAAGACGTCCGTTGAAAGCTGCCTTGTACCCCGACGCGTTTCTCGGAGTTAGGTCCAGGGAACGGTCCCTGTGCGATCACACGCAGCCTTGAGATGGCTCAGCTCTTTTCGATCGTCAGGGAGGACGTTTCTCGGAGTTAGGTCCAGGGAAAGGTAGTAAAGCGTACGGCACTTTCATGATGCTTCCACACCCACTTTTGGAAATGCTTCTCTCTCCAGGATACCTGAAGATGCTAGTGGCGAGTCGCCGTAGACGCAGACTTGCTTTTCCCAGGTCAGTACATGGCACTCTCCTTATTCACTCACGCACGCGCGCGCGCGCGTGCCCTCACACACACACACACACACACACACACACACACACACACAGAGTTGAACATGTTTCTGTCTCGTCAGGAAAGAAGGTGATCGTTGAGAGACGGTTTCTCGCCGATGCTTTTGGGTTCTTGCTTTTTTCCCCCCGGAGAGAGAAGTGTAGCCGCTTTTTCCCTAGGCTTCCGTACACACCCTTGAGAAGCCTTCCGTCAGCCAGAAACAAGCCATGAGTTGAAAGAGGCGTTCCACGCAGACCTCCTTCTCAGAGCGAAGCCTGTCACACTTTTCCTTGTGAAGTAAACTAGAGAGATACAAATACTTTCTCAATGATTGCTTTAACAAAAAAGGACTAAATATCCCAATCAGAAAACATAGACTGTAAAGAGGAAGCAAGACCCATCTCTATGCTGCCTAGCAGAGAATCACTTCAGACCTAAAAATAAAAGCAGATTGGAAGTAATGGGACACAAAACCATTTATCATGCAAATGGAAGTGAAAAGAAAGTTGGAGTCGTAATATTTTTATGAGACAAAATAAACTGAATTGTGGGGAAGGTGGCAGAGTAGAAGGACCCTAAACTCACCTCATCCCACAGATACAACTAGGTAACACTCACACCAGAGTCACCCAGAAATGGACCTTCAGATTTCCCCACAAAACTCTACAACTAAATGGAGAGAGGGAATCACATCAAAGATGGTAGGAAGGACAAGGACTCTGTAGGAATCTAAAGCCCATATTTCTGACCACCAGAGGGAGGGAACCACAGTCACAGAGGGGCCAGAAACAAACTACTACACCGGGGAGCCTCTAAAGCGTAGAGACATCCTCATAGCTTATGGCTTTGAAAATCAGAAGGGATGACATTTGTGAGCGTATACAACCAGCAGACTTAAAGCTTGGAACTTTTAAAAATCAGCTGTCTCAGCTCTGAGAGAGCACAGAAGGTGATAGGAAGCTGAGATCTGTCCTTAAAGATTAAGCAGAGCAAAGAGTGTGGAGAAGCTTGGGTGAAGCAGGTTGAAAGGTGCTTGAGGATTAAACAAGGGAGACATAGTTCCTGAACTCAGAGTTTGCTAAGGGACTTGTCCAGGAACAAAGGAGCTGGCAGGTTCCATTTCCCTCTACGGCACCTCATTATAAACACACACCTACCTGCAAGACCAAGCACAATCTAGCAATCACTAACTTGCATAAACCATGGCCCATCCCCACACCTACCACACCTGCTTCAGTCCCAGTGCTGTGGATACCCTCCCTGATAAGACCCACACAATCCTTGAAAACAATATGTCTCCCCATCACCCACAGAACACGCATGCGTCTTGTTAAAACAGCACACTCCATGTGTTGTGCACAATGACACAGTCCAGATCCAGTCTCTGTTGTTGCTATGCATTACCTTCAGAGGGGAACCAGCATCACCAAGTGAAAAATGTATGTTCTGCCCCGTATTTTCAAGAACAAGCAATATATCTGACCTTCCTAACAGAGAGATATTCTCTGAGAAGTAGGCCAAATGAGCAGACAGAGGACTATGTCCTAAATGAAAGAAGAGGACAAAGCCACAGCAAGAGACCTAAACAAAATGGATATAAGGAACATGCCTGACAGAAAATTTAAGATAACAATTATAAAGATACTCACTGGGGAAATGAAAAGAGGGAGGACATCAGAAGGGGGAACATCATTGAGACTCTTAACAAAGAGATATGAAAGAAATAATCAGAGATGTGGAACACAAGAAATGAAACGAAGAATATACTAGATAGAATAATTAGCAGGATGGACGAAGCAGAGGAACAAATTAATGAACTAGAAGACAGTAATGGAAAGTAATCAAGCGGAACAAATGAGAGGAAAAAGAAGTATGCAAAAATGAGAAGAGACTTATGGAATTCAGTGACTCCATCCAGTGTAACAACACCCACATGAGAGGGATCCCAGAAGGTGAAAAGGGGGAAAAGGGGGCAGAAAATCTATTTGACCAAAGAAGAGCTGAAAACTTAACCTAATCTGGTGAAGGAAACCTATACAAATCCATAAGGCATAGAGATCCCCTCCGACAAAATCAACCTAAGGAGGTCCACATCAAGATACATAGTAATCAAAATGGGAAAAGGTAGTGATAAAGAAAAAACATTTAAAGCAGCAAGATAAAAGAAGACAGGTAACATGCAAGGGAAAGCCCATAAAGCTATCAGCTGAGTTTTCAGCAGAAACTATGCAGGACAGAAGAAAGTGGCGTTAAATATTCAAAGTGCTGAAGGAGAAAAATCTGCAGCAAGGAATAATTTATCCAGCAAGCCTATCCTTCAGAAAAGAAGGGGAGAAAAAGAGTTTCTTAGCCACACAAACTAAAAGAGTTCATGACCACTAAATTAACTACAAAAAATATTGAAGGGGACACTATGAGTGGAAAAAAATCGTAAGTGAGAGTATGACAATAATGAATCAAGGAAGCAGTAAAAATAAGTATTTCTGTAAAAATCAGTTAAGGGATTCACAAAATAAAAGTATGTAAAATATGAAAACATATACCCTAACACATGAGGAGGAGTCAACAGTGGGTTTGAACTTAAACAACATTCAACTTAATATAGACTGAAAAGGCTATATATAATCCAGGGGGTCACCACAAACCCAAACCTCTAATACACATGCAAAAGATAAAGGGAAAGAAATCCAAGAATATCATTAAAGAAAACGAGCAAACCATGAGAGAGAGAGCAAGAGAAGAAAGGATCAGAGAAAAACTACACAAAAAACTATGAAACAAGTAACAAAACATCAATAAATACATGTCTAATGATAATTAGTTTGAATGTAAATGGACTAAATGCTCCAAGCAAAAGAGCATGACAGAGTTTGTATATATATATAAAAGATTTCACACCTAAAGACACCTGCAGATGGAAATTAAGAGATGGAGAAACATTAATCATGCAAGTGGATGTCAAGAGAAGTCAGAGTAGCAATCCTTATATCAGACAAAATAGACTTTTTTAACATTGAAATTGAATTAGCCAACATAGAGTACACCAGTAATTTCAAATGTAGCGTTCCACAATTCATCAGTTGTGTATAACACCCAGTGTTCATCACATCACATGCATTCCTTAATGCCCATCACACAGTTACTCCATCTCCCCACCCACCTTTCCTCCAGCAACCCTCAGTTTGTTTCCAATAGTTGGGAACCTGTCATGGATTTTCTTCCTCTCTGGTTTCTTCGCATTCATTTTCCCTCCCTTCCCCTATGATCCTCTGTGCTGTTCCTTCTATTCCACATATGAGTAAAACCATATAATAATTGTTTTTCTCTGACTGACTTATTTTGCTCAGCATAATACCGTCCAGTGCCTTCCACATCGATATGCTAAATATTGATCCTTTCTGATGGCTGAGTCATATTCCATTGTATATGTATATACCATGTTTTCTTTATCCATTTATCTGTCGATGGATGTCTTGGTTCCTTCCACGGTTTGGCTATTGTGGACAATGTCGCTATAAACATTCGGGGTGCAGTTGCCCCTTCAGATCACTACATTTGTAGCTTTGGGGTAAATAAAATTGCTGGGTTGTAAGGGAGCTCTCTTTTAAGTTCTTGAGGAACCTCCATATTGTTTTCCAAAGTGGCTGTACCAGTTTTCATTCCCACTTAGAAGTGTAAGAGAGTTCCCCTTTCTCCTCACCAACATTTGTTTTTTCTTCGCTTGTTAATTTTTGCAATTCTGACTGGTGTGAAGTGGTATGTCATTGTCATTTGGATTTCTTTTTCCCCATGCCAAGTGATGTTGAGCAGTTTGTCATATGTCTGTTGGCCATTTGTGTGTCTTCTTTGGAGAAATATCTGTTCATATCTTCTGCCCATTTCTTGACTCGCTTATTTGTTTTTTGGGTGTTGAGTTTGGGTGTTGAACGGTAGTAAAGCGTACGGCACTTTCATGATGCTTCCACACCCACTTTTGGAAATGCTTCTCTCTCAAGGATACCTGAAGATGTTAGTGGAGAGTTGTCGTATACGCAGACTTGCTTTTCCCAGGTGAGTGCATGGCACATTCCTTATTCACTCACGCGCGCGCGCGCGCGCACACACACACACACACAGAGTTGAACATGTTTCTGTCTCGTCAGGAAAGGAGATGTTCGTTGAGAGACGGTTTCTCGCCAATGCTTTTGGGTGCTTGCCCTTTTCCCCCCGGAGAGTGAAGTGTATGCGCTTTTTGCCTAGGCTTCCGTACACACCCTTGAGAAGCCTTCCCTCAGCCAGAAACAAGCCGTGAGTTGAAAGAGGCGTTCCACACAGACCTCCTTCTCAGAGCGAAGCCTGTCACACTTTTCCTTGGGCCTCCACACGCACTTTAGAAAAACTTCCTCCGGGAAGCTATGAGTTGAAGGACGGGTTTCCTACAGCGGTTTTCTGTGGGGGTAAGGATATATGGCACTTGGCCTTAGGCTTCCACGCACACATTGGAAACGGCTTCTTTCTTTGTGAAACAAGATTTGCGCTGAACGTTGCGTTCTGCGCAGGCTTGCTTTTCACACATCAGCCGATGGTACTTTCCCTAGGCTTCCACACGCGCAGTGAGTATCCCTTCCCTAAACCTGAACCAAGACGCGGGGGAAAGCTGCCTTCTACACCACCTTCTTTTCCGAGTTTCGTATAGAACCCTTGCGTTGTGCTTCCACATCCACTTTTGTCACTGCTTCGATATATCCTCCGGAGAGGGGTTCGCTTGAAAGACGGTCTCCCTCCGTCACGCTTTCAAGGATTTAAGGATAGGGCACTCTCCTTATGCTTGCACACGTCCACTTGCAATCTCGACTGACTTCATGACCCCGTCCATATGCTACGCTGAAAGTCCCATTGCGCGCGGCCTTGTTTCTAAGAGATGAGGACAGGGCACGGCACGTTCCCTGTGCTTCCACCACGACTATATAAAAGGCTCCCGTCTCCAAGGCAAAGGATGTCAGGTGCAAGACGGCTTCTCAAAAGCGAGGTTGCCTCTTAGAGGGCGGTCTACGGCGCTCTGCTGACGCTTCCACGCCTACATATGCAAACGCTTCTGGGCTCACGAAAGAAGACGTCCGTTGAAAGCTGCCTTGTACCCCGACGCGTTTCTCGGAGTTAGGTCCAGGGAACGGTCCCTGTGCGATCACACGCAGCCTTGAGATGGCTCAGCTCTTTTCGATCGTCAGGGAGGACGTTTCTCGGAGTTAGGTCCAGGGAAAGGTAGTAAAGCGTACGGCACTTTCATGATGCTTCCACACCCACTTTTGGAAATGCTTCTCTCTCCAGGATACCTGAAGATGCTAGTGGCGAGTCGCCGTAGACGCAGACTTGCTTTTCCCAGGTCAGTACATGGCACTCTCCTTATTCACTCACGCACGCGCGCGCGCGCGTGCCCTCACACACACACACACACACACACACACACACACACACACACAGAGTTGAACATGTTTCTGTCTCGTCAGGAAAGAAGGTGATCGTTGAGAGACGGTTTCTCGCCGATGCTTTTGGGTTCTTGCTTTTTTCCCCCCGGAGAGAGAAGTGTAGCCGCTTTTTCCCTAGGCTTCCGTACACACCCTTGAGAAGCCTTCCGTCAGCCAGAAACAAGCCATGAGTTGAAAGAGGCGTTCCACGCAGACCTCCTTCTCAGAGCGAAGCCTGTCACACTTTTCCTTGTGAAGTAAACTAGAGAGATACAAATACTTTCTCAATGATTGCTTTAACAAAAAAGGACTAAATATCCCAATCAGAAAACATAGACTGTAAAGAGGAAGCAAGACCCATCTCTATGCTGCCTAGCAGAGAATCACTTCAGACCTAAAAATAAAAGCAGATTGGAAGTAATGGGACACAAAACCATTTATCATGCAAATGGAAGTGAAAAGAAAGTTGGAGTCGTAATATTTTTATGAGACAAAATAAACTGAATTGTGGGGAAGGTGGCAGAGTAGAAGGACCCTAAACTCACCTCATCCCACAGATACAACTAGGTAACACTCACACCAGAGTCACCCAGAAATGGACCTTCAGATTTCCCCACAAAACTCTACAACTAAATGGAGAGAGGGAATCACATCAAAGATGGTAGGAAGGACAAGGACTCTGTAGGAATCTAAAGCCCATATTTCTGACCACCAGAGGGAGGGAACCACAGTCACAGAGGGGCCAGAAACAAACTACTACACCGGGGAGCCTCTAAAGCGTAGAGACATCCTCATAGCTTATGGCTTTGAAAATCAGAAGGGATGACATTTGTGAGCGTATACAACCAGCAGACTTAAAGCTTGGAACTTTTAAAAATCAGCTGTCTCAGCTCTGAGAGAGCACAGAAGGTGATAGGAAGCTGAGATCTGTCCTTAAAGATTAAGCAGAGCAAAGAGTGTGGAGAAGCTTGGGTGAAGCAGGTTGAAAGGTGCTTGAGGATTAAACAAGGGAGACATAGTTCCTGAACTCAGAGTTTGCTAAGGGACTTGTCCAGGAACAAAGGAGCTGGCAGGTTCCATTTCCCTCTACGGCACCTCATTATAAACACACACCTACCTGCAAGACCAAGCACAATCTAGCAATCACTAACTTGCATAAACCATGGCCCATCCCCACACCTACCACACCTGCTTCAGTCCCAGTGCTGTGGATACCCTCCCTGATAAGACCCACACAATCCTTGAAAACAATATGTCTCCCCATCACCCACAGAACACGCATGCGTCTTGTTAAAACAGCACACCCCATGTGTTGTGCACAATGACACAGTCCAGATCCAGTCTCTGTTGTTGCTATGCATTACCTTCAGAGGGGAACCAGCATCACCAAGTGAAAAATGTATGTTCTGCCCCGTATTTTCAAGAACAAGCAATATATCTGACCTTCCTAACAGAGAGATATTCTCTGAGAAGTAGGCCAAATGAGCAGACAGAGGACTATGTCCTAAATGAAAGAAGAGGACAAAGCCACAGCAAGAGACCTAAACAAAATGGATATAAGGAACATGCCTGACAGAAAATTTAAGATAACAATTATAAAGATACTCACTGGGGAAATGAAAAGAGGGAGGACATCAGAAGGGGGAACATCATTGAGACTCTTAACAAAGAGATATGAAAGAAATAATCAGAGATGTGGAACACAAGAAATGAAACGAAGAATATACTAGATAGAATAATTAGCAGGATGGACGAAGCAGAGGAACAAATTAATGAACTAGAAGACAGTAATGGAAAGTAATCAAGCGGAACAAATGAGAGGAAAAAGAAGTATGCAAAAATGAGAAGAGACTTATGGAATTCAGTGACTCCATCCAGTGTAACAACACCCACATGAGAGGGATCCCAGAAGGTGAAAAGGGGGAAAAGGGGGCAGAAAATCTATTTGACCAAAGAAGAGCTGAAAACTTAACCTAATCTGGTGAAGGAAACCTATACAAATCCATAAGGCATAGAGATCCCCTCCGACAAAATCAACCTAAGGAGGTCCACATCAAGATACATAGTAATCAAAATGGGAAAAGGTAGTGATAAAGAAAAAACATTTAAAGCAGCAAGATAAAAGAAGACAGGTAACATGCAAGGGAAAGCCCATAAAGCTATCAGCTGAGTTTTCAGCAGAAACTATGCAGGACAGAAGAAAGTGGCGTTAAATATTCAAAGTGCTGAAGGAGAAAAATCTGCAGCAAGGAATAATTTATCCAGCAAGCCTATCCTTCAGAAAAGAAGGGGAGAAAAAGAGTTTCTTAGCCACACAAACTAAAAGAGTTCATGACCACTAAATTAACTACAAAAAATATTGAAGGGGACACTATGAGTGGAAAAAAATCGTAAGTGAGAGTATGACAATAATGAATCAAGGAAGCAGTAAAAATAAGTATTTCTGTAAAAATCAGTTAAGGGATTCACAAAATAAAAGTATGTAAAATATGAAAACATATACCCTAACACATGAGGAGGAGTCAACAGTGGGTTTGAACTTAAACAACATTCAACTTAATATAGACTGAAAAGGCTATATATAATCCAGGGGGTCACCACAAACCCAAACCTCTAATACACATGCAAAAGATAAAGGGAAAGAAATCCAAGAATATCATTAAAGAAAACGAGCAAACCATGAGAGAGAGAGCAAGAGAAGAAAGGATCAGAGAAAAACTACACAAAAAACTATGAAACAAGTAACAAAACATCAATAAATACATGTCTAATGATAATTAGTTTGAATGTAAATGGACTAAATGCTCCAAGCAAAAGAGCATGACAGAGTTTGTATATATATATAAAAGATTTCACACCTAAAGACACCTGCAGATGGAAATTAAGAGATGGAGAAACATTAATCATGCAAGTGGATGTCAAGAGAAGTCAGAGTAGCAATCCTTATATCAGACAAAATAGACTTTTTTAACATTGAAATTGATTTAGCCAACATAGAGTACACCAGTAATTTCAAATGTAGCGTTCCACAATTCATCAGTTGTGTATAACACCCAGTGTTCACCACATCACATGCATTCCTTAATGCCCATCACACAGTTACTCCATCTCCCCACCCACCTTTCCTCCAGCAACGCTCAGTTGGTTTCCAATAGCTGGGAACCTGTCATGGATTTTCTTCCTCTCTGGTTTCTTCGCATTCATTTTCCCTCCCTTCCCCTATGATCCTCTGTGCTGTTCCTTCTATTCCACATATGAGTAAAACCATATAATAATTGTTTTTCTCTGACTGACTTATTTTGCTCAGCATAATACCCTCCAGTGCCTTCCACATCGATATGCTAAATATTGATCCTTTCTGATGGCTGAGTCATATTCCATTGTATATGTATATACCATGTTTTCTTTATCCATTTATCTGTCGATGGATGTCTTGGTTCCTTCCACGGTTTGGCTATTGTGGACAATGTCGCTATAAACATTCGGGGTGCAGTTGCCCCTTCAGATCACTACATTTGTAGCTTTGGGGTAAATAAAATTGCTGGGTTGTAAGGGAGCTCTCTTTTAAGTTCTTGAGGAACCTCCATATTGTTTTCCAAAGTGGCTGTACCAGTTTTCATTCCCACTTAGAAGTGTAAGAGAGTTCCCCTTTCTCCTCACCAACATTTGTTATTTCTTCGCTTGTTAATTTTTGCAATTCTGACTGGTGTGAAGTGGTATCTCATTGTCATTTGGATTTCTTTTTCCCCATGCCAAGTGATGTTGAGCAGTTTGTCATATGTCTGTTGGCCATTTGTGTGTCTTCTTTGGAGAAATATCTGTTCATATCTTCTGCCCATTTCTTGACTCGCTTATTTGTTTTTTGGGTGTTGAGTTTGGGTGTTGAACGGTAGTAAAGCGTACGGCACTTTCATGATGCTTCCACACCCACTTTTGGAAATGCTTCTCTCTCAAGGATACCTGAAGATGTTAGTGGAGAGTTGCCGTATACGCAGACTTGCTTTTCCCAGGTGAGTGCATGGCACATTACTTATTCACTCACGCGCGCGCGCGCGCGCACACACACACACACACACACACACACACACACAGAGTTGAACATGTTTCTGTCTCGTCAGGAAAGGAGGTGTTCGTTGAGAGACGGTTTCTCGCCAATGCTTTTGGGTGCTTGCCCTTTTCCCCCCGGAGAGTGAAGTGTATGCGCTTTTTGCCTAGGCTTCCGTACACACCCTTGAGAAGCCTTCCCTCAGCCAGAAACAAGCCGTGAGCTGAAAGAGGCGTTCCACACAGACCTCCTTCTCAGAGCGAAGCCTGTCACACTTTTCCTTGGGCCTCCACACGCACTTTAGAAAAACTTCCTCCGGGAAGCTGTGAGTTGAACGACGGGTTTCCTACAGCGGTTTTCCGTGGGGGTAAGGATATATGGCACTTGGCCTTAGGCTTCCACGCACACATTGGAAAGGCTTCTCTCTTCGTGAAACAAGATGTGCGCTGAACGTTGCGTTCTGCGCAGGCTTGGTTTTCACACATCAGCCCATGGTACTTTCCCTAGGCTTCCACACGCGCAGTGAGTATCCCTTCCCTAAACCTGAACCAAGACGCGGGGGAAAGCTGCCTTCTACACCACCTTCTTTTCCGAGTTTCGTATAGAACCCTTGCGTTGTGTTTCCACATCCACTTTTGTCACTGCTTCGATATATCCTCCGGAGAGGGGTTCGCTTGAAAGACGGTCTCCCTCCGTCACGCTTTCAAGGAGTTAAGGATAGGGCACTCTCCTTATGCCTGCACACGTCCACTTGCAATCTCGACTGACTTCATGACCCCGTCCATATGCTACGCTGAAAGTCCCATTGCGCGTGGCCTTCTTTCTAAGAGATGAGGACAGGGCACGGCACGTTCCTTGTGCTTCCACCACGACTATATAAAAGGCTACCGTCTCCAAGACAAAGGATGTCAGGTGCAAGACGGCTTCGCAAAAGCGAGGTTGCCTCTTAGAGGGCGGTCTACGGCGCTCTCCTGACGCTTCCACGCCTACATATGCAAACGCTTCTGGGCTCACGAAAGAAGACGTCCGTTGAAAGCTGCCTTGTACCCCGACGCGTTTTCCGGAGTTAGGTCCAGGGAACGGTCCCTGTGCGATCACATGCAGCCTTGAGATGGCTCAGCTCTTTTCGATCGTCAGGGAGGACGTTTCTCGGAGTTAGGTCCAGGGAAAGGTAGTAAAGCGTACGGCACTTTCATGATGCTTCCACACCCACTTTTGGAAATGCTTCTCTCTCCAGGATACCTGAAGATGCTAGTGGCGAGTCGCCATAGACGCAGACTTGCTTTTCCCAGGTCAGTACATGGCACTCTCCTTATTCACTCACGCACGCGCGCGCGCGCGTGCCCTCACACACACACACACACACACACACACACACACACACACACAGAGTTGAACATGTTTCTGTCTCGTCAGGAAAGAAGGTGATCGTTGAGAGACGGTTTCTCGCCGATGCTTTTGGGTTCTTGCTTTTTTCCCCCCGGAGAGAGAAGTGTAGCCGCTTTTTCCCTTGGCTTCCGTACACACCCTTGAGAAGCCTTCCGTCAGCCAGAAACAAGCCATGAGTTGAAAGAGGCGTTCCACGCAGACCTCCTTCTCAGAGCGAAGCCTGTCACACTTTTCCTTGTGAAGTAAACTAGAGAGATACAAATACTTTCTCAATGATTGCTTTAAGAAAAAAGGACTAAATATCCCAATCAGAAAACATAGACTGTAAAGAGGAAGCAAGACCCATCTCTATGCTGCCTAGCAGAGAATCACTTCAGACCTAAAAATAAAAGCAGATTGGAAGTAATGGGACACAAAACCATTTATCATGCAAATGGAAGTGAAAAGAAAGTTGGAGTCGTAATATTTTTATGAGACAAAATAAACTGAATTGTGGGGAAGATGGCAGAGTAGAAGGACACTAAACTCACCTCATCCCACAGATACAACTAGGTAACACTCACACCAGAGTCACCCAGAAATGGACCTTCAGATTTCCCCACAAAACTCTACAACTAAATGGAGAGAGGGAATCACATCAAAGATGGTAGGAAGGACAAGGACTCTGTAGGAATCTAAAGCCCATATTTCTGACCACCAGAGGGAGGGAACCACAGTCACAGAGGGGCCAGAAACAAACTACTACACCGGGGAGCCTCTAAAGCGTAGAGACATCCTCATAGCTTATGGCTTTGAAAATCAGAAGGGATGACATTTGTGAGCGTATACAACCAGCAGACTTAAAGCTTGGAACTTTTAAAAATCAGCTGTCTCAGCTCTGAGAGAGCACAGAAGGTGATAGGAAGCTGAGATCTGTCCTTAAAGATTAAGCAGAGCAAAGAGTGTGGAGAAGCTTGGGTGAAGCAGGTTGAAAGGTGCTTGAGGATTAAACAAGGGAGACATAGTTCCTGAACTCAGAGTTTGCTAAGGGACTTGTCCAGGAACAAAGGAGCTGGCAGGTGCCATTTCCCTCTACGGCCCCTCATTATAAACACACACCTACCTGCAAGACCAAGCACAATCTAGCAATCACTAACTTGCATAAACCATGGCCCATCCCCACACCTACCACACCTGCTTCAGTCCCAGTGCTGTGGATACCCTCCCTGATAAGACCCACACAATCCTTGACAACAATATGTCTCCCCATCACCCACAGAACACGCATGCGTCTTGTTAAAACAGCACACCCCATGTGTTGTGCACAATGACACAGTCCAGATCCAGTCTCTGTTGTTGCTATGCATTACCTTCAGAGGAGAACCAGCATCACCAAGTGAAAAATGTATGTTCTGCCCCGTATTTTCAAGAACAAGCAATATATCTGACCTTCCTAACAGAGAGATATTCTCTGAGAAGTAGGCCAAATGAGCAGACAGAGGACTATGTCCTAAACGAAAGAAGAGGACAAAGCCACAGCAAGAGACCTAAACAAAATGGATATAAGGAACATGCCTGACAGAAAATTTAAGATAACAATTATAAAGATACTCACTGGGGAAATGAAAAGAGGGAGGACATCAGAAGGGGGAACATCATTGAGACTCTTAACAAAGAGATATGAAAGAAATAATCAGAGATGTGGAACACAAGAAATGAAACGAAGAATATACTAGATAGAATAATTAGCAGGATGGACGAAGCAGAGGAACAAATTAATGAACTAGAAGACAGTAATGGAAAGTAATCAAGCGGAACAAATGAGAGGAAAAAGAAGTATGCAAAAATGAGAAGAGACTTAGGGAATTCAGTGACTCCATCCAGTGTAACAACACCCACATGAGAGGGATCCCAGAAGGTGAAAAGGGGGAAAAGGGGGCAGAAAATCTATTTGACCAAAGAAGAGCTGAAAACTTAACCTAATCTGGTGAAGGAAACCTATACAAATCCATAAGGCATAGAGATCCCCTCCGACAAAATCAACCTAAGGAGGTCCACATCAAGATACATAGTAATCAAAATGGGAAAAGGTAGTGATAAAGAAAAAACATTTAAAGCAGCAAGATAAAAGAAGACAGGTAACATGCAAGGGAAAGCCCATAAAGCTATCAGCTGAGTTTTCAGCAGAAACTATGCAGGACAGAAGAAAGTGGCGTTAAATATTCAAAGTGCTGAAGGAGAAAAATCTGCAGCAAGGAATAATTTATCCAGCAAGCCTATCCTTCAGAAAAGAAGGGGAGAAAAAGAGTTTCTTAGCCACACAAACTAAAAGAGTTCATGACCACTAAATTAACTACAAAAAATATTGAAGGGGACACTATGAGTGGAAAAAAATCGTAAGTGAGAGTATGACAATAATGAATCAAGGAAGCAGTAAAAATAAGTATTTCTGTAAAAATCAGTTAAGGGATTCACAAAATAAAAGTATGTAAAATATGAAAACATATACCCTAACACATGAGGAGGAGTCAACAGTGGGTTTGAACTTAAACAACATTCAACTTAATATAGACTGAAAAGGCTATATATAATCCAGGGGGTCACCACAAACCCAAACCTCTAATACACATGCAAAAGATAAAGGGAAAGAAATCCAAGAATATCATTAAAGAAAACGAGCAAACCATGAGAGAGAGAGCAAGAGAAGAAAGGATCAGAGAAAAACTACACAAAAAACTATGAAACAAGTAACAAAACATCAATAAATACATGTCTAATGATAATTAGTTTGAATGTAAATGGACTAAATGCTCCAAGCAAAAGAGCATGACAGAGTTTGTATATATATATAAAAGATTTCACACCTAAAGACACCTGCAGATGGAAATTAAGAGATGGAGAAACATTAATCATGCAAGTGGATGTCAAGAGAAGTCAGAGTAGCAATCCTTATATCAGACAAAATAGACTTTTTTAACATTGAAATTGATTTAGCCAACATAGAGTACACCAGTAATTTCAAATGTAGCGTTCCACAATTCATCAGTTGTGTATAACACCCAGTGTTCACCACATCACATGCATTCCTTAATGCCCATCACACAGTTACTCCATCTCCCCACCCACCTTTCCTCCAGCAACGCTCAGTTGGTTTCCAATAGCTGGGAACCTGTCATGGATTTTCTTCCTCTCTGGTTTCTTCGCATTCATTTTCCCTCCCTTCCCCTATGATCCTCTGTGCTGTTCCTTCTATTCCACATATGAGTAAAACCATATAATAATTGTTTTTCTCTGACTGACTTATTTTGCTCAGCATAATACCCTCCAGTGCCTTCCACATCGATATGCTAAATATTGATCCTTTCTGATGGCTGAGTCATATTCCATTGTATATGTATATACCATGTTTTCTTTATCCATTTATCTGTCGATGGATGTCTTGGTTCCTTCCACGGTTTGGCTATTGTGGACAATGTCGCTATAAACATTCGGGGTGCAGTTGCCCCTTCAGATCACTACATTTGTAGCTTTGGGGTAAATAAAATTGCTGGGTTGTAAGGGAGCTCTCTTTTAAGTTCTTGAGGAACCTCCATATTGTTTTCCAAAGTGGCTGTACCAGTTTTCATTCCCACTTAGAAGTGTAAGAGAGTTCCCCTTTCTCCTCACCAACATTTGTTATTTCTTCGCTTGTTAATTTTTGCAATTCTGACTGGTGTGAAGTGGTATCTCATTGTCATTTGGATTTCTTTTTCCCCATGCCAAGTGATGTTGAGCAGTTTGTCATATGTCTGTTGGCCATTTGTGTGTCTTCTTTGGAGAAATATCTGTTCATATCTTCTGCCCATTTCTTGACTCGCTTATTTGTTTTTTGGGTGTTGAGTTTGGGTGTTGAACGGTAGTAAAGCGTACGGCACTTTCATGATGCTTCCACACCCACTTTTGGAAATGCTTCTCTCTCAAGGATACCTGAAGATGTTAGTGGAGAGTTGCCGTATACGCAGACTTGCTTTTCCCAGGTGAGTGCATGGCACATTACTTATTCACTCACGCGCGCGCGCGCGCGCACACACACACACACACACACACACACACACACAGAGTTGAACATGTTTCTGTCTCGTCAGGAAAGGAGGTGTTCGTTGAGAGACGGTTTCTCGCCAATGCTTTTGGGTGCTTGCCCTTTTCCCCCCGGAGAGTGAAGTGTATGCGCTTTTTGCCTAGGCTTCCGTACACACCCTTGAGAAGCCTTCCCTCAGCCAGAAACAAGCCGTGAGCTGAAAGAGGCGTTCCACACAGACCTCCTTCTCAGAGCGAAGCCTGTCACACTTTTCCTTGGGCCTCCACACGCACTTTAGAAAAACTTCCTCCGGGAAGCTGTGAGTTGAACGACGGGTTTCCTACAGCGGTTTTCCGTGGGGGTAAGGATATATGGCACTTGGCCTTAGGCTTCCACGCACACATTGGAAAGGCTTCTCTCTTCGTGAAACAAGATGTGCGCTGAACGTTGCGTTCTGCGCAGGCTTGGTTTTCACACATCAGCCCATGGTACTTTCCCTAGGCTTCCACACGCGCAGTGAGTATCCCTTCCCTAAACCTGAACCAAGACGCGGGGGAAAGCTGCCTTCTACACCACCTTCTTTTCCGAGTTTCGTATAGAACCCTTGCGTTGTGTTTCCACATCCACTTTTGTCACTGCTTCGATATATCCTCCGGAGAGGGGTTCGCTTGAAAGACGGTCTCCCTCCGTCACGCTTTCAAGGAGTTAAGGATAGGGCACTCTCCTTATGCCTGCACACGTCCACTTGCAATCTCGACTGACTTCATGACCCCGTCCATATGCTACGCTGAAAGTCCCATTGCGCGTGGCCTTCTTTCTAAGAGATGAGGACAGGGCACGGCACGTTCCTTGTGCTTCCACCACGACTATATAAAAGGCTACCGTCTCCAAGACAAAGGATGTCAGGTGCAAGACGGCTTCGCAAAAGCGAGGTTGCCTCTTAGAGGGCGGTCTACGGCGCTCTCCTGACGCTTCCACGCCTACATATGCAAACGCTTCTGGGCTCACGAAAGAAGACGTCCGTTGAAAGCTGCCTTGTACCCCGACGCGTTTTCCGGAGTTAGGTCCAGGGAACGGTCCCTGTGCGATCACATGCAGCCTTGAGATGGCTCAGCTCTTTTCGATCGTCAGGGAGGACGTTTCTCGGAGTTAGGTCCAGGGAAAGGTAGTAAAGCGTACGGCACTTTCATGATGCTTCCACACCCACTTTTGGAAATGCTTCTCTCTCCAGGATACCTGAAGATGCTAGTGGCGAGTCGCCATAGACGCAGACTTGCTTTTCCCAGGTCAGTACATGGCACTCTCCTTATTCACTCACGCACGCGCGCGCGCGCGTGCCCTCACACACACACACACACACACACACACACACACACACACACAGAGTTGAACATGTTTCTGTCTCGTCAGGAAAGAAGGTGATCGTTGAGAGACGGTTTCTCGCCGATGCTTTTGGGTTCTTGCTTTTTTCCCCCCGGAGAGAGAAGTGTAGCCGCTTTTTCCCTTGGCTTCCGTACACACCCTTGAGAAGCCTTCCGTCAGCCAGAAACAAGCCATGAGTTGAAAGAGGCGTTCCACGCAGACCTCCTTCTCAGAGCGAAGCCTGTCACACTTTTCCTTGTGAAGTAAACTAGAGAGATACAAATACTTTCTCAATGATTGCTTTAAGAAAAAAGGACTAAATATCCCAATCAGAAAACATAGACTGTAAAGAGGAAGCAAGACCCATCTCTATGCTGCCTAGCAGAGAATCACTTCAGACCTAAAAATAAAAGCAGATTGGAAGTAATGGGACACAAAACCATTTATCATGCAAATGGAAGTGAAAAGAAAGTTGGAGTCGTAATATTTTTATGAGACAAAATAAACTGAATTGTGGGGAAGATGGCAGAGTAGAAGGACACTAAACTCACCTCATCCCACAGATACAACTAGGTAACACTCACACCAGAGTCACCCAGAAATGGACCTTCAGATTTCCCCACAAAACTCTACAACTAAATGGAGAGAGGGAATCACATCAAAGATGGTAGGAAGGACAAGGACTCTGTAGGAATCTAAAGCCCATATTTCTGACCACCAGAGGGAGGGAACCACAGTCACAGAGGGGCCAGAAACAAACTACTACACCGGGGAGCCTCTAAAGCGTAGAGACATCCTCATAGCTTATGGCTTTGAAAATCAGAAGGGATGACATTTGTGAGCGTATACAACCAGCAGACTTAAAGCTTGGAACTTTTAAAAATCAGCTGTCTCAGCTCTGAGAGAGCACAGAAGGTGATAGGAAGCTGAGATCTGTCCTTAAAGATTAAGCAGAGCAAAGAGTGTGGAGAAGCTTGGGTGAAGCAGGTTGAAAGGTGCTTGAGGATTAAACAAGGGAGACATAGTTCCTGAACTCAGAGTTTGCTAAGGGACTTGTCCAGGAACAAAGGAGCTGGCAGGTGCCATTTCCCTCTACGGCCCCTCATTATAAACACACACCTACCTGCAAGACCAAGCACAATCTAGCAATCACTAACTTGCATAAACCATGGCCCATCCCCACACCTACCACACCTGCTTCAGTCCCAGTGCTGTGGATACCCTCCCTGATAAGACCCACACAATCCTTGACAACAATATGTCTCCCCATCACCCACAGAACACGCATGCGTCTTGTTAAAACAGCACACCCCATGTGTTGTGCACAATGACACAGTCCAGATCCAGTCTCTGTTGTTGCTATGCATTACCTTCAGAGGAGAACCAGCATCACCAAGTGAAAAATGTATGTTCTGCCCCGTATTTTCAAGAACAAGCAATATATCTGACCTTCCTAACAGAGAGATATTCTCTGAGAAGTAGGCCAAATGAGCAGACAGAGGACTATGTCCTAAACGAAAGAAGAGGACAAAGCCACAGCAAGAGACCTAAACAAAATGGATATAAGGAACATGCCTGACAGAAAATTTAAGATAACAATTATAAAGATACTCACTGGGGAAATGAAAAGAGGGAGGACATCAGAAGGGGGAACATCATTGAGACTCTTAACAAAGAGATATGAAAGAAATAATCAGAGATGTGGAACACAAGAAATGAAACGAAGAATATACTAGATAGAATAATTAGCAGGATGGACGAAGCAGAGGAACAAATTAATGAACTAGAAGACAGTAATGGAAAGTAATCAAGCGGAACAAATGAGAGGAAAAAGAAGTATGCAAAAATGAGAAGAGACTTAGGGAATTCAGTGACTCCATCCAGTGTAACAACACCCACATGAGAGGGATCCCAGAAGGTGAAAAGGGGGAAAAGGGGGCAGAAAATCTATTTGACCAAAGAAGAGCTGAAAACTTAACCTAATCTGGTGAAGGAAACCTATACAAATCCATAAGGCATAGAGATCCCCTCCGACAAAATCAACCTAAGGAGGTCCACATCAAGATACATAGTAATCAAAATGGGAAAAGGTAGTGATAAAGAAAAAACATTTAAAGCAGCAAGATAAAAGAAGACAGGTAACATGCAAGGGAAAGCCCATAAAGCTATCAGCTGAGTTTTCAGCAGAAACTATGCAGGACAGAAGAAAGTGGCGTTAAATATTCAAAGTGCTGAAGGAGAAAAATCTGCAGCAAGGAATATTTTATCCAGCAAGCCTATCCTTCAGAAAAGAAGGGGAGAAAAAGAGTTTCTTAGCCACACAAACTAAAAGAGTTCATGACCACTAAATTAACTACAAAAAATATTGAAGGGGACACTATGAGTGGAAAAAAATCGTAAGTGAGAGTATGACAATAATGAATCAAGGAAGCAGTAAAAATAAGTATTTCTGTAAAAATCAGTTAAGGGATTCACAAAATAAAAGTATGTAAAATATGAAAACATATACCCTAACACATGAGGAGGAGTCAACAGTGGGTTTGAACTTAAACAGCATTCAACTTAATATGGACTGAAAAGGCTATATATAATCCAGGGGGTCACCACAAACCCAAACCTCTAATACACATGCAAAAGATAAAGGGAAAGAAATCCAAGAATATCATTAAAGAAAACGAGCAAACCATGAGAGAGAGAGCAAGAGAAGAAAGGATCAGAGAAAAACTACACAAAAAACTATGAAACAAGTAACAAAACATCAATAAATACATGTCTAATGATAATTAGTTTGAATGTAAATGGACTAAATGCTCCAAGCAAAAGAGCATGACAGAGTTTGTATATATATATAAAAGATTTCACACCTAAAGACACCTGCAGATGGAAATTAAGAGATGGAGAAACATTAATCATGCAAGTGGATGTCAAGAGAAGTCAGAGTAGCAATCCTTATATCAGACAAAATAGACTTTTTTAACATTGAAATTGAATTAGCCAACATAGAGTACACCAGTAATTTCAAATGTAGCGTTCCACAATTCATCAGTTGTGTATAACACCCAGTGTTCATCACATCACATGCATTCCTTAATGCCCATCACACAGTTACTCCATCTCCCCACCCACCTTTCCTCCAGCAACCCTCAGTTTGTTTCCAATAGTTGGGAACCTGTCATGGATTTTCTTCCTCTCTGGTTTCTTCGCATTCATTTTCCCTCCCTTCCCCTATGATCCTCTGTGCTGTTCCTTCTATTCCACATATGAGTAAAACCATATAATAATTGTTTTTCTCTGACTGACTTATTTTGCTCAGCATAATACCGTCCAGTGCCTTCCACATCGATATGCTAAATATTGATCCTTTCTGATGGCTGAGTCATATTCCATTGTATATGTATATACCATGTTTTCTTTATCCATTTATCTGTCGATGGATGTCTTGGTTCCTTCCACGGTTTGGCTATTGTGGACAATGTCGCTATAAACATTCGGGGTGCAGTTGCCCCTTCAGATCACTACATTTGTAGCTTTGGGGTAAATAAAATTGCTGGGTTGTAAGGGAGCTCTCTTTTAAGTTCTTGAGGAACCTCCATATTGTTTTCCAAAGTGGCTGTACCAGTTTTCATTCCCACTTAGAAGTGTAAGAGAGTTCCCCTTTCTCCTCACCAACATTTGTTTTTTCTTCGCTTGTTAATTTTTGCAATTCTGACTGGTGTGAAGTGGTATGTCATTGTCATTTGGATTTCTTTTTCCCCATGCCAAGTGATGTTGAGCAGTTTGTCATATGTCTGTTGGCCATTTGTGTGTCTTCTTTGGAGAAATATCTGTTCATATCTTCTGCCCATTTCTTGACTCGATTATTTGTTTTTTGGGTATTGAGTTTGGGTGTTGAACGGTAGTAAAGCGTACGGCACTTTCATGATGCTTCCACACCCACTTTTGGAAATGCTTCTCTCTCAAGGATACCTGAAGATGTTAGTGGAGAGTTGTCGTATACGCAGACTTGCTTTTCCCAGGTGAGTGCATGGCACATTCCTTATTCACTCACGCGCGCCCGCGCGCGCACACACACACACACACACACACACACAGAGTTGAACATGTTTCTGTCTCGTCAGGAAAGGAGATGTTCGTTGAGAGACGGTTTCTCGCCAATGCTTTTGGGTGCTTGCCCTTTTCCCCCCGGAGAGTGAAGTGTATGCGCTTTTTGCCTAGGCTTCCGTACACACCCTTGAGAAGCCTTCCCTCAGCCAGAAACAAGCCGTGAGTTGAAAGAGGCGTTCCACACAGACCTCCTTCTCAGAGCGAAGCCTGTCACACTTTTCCTTGGGCCTCCACACGCACTTTAGAAAAACTTCCTCCGGGAAGCTATGAGTTGAAGGACGGGTTTCCTACAGCGGTTTTCTGTGGGGGTAAGGATATATGGCACTTGGCCTTAGGCTTCCACGCACACATTGGAAACGGCTTCTTTCTTTGTGAAACAAGATTTGCGCTGAACGTTGCGTTCTGCGCAGGCTTGCTTTTCACACATCAGCCGATGGTACTTTCCCTAGGCTTCCACACGCGCAGTGAGTATCCCTTCCCTAAACCTGAACCAAGACGCGGGGGAAAGCTGCCTTCTACACCACCTTCTTTTCCGAGTTTCGTATAGAACCCTTGCGTTGTGCTTCCACATCCACTTTTGTCACTGCTTCGATATATCCTCCGGAGAGGGGTTCGCTTGAAAGACGGTCTCCCTCCGTCACGCTTTCAAGGAGTTAAGGATAGGGCACTCTCCTTATGCTTGCACACGTCCACTTGCAATCTCGACTGACTTCATGACCCCGTCCATATGCTACGCTGAAAGTCCCATTGCGCGCGGCCTTGTTTCTAAGAGATGAGGACAGGGCACGGCACGTTCCTTGTGCTTCCACCACGACTATATAAAAGGCTCCCGTCTCCAAGGCAAAGGATGTCAGGTGCAAGACGGCTTCTCAAAAGCGAGGTTGCCTCTTAGAGGGCGGTCTACGGCGCTCTGCTGACGCTTCCACGCCTACATATGCAAACGCTTCTGGGCTCACGAAAGAAGACGTCCGTTGAAAGCTGCCTTGTACCCCGACGCGTTTCTCGGAGTTAGGTCCAGGGAACGGTCCCTGTGCGATCACACGCAGCCTTGAGATGGCTCAGCTCTTTTCGATCGTCAGGGAGGACGTTTCTCGGAGTTAGGTCCAGGGAAAGGTAGTAAAGCGTACGGCACTTTCATGATGCTTCCACACCCACTTTTGGAAATGCTTCTCTCTCCAGGATACCTGAAGATGCTAGTGGCGAGTCGCCGTAGACGCAGACTTGCTTTTCCCAGGTCAGTACATGGCACTCTCCTTATTCACTCACGCACGCGCGCGCGCGCGTGCCCTCACACACACACACACACACACACACACACACACACACACAGAGTTGAACATGTTTCTGTCTCGTCAGGAAAGAAGGTGATCGTTGAGAGACGGTTTCTCGCCGATGCTTTTGGGTTCTTGCTTTTTTCCCCCCGGAGAGAGAAGTGTAGCCGCTTTTTCCCTAGGCTTCCGTACACACCCTTGAGAAGCCTTCCGTCAGCCAGAAACAAGCCATGAGTTGAAAGAGGCGTTCCACGCAGAACTCCTTCTCAGAGCGAAGCCTGTCACACTTTTCCTTGTGAAGTAAACTAGAGAGATACAAATACTTTCTCAATGATTGCTTTAACAAAAAAGGACTAAATATCCCAATCAGAAAACATAGACTGTAAAGAGGAAGCAAGACACATCTCTATGCTGCCTACCAGAGAATCACTTCAGACCTAAAAATAAAAGCAGATTGGAAGTAATGGGACACAAAACCATTTATCATGCAAATGGAAGTGAAAAGAAAGTTGGAGTCGTAATATTTTTATGAGACAAAATAAACTGAATTGTGGGGAAGATGGCAGAGTAGAAGGACCCTAAACTCACCTCATCCCACAGATACAACTAGGTAACACTCACACCAGAGTCACCCAGAAATGGACCTTCAGATTTCCCCACAAAACTCTACAACTAAATGGAGAGAGGGAATCACATCAAAGATGGTAGGAAGGACAAGGACTCTGTAGGAATCTAAAGCCCATATTTCTGACCACCAGAGGGAGGGAACCACAGTCACAGAGGGGCCAGAAACAAACTACTACACCGGGGAGCCTCTAAAGCGTAGAGACATCCTCATAGCTTATGGCTTTGAAAATCAGAAGGGATGACATTTGTGAGCGTATACAACCAGCAGACTTAAAGCTTGGAACTTTTAAAAATCAGCTGTCTCAGCTCTGAGAGAGCACAGAAGGTGATAGGAAGCTGAGATCTGTCCTTAAAGATTAAGCAGAGCAAAGAGTGTGGAGAAGCTTGGGTGAAGCAGGTTGAAAGGTGCTTGAGGATTAAACAAGGGAGACATAGTTCCTGAACTCAGAGTTTGCTAAGGGACTTGTCCAGGAACAAAGGAGCTGGCAGGTTCCATTTCCCTCTACGGCCCCTCATTATAAACACACACCTACCTGCAAGACCAAGCACAATCTAGCAATCACTAACTTGCATAAACCATGGCCCATCCCCACACCTACCACACCTGCTTCAGTCCCAGTGCTGTGGATACCCTCCCTGATAAGACCCACACAATCCTTGACAACAATATGTCTCCCCATCACCCACAGAACACGCATGCGTCTTGTTAAAACAGCACACCCCATGTGCTGTGCACAATGACACAGTCCAGATCCAGTCTCTGTTGTTGCTATGCATTACCTTCAGAGGGGAACCAGCATCACCAAGTGAAAAATGTATGTTCTGCCCCGTATTTTCAAGAACAAGCAATATATCTGACCTTCCTAACAGAGAGATATTCTCTGAGAAGTAGGCCAAATGAGCAGACAGAGGACTATGTCCTAAATGAAAGAAGAGGACAAAGCCACAGCAAGAGACCTAAACAAAATGGATACAAGGAACATGCCTGACAGAAAATTTAAGATAACAATTATAAAGATACTCACTGGGGAAATGAAAAGAGGGAGGACATCAGAAGGGGGAACATCATTGAGACTCTTAACAAAGAGATATGAAAGAAATAATCAGAGATGTGGAACACAAGAAATGAAATGAAGAATATACTAGATAGAATAATTAGCAGGATGGACGAAGCAGAGGAACAAATTAATGAACTAGAAGACAGTAATGGAAAGTAATCAAGCGGAACAAATGAGAGGAAAAAGAAGTATGCAAAAATGAGAAGAGACTTAGGGAATTCAGTGACTCCATCCAGTGTAACAACACCCACATGAGAGGGATCCCAGAAGGTGAAAAGGGGGAAAAGGGGGCAGAAAATCTATTTGACCAAAGAAGAGCTGAAAACTTAACCTAATCTGGTGAAGGAAACCTATACAAATCCATAAGGCATAGAGATCCCCTCCCACAAAATCAACCTAAGGAGGTCCACATCAAGATACATAGTAATCAAAATGGGAAAAGGTAGTGATAAAGAAAAAACATTTAAAGCAGCAAGATAAAAGAAGACAGGTAACATGCAAGGGAAAGCCCATAAAGCTATCAGCTGAGTTTTCAGCAGAAACTATGCAGGACAGAAGAAAGTGGCGTTAAATATTCAAAGTGCTGAAGGAGAAAAATCTGCAGCAAGGAATAATTTATCCAGCAAGCCTATCCTTCAGAAAAGAAGGGGAGAAAAAGAGTTTCTTAGCCACACAAACTAAAAGAGTTCATGACCACTAAATTAACTACAAAAAATATTGAAGGGGACACTATGAGTGGAAAAAAATCGTAAGTGAGAGTATGACAATAATGAATCAAGGAAGCAGTAAAAATAAGTATTTCTGTAAAAATCAGTTAAGGGATTCACAAAATAAAAGTATGTAAAATATGAAAACATATACCCTAACACATGAGGAGGAGTCAACAGTGGGTTTGAACTTAAACAGCATTCAACTTAATATAGACTGAAAAGGCTATATATAATCCAGGGGGTCACCACAAACCCAAACCTCTAATACACATGCAAAAGATAAAGGGAAAGAAATCCAAGAATATCATTAAAGAAAACGAGCAAACCATGAGAGAGAGAGCAAGAGAAGAAAGGATCAGAGAAAAACTACACAAAAAACTATGAAACAAGTAACAAAACATCAATAAATACATGTCTAATGATAATTAGTTTGAATGTAAATGGACTAAATGCTCCAAGCAAAAGAGCATGACAGAGTTTGTATATATATATAAAAGATTTCACACCTAAAGACACCTGCAGATGGAAATTAAGAGATGGAGAAACATTAATCATGCAAGTGGATGTCAAGAGAAGTCAGAGTAGCAATCCTTATATCAGACAAAATAGACTTTTTTAACATTGAAATTGATTTAGCCAACATAGAGTACACCAGTAATTTCAAATGTAGCGTTCCACAATTCATCAGTTGTGTATAACACCCAGTGTTCACCACATCACATGCATTCCTTAATGCCCATCACACAGTTACTCCATCTCCCCACCCACCTTTCCTCCAGCAACCCTCAGTTTGTTTCCAATAGCTGGGAACCTGTCATGGATTTTCTTCCTCTCTGGTTTCTTCGCATTCATTTTCCCTCCCTTCCCCTATGATCCTCTGTGCTGTTCCTTCTATTCCACATATGAGTAAAACCATATAATAATTGTTTTTCTCTGACTGACTTATTTTGCTCAGCATAATACCCTCCAGTGCCTTCCACATCGATATGCTAAATATTGATCCTTTCTGATGGCTGAGTCATATTCCATTGTATATGTATATACCATGTTTTCTTTATCCATTTATCTGTCGATGGATGTCTTGGTTCCTTCCACGGTTTGGCTATTGTGGACAATGTCGCTATAAACATTCGGGGTGCAGTTGCCCCTTCAGATCACTACATTTGTAGCTTTGGGGTAAATAAAATTGCTGGGTTGTAAGGGAGCTCTCTTTTAAGTTCTTGAGGAACCTCCATATTGTTTTCCAAAGTGGCTGTACCAGTTTTCATTCCCACTTAGAAGTGTAAGAGAGTTCCCCTTTCTCCTCACCAACATTTGTTATTTCTTCGCTTGTTAATTTTTGCAATTCTGACTGGTGTGACGTGGTATCTCATTGTCATTTGGATTTCTTTTTCCCCATGCCAAGTGATGTTGAGCAGTTTGTCATATGTCTGTTGGCCATTTGTGTGTCTTCTTTGGAGAAATATCTGTTCATATCTTCTGCCCATTTCTTGACTCGCTTATTTGTTTTTTGGGTGTTGAGTTTGGGTGTTGAACGGTAGTAAAGCGTACGGCACTTTCATGATGCTTCCACACCCACTTTTGGAAATGCTTCTCTCTCAAGGATACCTGAAGATGTTAGTGGAGAGTTGCCGTATACGCAGACTTGCTTTTCCCAGGTGAGTGCATGGCACATTCCTTATTCACTCACGCGCGCGCGCGCGCGCACACACACACACACACACACACACACACACACAGAGTTGAACATGTTTCTGTCTCGTCAGGAAAGGAGGTGTTCGTTGAGAGACGGTTTCTCGCCAATGCTTTTGGGTGCTTGCCCTTTTCCCCCCGGAGAGTGAAGTGTATGCGCTTTTTGCCTAGGCTTCCGTACACACCCTTGAGAAGCCTTCCCTCAGCCAGAAACAAGCCGTGAGCTGAAAGAGGCGTTCCACACAGACCTCCTTCTCAGAGCGAAGCCTGTCACACTTTTCCTTGGGCCTCCACACGCACTTTAGAAAAACTTCCTCCGGGAAGCTGTGAGTTGAACGACGGGTTTCCTACAGCGGTTTTCCGTGGGGGTAAGGATATATGGCACTTGGCCTTAGGCTTCCACGCACACATTGGAAAGGCTTCTCTCTTCGTGAAACAAGATGTGCGCTGAACGTTGCGTTCTGCGCAGGCTTGGTTTTCACACATCAGCACATGGTACTTTCCCTAGGCTTCCACACGCGCAGTGAGTATCCCTTCCCTAAACCTGAACCAAGACGCGGGGGAAAGCTGCCTTCTACACCACCTTCTTTTCCGAGTTTCGTATAGAACCCTTGCGTTGTGTTTCCACATCCACTTTTGTCACTGCTTCGATATATCCTCCGGAGAGGGGTTCGCTTGAAAGACGGTCTCCCTCCGTCACGCTTTCAAGGAGTTAAGGATAGGGCACTCTCCTTATGCCTGCACACGTCCACTTGCAATCTCGACTGACTTCATGACCCCGTCCATATGCTACGCTGAAAGTCCCATTGCGCGTGGCCTTCTTTCTAAGAGATGAGGACAGGGCACGGCACGTTCCTTGTGCTTCCACCACGACTATATAAAAGGCTACCGTCTCCAAGACAAAGGATGTCAGGTGCAAGACGGCTTCGCAAAAGCGAGGTTGCCTCTTAGAGGGCGGTCTACGGCGCTCTCCTGACGCTTCCACGCCTACATATGCAAACGCTTCTGGGCTCACGAAAGAAGACGTCCGTTGAAAGCTGCCTTGTACCCCGACGCGTTTTCCGGAGTTAGGTCCAGGGAACGGTCCCTGTGCGATCACATGCAGCCTTGAGATGGCTCAGCTCTTTTCGATCGTCAGGGAGGACGTTTCTCGGAGTTAGGTCCAGGGAAAGGTAGTAAAGCGTACGGCACTTTCATGATGCTTCCACACCCACTTTTGGAAATGCTTCTCTCTCCAGGATACCTGAAGATGCTAGTGGCGAGTCGCCATAGACGCAGACTTGCTTTTCCCAGGTCAGTACATGGCACTCTCCTTATTCACTCACGCACGCGCGCGCGCGCGTGCCCTCACACACACACACACACACACACACACACACACACACAGAGTTGAACATGTTTCTGTCTCGTCAGGAAAGAAGGTGATCGTTGAGAGACGGTTTCTCGCCGATGCTTTTGGGTTCTTGCTTTTTTCCCCCCGGAGAGAGAAGTGTAGCCGCTTTTTCCCTTGGCTTCCGTACACACCCTTGAGAAGCCTTCCGACAGCCAGAAACAAGCCATGAGTTGAAAGAGGCGTTCCACGCAGACCTCCTTCTCAGAGCGAAGCCTGTCACACTTTTCCTTGTGAAGTAAACTAGAGAGATACAAATACTTTCTCAATGATTGCTTTAACAAAAAAGGACTAAATATCCCAATCAGAAAACATAGACTGTAAAGAGGAAGCAAGACCCATCTCTATGCTGCCTAGCAGAGAATCACTTCAGACTTAAAAATAAAAGCAGATTGGAAGTAATGGGACACAAAACCATTTATCATGCAAATGGAAGTGAAAAGAAAGTTGGAGTCGTAATATTTTTATGAGACAAAATAAACTGAATTGTGGGGAAGATGGGAGAGTAAAAGGACCCTAAACTCACCTCATCCCACAGATACAACTAGGTAACACTCACACCAGAGTCACCCAGAAATGGACCTTCAGATTTCCCCACAAAACTATACAACTAAATGGAGAGAGGGAATCACATCAAAGATGGTAGGAAGGACAAGGACTCTGTAGGAATCTAAACCCCATATTTCTTACCAGCAGAGGGAGGGAACCACAGTCACAGAGGGGCCAGAAACAAACTACTACACCGGGGAGCCTCTAAAGCATAGAGACATCCTCATAGCTTATGGCTTTGAAAATCAGAAGGGATGACATTTGTGAGCGTATACAACCAGCAGACTTAAAGCTTGGAACATTTAAAAATCAGCTGTCTCAGCTCTGAGAGAGCACAGAAGGTGATAGGAAGCTGAGATCTGTCCTTAAAGATTAAGCAGAGCAAAGAGTGTGGAGAAGCTTGGGTGAAGCAGGTTGAAAGGTGCTTGAGGATTAAACAAGGGAGACATAGTTCCTGAACTCAGAGTTTGCTAAGGGACTTGTCCAGGAACAAAGGAGCTGGCAGGTTCCATTTCCCTCTACGGCCCCTCATTATAAACACACACCTACCTGCAAGACCAAGCACAATCTAGCAATCACTAACTTGCATAAACCATGGCCCATCCCCACACCTACCACACCTGCTTCAGTCCCAGTGCTGTGGATACCCTCCCTGATAAGACCCACACAATCCTTGACAACAATATGTCTCCCCATCACCCACAGAACACGCATGCGTCTTGTTAAAACAGCACACCCCATGTGTTGTGCACAATGACACAGTCCAGATCCAGTCTCTGTTGTTGCTATGCATTACCTTCAGAGGAGAACCAGCATCACCAAGTGAAAAATGTATGTTCTGCCCCGTATTTTCAAGAACAAGCAATATATCTGACCTTCCTAACAGAGAGATATTCTCTGAGAAGTAGGCCAAATGAGCAGACAGAGGACTATGTCCTAAACGAAAGAAGAGGACAAAGCCACAGCAAGAGACCTAAACAAAATGGATATAAGGAACATGCCTGACAGAATATTTAAGATAACAATTATAAAGATACTCACTGGGGAAATGAAAAGAGGGAGGACATCAGAAGGGGGAACATCATTGAGACTCTTAACAAAGAGATATGAAAGAAATAATCAGAGATGTGGAACACAAGAAATGAAACGAAGAATATACTAGATAGAATAATTAGCAGGATGGACGAAGCAGAGGAACAAATTAATGAACTAGAAGACAGTAATGGAAAGTAATCAAGCGGAACAAATGAGAGGAAAAAGAAGTATGCAAAAATGAGAAGAGACTTAGGGAATTCAGTGACTCCATCCAGTGTAACAACACCCACATGAGAGGGATCCCAGAAGGTGAAAAGGGGGAAAAGGGGGCAGAAAATCTATTTGACCAAAGAAGAGCTGAAAACTTAACCTAATCTGGTGAAGGAAACCTATACAAATCCATAAGGCATAGAGATCCCCTCCCACAAAATCAACCTAAGGAGGTCCACATCAAGATACATAGTAATCAAAATGGGAAAAGGTAGTGATAAAGAAAAAACATTTAAAGCAGCAAGATTAAAGAAGACAGTTAACATGCAAGGGAAAGCCCATAAATCTATCAGCTGAGTTTTCAGCAGAAACTATGCAGGACAGAAGAAAGTGGCGTTAAATATTCAAAGTGCTGAAGGAGAAAAATCTGCAGCAAGGAATAATTTATCCAGCAAGCCTATCCTTCAGAAAAGAAGGGGAGAAAAAGAGTTTCTTAGCCACACAAACTAAAAGAGTTCATGACCACTAAATTAACTACAAAAAATATTGAAGGGGACACTATGAGTGGAAAAAAATCGTAAGTGAGAGTATCACAATAATGAATCAAGGAAGCAGTAAAAATAAGTATTTCTGTAAAAATCAGTTAAGGATTTCACAAAATAAAAGTATGTAAAATATGAAAACATATACCCTAACACATGAGGAGGAGTCAACAGTGGGTTTGAACTTAAACAGCATTCAACATAATATGGACTGAAAAGGCTATATATAATCCAGGGGGTCACCACAAACCCAAACCTCTAATACACATGCAAAAGATAAAGGGAAAGAAATCCAAGAATATCATTAAAGAAAACGAGCAAACCATGAGAGAGAGAGCAAGAGAAGAAAGGATCAGAGAAAAACTACACAAAAAACTATGAAACAAGTAACAAAACATCAATAAATACATGTCTAATGATAATTAGTTTGAATGTAAATGGACTAAATGCTCCAAGCAAAAGAGCATGACAGAGTTTGTATATATATATATAAAAGATTTCACACCTAAAGACACCTGCAGATAGAAATTAAGAGATGGAGAAACATTAATCATGCAAGTGGATGTCAAAAGAAGTCAGAGTAGCAATCCTTATATCAGACAAAATAGACTTTTTTAACATTGAAATTGAATTAGCCAACATAGAGTACACCAGTAATTTCAAATGTAGCTTTCCACAATTCATCAGTTGTGTATAACACCCAGTGTTCATCACATCACATGCATTCCTTAATGCCCATCACACAGTTACTCCATCTCCCCACCCACCTTTCCTCCAGCAACCCTCAGTTTGTTTCCAATAGTTGGGAACCTGTCATGGATTTTCTTCCTCTCTGGTTTCTTCGCATTCATTTTCCCTCCCTTCCCCTATGATCCTCTGTGCTGTTCCTTCTATTCCACATATGAGTAAAACCATATAATAATTGTTTTTCTCTGACTGACTTATTTTGCTCAGCATAATACCGTCCAGTGCCTTCCACATCGATATGCTAAATATTGATCCTTTCTGATGGCTGAGTCATATTCCATTGTATATGTATATACCATGTTTTCTTTATCCATTTATCTGTCGATGGATGTCTTGGTTCCTTCCACGGTTTGGCTATTGTGGACAATGTCGCTATAAACATTCGGGGTGCAGTTGCCCCTTCAGATCACTACATTTGTAGCTTTGGGGTAAATAAAATTGCTGGGTTGTAAGGGAGCTCTCTTTTAAGTTCTTGAGGAACCTCCATATTGTTTTCCAAAGTGGCTGTACCAGTTTTCATTCCCACTTAGAAGTGTAAGAGAGTTCCCCTTTCTCCTCACCAACATTTGTTTTTTCTTCGCTTGTTAATTTTTGCAATTCTGACTGGTGTGAAGTGGTATGTCATTGTCATTTGGATTTCTTTTTCCCCATGCCAAGTGATGTTGAGCAGTTTGTCATATGTCTGTTGGCCATTTGTGTGTCTTCTTTGGAGAAATATCTGTTCATATCTTCTGCCCATTTCTTGACTCGCTTATTTGTTTTTTGGGTGTTGAGTTTGGGTGTTGAACGGTAGTAAAGCGCACGGCACTTTCATGATGCTTCCACACCCACTTTTGGAAATGCTTCTCTCTCAAGGATACCTGAAGATGTTAGTGGAGAGTTGCCGTATACGCAGACTTGCTTTTCCCAGGTGAGTGCATGGCACATTCCTTATTCACTCACGCGCGCGCCCGCGCGCACACACACACACACACACACACACACACACAGAGTTGAACATGTTTCTGTCTCGTCAGGAAAGGAGATGTTCGTTGAGAGACGGTTTCTCGCCAATGCTTTTGGGTGCTTGCCCTTTTCCCCCCGGAGAGTGAAGTGTATGCGCTTTTTGCCTAGGCTTCCGTACACACCCTTGAGAAGCCTTCCCTCAGCCAGAAACAAGCCGTGAGTTGAAAGAGGCGTTCCACACAGACCTCCTTCTCAGAGCGAAGCCTGTCACACTTTTCCTTGGGCCTCCACACGCACTTTAGAAAAACTTCCTCCGGGAAGCTATGAGTTGAAGGACGGGTTTCCTACAGCGGTTTTCTGTGGGGGTAAGGATATATGGCACTTGGCCTTAGGCTTCCACGCACACATTGGAAACGGCTTCTTTCTTTGTGAAACAAGATTTGCGCTGAACGTTGCGTTCTGCGCAGGCTTGCTTTTCACACATCAGCCGATGGTACTTTCCCTAGGCTTCCACACGCGCAGTGAGTATCCCTTCCCTAAACCTGAACCAAGACGCGGGGGAAAGCTGCCTTCTACACCACCTTCTTTTCCGAGTTTCGTATAGAACCCTTGCGTTGTGCTTCCACATCCACTTTTGTCACTGCTTCGATATATCCTCCGGAGTGGGGTTCGCTTGAAAGACGGTCTCCCTCCGTCACGCTTTCAAGGAGTTAAGGATAGGGCACTCTCCTTATGCCTGCACACGTCCACTTGCAATCTCGACTGACTTCATGACCCCGTCCATATGCTACGCTGAAAGTCCCATTGCGCGCGGCCTTGTTTCTAAGAGATGAGGACAGGGCACGGCACGTTCCTTGTGCTTCCACCACGACTATATAAAAGGCTCCCGTCTCCAAGGCAAAGGATGTCAGGTGCAAGACGGCTTCGCAAAAGCGAGGTTGCCTCTTAGAGGGCGGTCTACGGCGCTCTGTTGACGCTTCCACGCCTACATATGCAAACGCTTCTGGGCTCACGAAAGAAGACGTCCGTTGAAAGCTGCCTTGTACCCCGACGCGTTTTCCGGAGTTAGGTCCAGGGAACGGTCCCTGTGCGATCACACGCAGCCTTGAGATGGCTCAGCTCTTTTCGATCGTCAGGGAGGACGTTTCTCGGAGTTAGGTCCAGGGAAAGGTAGTAAAGCGTACGGCACTTTCATGATGCTTCCACACCCACTTTTGGAAATGCTTCTCTCTCCAGGATACCTGAAGATGCTAGTGGCGAGTCGCCGTAGACGCAGACTTGCTTTTCCCAGGTCAGTACATGGCACTCTCCTTATTCACTCACGCACGCACGCGCGCGCGTGCCCTCACACACACACACACACACACACACACACACACACACACAGAGTTGAACATGTTTCTGTCTCGTCAGGAAAGAAGGTGATCGTTGAGAGACGGTTTCTCGCCGATGCTTTTGGGTTCTTGCTTTTTTCCCCCCGGAGAGAGAAGTGTAGCCGCTTTTTCCCTAGGCTTCCGTACACACCCTTGAGAAGCCTTCCGTCAGCCAGAAACAAGCCATGAGTTGAAAGAGGCGTTCCACGCAGACCTCCTTCTCAGAGCGAAGCCTGTCACACTTTTCCTTGTGAAGTAAACTAGAGAGATACAAATACTTTCTCAATGATTGCTTTAACAAAAAAGGACTAAATATCCCAATCAGAAAACATAGACTGTAAAGAGGAAGCAAGACCCATCTCTATGCTGCCTAGCAGAGAATCACTTCAGACCTAAAAATAAAAGCAGATTGGAAGTAATGGGACACAAAACCATTTATCATGCAAATGGAAGTGAAAAGAAAGTTGGAGTCGTAATATTTTTATGAGACAAAATAAACTGAATTGTGGGGAAGATGGCAGAGTAGAAGGACCCTAAACTCACCTCATCCCACAGATACAACTAGGTAACACTCACACCAGAGTCACCCAGAAATGGACCTTCAGATTTCCCCACAAAGCTATACAACTAAATGGAGAGAGGGAATCACATCAAAGATGGTAGGAAGGACAAGGACTCTGTAGGAATCTAAAGCCCATATTTCTGACCACCAGAGGGAGGGAACCACAGTCACAGAGGGGCCAGAAACAAACTACTACACCGGGGAGCCTCTAAAGCGTAGAGACATCCTCATAGCTTATGGCTTTGAAAATCAGAAGGGATGACATTTGTGAGCGTATACAACCAGCAGACTTAAAGCTTGGAACTTTTAAAAATCAGCTGTCTCAGCTCTGAGAGAGCACAGAAGGTGATAGGAAGCTGAGATCTGTCCTTAAAGATTAAGCAGAGCAAAGAGTGTGGAGAAGCTTGGGTGAAGCAGGTTGAAAGGTGCTTGAGGATTAAACAAGGGAGACATAGTTCCTGAACTCAGAGTTTGCTAAGGGACTTGTCCAGGAACAAAGGAGCTGGCAGGTGCCATTTCCCTCTACGGCCCCTCATTATAAACACACACCTACCTGCAAGACCAAGCACAATCTAGCAATCACTAACTTGCATAAACCATGGCCCATCCCCACACCTACCACACCTGCTTCAGTCCCAGTGCTGTGGATACCCTCCCTGATAAGACCCACACAATCCTTGACAACAATATGTCTCCCCATCACCCACAGAACACGCATGCGTCTTGTTAAAACAGCACACCCCATGTGTTGTGCACAATGACACAGTCCAGATCCAGTCTCTGTTGTTGCTATGCATTACCTTCAGAGGAGAACCAGCATCACCAAGTGAAAAATGTATGTTCTGCCCCGTATTTTCAAGAACAAGCAATATATCTGACCTTCCTAACAGAGAGATATTCTCTGAGAAGTAGGCCAAATGAGCAGACAGAGGACTATGTCCTAAACGAAAGAAGAGGACAAAGCCACAGCAAGAGACCTAAACAAAATGGATATAAGGAACATGCCTGACAGAAAATTTAAGATAACAATTATAAAGATACTCACTGGGGAAATGAAAAGAGGGAGGACATCAGAAGGGGGAACATCATTGAGACTCTTAACAAAGAGATATGAAAGAAATAATCAGAGATGTGGAACACAAGAAATGAAATGAAGAATATACTAGATAGAATAATTAGCAGGATGGACGAAGCAGAGGAACAAATTAATGAACTAGAAGACAGTAATGGAAAGTAATCAAGCGGAACAAATGAGAGGAAAAAGAAGTATGCAAAAATGAGAAGAGACTTAGGGAATTCAGTGACTCCATCCAGTGTAACAACACCCACATGAGAGGGATCCCAGAAGGTGAAAAGGGGGAAAAGGGGGCAGAAAATCTATTTGACCAAAGAAGAGCTGAAAACTTAACCTAATCTGGTGAAGGAAACCTATAAAAATCCATAAGGCATAGAGATCCCCTCCCACAAAATCAACCTAAGGAGGTCCACATCAAGATACATAGTAATCAAAATGGGAAAAGGTAGTGATAAAGAAAAAACATTTAAAGCAGCAAGATAAAAGAAGACAGTTAACATGCAAGGGAAAGCCCATAAATCTATCAGCTGAGTTTTCAGCAGAAACTATGCAGGACAGAAGAAAGTGGCGTTAAATATTCAAAGTGCTGAATGAGAAAAATCTGCAGCAAGGAATAATTTATCCAGCAAGCCTATCCTTCAGAAAAGAAGGGGAGAAAAAGAGTTTCTTAGCCACACAAACTAAAAGAGTTCATGACCACTAAATTAACTACAAAAAATATTGAAGGGGACAGTATGAGTGGAAAAAAATCGTAAGTGAGAGTATGACAATAATGAATCAAGGAAGCAGTAAAAATAAGTATTTCTGTAAAAATCAGTTAAGGGATTCACAAAATAAAAGTATGTAAAATATGAAAACATATACCCTAACACATGAGGAGGAGTCAACAGTGGGTTTGAACTTAAACAGCATTCAACTTAATATAGACTGAAAAGGCTATATATAATCCAGGGGGTCACCACAAACCCAAACCTCTAATACACATGCAAAAGATAAAGGGAAAGAAATCCAAGAATATCATTAAAGAAAACGAGCAAACCATGAGAGAGAGAGCAAGAGAAGAAAGGATCAGAGAAAAACTACACAAAAAACTATGAAACAAGTAACAAAACATCAATAAATACATGTCTAATGATAATTAGTTTGAATGTAAATGGACTAAATGCTCCAAGCAAAAGAGCATGACAGATTTTGTATATATATATAAAAGATTTCACACCTAAAGACACCTGCAGATGGAAATTAAGAGATGGAGAAACATTAATCATGCAAGTGGATGTCAAAAGAAGTCAGAGTAGCAATCCTTATATCAGACAAAATAGACTTTTTTAACATTGAAATTGAATTAGCCAACATAGAGTACACCAGTAGTTTCAAATGTAGCGTTCCACAATTCATCAGTTGTGTATAACACCCAGTGTTCATCACATCACATGCATTCCTTAATGCCCATCACACAGTTACTCCACCTCCCCACCCACTTTTCCTCCAGCAACCCTCAGTTGGTTTCCAATAGTTAGGAACCTGTCATGGATTTTCTTCCTCTCTGGTTTCTTCGCATTCATTTTCCCTCCCTTCCCCTATGATCCTCTGTGCTGTTCCTTCTATTCCACATATGAGTAAAACCATATAATAATTGTTTTACTCTGACTGACTTATTTTGCTCAGCATAATACCCTCCAGTGCCATCCACATCGATATGCTAAATATTGATCCTTTCTGATGGCTGAGTCATATTCCTTTGTATATGTGTATACCATGTTTTCTTTATCCATTTATCTGTCGATGGATGTCTTGGTTCCTTCCACGGTTTGGCTATTGTGGACAATGTCGCTATAAACATTTGGGGTGCAGTTGCCCCTTCAGATCACTACATTTGTAGCTTTGGGGTAAATAAAATTGCTGGGTTGTAAGGGAGCTCTGTTTTAACTTCTTGAGGAACCTCCATATTGTTTTCCAAAGTGGCTGTACCAGTTTTCATTCCCACTTAGAAGTGTAAGAGAGTTCCCCTTTCTCCTCACCAACATTTGTTATTTCTTCGCTTGTTAATTTTTGCAATTCTGACTGGTGTGAAGTGGTATCTCATTGTCATTTGGATTTCTTTTTCCCCATGCCAAGTGCTGTTGAGCAGTTTCTCATATGTCTGTTGGCCATTTGTGTGTCTTCTTTGGAGAAATACCTGTTCATATCTTCTGCCCATTTCTTGACTCGGTTATTTGTATTTTGGGTGTTGAGTTTGGGTGTTGAACGGTAGTAAAGCGTACGGCACTTTCATGATGCTTCCACACCCACTTTTGGAAATGCTTCTCTCTCAAGGATACCTGAAGATGTTAGTGGAGAGTTGCCGTATACGCAGACTTGCTTTTCCCAGGTGAGTGCATGGCACATTCCTTATTCACTCACGCGCGCGCGCGCGCGCGCACACACACACACACACACAGAGTTGAACATGTTTCTGTCTCGTCAGGAAAGGAGGTGTTCGTTGAGAGACGGTTTCTCGCCAATGCTTTTGGGTGCTTGCCCTTTTCCCCCCGGAGAGTGAAGTGTATGCGCTTTTTCCGTAGGCTTCCGTACACACCCTTGAGAAGCCTTCCCTCAGCCAGAAACAAGCCGTGAGTTGAAAGAGGCGTTCCACACAGACCTCCTTCTCAGAGCGAAGCCTGTCACACTTTTCCTTGGGCCTCCACACGCACTTTAGAAAAACTTCCTCCGGGAAGCTGTGAGTTGAACGACGGGTTTCCTACAGCGGTTTTCCGTGGGGGTAAGGATATATGGCACTTGGCCTTAGGCTTCCACGCACACATTGGAAACGGCTTCTCTCTTCGTGAAACAAGATGTGCGCTGAACGTTGCGTTCTGCGCAGGCTTGCTTTTCACACATCAGCCGATGGTACTTTCCCTAGGCTTCCACACGCGCAGTGAGTATCCCTTCCCTAAACCTGAACCAAGACGCGGGGGAAAGCTGCCTTCTACACCACCTTCTTTTCCGAGTTTCGTATAGAACCCTTGCATTGTGCTTCCACATCCACTTTTGTCACTGCTTCGATATATCCTCCAGAGAGGGGTTCGCTTGAAAGACGGTCTCCCTCTGTCACGCTTTCAAGGAGTTAAGGATAGGGCACTCTCCTTATGCCTGCACACGTCCACTTGCAATCTCGACTGACTTCATGACCCCGTCCATATGCTACGCTGAAAGTCCCATTGCGCGCGGCCTTGTTTCTAAGAGATGAGGACAGGGCACGGCACGTTCCTTGTGCTTCCACCACGACTATATAAAAGGCTCCCGTCTCCAAGGCAAAGGATGTCAGGTGCAAGACGGCTTCGCAAAAGCGAGGTTGCCTCTTAGAGGGCGGTCTACGGGGCTCTCCTGACGCTTCCACGCCTACATATGCAAACGCTTCTGGGCTCACGAAAGAAGACGTCCGTTGAAAGCTGCCTTGTACCCCGACGCCTTTTCCGGAGTTAGGTCCAGGGAACGGTCCCTGTGCGATCACACGCAGCCTTGAGATGGCTCAGCTCTTTTCGATCGTCAGGGAGGACGTTTCTCGGAGTTAGGTCCAGGGAAAGGTAGTAAAGCGTACGGCACTTTCATGATGCTTCCACACCCACTTTTGGAAATGCTTCTCTCTCCAGGATACCTGAAGATGCTAGTGGCGAGTCGCCGTAGACGCAGACTTGCTTTTCCCAGGTCAGTACATGGCACTCTCCTTATTCACTCACGCACGCGCGCGCGCGCGTGCCCTCACACACACACACACACACACACACAGAGTTGAACATGTTTCTGTCTCGTCAGGAAAGAAGGTGATCGTTGAGAGACGGTTTCTCGCCGATGCTTTTGGGTTCTTGCTTTTTTCCCCCCGGAGAGAGAAGTGTAGCCGCTTTTTCCCTAGGCTTCCGTACACACCCTTGAGAAGCCTTCCGTCAGCCAGAAACAAGCCATGAGTTGAAAGAGGCGTTCCACGCAGACCTCCTTCTCAGAGCGAAGCCTGTCACACTTTTCCTTGTGAAGTAAACTAGAGAGATACAAATACTTTCTCAATGATTGCTTTAACAAAAAAGGACTAAATATCCCAATCAGAAAACATAGACTGTAAAGAGGAAGCAAGACCCATCTCTATGCTGCCTAGCAGAGAATCACTTCAGACCTAAAAATAAAAGCAGATTGGAAGTAATGGGACACAAAACCATTTACCATGCAAATGGAAGTGAAAAGAAAGTTGGAGTCGTAATATTTTTATGAGACAAAATAAACTGAATTGTGGGGAAGATGGCAGAGTAGAAGGACCCTAAACTCACCTCATCCCACAGATACAACTAGGTAACACTCACACCAGAGTCACCCAGAAATGGACCTTCAGATTTCCCCACAAAACTATACAACTAAATGGAGAGAGGGAATCACATCAAAGATGGTAGGAAGGACAAGGACTCTGTAGGAATCTAAACCCCATATTTCTGACCACCAGAGGGAGGGAACCACAGTCACAGAGGGGCCAGAAACAAACTACTACACCGGGGAGCCTCTAAAGCGTAGAGACATCCTCATAGCTTATGGCTTTGAAAATCAGAAGGGATGACATTTGTGAGCGTATACAACCAGCAGACTTAAAGCTTGGAACTTTTCAAAATCAGCTGTCTCAGCTCTGAGAGAGCACAGAAGGTGATCGGAAGCTGAGATCTGTCCTTAAAGATTAAGCAGAGCAAAGAGTGTGGAGAAGCTTGGGTGAAGCAGGTTGAAAGGTGCTTGAGGATTAAACAAGGGAGACATAGTTCCTGAACTCAGAGTTTGCTAAGGGACTTGTCCAGGAACAAAGGAGCTGGCAGGTGCCATTTCCCTCTACGGCCCCTCATTATAAACACACACCTACCTGCAAGACCAAGCACAATCTAGCAATCACTAACTTGCATAAACCATGGCCCATCCCCACACCTACCACACCTGCTTCAGTCCCAGTGCTGTGGATACCCTCCCTGATAAGACCCACACAATCCTTGACAACAATATGTCTCCCCATCACCCACAGAACACGCATGCATCTTGTTAAAACAGCACACCCCATGTGTTGTGCACAATGACACAGTCCAGATCCAGTCTCTGTTGTTGCTATGCATTACCTTCAGAGGAGAACCAGCATCACCAAGTGAAAAATGTATGTTCTGCCCCGTATTTTCAAGAACAAGCAATATATCTGACCTTCCTAACAGAGAGATATTCTCTGAGAAGTAGGCCAAATGAGCAGACAGAGGACTATGTCCTAAACGAAAGAAGAGGACAAAGCCACAGCAAGAGACCTAAACAAAATGGATATAAGGAACATGCCTGACAGAAAATTTAAGATAACAATTATAAAGATACTCACTGGGGAAATGAAAAGAGGGAGGACATCAGAAGGGGGAACATCATTGAGACTCTTAACAAAGAGATATGAAAGAAATAATCAGAGATGTGGAACACAAGAAATGAAATGAAGAATATACTAGATAGAATAATTAGCAGGATGGACGAAGCAGAGGAACAAATTAATGAACTAGAAGACAGTAATGGAAAGTAATCAAGCGGAACAAATGAGAGGAAAAAGAAGTATGCAAAAATGAGAAGAGACTTAGGGAATTCAGTGACTCCATCCAGTGTAACAACACCCACATGAGAGGGATCCCAGAAGGTGAAAAGGGGGAAAAGGGGGCAGAAAATCTATTTGACCAAAGAAGAGCTGAAAACTTAACCTAATCTGGTGAAGGAAACCTATACAAATCCATAAGGCATAGAGATCCCCTCCCACAAAATCAACCTAAGGAGGTCCACATCCAGATACATAGTAATCCAAATGGGAAAAGGTAGTGATAAAGAAAAAAACATTTAAAGCAGCAAGATAAAAGAAGACAGTTAACATGCAAGGGAAAGCTCATAAATCTATCAGCTGAGTTTTCAGCAGAAACTATGCAGGACAGAAGAAAGTGGCGTTAAATATTCAAAGTGCTGAAGGAGAAAAATCTGCAGCAAGGAATAATTTATCCAGCAAGCCTATCCTTCAGAAAAGAAGGGGAGAAAAAGAGTTTCTTAGCCACACAAACTAAAAGAGTTCATGACCACTAAATTAACTACAAAAAATATTGAAGGGGACACTATGAGTGGAAAAAAATCGTAAGTGAGAGTATGACAATAATGAATCAAGGAAGCAGTAAAAATAAGTATTTCTGTAAAAATCAGTTAAGGGATTCACAAAATAAAAGTATGTAAAATATGAAAACATATACCCTAACACATGAGGAGGAGTCAACAGTGGGTTTGAACTTAAACAGCATTCAACTTAATATAGACTGAAAAGGCTATATATAATCCAGGGGGTCACCACAAACCCAAACCTCTAATACACATGCAAAAGATAAAGGGAAAGAAATCCAAGAATATCATTAAAGAAAACGAGCAAACCATGAGAGAGAGAGCAAGAGAAGAAAGGATCAGAGAAAAACTACACAAAAAACTATGAAACAAGTAACAAAACATCAATAAATACATGTCTAAAGATAATTAGTTTGAATGTAAATGGACTAAATGCTCCAAGCAAAAGAGCATGACAGAGTTTGTATATATATATAAAAGATTTCACACCTAAAGACACCTGCAGATGGAAATTAAGAGATGGAGAAACATTAATCATGCAAGTGGATGTCAAAAGAAGTCAGAGTAGCAATCCTTATATCAGACAAAATAGACTTTTTTAACATTGAAATTGAATTAGCCAACATAGAGTACACCAGTAGTTTCAAATGTAGCGTTCCACAATTCATCAGTTGTGTATAACACCCAGTGTTCATCACATCGCATGCATTCCTTAATGCCCATCACACAGTTACTCCATCTCCCCACCCACCTTTCCTCCAGCAACCCTCAGTTTGTTTCCAATAGTTAGGAACCTGTCATGGATTTTCTTCCTCTCTGGTTTCTTCGCATTCATTTTCCCTCCCTTCCCCTATGATCCTCTGTGCTTTTACTTCTATTCCACATATGAGTAAAACCATATAATAATTGTTTTTCTCTGACTGACTTATTTTGCTCAGCATAATACCATCCAGTGCCATCCACATCGATATGCTAAATATTGATCCTTTCTGATGGCTGAGTCACATTCCTTTGTATATGTATATACCATGTTTTCTTTATCCATTTATCTGTCGATAGATGTCTTGGTTCCTTCCACGGTTTGGCTATTGTGGACAATGTCGCTATAAACATTTGGGGTGCAGTTGCCCCTTCAGATCACTACATTTGTAGCTTTGGGGTAAATAAAATTGCTGGGGTGTAAGGGAGCTCTGTTTTAACTTCTTGAGGAACCTCCATATTGTTTTCCAAAGTGGCTGTACCAGTTTTCATTCCCACTTAGAAGTGTAAGAGAGTTCCCCTTTCTCCTCACCAACATTTGTTATTTCTTCGCCTGTTAATTTTTGCAATTCTGACTGGTGTGAAGTGGTATCTCATTGTCATTTGGATTTCTTTTTCCCCATGCCAAGTGATCTTGAGCAGTTTGTCATATGTCTGTTGGCCATTTGTGTGTCTTCTTTGGAGAAATATCTGTTCATATCTTCTGCCCAATTCTTGACTCGCTTATTTGTTTTTTGGGTGTTGAGTTTGGGTGTTGAACGGTAGTAAAGCGTACGGCACTTTCATGATGTTTCCACACCCACTTTTGGAAATGCTTCTCTCTCAAGGATACCTGAAGATGTTAGTGGAGAGTTGCAGTATACGCAGACTTGCTTTTCCCAGGTGAGTGCATGGCACATTCTTTATTCACTCACGCGCGCGCGCGCGCACACACACACACACACACACACACACACAGAGTTGAACATGTTTCTGTCTCGTCAGGAAAGGAGGTGTTCGTTGAGAGACGGTTTCTCGCCAATGCTTTTGGGTGCTTGCCCTTTTCCCCCCGGAGAGTGAAGTGTATGCGCTTTTTGCCTAGGCTTCCGTACACACCCTTGAGAAGCCTTCCTTCAGCCAGAAACAAGCCGTGAGTTGAAAGAGGCGTTCCACACAGACCTCCTTCTCAGAGCGAAGCCTGTCACACTTTTCCTTGGGCCTCCACACGCACTTTAGAAAAACTTCCTCCGGGAAGCTGTGAGTTGAACGACGGGTTTCCTACAGCGGTTTTCCGTGGGGGTAAGGATATATGGCACTTGGCCTTAGGCTTCCACGCACACATTGGAAAGGCTTCTCTCTTCGTGAAACAAGATGTGCGCTGAACGTTGCGTTCTGCGCAGGCTTGGTTTTCACACATCAGCCCATGGTACTTTCCCTAGGCTTCCACACGCGCAGTGAGTATCCCTTCCCTAAACCTGAACCAAGACGCGGGGGAAAGCTGCCTTCTACACCACCTTCTTTTCCGAGTTTCGTATAGAACCCTTGCGTTGTGCTTCCACATCCACTTTTGTCACTGCTTCGATATATCCTCCGGAGAGGGGTTCGCTTGAAAGACGGTCTCCCTCCGTCACGCTTTCAAGGAGTTAAGGATAGGGCACTCTCCTTATGCCTGCACATGTCCACTTGCAATCTCGACTGACTTCATGACCCCGTCCATATGCTACGCTGAAAGTCCCATTGCGCGCGGCCTTGTTTCTAAGAGATGAGGACAGGGCACGGCACGTTCCTTGTGCTTCCACCACGACTATATAAAAGGCTCCCGTCTCCAAGGCAAAGGATGTCAGGTGCAAGACGGCTTCGCAAAAGCGAGGTTGAATCTTAGAGGGCGGTCTACGGCGCTCTGCTGACGCTTCCACGCCTACATATGCAAACACTTCTGGGCTCACGAAAGAAGACGTCCGTTGAAAGCTGCCTTGTACCCCGACGCGTTTCTCGGAGTTAGGTCCGGGGAACGGTCCCTGTGCGATCACACGCAGCCTTGAGATGGCTCAGCTCTTTTCGATCGTCAGGGAGGACGTTTCTCGGAGTTAGGTCCAGGGAAAGGTGGTAAAGCGTACGGCACTTTCATGATGCTTCCACACCCACTTTTGGAAATGCTTCTCTCTCCAGGATACATGAAGATGCTAGTGGCGAGTCGCCGTAGACGCAGACTTGCTTTTCCCAGGTCAGTACATGGCACTCTCCTTATTCACTCACGCACGCGCGCGCGCGCGTGCCCTCACACACACACACACACACACACACACACACACACACACACACAGAGTTGAACATGTTTCTGTCTCGTCAGGAAAGAAGGTGATCGTTGAGAGACGGTTTCTCGCCGATGCTTTTGGGTTCTTGCTTTTTTCCCCCCGGAGAGAGAAGTGTAGCCGCTTTTTCCCTAGGCTTCCGTACACACCCTTGAGAAGCCTTCCGTCAGCCAGAAACAAGCCATGAGTTGAAAGAGGCGTTCCACGCAGACCTCCTTCTCAGAGCGAAGCCTGTCACACTTTTCCTTGTGAAGTAAACTAGAGAGATACAAATACTTTCTCAATGATTGCTTTAACAAAAAAGGACTAAATATCCCAATCAGAAAACATAGACTGTAAAGAGGAAGCAAGACCCATCTCTATGCTGCCTACCAGAGAATCACTTCAGACCTAAAAATAAAAGCAGATTGGAAGTAATGGGACACAAAACCATTTATCATGCAAATGGAAGTGAAAAGAAAGTTGGAGTCGTAATATTTTTATGAGACAAAATAAACTGAATTGTGGGGAAGATGGCAGAGTAGAAGGACCCTAAACTCACCTCATCCCACAGATACAACTAGGTAACACTCACACCAGAGTCACCCAGAAATGGACCTTCAGATTTCCCCACAAAACTATACAACTAAATGGAGAGAGGGAATCACATCAAAGATGGTAGGAAGGACAAGGACTCTGTAGGAATCTAAACCCCATATTTCTGACCACCAGAGGGAGGGAACCACAGTCACAGAGGGGCCAGAAACAAACTACTACACCGGGGAGCCTCTAAAGCGTAGAGACATCCTCATAGCTTATGGCTTTGAAAATCAGAAGGGATGACATTTGTGAGCGTATACAACCAGCAGACTTAAAGCTTGGAACTTTTCAAAATCAGCTGTCTCAGCTCTGAGAGAGCACAGAAGGTGATCGGAAGCTGAGATCTGTCCTTAAAGATTAAGCAGAGCAAAGAGTGTGGAGAAGCTTGGGTGAAGCAGGTTGAAAGGTGCTTGAGGATTAAACAAGGGAGACATAGTTCCTGAACTCAGAGTTTGCTAAGGGACTTGTCCAGGAACAAAGGAGCTGGCAGGTGCCATTTCCCTCTACGGCCCCTCATTATAAACACACACCTACCTGCAAGACCAAGCACAATCTAGCAATCACTAACTTGCATAAACCATGGCCCATCCCCACACCTACCACACCTGCTTCAGTCCCAGTGCTGTGGATACCCTCCCTGATAAGACCCACACAATCCTTGACAACAATATGTCTCCCCATCACCCACAGAACACGCATGCATCTTGTTAAAACAGCACACCCCATGTGTTGTGCACAATGACACAGTCCAGATCCAGTCTCTGTTGTTGCTATGCATTACCTTCAGAGGAGAACCAGCATCACCAAGTGAAAAATGTATGTTCTGCCCCGTATTTTCAAGAACAAGCAATATATCTGACCTTCCTAACAGAGAGATATTCTCTGAGAAGTAGGCCAAATGAGCAGACAGAGGACTATGTCCTAAACGAAAGAAGAGGACAAAGCCACAGCAAGAGACCTAAACAAAATGGATATAAGGAACATGCCTGACAGAAAATTTAAGATAACAATTATAAAGATACTCACTGGGGAAATGAAAAGAGGGAGGACATCAGAAGGGGGAACATCATTGAGACTCTTAACAAAGAGATATGAAAGAAATAATCAGAGATGTGGAACACAAGAAATGAAATGAAGAATATACTAGATAGAATAATTAGCAGGATGGACGAAGCAGAGGAACAAATTAATGAACTAGAAGACAGTAATGGAAAGTAATCAAGCGGAACAAATGAGAGGAAAAAGAAGTATGCAAAAATGAGAAGAGACTTAGGGAATTCAGTGACTCCATCCAGTGTAACAACACCCACATGAGAGGGATCCCAGAAGGTGAAAAGGGGGAAAAGGGGGCAGAAAATCTATTTGACCAAAGAAGAGCTGAAAACTTAACCTAATCTGGTGAAGGAAACCTATACAAATCCATAAGGCATAGAGATCCCCTCCCACAAAATCAACCTAAGGAGGTCCACATCAAGACACATAGTAATCCAAATGGGAAAAGGTAGTGATAAAGAAAAAACATTTAAAGCAGCAAGATAAAAGAAGACAGTTAACATGCAAGGGAAAGCCCATAAATCTATCAGCTGAGTTTTCAGCAGAAACTATGCAGGACAGAAGAAAGTGGCGTTAAATATTCAAAGTGCTGAAGGAGAAAAATCTGCAGCAAGGAATAATTTATCCAGCAAGCCTATCCTTCAGAAAAGAAGGGGAGAAAAAGAGTTTCTTAGCCACACAAACTAAAAGAGTTCATGACCACTAAATTAACTACAAAAAATATTGAAGGGGACACTATGAGTGGAAAAAAATCGTAAGTGAGAGTATGACAATAATGAATCAAGGAAGCAGTAAAAATAAGTATTTCTGTAAAAATCAGTTAAGGGATTCACAAAATAAAAGTATGTAAAATATGAAAACATATACCCTAACACATGAGGAGGAGTCAACAGTGGGTTTGAACTTAAACAGCATTCAACTTAATATAGACTGAAAAGGCTATATATAATCCAGGGGGTCACCACAAACCCAAACCTCTAATACACATGCAAAAGATAAAGGGAAAGAAATCCAAGAATATCATTAAAGAAAACGAGCAAACCATGAGAGAGAGAGCAAGAGAAGAAAGGATCAGAGAAAAACTACACAAAAAACTATGAAACAAGTAACAAAACATCAATAAATACATGTCTAATGATAATTAGTTTGAATGTAAATGGACTAAATGCTCCAAGCAAAAGAGCATGACAGAGTTTGTATATATATATAAAAGATTTCACACCTAAAGACACCTGCAGATGGAAATTAAGAGATGGAGAAACATTAATCATGCAAGTGGATGTCAAAAGAAGTCAGAGTAGCAATCCTTATATCAGACAAAATAGACTTTTTTAACATTGAAATTGAATTAGCCAACATAGAGTACACCAGTAGTTTCAAATGTAGCGTTCCACAATTCATCAGTTGTGTATAACACCCAGTGTTCATCACATCGCATGCATTCCTTAATGCCCATCACACAGTTACTCCATCTCCCCACCCACCTTTCCTCCAGCAACCCTCAGTTTGTTTCCAATAGTTAGGAACCTGTCATGGATTTTCTTCCTCTCTGGTTTCTTCGCATTCATTTTCCCTCCCTTCCCCTATGATCCTCTGTGCTTTTACTTCTATTCCACATATGAGTAAAACCATATAATAATTGTTTTTCTCTGACTGACTTATTTTGCTCAGCATAATACCATCCAGTGCCATCCACATCGATATGCTAAATATTGATCCTTTCTGATGGCTGAGTCACATTCCTTTGTATATGTATATACCATGTTTTCTTTATCCATTTATCTGTCGATAGATGTCTTGGTTCCTTCCACGGTTTGGCTATTGTGGACAATGTCGCTATAAACATTTGGGGTGCAGTTGCCCCTTCAGATCACTACATTGGTAGCTTTGGGGTAAATAAAATTGCTGGGGTGTAAGGGAGCTCTGTTTTAACTTCTTGAGGAACCTCCATATTGTTTTCCAAAGTGGCTGTACCAGTTTTCATTCCCACTTAGAAGTGTAAGAGAGTTCCCCTTTCTCCTCACCAACATTTGTTATTTCTTCGCCTGTTAATTTTTGCAATTCTGACTGGTGTGAAGTGGTATCTCATTGTCATTTGGATTTCTTTTTCCCCATGCCAAGTGATCTTGAGCAGTTTGTCATATGTCTGTTGGCCCTTTGTGTGTCTTCTTTGGAGAAATACCTGTTCATATCTTCTGCCCATTTCTTGACTCGGTTATTTGTATTTTGGGTGTTGAGTTTGGGTGTTGAACGGTAGTAAAGCGTACGGCACTTTCATGATGCTTCCACACCCACTTTTGGAAATGCTTCTCTCTCAAGGATACCTGAAGATGTTAGTGGAGAGTTGCCGTATACGCAGACTTGCTTTTCCCAGGTGAGTGCATGGCACATTCCTTATTCACTCACGCGCGCGCGCGCACACACACACACACACACACACACACAGAGTTGAACATGTTTCTGTCTCGTCAGGAAAGGAGGTGTTCGTTGAGAGACGGTTTCTCGCCAGTGCTTTTGGGTGCTTGCCCTTTTCCCCCCGGAGAGTGAAGTGTATGCGCTTTTTCCGTAGGCTTCAGTACACACCCTTGAGAAGCCTTCCGTCAGTCAGAAACAAGCCGTGAGTTGAAAGAGGCGTTCCACACAGACCTCCTTCTCAGAGCGAAGCCTGTCACACTTTTCCTTGGGCCTCCACACGCACTTTAGAAAAACTTCCTCCGGGAAGCTGTGAGTTGAACGACGGGTTTCCTACAGCGGTTTTCCGTGGGGGTAAGGATATATGGCACTTGGCCTTAGGCTTCCACGCACACATTGGAAACGGCTTCTCTCTTCGTGAAACAAGATGTGCGCTGAACGTTGCGTTCTGCGCAGGCTTGCTTTTCACACATCAGCCGATGGTACTCCCCCTAGGCTTCCACACGCGCAGTGAGTATCCCTTCCCTAAACCTGAACCAAGACGCGGGGGAAAGCTGCCTTCTACACCACCTTCTTTTCCGAGTTTCGTATAGAACCCTTGCGTTGTGCTTCCACATCCACTTTTGTCACTGCTTCGATATATCCTCCGGAGTGGGGTTCGCTTGAAAGAAGGTCTCCCTCCGTCACGCTTTCAAGGAGTTAAGGATAGGGCACTCTCCTTATGCCTGCACACGTCCACTTGCAATCTCGACTGACTTCATGACCCCGTCCATATGCTACGCTGAAAGTCCCATTGCGCGCGGCCTTGTTTCTAAGAGATGAGGACAGGGCACGGCACGTTCCTTGTGCTTCCACCACGACTATATAAAAGGCTCCCGTCTCCAAGGCAAAGGATGTCAGGTGCAAGACGGCTTCGCAAAAGCGAGGTTGCCTCTTAGAGGGCGGTCTACGGCGCTCTGTTGACGCTTCCACGCCTACATATGCAAACGCTTCTGGGCTCACGAAAGAGGACGTCCGTTGAAAGCTGCCTTGTACCCCGACGCGTTTTCCGGAGTTAGGTCCAGGGAACGGTCCCTGTGCGATCACACGCAGCCTTGAGATGGCTCAGCTCTTTTCGATCGTCAGGGAGGACGTTTCTCGGAGTTAGGTCCAGGGAAAGGTAGTAAAGCGTACGGCACTTTCATGATGCTTCCACACCCACTTTTGGAAATGCTTCTCTCTCCAGGATACCTGAAGATGCTAGTGGCGAGTCGCCGTAGACGCAGACTTGCTTTTCCCAGGTCAGTACATGGCACTCTCCTTATTCACTCACGCACGCACGCGCGCGCGTGCCCTCACACACACACACACACACACACACACACACACACACACACACACACAGAGTTGAACATGTTTCTGTCTCGTCAGGAAAGAAGGTGATCGTTGAGAGACGGTTTCTCGCCGATGCTTTTGGGTTCTTGCTTTTTTCCCCCCGGAGAGAGAAGTGTAGCCGCTTTTTCCCTAGGCTTCCGTACACACCCTTGAGAAGCCTTCCGTCAGCCAGAAACAAGCCATGAGTTGAAAGAGGCGTTCCACGCAGACCTCCTTCTCAGAGCGAAGCCTGTCACACTTTTCCTTGTGAAGTAAACTAGAGAGATACAAATACTTTCTCAATGATTGCTTTAACAAAAAAGGACTAAATATCCCAATCAGAAAACATAGACTGTAAAGAGGAAGCAAGACCCATCTCTATGCTGCCTACCAGAGAATCACTTCAGACCTAAAAATAAAAGCAGATTGGAAGTAATGGGACACAAAACCATTTATCATGCAAATGGAAGTGAAAAGAAAGTTGGAGTCGTAATATTTTTATGAGACAAAATAAACTGAATTGTGGGGAAGATGGCAGAGTAGAAGGACCCTAAACTCACCTCATCCCACAGATACAACTAGGTAACACTCACACCAGAGTCACCCAGAAATGGACCTTCAGATTTCCCCACAAAGCTATACAACTAAATGGAGAGAGGGAATCACATCAAAGATGGTAGGAAGGACAAGGACTCTGTAGGAATCTAAACCCCATATTTCTGACCACCAGAGGGAGGGAACCACAGTCACAGAGGGGACAGAAACAAACTACTACACCGGGGAGCCTCTAAAGCGTAGAGACATCCTCATAGCTTATGGCTTTGAAAATCAGAAGGGATGACATTTGTGAGCGTATACAACCAGCAGACTTAAAGCTTGGAACTTTTAAAAATCAGCTGTCTCAGCTCTGAGAGAGCACAGAAGGTGATAGGAAGCTGAGATCTGTCCTTAAAGATTAAGCAGAGCAAAGAGTGTGGAGAAGCTTGGGTGAAGCAGGTTGAAAGGTGCTTGAGGATTAAACAAGGGAGACATAGTTCCTGAACTCAGAGTTTGCTAAGGGACTTGTCCAGGAACAAAGGAGCTGGCAGGTGCCATTTCCCTCTACGGCCCCTCATTATAAACACACACCTACCTGCAAGACCAAGCACAATCTAGCAATCACTAACTTGCATAAACCATGGCCCATCCCCACACCTACCACACCTGCTTCAGTCCCAGTGCTGTGGATACCCTCCCTGATAAGACCCACACAATCCTTGACAACAATATGTCTCCCCATCACCCACAGAACACGCATGCGTCTTGTTAAAACAGCACACCCCATGTGTTGTGCACAATGACACAGTCCAGATCCAGTCTCTGTTGTTGCTATGCATTACCTTCAGAGGAGAACCAGCATCACCAAGTGAAAAATGTATGTTCTGCCCCGTATTTTCAAGAACAAGCAATATATCTGACCTTCCTAACAGAGAGATATTCTCTGAGAAGTAGGCCAAATGAGCAGACAGAGGACTATGTCCTAAACGAAAGAAGAGGACAAAGCCACAGCAAGAGACCTAAACAAAATGGATATAAGGAACATGCCTGACAGAAAATTTAAGATAACAATTATAAAGATACTCACTGGGGAAATGAAAAGAGGGAGGACATCAGAAGGGGGAACATCATTGAGACTCTTAACAAAGAGATATGAAAGAAATAATCAGAGATGTGGAACACAAGAAATGAAATGAACAATACACTAGATAGAATAATTAGCAGGATGGACGAAGCAGAGGAACAAATTAATGAACTAGAAGACAGTAATGGAAAGTAATCAAGCGGAACAAATGAGAGGAAAAAGAAGTATGCAAAAATGAGAAGAGACTTAGGGAATTCAGTGACTCCATCCAGTGTAACAACACCCACATGAGAGGGATCCCAGAAGGTGAAAAGGGGGAAAAGGGGGCAGAAAATCTATTTGACCAAAGAAGAGCTGAAAACTTAACCTAATCTGGTGAAGGAAACCTATACAAATCCATAAGGCATAGAGATCCCCTCCCACAAAATCAACCTAAGGAGGTCCACATCAAGACACATAGAAATCAAAATGGGAAAAGGTAGTGATAAAGAAAAAACATTTAAAGCAGCAAGATAAAAGAAGACAGTTAACATGCAAGGGAAAGCCCATAAAGCTATCAGCTGAGTTTTCAGCAGAAACTATGCAGGACAGAAGAAAGTGGCGTTAAATATTCAAAGTGCTGAAGGAGAAAAATCTGCAGCAAGGAATATTTTATCCAGCAAGCCTATCCTTCAGAAAAGAAGGGGAGAAAAAGAGTTTCTTAGCCACACAAACTAAAAGAGTTCATGACCACTAAATTAACTACAAAAAATATTGAAGGGGACACTATGAGTGGAAAAAAATCGTAAGTGAGAGTATGACAATAATGAATCAAGGAAGCAGTAAAAATAAGTATTTCTGTAAAAATCAGTTAAGGGATTCACAAAATAAAAGTATGTAAAATATGAAAACATATACCCTAACACATGAGGAGGAGTCAACAGTGGGTTTGAACTTAAACAGCATTCAACTTAATATGGACTGAAAAGGCTATATATAATCCAGGGGGTCACCACAAACCCAAACCTCTAATACACATGCAAAAGATAAAGGGAAAGAAATCCAAGAATATCATTAAAGAAAACGAGCAAACCATGAGAGAGAGAGCAAGAGAAGAAAGGATCAGAGAAAAACTACACAAAAAACTATGAAACAAGTAACAAAACATCAATAAATACATGTCTAATGATAATTAGTTTGAATGTAAATGGACTAAATGCTCCAAGCAAAAGAGCATGACAGAGTTTGTATATATATATAAAAGATTTCACACCTAAAGACACCTGCAGATGGAAATTAAGAGATGGAGAAACATTAATCATGCAAGTGGATGTCAAGAGAAGTCAGAGTAGCAATCCTTATATCAGACAAAATAGACTTTTTTAACATTGAAATTGAATTAGCCAACATAGAGTACACCAGTAATTTCAAATGTAGCGTTCCACAATTCATCAGTTGTGTATAACACCCAGTGTTCATCACATCACATGCATTCCTTAATGCCCATCACACAGTTACTCCATCTCCCCACCCACCTTTCCTCCAGCAACCCTCAGTTTGTTTCCAATAGTTGGGAACCTGTCATGGATTTTCTTCCTCTCTGGTTTCTTCGCATTCATTTTCCCTCCCTTCCCCTATGATCCTCTGTGCTGTTCCTTCTATTCCACATATGAGTAAAACCATATAATAATTGTTTTTCTCTGACTGACTTATTTTGCTCAGCATAATACCGTCCAGTGCCTTCCACATCGATATGCTAAATATTGATCCTTTCTGATGGCTGAGTCATATTCCATTGTATATGTATATACCATGTTTTCTTTATCCATTTATCTGTCGATGGATGTCTTGGTTCCTTCCACGGTTTGGCTATTGTGGACAATGTCGCTATAAACATTCGGGGTGCAGTTGCCCCTTCAGATCACTACATTTGTAGCTTTGGGGTAAATAAAATTGCTGGGTTGTAAGGGAGCTCTCTTTTAAGTTCTTGAGGAACCTCCATATTGTTTTCCAAAGTGGCTGTACCAGTTTTCATTCCCACTTAGAAGTGTAAGAGAGTTCCCCTTTCTCCTCACCAACATTTGTTTTTTCTTCGCTTGTTAATTTTTGCAATTCTGACTGGTGTGAAGTGGTATGTCATTGTCATTTGGATTTCTTTTTCCCCATGCCAAGTGATGTTGAGCAGTTTGTCATATGTCTGTTGGCCATTTGTGTGTCTTCTTTGGAGAAATATCTGTTCATATCTTCTGCCCATTTCTTGACTCGCTTATTTGTTTTTTGGGTGTTGAGTTTGGGTGTTGAACGGTAGTAAAGCGTACGGCACTTTCATGATGCTTCCACACCCACTTTTGGAAATGCTTCTCTCTCAAGGATACCTGAAGATGTTAGTGGAGAGTTGCCGTATACGCAGACTTGCTTTTCCCAGGTGAGTGCATGGCACATTCCTTATTCACTCACGCGCGCGCGCGCGCGCACACACACACACACACACACACACACACAGAGTTGAACATGTTTCTGTCTCGTCAGGAAAGGAGATGTTCGTTGAGAGACGGTTTCTCGCCAATGCTTTTGGGTGCTTGCCCTTTTCCCCCCGGAGAGTGAAGTGTATGCGCTTTTTGCCTAGGCTTCCGTACACACCCTTGAGAAGCCTTCCCTCAGCCAGAAACAAGCCGTGAGTTGAAAGAGGCGTTCCACACAGACCTCCTTCTCAGAGCGAAGCCTGTCACACTTTTCCTTGGGCCTCCACACGCACTTTAGAAAAACTTCCTCCGGGAAGCTATGAGTTGAAGGACGGGTTTCCTACAGCGGTTTTCTGTGGGGGTAAGGATATATGGCACTTGGCCTTAGGCTTCCACGCACACATTGGAAACGGCTTCTTTCTTTGTGAAACAAGATTTGCGCTGAACGTTGCGTTCTGCGCAGGCTTGCTTTTCACACATCAGCCGATGGTACTTTCCCTAGGCTTCCACACGCGCAGTGAGTATCCCTTCCCTAAACCTGAACCAAGACGCGGGGGAAAGCTGCCTTCTACACCACCTTCTTTTCCGAGTTTCGTATAGAACCCTTGCGTTGTGCTTCCACATCCACTTTTGTCACTGCTTCGATATATCCTCCGGAGTGGGGTTCGCTTGAAAGACGGTCTCCCTCCGTCACGCTTTCAAGGAGTTAAGGATAGGGCACTCTCCTTATGCCTGCACACGTCCACTTGCAATCTCGACTGACTTCATGACCCGTCCATATGCTACGCTGAAAGTCCCATTGCGCGCGGCCTTGTTTCTAAGAGATGAGGACAGGGCACGGCACGTTCCTTGTGCTTCCACCACGACTATATAAAAGGCTCCCGTCTCCAAGGCAAAGGATGTCAGGTGCAAGACGGCTTCGCAAAAGCGAGGTTGCCTCTTAGAGGGCGGTCTACGGCGCTCTGTTGACGCTTCCACGCCTACATATGCAAACGCTTCTGGGCTCACGAAAGAAGACGTCCGTTGAAAGCTGCCTTGTACCCCGACGCGTTTTCCGGAGTTAGGTCCAGGGAACGGTCCCTGTGCGATCACACGCAGCCTTGAGATGGCTCAGCTCTTTTCGATCGTCAGGGAGGACGTTTCTCGGAGTTAGGTCCAGGGAAAGGTAGTAAAGCGTACGGCACTTTCATGATGCTTCCACACCCACTTTTGGAAATGCTTCTCTCTCCAGGATACCTGAAGATGCTAGTGGCGAGTCGCCGTAGACGCAGACTTGCTTTTCCCAGGTCAGTACATGGCACTCTCCTTATTCACTCACGGACGCACGCGCGCGTGTGCCCTCACACACACACACACACACACACACACACACACACACACACACACACAGAGTTGAACATGTTTCTGTCTCGTCAGGAAAGAAGGTGATCGTTGAGAGACGGTTTCTCGCCGATGCTTTTGGGTTCTTGCTTTTTTCCCCCCGGAGAGAGAAGTGTAGCCGCTTTTTCCCTAGGCTTCCGTACACACCCTTGAGAAGCCTTCCGTCAGCCAGAAACAAGCCATGAGTTGAAAGAGGCGTTCCACGCAGACCTCCTTCTCAGAGCGAAGCCTGTCACACTTTTCCTTGTGAAGTAAACTAGAGAGATACAAATACTTTCTCAATGATTGCTTTAACAAAAAAGGACTAAATATCCCAATCAGAAAACATAGACTGTAAAGAGGAAGCAAGACCCATCTCTATGCTGCCTACCAGAGAATCACTTCAGACCTAAAAATAAAAGCAGATTGGAAGTAATGGGACACAAAACCATTTATCATGCAAATGGAAGTGAAAAGAAAGTTGGAGTCGTAATATTTTTATGAGACAAAATAAACTGAATTGTGGGGAAGATGGCAGAGTAGAAGGACCCTAAACTCACCTCATCCCACAGATACAACTAGGTAACACTCACACCAGAGTCACCCAGAAATGGACCTTCAGATTTCCCCACAAAGCTATACAACTAAATGGAGAGAGGGAATCACATCAAAGATGGTAGGAAGGACAAGGACTCTGTAGGAATCTAAACCCCATATTTCTGACCACCAGAGGGAGGGAACCACAGTCACAGAGGGGCCAGAAACAAACTACTACACCGGGGAGCCTCTAAAGTGTAGAGACATCCTCATAGCTTATGGCTTTGAAAATCAGAAGGGATGACATTTGTGAGCGTATACAACCAGCAGACTTAAAGCTTGGAACTTTTAAAAATCAGCTGTCTCAGCTCTGAGAGAGCACAGAAGGTGATAGGAAGCTGAGATCTGTCCTTAAAGATTAAGCAGAGCAAAGAGTGTGGAGAAGCTTGGGTGAAGCAGGTTGAAAGGTGCTTGAGGATTAAACAAGGGAGACATAGTTCCTGAACTCAGAGTTTGCTAAGGGACTTGTCCAGGAACAAAGGAGCTGGCAGGTGCCATTTCCCTCTACGGCCCCTCATTATAAACACACACCTACCTGCAAGACCAAGCACAATCTAGCAATCACTAACTTGCATAAACCATGGCCCATCCCCACACCTACCACACCTGCTTCAGTCCCAGTGCTGTGGATACCCTCCCTGATAAGACCCACACAATCCTTGACAACAATATGTCTCCCCATCACCCACAGAACACGCATGCGTCTTGTTAAAACAGCACACCCCATGTGTTGTGCACAATGACACAGTCCAGATCCAGTCTCTGTTGTTGCTATGCATTACCTTCAGAGGAGAACCAGCATCACCAAGTGAAAAATGTATGTTCTGCCCCGTATTTTCAAGAACAAGCAATATATCTGACCTTCCTAACAGAGAGATATTCTCTGAGAAGTAGGCCAAATGAGCAGACAGAGGACTATGTCCTAAACGAAAGAAGAGGACAAAGCCACAGCAAGAGACCTAAACAAAATGGATATAAGGAACATGCCTGACAGAAAATTTAAGATAACAATTATAAAGATACTCACTGGGGAAATGAAAAGAGGGAGGACATCAGAAGGGGGAACATCATTGAGACTCTTAACAAAGAGATATGAAAGAAATAATCAGAGATGTGGAACACAAGAAATGAAATGAACAATACACTAGATAGAATAATTAGCAGGATGGACGAAGCAGAGGAACAAATTAATGAACTAGAAGACAGTAATGGAAAGTAATCAAGCGGAACAAATGAGAGGAAAAAGAAGTATGCAAAAATGAGAAGAGACTTAGGGAATTCAGTGACTCCATCCAGTGTAACAACACCCACATGAGAGGGATCCCAGAAGGTGAAAAGGGGGAAAAGGGGGCAGAAAATCTATTTGACCAAAGAAGAGCTGAAAACTTAACCTAATCTGGTGAAGGAAACCTATACAAATCCATAAGGCATAGAGATCCCCTCCCACAAAATCAACCTAAGGAGGTCCACATCAAGACACATAGAAATCAAAATGGGAAAAGGTAGTGATAAAGAAAAAACATTTAAAGCAGCAAGATAAAAGAAGACAGTTAACATGCAAGGGAAAGCCCATAAAGCTATCAGCTGAGTTTTCAGCAGAAACTATGCAGGACAGAAGAAAGTGGCGTTAAATATTCAAAGTGCTGAAGGAGAAAAATCTGCAGCAAGGAATATTTTATCCAGCAAGCCTATCCTTCAGAAAAGAAGGGGAGAAAAAGAGTTTCTTAGCCACACAAACTAAAAGAGTTCATGACCACTAAATTAACTACAAAAAATATTGAAGGGGACACTATGAGTGGAAAAAAATCGTAAGTGAGAGTATGACAATAATGAATCAAGGAAGCAGTAAAAATAAGTATTTCTGTAAAAATCAGTTAAGGGATTCACAAAATAAAAGTATGTAAAATATGAAAACATATACCCTAACACATGAGGAGGAGTCAACAGTGGGTTTGAACTTAAACAGCATTCAACTTAATATGGACTGAAAAGGCTATATATAATCCAGGGGGTCACCACAAACCCAAACCTCTAATACACATGCAAAAGATAAAGGGAAAGAAATCCAAGAATATCATTAAAGAAAACGAGCAAACCATGAGAGAGAGAGCAAGAGAAGAAAGGATCAGAGAAAAACTACACAAAAAACTATGAAACAAGTAACAAAACATCAATAAATACATGTCTAATGATAATTAGTTTGAATGTAAATGGACTAAATGCTCCAAGCAAAAGAGCATGACAGAGTTTGTATATATATATAAAAGATTTCACACCTAAAGACACCTGCAGATGGAAATTAAGAGATGGAGAAACATTAATCATGCAAGTGGATGTCAAGAGAAGTCAGAGTAGCAATCCTTATATCAGACAAAATAGACTTTTTTAACATTGAAATTGAATTAGCCAACATAGAGTACACCAGTAATTTCAAATGTAGCGTTCCACAATTCATCAGTTGTGTATAACACCCAGTGTTCATCACATCACATGCATTCCTTAATGCCCATCACACAGTTACTCCATCTCCCCACCCACCTTTCCTCCAGCAACCCTCAGTTTGTTTCCAATAGTTGGGAACCTGTCATGGATTTTCTTCCTCTCTGGTTTCTTCGCATTCATTTTCCCTCCCTTCCCCTATGATCCTCTGTGCTGTTCCTTCTATTCCACATATGAGTAAAACCATATAATAATTGTTTTTCTCTGACTGACTTATTTTGCTCAGCATAATACCGTCCAGTGCCTTCCACATCGATATGCTAAATATTGATCCTTTCTGATGGCTGAGTCATATTCCATTGTATATGTATATACCATGTTTTCTTTATCCATTTATCTGTCGATGGATGTCTTGGTTCCTTCCACGGTTTGGCTATTGTGGACAATGTCGCTATAAACATTCGGGGTGCAGTTGCCCCTTCAGATCACTACATTTGTAGCTTTGGGGTAAATAAAATTGCTGGGTTGTAAGGGAGCTCTCTTTTAAGTTCTTGAGGAACCTCCATATTGTTTTCCAAAGTGGCTGTACCAGTTTTCATTCCCACTTAGAAGTGTAAGAGAGTTCCCCTTTCTCCTCACCAACATTTGTTTTTTCTTCGCTTGTTAATTTTTGCAATTCTGACTGGTGTGAAGTGGTATGTCATTGTCATTTGGATTTCTTTTTCCCCATGCCAAGTGATGTTGAGCAGTTTGTCATATGTCTGTTGGCCATTTGTGTGTCTTCTTTGGAGAAATATCTGTTCATATCTTCTGCCCATTTCTTGACTCGCTTATTTGTTTTTTGGGTGTTGAGTTTGGGTGTTGAACGGTAGTAAAGCGTACGGCACTTTCATGATGCTTCCACACCCACTTTTGGAAATGCTTCTCTCTCAAGGATACCTGAAGATGTTAGTGGAGAGTTGCCGTATACGCAGACTTGCTTTTCCCAGGTGAGTGCATGGCACATTCCTTATTCACTCACGCGCGCGCGCGCGCGCACACACACACACACACACACACACACACAGAGTTGAACATGTTTCTGTCTCGTCAGGAAAGGAGATGTTCGTTGAGAGACGGTTTCTCGCCAATGCTTTTGGGTGCTTGCCCTTTTCCCCCCGGAGAGTGAAGTGTATGCGCTTTTTGCCTAGGCTTCCGTACACACCCTTGAGAAGCCTTCCCTCAGCCAGAAACAAGCCGTGAGTTGAAAGAGGCGTTCCACACAGACCTCCTTCTCAGAGCGAAGCCTGTCACACTTTTCCTTGGGCCTCCACACGCACTTTAGAAAAACTTCCTCCGGGAAGCTATGAGTTGAAGGACGGGTTTCCTACAGCGGTTTTCTGTGGGGGTAAGGATATATGGCACTTGGCCTTAGGCTTCCACGCACACATTGGAAACGGCTTCTTTCTTTGTGAAACAAGATTTGCGCTGAACGTTGCGTTCTGCGCAGGCTTGCTTTTCACACATCAGCCGATGGTACTTTCCCTAGGCTTCCACACGCGCAGTGAGTATCCCTTCCCTAAACCTGAACCAAGACGCGGGGGAAAGCTGCCTTCTACACCACCTTCTTTTCCGAGTTTCGTATAGAACCCTTGCGTTGTGCTTCCACATCCACTTTTGTCACTGCTTCGATATATCCTCCGGAGTGGGGTTCGCTTGAAAGACGGTCTCCCTCCGTCACGCTTTCAAGGAGTTAAGGATAGGGCACTCTCCTTATGCCTGCACACGTCCACTTGCAATCTCGACTGACTTCATGACCCGTCCATATGCTACGCTGAAAGTCCCATTGCGCGCGGCCTTGTTTCTAAGAGATGAGGACAGGGCACGGCACGTTCCTTGTGCTTCCACCACGACTATATAAAAGGCTCCCGTCTCCAAGGCAAAGGATGTCAGGTGCAAGACGGCTTCGCAAAAGCGAGGTTGCCTCTTAGAGGGCGGTCTACGGCGCTCTGTTGACGCTTCCACGCCTACATATGCAAACGCTTCTGGGCTCACGAAAGAAGACGTCCGTTGAAAGCTGCCTTGTACCCCGACGCGTTTTCCGGAGTTAGGTCCAGGGAACGGTCCCTGTGCGATCACACGCAGCCTTGAGATGGCTCAGCTCTTTTCGATCGTCAGGGAGGACGTTTCTCGGAGTTAGGTCCAGGGAAAGGTAGTAAAGCGTACGGCACTTTCATGATGCTTCCACACCCACTTTTGGAAATGCTTCTCTCTCCAGGATACCTGAAGATGCTAGTGGCGAGTCGCCGTAGACGCAGACTTGCTTTTCCCAGGTCAGTACATGGCACTCTCCTTATTCACTCACGGACGCACGCGCGCGTGTGCCCTCACACACACACACACACACACACACACACACACACACACACACACACAGAGTTGAACATGTTTCTGTCTCGTCAGGAAAGAAGGTGATCGTTGAGAGACGGTTTCTCGCCGATGCTTTTGGGTTCTTGCTTTTTTCCCCCCGGAGAGAGAAGTGTAGCCGCTTTTTCCCTAGGCTTCCGTACACACCCTTGAGAAGCCTTCCGTCAGCCAGAAACAAGCCATGAGTTGAAAGAGGCGTTCCACGCAGACCTCCTTCTCAGAGCGAAGCCTGTCACACTTTTCCTTGTGAAGTAAACTAGAGAGATACAAATACTTTCTCAATGATTGCTTTAACAAAAAAGGACTAAATATCCCAATCAGAAAACATAGACTGTAAAGAGGAAGCAAGACCCATCTCTATGCTGCCTACCAGAGAATCACTTCAGACCTAAAAATAAAAGCAGATTGGAAGTAATGGGACACAAAACCATTTATCATGCAAATGGAAGTGAAAAGAAAGTTGGAGTCGTAATATTTTTATGAGACAAAATAAACTGAATTGTGGGGAAGATGGCAGAGTAGAAGGACCCTAAACTCACCTCATCCCACAGATACAACTAGGTAACACTCACACCAGAGTCACCCAGAAATGGACCTTCAGATTTCCCCACAAAGCTATACAACTAAATGGAGAGAGGGAATCACATCAAAGATGGTAGGAAGGACAAGGACTCTGTAGGAATCTAAACCCCATATTTCTGACCACCAGAGGGAGGGAACCACAGTCACAGAGGGGCCAGAAACAAACTACTACACCGGGGAGCCTCTAAAGTGTAGAGACATCCTCATAGCTTATGGCTTTGAAAATCAGAAGGGATGACATTTGTGAGCGTATACAACCAGCAGACTTAAAGCTTGGAACTTTTAAAAATCAGCTGTCTCAGCTCTGAGAGAGCACAGAAGGTGATAGGAAGCTGAGATCTGTCCTTAAAGATTAAGCAGAGCAAAGAGTGTGGAGAAGCTTGGGTGAAGCAGGTTGAAAGGTGCTTGAGGATTAAACAAGGGAGACATAGTTCCTGAACTCAGAGTTTGCTAAGGGACTTGTCCAGGAACAAAGGAGCTGGCAGGTGCCATTTCCCTCTACGGCCCCTCATTATAAACACACACCTACCTGCAAGACCAAGCACAATCTAGCAATCACTAACTTGCATAAACCATGGCCCATCCCCACACCTACCACACCTGCTTCAGTCCCAGTGCTGTGGATACCCTCCCTGATAAGACCCACACAATCCTTGACAACAATATGTCTCCCCATCACCCACAGAACACGCATGCGTCTTGTTAAAACAGCACACCCCATGTGTTGTGCACAATGACACAGTCCAGATCCAGTCTCTGTTGTTGCTATGCATTACCTTCAGAGGAGAACCAGCATCACCAAGTGAAAAATGTATGTTCTGCCCCGTATTTTCAAGAACAAGCAATATATCTGACCTTCCTAACAGAGAGATATTCTCTGAGAAGTAGGCCAAATGAGCAGACAGAGGACTATGTCCTAAACGAAAGAAGAGGACAAAGCCACAGCAAGAGACCTAAACAAAATGGATATAAGGAACATGCCTGACAGAAAATTTAAGATAACAATTATAAAGATACTCACTGGGGAAATGAAAAGAGGGAGGACATCAGAAGGGGGAACATCATTGAGACTCTTAACAAAGAGATATGAAAGAAATAATCAGAGATGTGGAACACAAGAAATGAAATGAAGAATATACTAGATAGAATAATTAGCAGGATGGACGAAGCAGAGGAACAAATTAATGAACTAGAAGACAGTAATGGAAAGTAATCAAGCGGAACAAATGAGAGGAAAAAGAAGTATGCAAAAATGAGAAGAGACTTAGGGAATTCAGTGACTCCATCCAGTGTAACAACACCCACATGAGAGGGATCCCAGAAGGTGAAAAGGGGGAAAAGGGGGCAGAAAATCTATTTGACCAAAGAAGAGCTGAAAACTTAACCTAATCTGGTGAAGGAAACCTATACAAATCCATAAGGCATAGAGATCCCCTCCCACAAAATCAACCTAAGGAGGTCCACATCAAGATACATAGTAATCAAAATGGGAAAAGGTAGTGATAAAGAAAAAACATTTAAAGCAGCAAGATAAAAGAAGACAGGTAACATGCAAGGGAAAGCCCATAAAGCTATCAGCTGAGTTTTCAGCAGAAACTATGCAGGACAGAAGAAAGTGGCGTTAAATATTCAAAGTGCTGAAGGAGAAAAATCTGCAGCAAGGAATATTTTATCCAGCAAGCCTATCCTTCAGAAAAGAAGGGGAGAAAAAGAGTTTCTTAGCCACACAAACTAAAAGAGTTCATGACCACTAAATTAACTACAAAAAATATTGAAGGGGACACTATGAGTGGAAAAAAATCGTAAGTGAGAGTATGACAATAATGAATCAAGGAAGCAGTAAAAATAAGTATTTCTGTAAAAATCAGTTAAGGGATTCACAAAATAAAAGTATGTAAAATATGAAAACATATACCCTAACACATGAGGAGGAGTCAACAGTGGGTTTGAACTTAAACAGCATTCAACTTAATATGGACTGAAAAGGCTATATATAATCCAGGGGGTCACCACAAACCCAAACCTCTAATACACATGCAAAAGATAAAGGGAAAGAAATCCAAGAATATCATTAAAGAAAACGAGCAAACCATGAGAGAGAGAGCAAGAGAAGAAAGGATCAGAGAAAAACTACACAAAAAACTATGAAACAAGTAACAAAACATCAATAAATACATGTCTAATGATAATTAGTTTGAATGTAAATGGACTAAATGCTCCAAGCAAAAGAGCATGACAGAGTTTGTATATATATATAAAAGATTTCACACCTAAAGACACCTGCAGATGGAAATTAAGAGATGGAGAAACATTAATCATGCAAGTGGATGTCAAGAGAAGTCAGAGTAGCAATCCTTATATCAGACAAAATAGACTTTTTTAACATTGAAATTGAATTAGCCAACATAGAGTACACCAGTAATTTCAAATGTAGCGTTCCACAATTCATCAGTTGTGTATAACACCCAGTGTTCATCACATCACATGCATTCCTTAATGCCCATCACACAGTTACTCCATCTCCCCACCCACCTTTCCTCCAGCAACCCTCAGTTTGTTTCCAATAGTTGGGAACCTGTCATGGATTTTCTTCCTCTCTGGTTTCTTCGCATTCATTTTCCCTCCCTTCCCCTATGATCCTCTGTGCTGTTCCTTCTATTCCACATATGAGTAAAACCATATAATAATTGTTTTTCTCTGACTGACTTATTTTGCTCAGCATAATACCGTCCAGTGCCTTCCACATCGATATGCTAAATATTGATCCTTTCTGATGGCTGAGTCATATTCCATTGTATATGTATATACCATGTTTTCTTTATCCATTTATCTGTCGATGGATGTCTTGGTTCCTTCCACGGTTTGGCTATTGTGGACAATGTCGCTATAAACATTCGGGGTGCAGTTGCCCCTTCAGATCACTACATTTGTAGCTTTGGGGTAAATAAAATTGCTGGGTTGTAAGGGAGCTCTCTTTTAAGTTCTTGAGGAACCTCCATATTGTTTTCCAAAGTGGCTGTACCAGTTTTCATTCCCACTTAGAAGTGTAAGAGAGTTCCCCTTTCTCCTCACCAACATTTGTTTTTTCTTCGCTTGTTAATTTTTGCAATTCTGACTGGTGTGAAGTGGTATGTCATTGTCATTTGGATTTCTTTTTCCCCATGCCAAGTGATGTTGAGCACTTTGTCATATGTCTGTTGGCCATTTGTGTGTCTTCTTTGGAGAAATATCTGTTCATATCTTCTGCCCATTTCTTGACTCGCTTATTTGTTTTTTGGGTGTTGAGTTTGGGTGTTGAACGGTAGTAAAGCGTACGGCACTTTCATGATGCTTCCACACCCACTTTTGGAAATGCTTCTCTCTCAAGGATACCTGAAGATGTTAGTGGAGAGTTGTCGTATACGCAGACTTGCTTTTCCCAGGTGAGTGCATGGCACATTCCTTATTCACTCACGCGCGCGCGCGCGCGCACACACACACACACACACACACACACACAGAGTTGAACATGTTTCTGTCTCGTCAGGAAAGGAGATGTTCGTTGAGAGACGGTTTCTCGCCAATGCTTTTGGGTGCTTGCCCTTTTCCCCCCGGAGAGTGAAGTGTATGCGCTTTTTGCCTAGGCTTCCGTACACACCCTTGAGAAGCCTTCCCTCAGCCAGAAACAAGCCGTGAGTTGAAAGAGGCGTTCCACACAGACCTCCTTCTCAGAGCGAAGCCTGTCACACTTTTCCTTGGGCCTCCACACGCACTTTAGAAAAACTTCCTCCGGGAAGCTATGAGTTGAAGGACGGGTTTCCTACAGCGGTTTTCTGTGGGGGTAAGGATATATGGCACTTGGCCTTAGGCTTCCACGCACACATTGGAAACGGCTTCTTTCTTTGTGAAACAAGATTTGCGCTGAACGTTGCGTTCTGCGCAGGCTTGCTTTTCACACATCAGCCGATGGTACTTTCCCTAGGCTTCCACACGCGCAGTGAGTATCCCTTCCCTAAACCTGAACCAAGACGCGGGGGAAAGCTGCCTTCTACACCACCTTCTTTTCCGAGTTTCGTATAGAACCCTTGCGTTGTGCTTCCACATCCACTTTTGTCACTGCTTCGATATATCCTCCGGAGTGGGGTTCGCTTGAAAGACGGTCTCCCTCCGTCACGCTTTCAAGGAGTTAAGGATAGGGCACTCTCCTTATGCCTGCACACGTCCACTTGCAATCTCGACTGACTTCATGACCCGTCCATATGCTACGCTGAAAGTCCCATTGCGCGCGGCCTTGTTTCTAAGAGATGAGGACAGGGCACGGCACGTTCCTTGTGCTTCCACCACGACTATATAAAAGGCTCCCGTCTCCAAGGCAAAGGATGTCAGGTGCAAGACGGCTTCGCAAAAGCGAGGTTGCCTCTTAGAGGGCGGTCTACGGCGCTCTGTTGACGCTTCCACGCCTACATATGCAAACGCTTCTGGGCTCACGAAAGAAGACGTCCGTTGAAAGCTGCCTTGTACCCCGACGCGTTTTCCGGAGTTAGGTCCAGGGAACGGTCCCTGTGCGATCACACGCAGCCTTGAGATGGCTCAGCTCTTTTCGATCGTCAGGGAGGACGTTTCTCGGAGTTAGGTCCAGGGAAAGGTAGTAAAGCGTACGGCACTTTCATGATGCTTCCACACCCACTTTTGGAAATGCTTCTCTCTCCAGGATACCTGAAGATGCTAGTGGCGAGTCGCCGTAGACGCAGACTTGCTTTTCCCAGGTCAGTACATGGCACTCTCCTTATTCACTCACGCACGCACGCGCGCGTGTGCCCTCACACACACACACACACACACACACACACACACACACACACACACACACAGAGTTGAACATGTTTCTGTCTCGTCAGGAAAGAAGGTGATCGTTGAGAGACGGTTTCTCGCCGATGCTTTTGGGTTCTTGCTTTTTTCCCCCCGGAGAGAGAAGTGTAGCCGCTTTTTCCCTAGGCTTCCGTACACACCCTTGAGAAGCCTTCCGTCAGCCAGAAACAAGCCATGAGTTGAAAGAGGCGTTCCACGCAGACCTCCTTCTCAGAGCGAAGCCTGTCACACTTTTCCTTGTGAAGTAAACTAGAGAGATACAAATACTTTCTCAATGATTGCTTTAACAAAAAAGGACTAAATATCCCAATCAGAAAACATAGACTGTAAAGAGGAAGCAAGACCCATCTCTATGCTGCCTACCAGAGAATCACTTCAGACCTAAAAATAAAAGCAGATTGGAAGTAATGGGACACAAAACCATTTATCATGCAAATGGAAGTGAAAAGAAAGTTGGAGTCGTAATATTTTTATGAGACAAAATAAACTGAATTGTGGGGAAGATGGCAGAGTAGAAGGACCCTAAACTCACCTCATCCCACAGATACAACTAGGTAACACTCACACCAGAGTCACCCAGAAATGGACCTTCAGATTTCCCCACAAAGCTATACAACTAAATGGAGAGAGGGAATCACATCAAAGATGGTAGGAAGGACAAGGACTCTGTAGGAATCTAAAGCCCATATTTCTGACCACCAGAGGGAGGGAACCACAGTCACAGAGGGGCCAGAAACAAACTACTACACCGGGGAGCCTCTAAAGCGTAGAGACATCCTCATAGCTTATGGCTTTGAAAATCAGAAGGGATGACATTTGTGAGCGTATACAACCAGCAGACTTAAAGCTTGGAACTTTTAAAAATCAGCTGTCTCAGCTCTGAGAGAGCACAGAAGGTGATAGGAAGCTGAGATCTGTCCTTAAAGATTAAGCAGAGCAAAGAGTGTGGAGAAGCTTGGGTGAAGCAGGTTGAAAGGTGCTTGAGGATTAAACAAGGGAGACATAGTTCCTGAACTCAGAGTTTGCTAAGGGACTTGTCCAGGAACAAAGGAGCTGGCAGGTTCCATTTCCCTCTACGGCCCCTCATTATAAACACACACCTACCTGCAAGACCAAGCACAATCTAGCAATCACTAACTTGCATAAACCATGGCCCATCCCCACACCTACCACACCTGCTTCAGTCCCAGTGCTGTGGATACCCTCCCTGATAAGACCCACACAATCCTTGACAACAATATGTCTCCCCATCACCCACAGAACACGCATGCGTCTTGTTAAAACAGCACACCCCATGTGTTGTGCACAATGACACAGTCCAGATCCAGTCTCTGTTGTTGCTATGCATTACCTTCAGAGGAGAACCAGCATCACCAAGTGAAAAATGTATGTTCTGCCCCGTATTTTCAAGAACAAGCAATATATCTGACCTTCCTAACAGAGAGATATTCTCTGAGAAGTAGGCCAAATGAGCAGACAGAGGACTATGTCCTAAACGAAAGAAGAGGACAAAGCCACAGCAAGAGACCTAAACAAAATGGATATAAGGAACAAGCCTGACAGAAAATTTAAGATAACAATTATAAAGATACTCACTGGGGAAATGAAAAGAGGGAGGACATCAGAAGGGGGAACATCATTGAGACTCTTAACAAAGAGATATGAAAGAAATAATCAGAGATGTGGAACACAAGAAATGAAATGAAGAATATACTAGATAGAATAATTAGCAGGATGGACGAAGCAGAGGAACAAATTAATGAACTAGAAGACAGTAATGGAAAGTAATCAAGCGGAACAAATGAGAGGAAAAAGAAGTATGCAAAAATGAGAAGAGACTTAGGGAATTCAGTGACTCCATCCAGTGTAACAACACCCACATGAGAGGGATCCCAGAAGGTGAAAAGGGGGAAAAGGGGGCAGAAAATCTATTTGACCAAAGAAGAGCTGAAAACTTAACCTAATCTGGTGAAGGAAACCTATACAAATCCATAAGGCATAGAGATCCCCTCCCACAAAATCAACCTAAGGAGGTCCACATCAAGATACATAGTAATCAAAATGGGAAAAGGTAGTGATAACGAAAAAACATTTAAAGCAGCAAGATAAAAGAAGACAGGTAACATGCAAGGGAAAGCCCATAAAGCTATCAGCTGCGTTTTCAGCAGAAACTATGCAGGACAGAAGAAAGTGGCGTTAAATATTCAAAGTGCTGAAGGAGAAAAATCTGCAGCAAGGAATAATTTATCCAGCAAGCCTATCCTTCAGAAAAGAAGGGGAGAAAAAGAGTTTCTTAGCCACACAACCTAAAAGAGTTCATGACCACTAAATTAACTACAAAAAATATTGAAGGGGACACTATGAGTGGAAAAAAACCGTAAGTGAGAGTATGACAATAATGAATCAAGGAAGCAGTAAAAATAAGTATTTCTGTAAAAATCAGTTAAGGGATTCACAAAATAAAAGTATGTAAAATATGAAAACATATACCCTAACACATGAGGAGGAGTCAACAGTGGGTTTGAACTTAAACAGCATTCAACTTAATATGGACTGAAAAGGCTATATATAATCCAGGGGGTCACCACAAACCCAAACCTCTAATACACATGCAAAAGATAAAGGGAAAGAAATCCAAGAATATCATTAAAGAAAACGAGCAAACCATGAGAGAGAGAGCAAGAGAAGAAAGGATCAGAGAAAAACTACACAAAAAACTATGAAACAAGTAACAAAACATCAATAAATACATGTCTAATGATAATTAGTTTGAATGTAAATGGACTAAATGCTCCAAGCAAAAGAGCATGACAGAGTTTGTATATATATATAAAAGATTTCACACCTAAAGACACCTGCAGATGGAAATTAAGAGATGGAGAAACATTAATCATGCAAGTGGATGTCAAGAGAAGTCAGAGTAGCAATCCTTATATCAGACAAAATAGACTTTTTTAACATTGAAATTGAATTAGCCAACATAGAGTACACCAGTAATTTCAAATGTAGCGTTCCACAATTCATCAGTTGTGTATAACACCCAGTGTTCATCACATCACATGCATTCCTTAATGCCCATCACACAGTTACTCCATCTCCCCACCCACCTTTCCTCCAGCAACCCTCAGTTTGTTTCCAATAGTTGGGAACCTGTCATGGATTTTCTTCCTCTCTGGTTTCTTCGCATTCATTTTCCCTCCCTTCCCCTATGATCCTCTGTGCTGTTCCTTCTATTCCACATATGAGTAAAACCATATAATAATTGTTTTTCTCTGACTGACTTATTTTGCTCAGCATAATACCGTCCAGTGCCTTCCACATCGATATGCTAAATATTGATCCTTTCTGATGGCTGAGTCATATTCCATTGTATATGTATATACCATGTTTTCTTTATCCATTTATCTGTCGATGGATGTCTTGGTTCCTTCCACGGTTTGGCTATTGTGGACAATGTCGCTATAAACATTCGGGGTGCAGTTGCCCCTTCAGATCACTACATTTGTAGCTTTGGGGTAAATAAAATTGCTGGGTTGTAAGGGAGCTCTCTTTTAAGTTCTTGAGGAACCTCCATATTGTTTTCCAAAGTGGCTGTACCAGTTTTCATTCCCACTTAGAAGTGTAAGAGAGTTCCCCTTTCTCCTCACCAACATTTGTTTTTTCTTCGCTTGTTAATTTTTGCAATTCTGACTGGTGTGAAGTGGTATGTCATTGTCATTTGGATTTCTTTTTCCCCATGCCAAGTGATGTTGAGCAGTTTGTCATATGTCTGTTGGCCATTTGTGTGTCTTCTTTGGAGAAATATCTGTTCATATCTTCTGCCCATTTCTTGACTCGCTTATTTGTTTTTTGGGTGTTGAGTTTGGGTGTTGAACGGTAGTAAAGCGTACGGCACTTTCATGATGCTTCCACACCCACTTTTGGAAATGCTTCTCTCTCAAGGATACATGAAGATGTTAGTGGAGAGTTGCCGTATACGCAGACTTGCTTTTCCCAGGTGAGTGCATGGCACATTCCTTATTCACTCACGCGCGCGCGCGCGCGCACACACACACACACACACACACACACACACACAGAGTTGAACATGTTTCTGTCTCGTCAGGAAAGGAGATGTTCGTTGAGAGACGGTTTCTCGCCAATGCTTTTGGGTGCTTGCCCTTTTCCCCCCGGAGAGTGAAGTGTATGCGCTTTTTGCCTAGGCTTCCGTACACACCCTTGAGAAGCCTTCCCTCAGCCAGAAAGAAGCCGTGAGTTGAAAGAGGCGTTCCACACAGACCTCCTTCTCAGAGCGAAGCCTGTCACACTTTTCCTTGGTCCTCCACACGCACTTTAGAAAAACTTCCTCCGGGAAGCTATGAGTTGAAGGACGGGTTTCCTACAGCGGTTTTCCGTGGGGGTAAGGATATATGGCACTTGGCCTTAGGCATCCACGCACACATTGGAAACGGCTTCTCTCTTCGTGAAACAAGATGTGCGCTGAACGTTGCGTTCTGCGCAGGCTTGCTTTTCACACATCAGCCGATGGTACTCTCCCTAGGCTTCCACACGCGCAGTGAGTATCCCTTCCCTAAACCTGAACCAAGACGCGGGGGAAAGCTGCCTTCTACACCACCTTCTTTTCCGAGTTTCGTATAGAACCCTTGCGTTGTGCTTCCACATCCACTTTTGTCACTGCTTCGATATATCCTCCGGAGAGGGGTTCGCTTGAAAGACGGTCTCCCTCCGTCACGCTTTCAAGGAGTTAAGGATAGGGCACTCTCCTTATGCTTGCACACGTCCACTTGCAATCTCGACTGACTTCATGACCCCGTCCATATGCTACGCTGAAAGTCCCATTGCGCGCGGCCTTGTTTCTAAGAGATGAGGACAGGGCACGGCACGTTCCTTGTGCTTCCACCACGACTATATAAAAGGCTCCCGTCTCCAAGGCAAAGGATGTCAGGTGCAAGACGGCTTCGCAAAAGCGAGGTTGCCTCTTAGAGGGCGGTCTACGGCGCTCTGCTGACGCTTCCACGCCTACATATGCAAACGCTTCTGGGCTCACGAAAGAAGACGTCCGTTGAAAGCTGCCTTGTACCCCGACGCGTTTCTCGGAGTTAGGTCCAGGGAACGGTCCCTGTGCGATCACACGCAGCCTTGAGATGGCTCAGCTCTTTTCGATCGTCAGGGAGGACGTTTCTCGGAGTTAGGTCCAGGGAAAGGTAGTAAAGCGTACGGCACTTTCATGATGCTTCCACACCCACTTTTGGAAATGCTTCTCTCTCCAAGATACCTGAAGATGCTAGTGGCGAGTCGCCGTAGACGCAGACTTGCTTTTCCCAGGTCAGTACATGGCACTCTCCTTATTCACTCCCGCACGCGCGCGCGCGCCCTCACACACACACACACACACACACACACACACACACACACACACACACACACAGAGTTGAACATGTTTCTGTCTCGTCAGGAAAGAAGGTGATCGTTGAGTGACGGTTTCTCGCCGATGCTTTTGGGTTCTTGCTTTTTTCCCCCCGGAGAGAGAAGTGTAGCCGCTTTTTCCCTAGGCTTCCGTACACACCCTTGAGAAGCCTTCCGTCAGCCAGAAACAAGCCATGAGTTGAAAGAGGCGTTCCACGCAGACCTCCTTCTCAGAGCGAAGCCTGTCACACTTTTCCTTGTGAAGTAAACTAGAGAGATACAAATACTTTCTCAATGATTGCTTTAACAAAAAAGGACTAAATATCCCAATCAGAAAACATAGACTGTAAAGAGGAAGCAAGACCCATCTCTATGCTGCCTACCAGAGAATCACTTCAGACCTAAAAATAAAAGCAGATTGGAAGTAATGGGACACAAAACCATTTATCATGCAAATGGAAGTGAAAAGAAAGTTGGAGTCGTAATATTTTTATGAGACAAAATAAACTGAATTGTGGGGAAGATGGCAGAGTAGAAGGACCCTAAACTCACCTCATCCCACAGATACAACTAGGTAACACTCACACCAGAGTCACCCAGAAATGGACCTTCAGATTTCCCCACAAAACTATACAACTAAATGGAGAGAGGGAATCACATCAAAGATGGTAGGAAGGACAAGGACTCTGTAGGAATCTAAAGCCCATATTTCTGACCACCAGAGGGAGGGAACCACAGTCACAGAGGGGCCAGAAACAAACTACTACACCGGGGAGCCTCTAAAGCGTAGAGACATCCTCATAGCTTATGGCTTTGAAAATCAGAAGGGATGACATTTGTGAGCGTATACAACCAGCAGACTTAAAGCTTGGAACTTTTAAAAATCAGCTGTCTCAGCTCTGAGAGAGCACAGAAGGTGATAGGAAGCTGAGATCTGTCCTTAAAGATTAAGCAGAGCAAAGAGTGTGGAGAAGCTTGGGTGAAGCAGGTTGAAAGGTGCTTGAGGATTAAACAAGGGAGACATAGTTCCTGAACTCAGAGTTTGCTAAGGGACTTGTCCAGGAACAAAGGAGCTGGCAGGTGCCATTTCCCTCTACGGCCCCTCATTATAAACACACACCTACCTGCAAGACCAAGCACAATCTAGCAATCACTAACTTGCATAAACCATGGCCCATCCCCACACCTACCACACCTGCTTCAGTCCCAGTGCTGTGGATACCCTCCCTGATAAGACCCACACAATCCTTGACAACAATATGTCTCCCCATCACCCACAGAACACGCATGCGTCTTGTTAAAACAGCACACCCCATGTGTTGTGCACAATGACACAGTCCAGATCCAGTCTCTGTTGTTGCTATGCATTACCTTCAGAGGAGAACCAGCATCACCAAGTGAAAAATGTATGTTCTGCCCCGTATTTTCAAGAACAAGCAATATATCTGACCTTCCTAACAGAGAGATATTCTCTGAGAAGTAGGCCAAATGAGCAGACAGAGGACTATGTCCTAAACGAAAGAAGAGGACAAAGCCACAGCAAGAGACCTAAACAAAATGGATATAAGGAACATGCCTGACAGAAAATTTAAGATAACAATTATAAAGATACTCACTGGGGAAATGAAAAGAGGGAGGACATCAGAAGGGGGAACATCATTGAGACTCTTAACAAAGAGATATGAAAGAAATAATCAGAGATGTGGAACACAAGAAATGAAATGAAGAATATACTAGATAGAATAATTAGCAGGATGGACGAAGCAGAGGAACAAATTAATGAACTAGAAGACAGTAATGGAAAGTAATCAAGCGGAACAAATGAGAGGAAAAAGAAGTATGCAAAAATGAGAAGAGACTTAGGGAATTCAGTGACTCCATCCAGTGTAACAACACCCACATGAGAGGGATCCCAGAAGGTGAAAAGGGGGAAAAGGGGGCAGAAAATCTATTTGACCAAAGAAGAGCTGAAAACTTAACCTAATCTGGTGAAGGAAACCTATACAAACCATAAGGCATAGAGATCCCCTCCCACAAAATCAACCTAAGGAGGTCCACATCAAGATACATAGTAATCAAAATGGGAAAAGGTAGTGATAAAGAAAAAACATTTAAAGCAGCAAGATAAAAGAAGACAGGTAACATGCAAGGGAAAGCCCATAAAGCTATCAGCTGAGTTTTCAGCAGAAACTATGCAGGACAGAAGAAAGTGGCGTTAAATATTCAAAGTGCTGAAGGAGAAAAATCTGCAGCAAGGAATATTTTATCCAGCAGGCCTATCCTTCAGAAAAGAAGGGGAGAAAAAGAGTTTCTTAGCCACACAAACTAAAAGAGTTCATGACCACTAAATTAACTACAAAAAATATTGAAGGGGACACTATGAGTGGAAAAAAATCGTAAGTGAGAGTATGACAATAATGAATCAAGGAAGCAGTAAAAATAAGTATTTCTGTAAAAATCAGTTAAGGGATTCACAAAATAAAAGTATGTAAAATATGAAAACATATACCCTAACACATGAGGAGGAGTCAACAGTGGGTTTGAACTTAAACAGCATTCAACTTAATATGGACTGAAAAGGCTATATATAATCCAGGGGGTCACCACAAACCCAAACCTCTAATACACATGCAAAAGATAAAGGGAAAGAAATCCAAGAATATCATTAAAGAAAACGAGCAAACCATGAGAGAGAGAGCAAGAGAAGAAAGGATCAGAGAAAAACTACACAAAAAACTATGAAACAAGTAACAAAACATCAATAAATACATGTCTAATGATAATTAGTTTGAATGTAAATGGACTAAATGCTCCAAGCAAAAGAGCATGACAGAGTTTGTATATATATATAAAAGATTTCACACCTAAAGACACCTGCAGATGGAAATTAAGAGATGGAGAAACATTAATCATGCAAGTGGATGTCAAGAGAAGTCAGAGTAGCAATCCTTATATCAGACAAAATAGACTTTTTTAACATTGAAATTGAATTAGCCAACATAGAGTACACCAGTAATTTCAAATGTAGCGTTCCACAATTCATCAGTTGTGTATAACACCCAGTGTTCATCACATCACATGCATTCCTTAATGCCCATCACACAGTTACTCCATCTCCCCACCCACCTTTCCTCCAGCAACCCTCAGTTTGTTTCCAATAGTTGGGAACCTGTCATGGATTTTCTTCCTCTCTGGTTTCTTCGCATTCATTTTCCCTCCCTTCCCCTATGATCCTCTGTGCTGTTCCTTCTATTCCACATATGAGTAAAACCATATAATAATTGTTTTTCTCTGACTGACTTATTTTGCTCAGCATAATACCGTCCAGTGCCTTCCACATCGATATGCTAAATATTGATCCTTTCTGATGGCTGAGTCATATTCCATTGTATATGTATATACCATGTTTTCTTTATCCATTTATCTGTCGATGGATGTCTTGGTTCCTTCCACGGTTTGGCTATTGTGGACAATGTCGCTATAAATATTCGGGGTGCAGTTGCCCCTTCAGATCACTACATTTGTAGCTTTGGGGTAAATAAAATTGCTGGGTTGTAAGGGAGCTCTCTTTTAAGTTCTGGAGGAACCTCCATATTGTTTTACAAAGTGGCTGTACCAGTTTTCATTCCCACTTAGAAGTGTAAGAGAGTTCCCCTTTCTCCTCACCAACATTTGTTTTTTCTTCGCTTGTTAATTTTTGCAATTCTGACTGGTGTGAAGTGGTATGTCATTGTCATTTGGATTTCTTTTTCCCCATGCCAAGTGATGTTGAGCAGTTTGTCATATGTCTGTTGGCCATTTGTGTGTCTTCTTTGGAGAAATATCTGTTCATATCTTCTGCCCATTTCTTGACTCGCTTATTTGTTTTTTGGGTGTTGAGTTTGGGTGTTGAACGGTAGTAAAGCGTACGGCACTTTCATGATGCTTCCACACCCACTTTTGGAAATGCTTCTCTCTCAAGGATACCTGAAGATGTTAGTGGAGAGTTGTCGTATACGCAGACTTGCTTTTCCCAGGTGAGTGCATGGCACATTCCTTATTCACTCACGCGCGCGCGCGCGCGCACACACACACACACACACACACACACACACACACAGAGTTGAACATGTTTCTGTCGTCAGGAAAGGAGATGTTCGTTGAGAGACGGTTTCTCGCCAATGCTTTTGGGTGCTTGCCCTTTTCCCCCCGGAGAGTGAAGTGTATGCGCTTTTTGCCTAGGCTTCCGTACACACCCTTGAGAAGCCTTCCCTCAGCCAGAAACAAGCCGTGAGTTGAAAGAGGCGTTCCACACAGACCTCCTTCTCAGAGCGAAGCCTGTCACACTTTTCCTTGGGCCTCCACACGCACTTTAGAAAAACTTCCTCCGGGAAGCTATGAGTTGAAGGACGGGTTTCCTACAGCGGTTTTCTGTGGGGGTAAGGATATATGGCACTTGGCCTTAGGCTTCCACGCACACATTGGAAACGGCTTCTTTCTTTGTGAAACAAGATTTGCGCTGAACGTTGCGTTCTGCGCAGGCTTGCTTTTCACACATCAGCCGATGGTACTTTCCCTAGGCTTCCACACGCGCAGTGAGTATCCCTTCCCTAAACCTGAACCAAGACGCGGGGGAAAGCTGCCTTCTACACCACCTTCTTTTCCGAGTTTCGTATAGAACCCTTGCGTTGTGCTTCCACATCCACTTTTGTCACTGCTTCGATATATCCTCCGGAGAGGGGTTCGCTTGAAAGACGGTCTCCCTCCGTCACGCTTTCAAGGAGTTAAGGATAGGGCACTCTCCTTATGCTTGCACACGTCCACTTGCAATCTCGACTGACTTCATGACCCCGTCCATATGCTACGCTGAAAGTCCCATTGCGCGCGGCCTTGTTTCTAAGAGATGAGGACAGGGCACGGCACGTTCCTTGTGCTTCCACCACGACTATATAAAAGGCTCCCGTCTCCAAGGCAAAGGATGTCAGGTGCAAGACGGCTTCTCAAAAGCGAGGTTGCCTCTTAGAGGGCGGTCTACGGCGCTCTGCTGACGCTTCCACGCCTACATATGCAAACGCTTCTGGGCTCACGAAAGAAGACGTCCGTTGAAAGCTGCCTTGTACCCCGACGCGTTTCTCGGAGTTAGGTCCAGGGAACGGTCCCTGTGCGATCACACGCAGCCTTGAGATGGCTCAGCTCTTTTCGATCGTCAGGGAGGACGTTTCTCGGAGTTAGGTCCAGGGAAAGGTAGTAAAGCGTACGGCACTTTCATGATGCTTCCACACCCACTTTTGGAAATGCTTCTCTCTCCAGGATACCTGAAGATGCTAGTGGCGAGTCGCCGTAGACGCAGACTTGCTTTTCCCAGGTCAGTACATGGCACTCTCCTTATTCACTCACGCACGCGCGCGCGCGCGTGCCCTCACACACACACACACACACACACACACACACACACAGAGTTGAACATGTTTCTGTCTCGTCAGGAAAGAAGGTGATCGTTGAGAGACGGTTTCTCGCCGATGCTTTTGGGTTCTTGCTTTTTTCCCCCCGGAGAGAGAAGTGTAGCCGCTTTTTCCCTAGGCTTCCGTACACACCCTTGAGAAGCCTTCCGTCAGCCAGAAACAAGCCATGAGTTGAAAGAGGCGTTCCACGCAGACCTCCTTCTCAGAGCGAAGCCTGTCACACTTTTCCTTGTGAAGTAAACTAGAGAGATACAAATACTTTCTCAATGATTGCTTTAACAAAAAAGGACTAAATATCCCAATCAGAAAACATAGACTGTAAAGAGGAAGCAAGACACATCTCTATGCTGCCTACCAGAGAATCACTTCAGACCTAAAAATAAAAGCAGATTGGAAGTAATGGGACACAAAACCATTTATCATGCAAATGGAAGTGAAAAGAAAGTTGGAGTCGTAATATTTTTATGAGACAAAATAAACTGAATTGTGGGGAAGATGGCAGAGTAGAAGGACCCTAAACTCACCTCATCCCACAGATACAACTAGGTAACACTCACACCAGAGTCACCCAGAAATGGACCTTCAGATTTCCCCACAAAACTCTACAACTAAATGGAGAGAGGGAATCACATCAAAGATGGTAGGAAGGACAAGGACTCTGTAGGAATCTAAAGCCCATATTTCTGACCACCAGAGGGAGGGAACCACAGTCACAGAGGGGCCAGAAACAAACTACTACACCGGGGAGCCTCTAAAGCGTAGAGACATCCTCATAGCTTATGGCTTTGAAAATCAGAAGGGATGACATTTGTGAGCGTATACAACCAGCAGACTTAAAGCTTGGAACTTTTAAAAATCAGCTGTCTCAGCTCTGAGAGAGCACAGAAGGTGATAGGTAGCTGAGATCTGTCCTTAAAGATTAAGCAGAGCAAAGAGTGTGGAGAAGCTTGGGTGAAGCAGGTTGAAAGGTGCTTGAGGATTAAACAAGGGAGACATAGTTCCTGAACTCAGAGTTTGCTAAGGGACTTGTCCAGGAACAAAGGAGCTGGCAGGTTCCATTTCCCTCTACGGCCCCTCATTATAAACACACACCTACCTGCAAGACCAAGCACAATCTAGCAATCACTAACTTGCATAAACCATGGCCCATCCCCACACCTACCACACCTGCTTCAGTCCCAGTGCTGTGGATACCCTCCCTGATAAGACCCACACAATCCTTGACAACAATATGTCTCCCCATCACCCACAGAACACGCATGCGTCTTGTTAAAACAGCACACCCCATGTGTTGTGCACAATGACACAGTCCAGATCCAGTCTCTGTTGTTGCTATGCATTACCTTCAGAGGGGAACCAGCATCACCAAGTGAAAAATGTATGTTCTGCCCCGTATTTTCAAGAACAAGCAATATATCTGACCTTCCTAACAGAGAGATATTCTCTGAGAAGTAGGCCAAATGAGCAGACAGAGGACTATGTCCTAAATGAAAGAAGAGGACAAAGCCACAGCAAGAGACCTAAACAAAATGGATATAAGGAACATGCCTGACAGAAAATTTAAGATAACAATTATAAAGATACTCACTGGGGAAATGAAAAGAGGGAGGACATCAGAAGGGGGAACATCATTGAGACTCTTAACAAAGAGATATGAAAGAAATAATCAGAGATGTGGAACACAAGAAATGAAATGAAGAATATACTAGATAGAATAATTAGCAGGATGGACGAAGCAGAGGAACAAATTAATGAACTAGAAGACAGTAATGGAAAGTAATCAAGCGGAACAAATGAGAGGAAAAAGAAGTATGCAAAAATGAGAAGAGACTTAGGGAATTCAGTGACTCCATCCAGTGTAACAACACCCACATGAGAGGGATCCCAGAAGGTGAAAAGGGGGAAAAGGGGGCAGAAAATCTATTTGACCAAAGAAGAGCTGAAAACTTAACCTAATCTGGTGAAGGAAACCTATACAAATCCATAAGGCATAGAGATCCCCTCCCACAAAATCAACCTAAGGAGGTCCACATCAAGATACATAGTAATCCAAATGGGAAAAGGTAGTGATAAAGAAAAAACATTTAAAGCAGCAAGATAAAAGAAGACAGGTAACATGCAAGGGAAAGCCCATAAAGCTATCAGCTGAGTTTTCAGCAGAAACTATGCAGGACAGAAGAAAGTGGCGTTAAATATTCAAAGTGCTGAAGGAGAAAAATCTGCAGCAAGGAATAATTTATCCAGCAAGCCTATCCTTCAGAAAAGAAGGGGAGAAAAAGAGTTTCTTAGCCACACAAACTAAAAGAGTTCATGACCACTAAATTAACTACAAAAAATATTGAAGGGGACACTATGAGTGGAAAAAAATCGTAAGTGAGAGTATGACAATAATGAATCAAGGAAGCAGTAAAAATAAGTATTTCTGTAAAAATCAGTTAAGGGATTCACAAAATAAAAGTATGTAAAATATGAAAACATATACCCTAACACATGAGGAGGAGTCAACAGTGGGTTTGAACTTAAACAACATTCAACTTAATATAGACTGAAAAGGCTATATATAATCCAGGGGGTCACCACAAACCCAAACCTCTAATACACATGCAAAAGATAAAGGGAAAGAAATCCAAGAATATCATTAAAGAAAACGAGCAAACCATGAGAGAGAGAGCAAGAGAAGAAAGGATCAGAGAAAAACTACACAAAAAACTATGAAACAAGTAACAAAACATCAATAAATACATGTCTAATGATAATTAGTTTGAATGTAAATGGACTAAATGCTCCAAGCAAAAGAGCATGACAGAGTTTGTATATATATATAAAAGATTTCACACCTAAAGACACCTGCAGATGGAAATTAAGAGATGGAGAAACATTAATCATGCAAGTGGATGTCAAGAGAAGTCAGAGTAGCAATCCTTATATCAGACAAAATAGACTTTTTTAACATTGAAATTGATTTAGCCAACATAGAGTACACCAGTAATTTCAAATGTAGCGTTCCACAATTCATCAGTTGTGTATAACACCCAGTGTTCACCACATCACATGCATTCCTTAATGCCCATCACACAGTTACTCCATCTCCCCACCCACCTTTCCTCCAGCAACCCTCAGTTTGTTTCCAATAGCTGGGAACCTGTCATGGATTTTCTTCCTCTCTGGTTTCTTCGCATTCATTTTCCCTCCCTTCCCCTATGATCCTCTGTGCTGTTCCTTCTATTCCACATATGAGTAAAACCATATAATAATTGTTTTTCTCTGACTGACTTATTTTGCTCAGCATAATACCCTCCAGTGCCTTCCACATCGATATGCTAAATATTGATCCTTTCTGATGGCTGAGTCATATTCCATTGTATATGTATATACCATGTTTTCTTTATCCATTTATCTGTCGATGGATGTCTTGGTTCCTTCCACGGTTTGGCTATTGTGGACAATGTCGCTATAAACATTCGGGGTGCAGTTGCCCCTTCAGATCACTACATTTGTAGCTTTGGGGTAAATAAAATTGCTGGGTTGTAAGGGAGCTCTCTTTTAAGTTCTTGAGGAACCTCCATATTGTTTTCCAAAGTGGCTGTACCAGTTTTCATTCCCACTTAGAAGTGTAAGAGAGTTCCCCTTTCTCCTCACCAACATTTGTTATTTCTTCGCTTGTTAATTTTTGCAATTCTGACTGGTGTGAAGTGGTATCTCATTGTCATTTGGATTTCTTTTTCCCCATGCCAAGTGATGTTGAGCAGTTTGTCATATGTCTGTTGGCCATTTGTGTGTCTTCTTTGGAGAAATATCTGTTCATATCTTCTGCCCATTTCTTGACTCGCTTATTTGTTTTTTGGGTGTTGAGTTTGGGTGTTGAACGGTAGTAAAGCGTACGGCACTTTCATGATGCTTCCACACCCACTTTTGGAAATGCTTCTCTCTCAAGGATACCTGAAGATGTTAGTGGAGAGTTGCCGTATACGCAGACTTGCTTTTCCCAGGTGAGTGCATGGCACATTCCTTATTCACTCACGCGCGCGCGCGCGCGCACACACACACACACACACACACACACACACAGAGTTGAACATGTTTCTGTCTCGTCAGGAAAGGAGGTGTTCGTTGAGAGACGGTTTCTCGCCAATGCTTTTGGGTGGTTGCCCTTTTCCCCCCGGAGAGTGAAGTGTATGCGCTTTTTGCCTAGGCTTCCGTACACACCATTGAGAAGCCTTCCCTCAGCCAGAAACAAGCCGTGAGCTGAAAGAGGCGTTCCACACAGACCTCCTTCTCAGAGCGAAGCCTGTCACACTTTTCCTTGGGCCTCCACACGCACTTTAGAAAAACTTCCTCCGGGAAGCTGTGAGTTGAACGACGGGTTTCCTACAGCGGTTTTCCGTGGGGGTAAGGATATATGGCACTTGGCCTTAGGCTTCCACGCACACATTGGAAAGGCTTCTCTCTTCGTGAAACAAGATGTGCGCTGAACGTTGCGTTCTGCGCAGGCTTGGTTTTCACACATCAGCCCATGGTACTTTCCCTAGGCTTCCACACGCGCAGTGAGTATCCCTTCCCTAAACCTGAACCAAGACGCGGGGGAAAGCTGCCTTCTACACCACCTTCTTTTCCGAGTTTCGTATAGAACCCTTGCGTTGTGTTTCCACATCCACTTTTGTCACTGCTTCGATATATCCTCCGGAGAGGGGTTCGCTTGAAAGACGGTCTCCCTCCGTCACGCTTTCAAGGAGTTAAGGATAGGGCACTCTCCTTATGCCTGCACACGTCCACTTGCAATCTCGACTGACTTCATGACCCCGTCCATATGCTACGCTGAAAGTCCCATTGCGCGTGGCCTTCTTTCTAAGAGATGAGGACAGGGCACGGCACGTTCCTTGTGCTTCCACCACGACTATATAAAAGGCTACCGTCTCCAAGACAAAGGATGTCAGGTGCAAGACGGCTTCGCAAAAGCGAGGTTGCCTCTTAGAGGGCGGTCTACGGCGCTCTCCTGACGCTTCCACGCCTACATATGCAAACGCTTCTGGGCTCACGAAAGAAGACGTCCGTTGAAAGCTGCCTTGTACCCCGACGCGTTTTCCGGAGTTAGGTCCAGGGAACGGTCCCTGTGCGATCACATGCAGCCTTGAGATGGCTCAGCTCTTTTCGATCGTCAGGGAGGACGTTTCTCGGAGTTAGGTCCAGGGAAAGGTAGTAAAGCGTACGGCACTTTCATGATGCTTCCACACCCACTTTTGGAAATGCTTCTCTCTCCAGGATACCTGAAGATGCTAGTGGCGAGTCGCCATAGACGCAGACTTGCTTTTCCCAGGTCAGTACATGGCACTCTCCTTATTCACTCACGCACGCGCGCGCGCGCGTGCCCTCACACACACACACACACACACACACACACACACACACACACACACACACACAGAGTTGAACCTGTTTCTGTCTCGTCAGGAAAGAAGGTGATCGTTGAGAGACGGTTTCTCGCCGATGCTTTTGGGTTCTTGCTTTTTTCCCCCCGGAGAGAGAAGTGTAGCCGCTTTTTCCCTTGGCTTCCGTACACACCCTTGAGAAGCCTTCCGTCAGCCAGAAACAAGCCATGAGTTGAAAGAGGCGTTCCACGCAGACCTCCTTCTCAGAGCGAAGCCTGTCACACTTTTCCTTGTGAAGTAAACTAGAGAGATACAAATACTTTCTCAATGATTGCTTTAACAAAAAAGGACTAAATATCCCAATCAGAAAACATAGACTGTAAAGAGGAAGCAAGACCCATCTCTATGCTGCCTAGCAGAGAATCACTTCAGACCTAAAAATAAAAGCAGATTGGAAGTAATGGGACACAAAACCATTTATCATGCAAATGGAAGTGAAAAGAAAGTTGGAGTCGTAATATTTTTATGAGACAAAATAAACTGAATTGTGGGGAAGATGGGAGAGTAGAAGGACCCTAAACTCACCTCATCCCACAGATACAACTAGGTAACACTCACACCAGAGTCACCCAGAAATGGACCTTCAGATTTCCCCACAAAACTATACAACTAAATGGAGAGAGGGAATCACATCAAAGATGGTAGGAAGGACAAGGACTCTGTAGGAATCTAAACCCCATATTTCTGACCAGCAGAGGGAGGGAACCACAGTCACAGAGGGGCCAGAAACAAACTACTACACCGGGGAGCCTCTAAAGCATAGAGACATCCTCATAGCTTATGGCTTTGAAAATCAGAAGGGATGACATTTGTGAGCGTATACAACCAGCAGACTTAAAGCTTGGAACTTTTAAAAATCAGCTGTCTCAGCTCTGAGAGAGCACAGAAGGTGATAGGAAGCTGAGATCTGTCCTTAAAGATTAAGCAGAGCAAAGAGTGTGGAGAAGCTTGGGTGAAGCAGGTTGAAAGGTGCTTGAGGATTAAACAAGGGAGACATAGTTCCTGAACTCAGAGTTTGCTAAGGGACTTGTCCAGGAACAAAGGAGCTGGCAGGTGCCATTTCCCTCTACGGCCCCTCATTATAAACACACACCTACCTGCAAGACCAAGCACAATCTAGCAATCACTAACTTGCATAAACCATGGCCCATCCCCACACCTACCACACCTGCTTCAGTCCCAGTGCTGTGGATACCCTCCCTGATAAGACCCACACAATCCTTGACAACAATATGTCTCCCCATCACCCACAGAACACGCATGCGTCTTGTTAAAACAGCACACCCCATGTGTTGTGCACAATGACACAGTCCAGATCCAGTCTCTGTTGTTGCTATGCATTACCTTCAGAGGAGAACCAGCATCACCAAGTGAAAAATGTATGTTCTGCCCCGTATTTTCAAGAACAAGCAATATATCTGACCTTCCTAACAGAGAGATATTCTCTGAGAAGTAGGCCAAATGAGCAGACAGAGGACTATGTCCTAAACGAAAGAAGAGGACAAAGCCACAGCAAGAGACCTAAACAAAATGGATATAAGGAACATGCCTGACAGAAAATTTAAGATAACAATTATAAAGATACTCACTGGGGAAATGAAAAGAGGGAGGACATCAGAAGGGGGAACATCATTGAGACTCTTAACAAAGAGATATGAAAGAAATAATCAGAGATGTGGAACACAAGAAATGAAATGAAGAATATACTAGATAGAATAATTAGCAGGATGGACGAAGCAGAGGAACAAATTAATGAACTAGAAGACAGTAATGGAAAGTAATCAAGCGGAACAAATGAGAGGAAAAAGAAGTATGCAAAAATGAGAAGAGACTTAGGGAATTCAGTGACTCCATCCAGTGTAACAACACCCACATGAGAGGGATCCCAGAAGGTGAAAAGGGGGAAAAGGGGGCAGAAAATCTATTTGACCAAAGAAGAGCTGAAAACTTAACCTAATCTGGTGAAGGAAACCTATACAAATCCATAAGGCATAGAGATCCCCTCCCACAAAATCAACCTAAGGAGGTCCACATCAAGATACATAGTAATCAAAATGGGAAAAGGTAGTGATAAAGAAAAAACATTTAAAGCAGCAAGATAAAAGAAGACAGTTAACATGCAAGGGAAAGCCCATAAATCTATCAGCTGAGTTTTCAGCAGAAACTATGCAGGACAGAAGAAAGTGGCGTTAAATATTCAAAGTGCTGAATGAGAAAAATCTGCAGCAAGGAATAATTTATCCAGCAAGCCTATCCTTCAGAAAAGAAGGGGAGAAAAAGAGTTTCTTAGCCACACAAACTAAAAGAGTTCATGACCACTAAATTAACTACAAAAAATATTGAAGGGGACAGTATGAGTGGAAAAAAATCGTAAGTGAGAGTATGACAATAATGAATCAAGGAAGCAGTAAAAATAAGTATTTCTGTAAAAATCAGTTAAGGGATTCACAAAATAAAAGTATGTAAAATATGAAAACATATACCCTAACACATGAGGAGGAGTCAACAGTGGGTTTGAACTTAAACAGCATTCAACTTAATATAGACTGAAAAGGCTATATATAATCCAGGGGGTCACCACAAACCCAAACCTCTAATACACATGCAAAAGATAAAGGGAAAGAAATCCAAGAATATCATTAAAGAAAACGAGCAAACCATGAGAGAGAGAGCAAGAGAAGAAAGGATCAGAGAAAAACTACACAAAAAACTATGAAACAAGTAACAAAACATCAATAAATACATGTCTAATGATAATTAGTTTGAATGTAAATGGACTAAATGCTCCAAGCAAAAGAGCATGACAGAGTTTGTATATATATATAAAAGATTTCACACCTAAAGACACCTGCAGATGGAAATTAAGAGATGGAGAAACATTAATCATGCAAGTGGATGTCAAAAGAAGTCAGAGTAGCAATCCTTATATCAGACAAAATAGACTTTTTTAACATTGAAATTGAATTAGCCAACATAGAGTACACCAGTAGTTTCAAATGTAGCGTTCCACAATTCATCAGTTGTGTATAACACCCAGTGTTCATCACATCACATGCATTCCTTAATGCCCATCACACAGTTACTCCACCTCCCCACCCACTTTTCCTCCAGCAACCCTCAGTTGGTTTCCAATAGTTAGGAACCTGTCATGGATTTTCTTCCTCTCTGGTTTCTTCGCATTCATTTTCCCTCCCTTCCCCTATGATCCTCTGTGCTGTTCCTTCTATTCCACATATGAGTAAAACCATATAATAATTGTTTTACTCTGACTGACTTATTTTGCTCAGCATAATACCCTCCAGTGCCATCCACATCGATATGCTAAATATTGATCCTTTCTGATGGCTGAGTCATATTCCTTTGTATATGTGTATACCATGTTTTCTTTATCCATTTATCTGTCGATGGATGTCTTGGTTCCTTCCACGGTTTGGCTATTGTGGACAATGTCGCTATAAACATTTGGGGTGCAGTTGCCCCTTCAGATCACTACATTTGTAGCTTTGGGTTAAATAAAATTGCTGGGTTGTAAGGGAGCTCTGTTTTAACTTCTTGAGGAACCTCCATATTGTTTTCCAAAGTGGCTGTACCAGTTTTCATTCCCACTTAGAAGTGTAAGAGAGTTCCCCTTTCTCCTCACCAACATTTGTTATTTCTTCGCTTGTTAATTTTTGCAATTCTGACTGGTGTGAAGTGGTATCTCATTGTCATTTGGATTTCTTTTTCCCCATGCCAAGTGCTGTTGAGCAGTTTCTCATATGTCTGTTGGCCATTTGTGTGTCTTCTTTGGAGAAATACCTGTTCATATCTTCTGCCCATTTCTTGACTCGGTTATTTGTATTTTGGGTGTTGAGTTTGGGTGTTGAACGGTAGTAAAGCGTACGGCACTTTCATGATGCTTCCACACCCACTTTTGGAAATGCTTCTCTCTCAAGGATACCTGAAGATGTTAGTGGAGAGTTGCCGTATACGCAGACTTGCTTTTCCCAGGTGAGTGCATGGCACATTCCTTATTCACTCACGCGCGCGCGCGCGCGCGCACACACACACACACACACAGAGTTGAACATGTTTCTGTCTCGTCAGGAAAGGAGGTGTTCGTTGAGAGACGGTTTCTCGCCAATGCTTTTGGGTGCTTGCCCTTTTCCCCCCGGAGAGTGAAGTGTATGCGCTTTTTCCGTAGGCTTCCGTACACACCCTTGAGAAGCCTTCCCTCAGCCAGAAACAAGCCGTGAGTTGAAAGAGGCGTTCCACACAGACCTCCTTCTCAGAGCGAAGCCTGTCACACTTTTCCTTGGGCCTCCACACGCACTTTAGAAAAACTTCCTCCGGGAAGCTGTGAGTTGAACGACGGGTTTCCTACAGCGGTTTTCCGTGGGGGTAAGGATATATGGCACTTGGCCTTAGGCTTCCACGCACACATTGGAAACGGCTTCTCTCTTCGTGAAACAAGATGTGCGCTGAACGTTGCGTTCTGCGCAGGCTTGCTTTTCACACATCAGCCGATGGTACTTTCCCTAGGCTTCCACACGCGCAGTGAGTATCCCTTCCCTAAACCTGAACCAAGACGCGGGGGAAAGCTGCCTTCTACACCACCTTCTTTTCCGAGTTTCGTATAGAACCCTTGCATTGTGCTTCCACATCCACTTTTGTCACTGCTTCGATATATCCTCCGGAGAGGGGTTCGCTTGAAAGACGGTCTCCCTCCGTCACGCTTTCAAGGAGTTAAGGATAGGGCACTCTCCTTATGCCTGCACACGTCCACTTGCAATCTCGACTGACTTCATGACCCCGTCCATATGCTACGCTGAAAGTCCCATTGCGCGCGGCCTTGTTTCTAAGAGATGAGGACAGGGCACGGCACGTTCCTTGTGCTTCCACCACGACTATATAAAAGGCTCCCGTCTCCAAGGCAAAGGATGTCAGGTGCAAGACGGCTTCGCAAAAGCGAGGTTGCCTCTTAGAGGGCGGTCTACGGGGCTCTCCTGACGCTTCCACGCCTACATATGCAAACGCTTCTGGGCTCACGAAAGAAGACGTCCGTTGAAAGCTGCCTTGTACCCCGACGCCTTTTCCGGAGTTAGGTCCAGGGAACGGTCCCTGTGCGATCACACGCAGCCTTGAGATGGCTCAGCTCTTTTCGATCGTCAGGGAGGACGTTTCTCGGAGTTAGGTCCAGGGAAAGGTAGTAAAGCGTACGGCACTTTCATGATGCTTCCACACCCACTTTTGGAAATGCTTCTCTCTCCAGGATACCTGAAGATGCTAGTGGCGAGTCGCCGTAGACGCAGACTTGCTTTTCCCAGGTCAGTACATGGCACTCTCCTTATTCACTCACGCACGCGCGCGCGCGCGTGCCCTCACACACACACACACACACACACACACAGAGTTGAACATGTTTCTGTCTCGTCAGGAAAGAAGGTGATCGTTGAGAGACGGTTTCTCGCCGATGCTTTTGGGTTCTTGCTTTTTTCCCCCCGGAGAGAGAAGTGTAGCCGCTTTTTCCCTAGGCTTCCGTACACACCCTTGAGAAGCCTTCCGTCAGCCAGAAACAAGCCATGAGTTGAAAGAGGCGTTCCACGCAGACCTCCTTCTCAGAGCGAAGCCTGTCACACTTTTCCTTGTGAAGTAAACTAGAGAGATACAAATACTTTCTCAATGATTGCTTTAACAAAAAAGGACTAAATATCCCAATCAGAAAACATAGACTGTAAAGAGGAAGCAAGACCCATCTCTATGCTGCCTAGCAGAGAATCACTTCAGAACTAAAAATAAAAGCAGATTGGAAGTAATGGGACACAAAACAATTTATCATGCAAATGGAAGTGAAAAGAAAGTTGGAGTCGTAATATTTTTATGAGACAAAATAAACTGAATTGTGGGGAAGATGGCAGAGTAGAAGGACCCTAAACTCACCTCATCCCACAGATACAACTAGGTAACACTCACACCAGAGTCACCCAGAAATGGACCTTCAGATTTCCCCACAAAACTATACAACTAAATGGAGAGAGGGAATCACATCAAAGATGGTAGGAAGGACAAGGACTCTGTAGGAATCTAAAGCCCATATTTCTGACCACCAGAGGGAGGGAACCACAGTCACAGAGGGGCCAGAAACAAACTACTACACCGGGGAGCCTCTAAAGCGTAGAGACATCCTCATAGCTTATGGCTTTGAAAATCAGAAGGGATGACATTTGTGAGCGTATACAACCAGCAGACTTAAAGCTTGGAACTTTTAAAAATCAGCTGTCTCAGCTCTGAGAGAGCACAGAAGGTGATAGGAAGCTGAGATCTGTCCTTAAAGATTAAGCAGAGCAAAGAGTGTGGAGAAGCTTGGGTGAAGCAGGTTGAAAGGTGCTTGAGGATTAAACAAGGGAGACATAGTTCATGAACTCAGAGTTTGCTAAGGGACTTGTCCAGGAACAAAGGAGCTGGCAGGTTCCATTTCCCTCTACGGCCCCTCATTATAAACACACACCTACCTGCAAGACCAAGCACAATCTAGCAATCACTAACTTGCATAAACCATGGCCCATCCCCACACCTACCAAACCTGCTTCAGTCCCAGTGCTGTGGATACCCTCCCTGATAAGACCCACACAATCCTTGACAACAATATGTCTCCCCATCACCCACAGAACACGCATGCATCTTGTTAAAACAGCACACCCCATGTGTTGTGCACAATGACACAGTCCAGATCCAGTCTCTGTTGTTGCTATGCATTACCTTCAGAGGAGAACCAGCATCACCAAGTGAAAAATGTATGTTCTACCCCGTATTTTCAAGAACAAGCAATATATCTGACCTTCCTAACAGAGAGATATTCTCTGAGAAGTAGGCCAAATGAGCAGACAGAGGACTATGTCCTAAACGAAAGAAGAGGACAAAGCCACAGCAAGAGACCTAAACAAAATGGATATAAGGAACAAGCCTGACAGAAAATTTAAGATAACAATTATAAAGATACTCACTGGGGAAATGAAAAGAGGGAGGACATCAGAAGGGGGAACATCATTGAGACTCTTAACAAAGAGATATGAAAGAAATAATCAGAGATGTGGAACACAAGAAATGAAATGAAGAATATACTAGATAGAATAATTAGCAGGATGGACGAAGCAGAGGAACAAATTAATGAACTAGAAGACAGTAATGGAAAGTAATCAAGCGGAACAAATGAGAGGAAAAAGAAGTATGCAAAAATGAGAAGAGACTTAGGGAATTCAGTGACTCCATCCAGTGTAACAACACCCACATGAGAGGGATCCCAGAAGGTGAAAAGGGGGAAAAGGGGGCAGAAAATCTATTTGACCAAAGAAGAGCTGAAAACTTAACCTAATCTGGTGAAGGAAACCTATACAAATCCATAAGGCATAGAGATCCCCTCCCACAAAATCAACCTAAGGAGGTCCACATCAAGATACATAGTAATCAAAATGGGAAAAGTAGTGATAACGAAAAAACATTTAAAGCAGCAAGATAAAAGAAGACAGGTAACATGCAAGGGAAAGCCCATAAAGCTATCAGCTGCGTTTTCAGCAGAAACTATGCAGGACAGAAGAAAGTGGCGTTAAATATTCAAAGTGCTGAAGGAGAAAAATCTGCAGCAAGGAATAATTTATCCAGCAAGCCTATCCTTCAGAAAAGAAGGGGAGAAAAAGAGTTTCTTAGCCACACAACCTAAAAGAGTTCATGACCACTAAATTAACTACAAAAAATATTGAAGGGGACACTATGAGTGGAAAAAAACCGTAAGTGAGAGTATGACAATAATGAATCAAGGAAGCAGTAAAAATAAGTATTTCTGTAAAAATCAGTTAAGGGATTCACAAAATAAAAGTATGTAAAATATGAAAACATATACCCTAACACATGAGGAGGAGTCAACAGTGGGTTTGAACTTAAACAGCATTCAACTTAATATGGACTGAAAAGGCTATATATAATCCAGGGGGTCACCACAAACCCAAACCTCTAATACACATGCAAAAGATAAAGGGAAAGAAATCCAAGAATATCATTAAAGAAAACGAGCAAACCATGAGAGAGAGAGCAAGAGAAGAAAGGATCAGAGAAAAACTACACAAAAAACTATGAAACAAGTAACAAAACATCAATAAATACATGTCTAATGATAATTAGTTTGAATGTAAATGGACTAAATGCTCCAAGCAAAAGAGCATGACAGAGTTTGTATATATATATAAAAGATTTCACACCTAAAGACACCTGCAGATGGAAATTAAGAGATGGAGAAACATTAATCATGCAAGTGGATGTCAAGAGAAGTCAGAGTAGCAATCCTTATATCAGACAAAATAGACTTTTTTAACATTGAAATTGAATTAGCCAACATAGAGTACACCAGTAATTTCAAATGTAGCGTTCCACAATTCATCAGTTGTGTATAACACCCAGTGTTCATCACATCACATGCATTCCTTAATGCCCATCACACAGTTACTCCATCTCCCCACCCACCTTTCCTCCAGCAACCCTCAGTTTGTTTCCAATAGTTGGGAACCTGTCATGGATTTTCTTCCTCTCTGGTTTCTTCGCATTCATTTTCCCTCCCTTCCCCTATGATCCTCTGTGCTGTTCCTTCTATTCCACATATGAGTAAAACCATATAATAATTGTTTTTCTCTGACTGACTTATTTTGCTCAGCATAATACCGTCCAGTGCCTTCCACATCGATATGCTAAATATTGATCCTTTCTGATGGCTGAGTCATATTCCATTGTATATGTATATACCATGTTTTCTTTATCCATTTATCTGTCGATGGATGTCTTGGTTCCTTCCACGGTTTGGCTATTGTGGACAATGTCGCTATAAACATTCGGGGTGCAGTTGCCCCTTCAGATCACTACATTTGTAGCTTTGGGGTAAATAAAATTGCTGGGTTGTAAGGGAGCTCTCTTTTAAGTTCTTGAGGAACCTCCATATTGTTTTCCAAAGTGGCTGTACCAGTTTTCATTCCCACTTAGAAGTGTAAGAGAGTTCCCCTTTCTCCTCACCAACATTTGTTTTTTCTTCGCTTGTTAATTTTTGCAATTCTGACTGGTGTGAAGTGGTATGTCATTGTCATTTGGATTTCTTTTTCCCCATGCCAAGTGATGTTGAGCAGTTTGTCATATGTCTGTTGGCCATTTGTGTGTCTTCTTTGGAGAAATATCTGTTCATATCTTCTGCCCATTTCTTGACTCGCTTATTTGTTTTTTGGGTGTTGAGTTTGGGTGTTGAACGGTAGTAAAGCGTACGGCACTTTCATGATGCTTCCACACCCACTTTTGGAAATGCTTCTCTCTCAAGGATACCTGAAGATGTTAGTGGAGAGTTGCCGTATACGCAGACTTGCTTTTCCCAGGTGAGTGCATGGCACATTCCTTATTCACTCACGCGCGCGCGCGCGCGCACACACACACACACACACACACACACACACAGAGTTGAACATGTTTCTGTCTCGTCAGGAAAGGAGATGTTCGTTGAGAGACGGTTTCTCGCCAATGCTTTTGGGTGCTTGCCCTTTTCCCCCCGGAGAGTGAAGTGTATGCGCTTTTTGCCTAGGCTTCCGTACACACCCTTGAGAAGCCTTCCCTCAGCCAGAAAGAAGCCGTGAGTTGAAAGAGGCGTTCCACACAGACCTCCTTCTCAGAGCGAAGCCTGTCACACTTTTCCTTGGTCCTCCACACGCACTTTAGAAAAACTTCCTCCGGGAAGCTATGAGTTGAACGACGGGTTTCCTACAGCGGTTTTCCGTGGGGGTAAGGATATATGGCACTTGGCCTTAGGCATCCACGCACACATTGGAAACGGCTTCTCTCTTCGCGAAACAAGATGTGCGCTGAACGTTGCGTTCTGCGCAGGCTTGCTTTTCACACATCAGCCGATGGTACTTTCCCTAGGCTTCCACACGCGCAGTGAGTATCCCTTCCCTAAACCTGAACCAAGACGCGGGGGAAAGCTGCCTTCTACACCACCTTCTTTTCCGAGTTTCGTATAGAACCCTTGCGTTGTGCTTCCACATCCACTTTTGTCACTGCTTCGATATATCCTCCGGAGAGGGGTTCGCTTGAAAGACGGTCTCCCTCCGTCACGCTTTCAAGGAGTTAAATATAGGGCACTCTACTTATGCTTGCACACGTCCACTTGCAATCTCGACTGACTTCATGACCCCGTCCATATGCTACGCTGAAAGTCCCATTGCGCGCGGCCTTGTTTCTAAGAGATGAGGACAGGGCACGGCACGTTCCTTGTGCTTCCACCACGACTATATAAAAGGCTCCCGTCTCCAAGGCAAAGGATGTCAGGTGCAAGACGGCTTCGCAAAAGCGAGGTTGCCTCTTAGAGGGCGGTCTACGGCGCTCTGCTGACGCTTCCACGCCTACATATGCAAACGCTTCTGGGCTCACGAAAGAAGACGTCCGTTGAAAGCTGCCTTGTACCCCGACGCGTTTCTCGGAGTTAGGTCCAGGGAACGGTCCCTGTGCGATCACACGCAGCCTTGAGATGGCTCAGCTCTTTTCGATCGTCAGGGAGGACGTTTCTCGGAGTTAGGTCCAGGGAAAGGTACTAAAGCGTACGGCACTTTCATGATGCTTCCACACCCACTTTTGGAAATGCTTCTCTCTCCAAGATACCTGAAGATGGTAGTGGCGAGTCGCCGTAGACGCAGACTTGCTTTTCCCAGGTCAGTACATGGCACTCTCCTTATTCACTCCCGCACGCGCGCGCGCGCCCTCACACACACACACACACACACACACACACACACACACACACACACACACACAGAGTTGAACATGTTTCTGTCTCGTCAGGAAAGAAGGTGATCGTTGAGTGACGGTTTCTCGCCGATGCTTTTGGGTTCTTGCTTTTTTCCCCCCGGAGAGAGAAGTGTAGCCGCTTTTTCCCTAGGCTTCCGTACACACCCTTGAGAAGCCTTCCGTCAGCCAGAAACAAGCCATGAGTTGAAAGAGGCGTTCCACGCAGACCTCCTTCTCAGAGCGAAGCCTGTCACACTTTTCCTTGTGAAGTAAACTAGAGAGATACAAATACTTTCTCAATGATTGCTTTAACAAAAAAGGACTAAATATCCCAATCAGAAAACATAGACTGTAAAGAGGAAGCAAGACCCATCTCTATGCTGCCTGCCAGAGAATCACTTCAGACCTAAAAATAAAAGCAGATTGGAAGAAATGGGACACAAAACCATTTATCATGCAAATGGAAGTGAAAAGAAAGTTGGAGTCGTAATATTTTTATGAGACAAAATAAACTGAATTGTGGGGAAGATGGCAGAGTAGAAGGACCCTAAACTCACCTCATCCCACAGATACAACTAGGTAACACTCACACCAGAGTCACCCAGAAATGGACCTTCAGATTTCCCCACAAAACTATACAACTAAATGGAGAGAGGGAATCACATCAAAGATGGTAGGAAGGACAAGGACTCTGTAGGAATCTAAACCCCATATTTCTGACCACCAGAGGGAGGGAACCACAGTCACAGAGGGGCCAGAAACAAACTACTACACCGGGGAGCCTCTAAAGCGTAGAGACATCCTCATAGCTTATGGCTTTGAAAATCAGAAGGGATGACATTTGTGAGCGTATAAAACCAGCAGACTTAAAGCTTGGAACTTTTAAAAATCAGCTGTCTCAGCTCTGAGAGAGCACAGAAGGTGATAGGAAGCTGAGATCTGTCCTTAAAGATTAAGCAGAGCAAAGAGTGTGGAGAAGCTTGGGTGAAGCAGGTTGAAAGGTGCTTGAGGATTAAACAAGGGAGACATAGTTCCTGAACTCAGAGTTTGCTAAGGGACTTGTCCAGGAACAAAGGAGCTGGCAGGTGCCATTTCCCTCTACGGCCCCTCATTATAAACACACACCTACCTGCAAGACCAAGCACAATCTAGCAATCACTAACTTGCATAAACCATGGCCCATCCCCACACCTACCACACCTGCTTCAGTCCCAGTGCTGTGGATACCCTCCCTGATAAGACCCACACAATCCTTGACAACAATATGTCTCCCCATCACCCACAGAACACGCATGCGTCTTGTTAAAACAGCACACCCCATGTGTTGTGCACAATGACACAGTCCAGATCCAGTCTCTGTTGTTGCTATGCATTACCTTCAGAGGAGAACCAGCATCACCAAGTGAAAAATGTATGTTCTGCCCCGTATTTTCAAGAACAAGCAATATATCTGACCTTCCTAACAGAGAGTTATTCTCTGAGAAGTAGGCCAAATGAGCAGACAGAGGACTATGTCCTAAACGAAAGAAGAGGACAAAGCCACAGCAAGAGACCTAAACAAAATGGATATAAGGAACATGCCTGACAGAAAATTTAAGATAACAATTATAAAGATACTCACTGGGGAAATGAAAAGAGGGAGGACATCAGAAGGGGGAACATCATTGAGACTCTTAACAAAGAGATATGAAAGAAATAATCAGAGATGTGGAACACAAGAAATGAAATGAAGAATATACTAGATAGAATAATTAGCAGGATGGACGAAGCAGAGGAACAAATTAATGAACTAGAAGACAGTAATGGAAAGTAATCAAGCGGAACAAATGAGAGGAAAAAGAAGTATGCAAAAATGAGAAGAGACTTAGGGAATTCAGTGACTCCATCCAGTGTAACAACACCCACATGAGAGGGATCCCAGAAGGTGAAAAGGGGAAAAGGGGGCAGAAAATCTATTTGACCAAAGAAGAGCTGAAAACTTAACCTAATCTGGTGAAGGAAACCTATACAAATCCATAAGGCATAGAGATCCCCTCCGACAAAATCAACCTAAGGAGGTCCACATCAAGATACATAGTAATCAAAATGGGAAAAGGTAGTGATAAAGAAAAAACATTTAAAGCAGCAAGATAAAAGAAGACAGGTAACATGCAAGGGAAAGCCCATAAAGCTATCAGCTGAGTTTTCAGCAGAAACTATGCAGGACAGAAGAAAGTGGCGTTAAATATTCAAAGTGCTGAAGGAGAAAAATCTGCAGCAAGGAATATTTTATCCAGCAAGCCTATCCTTCAGAAAAGAAGGGGAGAAAAAGAGTTTCTTAGCCACACAAACTAAAAGAGTTCATGACCACTAAATTAACTACAAAAAATATTGAAGGGGACACTATGAGTGGAAAAAAATCGTAAGTGAGAGTATGACAATAATGAATCAAGGAAGCAGTAAAAATAAGTATTTCTGTAAAAATCAGTTAAGGGATTCACAAAATAAAAGTATGTAAAATATGAAAACATATACCCTAACACATGAGGAGGAGTCAACAGTGGGTTTGAACTTAAACAGCATTCAACTTAATATGGACTGAAAAGGCTATATATAATCCAGGGGGTCACCACAAACCCAAACCTCTAATACACATGCAAAAGATAAAGGGAAAGAAATCCAAGAATATCATTAAAGAAAACGAGCAAACCATGAGAGAGAGAGCAAGAGAAGAAAGGATCAGAGAAAAACTACACAAAAAACTATGAAACAAGTAACAAAACATCAATAAATACATGTCTAATGATAATTAGTTTGAATGTAAATGGACTAAATGCTCCAAGCAAAAGAGCATGACAGAGTTTGTATATATATATAAAAGATTTCACACCTAAAGACACCTGCAGATGGAAATTAAGAGATGGAGAAACATTAATCATGCAAGTGGATGTCAAGAGAAGTCAGAGTAGCAATCCTTATATCAGACAAAATAGACTTTTTTAACATTGAAATTGAATTAGCCAACATAGAGTACACCAGTAATTTCAAATGTAGCGTTCCACAATTCATCAGTTGTGTATAACACCCAGTGTTCATCACATCACATGCATTCCTTAATGCCCATCACACAGTTACTCCATCTCCCCACCCACCTTTCCTCCAGCAACCCTCAGTTTGTTTCCAATAGTTGGGAACCTGTCATGGATTTTCTTCCTCTCTGGTTTCTTCGCATTCATTTTCCCTCCCTTCCCCTATGATCCTCTGTGCTGTTCCTTCTATTCCACATATGAGTAAAACCATATAATAATTGTTTTTCTCTGACTGACTTATTTTGCTCAGCATAATACCGTCCAGTGCCTTCCACATCGATATGCTAAATATTGATCCTTTCTGATGGCTGAGTCATATTCCATTGTATATGTATATACCATGTTTTCTTTATCCATTTATCTGTCGATGGATGTCTTGGTTCCTTCCACGGTTTGGCTATTGTGGACAATGTCGCTATAAACATTCGGGGTGCAGTTGCCCCTTCAGATCACTACATTTGTAGCTTTGGGGTAAATAAAATTGCTGGGTTGTAAGGGAGCTCTCTTTTAAGTTCTTGAGGAACCTCCATATTGTTTTCCAAAGTGGCTGTACCAGTTTTCATTCCCACTTAGAAGTGTAAGAGAGTTCCCCTTTCTCCTCACCAACATTTGTTTTTTCTTCGCTTGTTAATTTTTGCAATTCTGACTGGTGTGAAGTGGTATGTCATTGTCATTTGGATTTCTTTTTCCCCATGCCAAGTGATGTTGAGCAGTTTGTCATATGTCTGTTGGCCATTTGTGTGTCTTCTTTGGAGAAATATCTGTTCATATCTTCTGCCCATTTCTTGACTCGCTTATTTGTTTTTTGGGTGTTGAGTTTGGGTGTTGAACGGTAGTAAAGCGTACGGCACTTTCATGATGCTTCCACACCCACTTTTGGAAATGCTTCTCTCTCAAGGATACCTGAAGATGTTAGTGGAGAGTTGTCGTATACGCAGACTTGCTTTTCCCAGGTGAGTGCATGGCACATTCCTTATTCACTCACGCGCGCGCGCGCGCGCACACACACACACACACACACACACACACAGAGTTGAACATGTTTCTGTCTCGTCAGGAAAGGAGATGTTCGTTGAGAGACGGTTTCTCGCCAATGCTTTTGGGTGCTTGCCCTTTTCCCCCCGGAGAGTGAAGTGTATGCGCTTTTTGCCTAGGCTTCCGTACACACCCTTGAGAAGCCTTCCCTCAGCCAGAAACAAGCCGTGAGTTGAAAGAGGCGTTCCACACAGACCTCCTTCTCAGAGCGAAGCCTGTCACACTTTTCCTTGGGCCTCCACACGCACTTTAGAAAAACTTCCTCCGGGAAGCTGTGAGTTGAACGACGGGTTTCCTACAGCGGTTTTCCGTGGGGGTAAGGATATATGGCACTTGGCCTTAGGCTTCCACGCACACATTGGAAAGGCTTCTCTCTTCGTGAAACAAGATGTGCGCTGAACGTTGCGTTCTGCGCAGGCTTGGTTTTCACACATCAGCCCATGGTACTTTCCCTAGGCTTCCACACGCGCAGTGAGTATCCCTTCCCTAAACCTGAACCAAGACGCGGGGGAAAGCTGCCTTCTACACCACCTTCTTTTCCGAGTTTCGTATAGAACCCTTGCGTTGTGTTTCCACATCCACTTTTGTCACTGCTTCGATATATCCTCCGGAGAGGGGTTCGCTTGAAAGACGGTCTCCCTCCGTCACGCTTTCAAGGAGTTAAGGATAGGGCACTCTCCTTATGCCTGCACACGTCCACTTGCAATCTCGACTGACTTCATGACCCCGTCCATATGCTACGCTGAAAGTCCCATTGCGCGTGGCCTTCTTTCTAAGAGATGAGGACAGGGCAAGGCACGTTCCTTGTGCTTCCACCACGACTATATAAAAGGCTACCGTCTCCAAGACAAAGGATGTCAGGTGCAAGACGGCTTCGCAAAAGCGAGGTTGCCTCTTAGAGGGCGGTCTACGGCGCTCTCCTGACGCTTCCACGCCTACATATGCAAACGCTTCTGGGCTCACGAAAGAAGACGTCCGTTGAAAGCTGCCTTGTACCCCGACGCGTTTTCCGGAGTTAGGTCCAGGGAACGGTCCCTGTGCGATCACATGCAGCCTTGAGATGGCTCAGCTCTTTTCGATCGTCAGGGAGGACGTTTCTCGGAGTTAGGTCCAGGGAAAGGTAGTAAAGCGTACGGCACTTTCATGATGCTTCCACACCCACTTTTGGAAATGCTTCTCTCTCCAGGATACCTGAAGATGCTAGTGGCGAGTCGCCATAGACGCAGACTTGCTTTTCCCAGGTCAGTACATGGCACTCTCCTTATTCACTCACGCACGCGCGCGCGCGCGTGCCCTCACACACACACACACACACACACACACACACACACACACACACACAGAGTTGAACATGTTTCTGTCTCGTCAGGAAAGAAGGTGATCGTTGAGAGACGGTTTCTCGCCGATGCTTTTGGGTTCTTGCTTTTTTCCCCCCGGAGAGAGAAGTGTAGCCGCTTTTTCCCTAGGCTTCCGTACACACCCTTGAGAAGCCTTCCGTCAGCCAGAAACAAGCCATGAGTTGAAAGAGGCGTTCCACGCAGACCTCCTTCTCAGAGCGAAGCCTGTCACACTTTTCCTTGTGAAGTAAACTAGAGAGATACAAATACTTTCTCAATGATTGCTTTAACAAAAAAGGACTAAATATCCCAATCAGAAAACATAGACTGTAAAGAGGAAGCAAGACACATCTCTATGCTGCCTACCAGAGAATCACTTCAGACCTAAAAATAAAAGCAGATTGGAAGTAATGGGACACAAAACCATTTATCATGCAAATGGAAGTGAAAAGAAAGTTGGAGTCGTAATATTTTTATGAGACAAAATAAACTGAATTGTGGGGAAGATGGCAGAGTAGAAGGACCCTAAACTCACCTCATCCCACAGATACAACTAGGTAACACTCACACCAGAGTCACCCAGAAATGGACCTTCAGATTTCCCCACAAAACTCTACAACTAAATGGAGAGAGGGAATCACATCAAAGATGGTAGGAAGGACAAGGACTCTGTAGGAATCTAAAGCCCATATTTCTGACCACCAGAGGGAGGGAACCACAGTCACAGAGGGGCCAGAAACAAACTACTACACCGGGGAGCCTCTAAAGCGTAGAGACATCCTCATAGCTTATGGCTTTGAAAATCAGAAGGGATGACATTTGTGAGCGTATACAACCAGCAGACTTAAAGCTTGGAACTTTTAAAAATCAGCTGTCTCAGCTCTGAGAGAGCACAGAAGGTGATAGGAAGCTGAGATCTGTCCTTAAAGATTAAGCAGAGCAAAGAGTGTGGAGAAGCTTGGGTGAAGCAGGTTGAAAGGTGCTTGAGGATTAAACAAGGGAGACATAGTTCCTGAACTCAGAGTTTGCTAAGGGACTTGTCCAGGAACAAAGGAGCTGGCAGGTGCCATTTCCCTCTACGGCCCCTCATTATAAACACACACCTACCTGCAAGACCAAGCACAATCTAGCAATCACTAACTTGCATAAACCATGGCCCATCCCCACACCTACCACACCTGCTTCAGTCCCAGTGCTGTGGATACCCTCCCTGATAAGACCCACACAATCCTTGACAACAATATGTCTCCCCATCACCCACAGAACACGCATGCGTCTTGTTAAAACAGCACACCCCATGTGTTGTGCACAATGACACAGTCCAGATCCAGTCTCTGTTGTTGCTATGCATTACCTTCAGAGGAGAACCAGCATCACCAAGTGAAAAATGTATGTTCTGCCCCGTATTTTCAAGAACAAGCAATATATCTGACCTTCCTAACAGAGAGATATTCTCTGAGAAGTAGGCCAAATGAGCAGACAGAGGACTATGTCCTAAACGAAAGAAGAGGACAAAGCCACAGCAAGAGACCTAAACAAAATGGATATAAGGAACATGCCTGACAGAAAATTTAAGATAACAATTATAAAGATACTCACTGGGGAAATGAAAAGAGGGAGGACATCAGAAGGGGGAACATCATTGAGACTCTTAACAAAGAGATATGAAAGAAATAATCAGAGATGTGGAACACAAGAAATGAAATGAAGAATATACTAGATAGAATAATTAGCAGGATGGACGAAGCAGAGGAACAAATTAATGAACTAGAAGACAGTAATGGAAAGTAATCAAGCGGAACAAATGAGAGGAAAAAGAAGTATGCAAAAATGAGAAGAGACTTAGGGAATTCAGTGACTCCATCCAGTGTAACAACACCCACATGAGAGGGATCCCAGAAGGTGAAAAGGGGGAAAAGGGGGCAGAAAATCTATTTGACCAAAGAAGAGCTGAAAACTTAACCTAATCTGGTGAAGGAAACCTATACAAATCCATAAGGCATAGAGATCCCCTCCCACAAAATCAACCTAAGGAGGTCCACATCAAGATACATAGTAATCAAAATGGGAAAAGGTAGTGATAAAGAAAAAACATTTAAAGCAGCAAGATAAAAGAAGACAGGTAACATGCAAGGGAAAGCCCATAAAGCTATCAGCTGAGTTTTCAGCAGAAACTATGCAGGACAGAAGAAAGTGGCGTTAAATATTCAAAGTGATGAAGGAGAAAAATCTGCAGCAAGGAATAATTTATCCAGCAAGCCTATCCTTCAGAAAAGAAGGGGAGAAAAAGAGTTTCTTAGCCACACAAACTAAAAGAGTTCATGACCACTAAATTAACTACAAAAAATATTGAAGGGGACACTATGAGTGGAAAAAAATCGTAAGTGAGAGTATGACAATAATGAATCAAGGAAGCAGTAAAAATAAGTATTTCTGTAAAAATCAGTTAAGGGATTCACAAAATAAAAGTATGTAAAATATGAAAACATATACCCTAACACATGAGGAGGAGTCAACAGTGGGTTTGAACTTAAACAGCATTCAACTTAATATGGACTGAAAAGGCTATATATAATCCAGGGGGTCACCACAAACCCAAACCTCTAATACACATGCAAAGATAAAGGGAAAGAAATCCAAGAATATCATTAAAGAAAACGAGCAAACCATGAGAGAGAGAGCAAGAGAAGAAAGGATCAGAGAAAAACTACACAAAAAACTATGAAACAAGTAACAAAACATCAATAAATACATGTCTAATGATAATTAGTTTGAATGTAAATGGACTAAATGCTCCAAGCAAAAGAGCATGACAGAGTTTGTATATATATATAAAAGATTTCACACCTAAAGACACCTGCAGATGGAAATTAAGAGATGGAGAAACATTAATCATGCAAGTGGATGTCAAGAGAAGTCAGAGTAGCAATCCTTATATCAGACAAAATAGACTTTTTTAACATTGAAATTGATTTAGCCAACATAGAGTACACCAGTAATTTCAAATGTAGCGTTCCACAATTCATCAGTTGTGTATAACACCCAGTGTTCACCACATCACATGCATTCCTTAATGCCCATCACACAGTTACTCCATCTCCCCACCCACCTTTCCTCCAGCAACCCTCAGTTTGTTTCCAATAGCTGGGAACCTGTCATGGATTTTCTTCCTCTCTGGTTTCTTCGCATTCATTTTCCCTCCCTTCCCCTATGATCCTCTGTGCTGTTCCTTCTATTCCACATATGAGTAAAACCATATAATAATTGTTTTTCTCTGACTGACTTATTTTGCTCAGCATAATACCGTCCAGTGCCTTCCACATCGATATGCTAAATATTGATCCTTTCTGATGGCTGAGTCATATTCCATTGTATATGTATATACCATGTTTTCTTTATCCATTTATCTGTCGATGGATGTCTTGGTTCCTTCCACGGTTTGGCTATTGTGGACAATGTCGCTATAAACATTCGGGGTGCAGTTGCCCCTTCAGATCACTACATTTGTAGCTTTGGGGTAAATAAAATTGCTGGGTTGTAAGGGAGCTCTCTTTTAAGTTCTTGAGGAACCTCCATATTGTTTTCCAAAGTGGCTGTACCAGTTTTCATTCCCACTTAGAAGTGTAAGAGAGTTCCCCTTTCTCCTCACCAACATTTGTTATTTCTTCGCTTGTTAATTTTTGCAATTCTGACTGGTGTGAAGTGGTATCTCATTGTCATTTGGATTTCTTTTTCCCCATGCCAAGTGATGTTGAGCAGTTTGTCATATGTCTGTTGGCCATTTGTGTGTCTTCTTTGGAGAAATATCTGTTCATATCTTCTGCCCATTTCTTGACTCGCTTATTTGTTTTTTGGGTGTTGAGTTTGGGTGTTGAACGGTAGTAAAGCGTACGGCACTTTCATGATGCTTCCACACCCACTTTTGGAAATGCTTCTCTCTCAAGGATACCTGAAGATGTTAGTGGAGAGTTGCCGTATACGCAGACTTGCTTTTCCCAGGTGAGTGCATGGCACATTCCTTATTCACTCACGCGCGCGCGCGCGCGCACACACACACACACACACACACACACACACAGAGTTGAACATGTTTCTGTCTCGTCAGGAAAGGAGGTGTTCGTTGAGAGACGGTTTCTCGCCAATGCTTTTGGGTGCTTGCCCTTTTCCCCCCGGAGAGTGAAGTGTATGCGCTTTTTGCCTAGGCTTCCGTACACACCCTTGAGAAGCCTTCCCTCAGCTAGAAACAAGCCGTGAGCTGAAAGAGGCGTTCCACACAGACCTCCTTCTCAGAGCGAAGCCTGTCACACTTTTCCTTGGGCCTCCACACGCACTTTAGAAAAACTTCCTCCGGGAAGCTGTGAGTTGAACGACGGGTTTCCTACAGCGGTTTTCCGTAGGGGTAAGGATATATGGCACTTGGCCTTAGGCTTCCACGCACAGATTGGAAAGGCTTCTCTCTTCGTGAAACAAGATGTGCGCTGAACGTTGCGTTCTGCGCAGGCTTGCTTTTCACACATCAGCCCATGGTACTTTCCCTAGGCTTCCACACGCGCAGTGAGTATCCCTTCCCTAAACCTGAACCAAGACGCGGGGGAAAGCTGCCTTCTACACCACCTTCTTTTCCGAGTTTCGTATAGAACCCTTGCGTTGTGTTTCCACATCCACTTTTGTCACTGCTTCGATATATCCTCCGGAGAGGGGTTCGCTTGAAAGACGGTCTCCCTCCGTCACGCTTTCAAGGAGTTAAGGATAGGGCACTCTCCTTATGCCTGCACACGTCCACTTGCAATCTCGACTGACTTCATGACCCCGTCCATATGCTACGCTGAAAGACCCATTGCGCGTGGCCTTCTTTCTAAGAGATGAGGACAGGGCACGGCACGTTCCTTGTGCTTCCACCACGACTATATAAAAGGCTACCGTCTCCAAGACAAAGGATGTCAGGTGCAAGACGGCTTCGCAAAAGCGTGGTTGCCTCTTAGAGGGCGGTCTACGGCGCTCTCCTGACGCTTCCACGCCTACATATGCAAACGCTTCTGGGCTCACGAAAGAAGACGTCCGTTGAAAGCTGCCTTGTACCCCGACGCGTTTTCCGGAGTTAGGTCCAGGGAACGGTCCCTGTGCGATCACATGCAGCCTTGAGATGGCTCAGCTCTTTTCGATCGTCAGGGAGGACGTTTCTCGGAGTTAGGTCCAGGGAAAGGTAGTAAAGCGTACGGCACTTTCATGATGCTTCCACACCCACTTTTGGAAATGCTTCTCTCTCCAGGATACCTGAAGATGCTAGTGGCGAGTCGCCATAGACGCAGACTTGTTTTTCCCAGGTCAGTACATGGCACTCTCCTTATTCACTCACGCACGCGCGCGCGCGCGTGCCCTCACACACACACACACACACACACACACACACACACACACACACACACACACACAGAGTTGAACATGTTTCTGTCTCGTCAGGAAAGAAGGTGATCGTTGAGAGACGGTTTCTCGCCGATGCTTTTGGGTTCTTGCTTTTTTCCCCCCGGAGAGAGAAGTGTAGCCGCTTTTTCCCTTGGCTTCCGTACACACCCTTGAGAAGCCTTCCGTCAGCCAGAAACAAGCCATGAGTTGAAAGAGGCGTTCCACGCAGACCTCCTTCTCAGAGCGAAGCCTGTCACACTTTTCCTTGTGAAGTAAACTAGAGAGATACAAATACTTTCTCAATGATTGCTTTAACAAAAAAGGACTAAATATCCCAATCAGAAAACATAGACTGTAAAGAGGAAGCAAGACCCATCTCTATGCTGCCTAGCAGAGAATCACTTCAGACCTAAAAATAAAAGCAGATTGGAAGTAATGGGACACAAAACCATTTATCATGCAAATGGAAGTGAAAAGAAAGTTGGAGTCGTAATATTTTTATGAGACAAAATAAACTGAATTGTGGGGAAGATGGCAGAGTAGAAGGACCCTAAACTCACCTCATCCCACAGATACAACTAGGTAACACTCACACCAGAGTCACCCAGAAATGGACCTTCAGATTTCCCCACAAAACTATACAACTAAATGGAGAGAGGGAATCACATCAAAGATGGTAGGAAGGACAAGGACTCTGTAGGAATCTAAAGCCCATATTTCTGACCACCAGAGGGAGGGAACCACAGTCACAGAGGGGCCAGAAACAAACTACTACACCGGGGAGCCTCTAAAGCGTAGAGACATCCTCATAGCTTATGGCTTTGAAAATCAGAAGGGATGACATTTGTGAGCGTATACAACCAGCAGACTTAAAGCTTGGAACTTTTAAAAATCAGCTGTCTCAGCTCTGAGAGAGCACAGAAGGTGATAGGAAGCTGAGATCTGTCCTTAAAGATTAAGCAGAGCAAAGAGTGTGGAGAAGCTTGGGTGAAGCAGGTTGAAAGGTGCTTGAGGATTAAACAAGGGAGACATAGTTCCTGAACTCAGAGTTTGCTAAGGGACTTGTCCAGGAACAAAGGAGCTGGCAGGTGCCATTTCCCTCTACGGCCCCTCATTATAAACACACACCTACCTGCAAGACCAAGCACAATCTAGCAATCACTAACTTGCATAAACCATGGCCCATCCCCACACCTACCACACCTGCTTCAGTCCCAGTGCTGTGGATACCCTCCCTAATAAGACCCACACAATCCTTGACAACAATATGTCTCCCCATCACCCACAGAACACGCATGCGTCTTGTTAAAACAGCACACCCCATGTGTTGTGCACAATGACACAGTCCAGATCCAGTCTCTGTTGTTGCTATGCATTACCTTCAGAGGAGAACCAGCATCACCAAGTGAAAAATGTATGTTCTGCCCCGTATTTTCAAGAACAAGCAATATATCTGACCTTCCTAACAGAGAGATATTCTCTGAGAAGTAGGCCAAATGAGCAGACAGAGGATTATGTCCTAAACGAAAGAAGAGGACAAAGCCACAGCAAGAGACCTAAACAAAATGGATATAAGGAACATGCCTGACAGAAAATTTAAGATAACAATTATAAAGATACTCACTGGGGAAATGAAAAGAGGGAGGACATCAGAAGGGGGAACATCATTGAGACTCTTAACAAAGAGATATGAAAGAAATAATCAGAGATGTGGAACACAAGAAATGAAATGAAGAATATACTAGATAGAATAATTAGCAGGATGGACGAAGCAGAGGAACAAATTAATGAACTAGAAGACAGTAATGGAAAGTAATCAAGCGGAACAAATGAGAGGAAAAAGAAGTATGCAAAAATGAGAAGAGACTTAGGGAATTCAGTGACTCCATCCAGTGTAACAACACCCACATGAGAGGGATCCCAGAAGGTGAAAAGGGGGAAAAGGGGGCAGAAAATCTATTTGACCAAAGAAGAGCTGAAAACTTAACCTAATCTGGTGAAGGAAACCTATACAAATCCATAAGGCATAGAGATCCCCTCCCACAAAATCAACCTAAGGAGGTCCACATCAAGATACATAGTAATCAAAATGGGAAAAGGTAGTGATAAAGAAAAAACATTTAAAGCAGCAAGATAAAAGAAGACAGGCAACATGCAAGGGAAAGCCCATAAAGCTATCAGCTGAGTTTTCAGCAGAAACTATGCAGGACAGAAGAAAGTGGCGTTAAATATTCAAAGTGCTGAAGGAGAAAAATCTGCAGCAAGGAATAATTTATCCAGCAAGCCTATCCTTCAGAAAAGAAGGGGAGAAAAAGAGTTTCTTAGCCACACAAACTAAAAGAGTTCATGACCACTAAATTAACTACAAAAAATATTGAAGGGGACACTATGAGTGGAAAAAAATCGTAAGTGAGAGTATGACAATAATGAATCAAGGAAGCAGTAAAAATAAGTATTTCTGTAAAAATCACTTAAGGGATTCACAAAATAAAAGTATGTAAAATATGAAAACATATACCCTAACACATGAGGAGGAGTCAACAGTGGGTTTGAACTTAAACAGCATTCAACTTAATATGGACTGAAAAGGCTATATATAATCCAGGGGGTCACCACAAACCCAAACCTCTAATACACATGCAAAAGATAAAGGGAAAGAAATCCAAGAATATCATTAAAGAAAACGAGCAAACCATGAGAGAGAGAGCAAGAGAAGAAAGGATCAGAGAAAAACTACACAAAAAACTATGAAACAAGTAACAAAACATCAATAAATACATGTCTAATGATAATTAGTTTGAATGTAAATGGACTAAATGCTCCAAGCAAAAGAGCATGACAGAGTTTGTATATATATATAAAAGATTTCACACCTAAAGACACCTGCAGATAGAAATTAAGAGATGGAGAAACATTAATCATGCAAGTGGATGTCAAAAGAAGTCAGAGTAGCAATCCTTATATCAGACAAAATAGACTTTTTTAACATTGAAATTGAATTAGCCAACATAGAGTACACCAGTAATTTCAAATGTAGCGTTCCACAATTCATCAGTTGTGTATAACACCCAGTGTTGATCACATCACATGCATTCCTTAATGCCCATCACACAGTTACTCCATCTCCCCACCCACCTTTCCTCCAGCAACCCTCAGTTTGTTTCCAATAGTTGGGAACCTGTCATGGATTTTCTTCCTCTCTGGTTTCTTCGCATTCATTTTCCCTCCCTTCCCCTATGATCCTCTGTGCTGTTCCTTCTATTCCACATATGAGTAAAACCATATAATAATTGTTTTTCTCTGACTGACTTATTTTGCTCAGCATAATACCGTCCAGTGCCTTCCACATCGATATGCTAAATATTGATCCTTTCTGATGGCTGAGTCATATTCCATTGTATATGTATATACCATGTTTTCTTTATCCATTTATCTGTCGATGGATGTCTTGGTTCCTTCCACGGTTTGGCTATTGTGGACAATGTCGCTATAAACATTCGGGGTGCAGTTGCCCCTTCAGATCACTACATTTGTAGCTTTGGGGTAAATAAAATTGCTGGGTTGTAAGGGAGCTCTCTTTTAAGTTCTTGAGGAACCTCCATATTGTTTTCCAAAGTGGCTGTACCAGTTTTCATTCCCACTTAGAAGTGTAAGAGAGTTCCCCTTTCTCCTCACCAACATTTGTTATTTCTTCGCTTGTTAACTTTTGCAATTCTGACTGGTATGAAGTGGTATCTCATTGTCATTTGGATTTCTTTTTCCCCATGCCAAGTGATGTTGAGCAGTTTGTCAAATGTCTGTTGGCCATTTGTGTGTCTTCTTTGGAGAAATATCTGTTCATATCTTCTGCCCATTTCTTGACTCGCTTATTTGTTTTTTGGGTGTTGAGTTTGGGTGTTGAACGATAGTAAAGCGTACGGCACTTTCATGATGCTTCCACACCCACTTTTGGAAATGCTTCTCTCTCAAGGATACCTGAAGATGTTAGTGGAGAGTTGCCGTATACGCAGACTTGCTTTTCCCAGGTGAGTGCATGGCACATTCCTTATTCACTCACGCGCGCGCGCGCGCACACACACACACACACACACACACACACACACACACACAGAGTTGAACATGTTTCTGTCTCGTCAGGAAAGGAGGTGTTCGTTGAGAGACGGTTTCTCGCCAATGCTTTTGGGTGCTTGCCCTTTTCCCCCCGGAGAGTGAAGTGTATGCGCTTTTTGCCTAGGCTTCCGTACACACCCTTGAGAAGCCTTCCCTCAGCCAGAAACAAGCCGTGAGTTGAAAGAGGCGTTCCACACAGACCTCCTTCTCAGAGCGAAGCCTGTCACACTTTTACTTGGGCCTCCACACGCACTTTAGAAAAACTTCCTCCGGGAAGCTGTGAGTTGAACGACGGGTTTCCTACAGCGGTTTTCCGTGGGGGTAAGGATATATGGCACTTGGCCTTAGGCTTCCACGCACAGATTGGAAAGGCTTCTCTCTTCGTGAAACAAGATGTGCGCTGAACGTTGCGTTCTGCGCAGGCTTGCTTTTCACACATCAGCCCATGGTACTTTCCCTAGGCTTCCACACGCGCAGTGAGTATCCCTTCCCTAAACCTGAACCAAGACGCGGGGGAAAGCTGCCTTCTACACCACCTTCTTTTCCGAGTTTCGTATAGAACCCTTGCGTTGTGCTTCCACATCCACTTTTGTCACTGCTTCGATATATCCTCCGGAGAGGGGTTCGCTTGAAAGACGGTCTCCCTCCGTCACGCTTTCAAGGAGTTAAGGATAGGGCACTCTCCTTATGCCTGCACACGTCCACTTGCAATCTCGACTGACTTCATGACCCCGTCCAATGCTACGCTGAAAGTCCCATTGCGCGCGGCCTTGTTTCTAAGAGATGAGGACAGGGCACGGCACGTTCCTTGTGCTTCCACCACGACTATATAAAAGGCTCCCGTCTCCAAGGCAAAGGATGTCAGGTGCAAGACGGCTTCTCAAAAGCGAGGTTGCCTCTTAGAGGGCGGTCTACGGCGCTCTGCTGACGCTTCCACGCCTACATATGCAAACGCTTCTGGGCTCACGAAAGAAGACGTCCGTTGAAAGCTGCCTTGTACCCCGACGCGTTTCTCGGAGTTAGGTCCAGGGAACGGTCCCTGTGCGATCACACGCAGCCTTGAGATGGCTCAGCTCTTTTCGATCGTCAGGGAGGACGTTTCTCGGAGTTAGGTCCAGGGAAAGGTAGTAAAGCGTACGGCACTTTCATGATGCTTCCACACCCACTTTTGGAAATGCTTCTCTCTCCAGGATACCTGAAGATGCTAGTGGCGAGTCGCCGTAGACGCAGACTTGCTTTTCCCAGGTCAGTACATGGCACTCTCCTTATTCACTCACGCACGCGCACGCGCGCGTGCCCTCACACACACACACACACACACACACACACACACACACACACACACAGAGTTGAACATGTTTCTGTCTCGTCAGGAAAGAAGGTGATCGTTGAGAGACGGTTTCTCGCCGATGCTTTTGGGTTCTTGCTTTTTTCCCCCCGGAGAGAGAAGTGTAGCCGCTTTTTCCCTAGGCTTCCGTACACACCCTTGAGAAGCCTTCCGTCAGCCAGAAACAAGCCATGAGTTGAAAGAGGCGTTCCACGCAGACCTCCTTCTCAGAGCGAAGCCTGTCACACTTTTCCTTGTGAAGTAAACTAGAGAGATACAAATATTTTCTCAATGATTGCTTTAACAAAAAAGGACTAAATATCCCAATCAGAAAACATAGACTGTAAAGAGGAAGCAAGACCCATCTCTATGCTGCCTACCAGAGAATCACTTCAGACCTAAAAATAAAAGCAGATTGGAAGTAATGGGACACAAAACCATTTATCATGCAAATGGAAGTGAAAAGAAAGTTGGAGTCGTAATATTTTTATGAGACAAAATAAACTGAATTGTGGGGAAGATGGCAGAGTAGAAGGACCCTAAACTCACCTCATCCCACAGATACACCTAGGTAACACTCACACCAGAGTCACCCAGAAATGGACCTTCAGATTTCCACACAAAACTATACAACTAAATGGAGAGAGGGAATCACATCAAAGATGGTAGGAAGGACAAGGACTCTGTAGGAATCTAAAGCCCATATTTCTGACCACCAGAGGGAGGGAACCACAGTCACAGAGGGGCCAGAAACAAACTACTACACCGGGGAGCCTCTAAAGCGTAGAGACATCCTCATAGCTTATGGCTTTGAAAATCAGAAGGGATGACATTTGTGAGCGTATACAACCAGCAGACTTAAAGCTTGGAACTTTTAAAAATCAGCTGTCTCAGCTCTGAGAGAGCACAGAAGGTGATAGGAAGCTGAGATCTGTCCTTAAAGATTAAGCAGAGCAAAGAGTGTGGAGAAGCTTGGGTGAAGCAGGTTGAAAGGTGCTTGAGGATTAAACAAGGGAGACATAGTTCCTGAACTCAGAGTTTGCTAAGGGACTTGTCCAGGAACAAAGGAGCTGGCAGGTGCCATTTCCCTCTACGGCCCCTCATTATAAACACACACCTACCTGCAAGACCAAGCACAATCTAGCAATCACTAACTTGCATAAACCATGGCCCATCCCCACACCTACCACACCTGCTTCACTCCCAGTGCTGTGGATACCCTCCCTGATAAGACCCACACAATCCTTGACAACAATATGTCTCCCCATCACCCACAGAACACGCATGCATCTTGTTAAAACAGCACACCCCATGTGTTGTGCACAATGACACAGTCCAGATCCAGTCTCTGTTGTTGCTATGCATTACCTTCAGAGGAGAACCAGCATCACCAAGTGAAAAATGTATGTTCTGCCCCGTATTTTCAAGAACAAGCAATATATCTGACCTTCCTAACAGAGAGATATTCTCTGAGAAGTAGGCCAAATGAGCAGACAGAGGACTATGTCCTAAACGAAAGAAGAGGACAAAGCCACAGCAAGAGACCTAAACAAAATGGATATAAGGAACATGCCTGACAGAAAATTTAAGATAACAATTATAAAGATACTCACTGGGGAAATGAAAAGAGGGAGGACATCAGAAGGGGGAACATCATTGAGACTCTTAACAAAGAGATATGAAAGAAATAATCAGAGATGTGGAACACAAGAAATGAAATGAAGAATATACTAGATAGAATAATTAGCAGGATGGACGAAGCAGAGGAACAAATTAATGAACTAGAAGACAGTAATGGAAAGTAATCAAGCGGAACAAATGAGAGGAAAAAGAAGTATGCAAAAATGAGAAGAGACTTAGGGAATTCAGTGACTCCATCCAGTGTAACAACACCCACATGAGAGGGATCCCAGAAGGTGAAAAGGGGGAAAAGGGGGCAGAAAATCTATTTGACCAAAGAAGAGCTGAAAACTTAACCTAATCTGGTGAAGGAAACCTATACAAATCCATAAGGCATAGAGATCCCCTCCCACAAAATCAACCTAAGGAGGTCCACATCAAGATACATAGTAATCAAAATGGGAAAAGGTAGTGATAAAGAAAAAACATTTAAAGCAGCAAGATAAAAGAAGACAGGTAACATGCAAGGGAAAGCCCATAAAGCTATCAGCTGAGTTTTCAGCAGAAACTATGCAGGACAGAAGAAAGTGGCGTTAAATATTCAAAGTGATGAAGGAGAAAAATCTGCAGCAAGGAATAATTTATCCAGCAAGCCTATCCTTCAGAAAAGAAGGGGAGAAAAAGAGTTTCTTAGCCACACAAACTAAAAGAGTTCATGACCACTAAATTAACTACAAAAAATATTCAAGGGGACACTATGAGTGGAAAAAAATCGTAAGTGAGAGTATGACAATAATGAATCAAGGAAGCAGTAAAAATAAGTATTTCTGTAAAAATCAGTTAAGGGATTCACAAAATAAAAGTATGTAAAATATGAAAACATATACCCTAACACATGAGGAGGAGTCAACAGTGGGTTTGAACTTAAACAGCATTCAACTTAATATGGACTGAAAAGGCTATATATAATCCAGGGGGTCACCACAAACCCAAACCTCTAATACACATGCAAAAGATAAAGGGAAAGAAATCCAAGAATATCATTAAAGAAAACGAGCAAACCATGAGAGAGAGAGCAAGAGAAGAAAGGATCAGAGAAAAACTACACAAAAAACTATGAAACAAGTAACAAAACATCAATAAATACATGTCTAATGATAATTAGTTTGAATGTAAATGGACTAAATGCTCCAAGCAAAAGAGCATGACAGAGTTTGTATATATATATAAAAGATTTCACACCTAAAGACACCTGCAGATAGAAATTAAGAGATGGAGAAACATTAATCATGCAAGTGGATGTCAAAAGAAGTCAGAGTAGCAATCCTTATATCAGACAAAATAGACTTTTTTAACATTGAAATTGAATTAGCCAACATAGAGTACACCAGTAATTTCAAATGTAGCGTTCCACAATTCATCAGTTGTGTATAACACCCAGTGTTGATCACATCACATGCATTCCTTAATGCCCATCACACAGTTACTCCATCTCCCCACCCACCTTTCCTCCAGCAACCCTCAGTTTGTTTCCAATAGTTGGGAACCTGTCATGGATTTTCTTCCTCTCTGGTTTCTTCGCATTCATTTTCCCTCCCTTCCCCTATGATCCTCTGTGCTGTTCCTTCTATTCCACATATGAGTAAAACCATATAATAATTGTTTTTCTCTGACTGACTTATTTTGCTCAGCATAATACCGTCCAGTGCCTTCCACATCGATATGCTAAATATTGATCCTTTCTGATGGCTGAGTCATATTCCATTGTATATGTATATACCATGTTTTCTTTATCCATTTATCTGTCGATGGATGTCTTGGTTCCTTCCACGGTTTGGCTATTGTGGACAATGTCGCTATAAACATTCGGGGTGCAGTTGCCCCTTCAGATCACTACATTTGTAGCTTTGGGGTAAATAAAATTGCTGGGTTGTAAGGGAGCTCTCTTTTAAGTTCTTGAGGAACCTCCATATTGTTTTCCAAAGTGGCTGTACCAGTTTTCATTCCCACTTAGAAGTGTAAGAGAGTTCCCCTTTCTCCTCACCAACATTTGTTATTTCTTCGCTTGTTAACTTTTGCAATTCTGACTGGTATGAAGTGGTATCTCATTGTCATTTGGATTTCTTTTTCCCCATGCCAAGTGATGTTGAGCAGTTTGTCAAATGTCTGTTGGCCATTTGTGTGTCTTCTTTGGAGAAATATCTGTTCATATCTTCTGCCCATTTCTTGACTCGCTTATTTGTTTTTTGGGTGTTGAGTTTGGGTGTTGAACGATAGTAAAGCGTACGGCACTTTCATGATGCTTCCACACCCACTTTTGGAAATGCTTCTCTCTCAAGGATACCTGAAGATGTTAGTGGAGAGTTGCCGTATACGCAGACTTGCTTTTCCCAGGTGAGTGCATGGCACATTCCTTATTCACTCACGCGCGCGCGCGCGCACACACACACACACACACACACACACACACACACAGACACACAGAGTTGAACATGTTTCTGTCTCGTCAGGAAAGGAGGTGTTCGTTGAGAGACGGTTTCTCGCCAATGCTTTTGGGTGCTTGCCCTTTTCCCCCCGGAGAGTGAAGTGTATGCGCTTTTTGCCTAGGCTTCCGTACACACCCTTGAGAAGCCTTCCCTCAGCCAGAAACAAGCCGTGAGTTGAAAGAGGCGTTCCACACAGACCTCCTTCTCAGAGCGAAGCCTGTCACACTTTTACTTGGGCCTCCACACGCACTTTAGAAAAACTTCCTCCGGGAAGCTGTGAGTTGAACGACGGGTTTCCTACAGCGGTTTTCCGTGGGGGTAAGGATATATGGCACTTGGCCTTAGGCTTCCACGCACAGATTGGAAAGGCTTCTCTCTTCGTGAAACAAGATGTGCGCTGAACGTTGCGTTCTGCGCAGGCTTGCTTTTCACACATCAGCCCATGGTACTTTCCCTAGGCTTCCACACGCGCAGTGAGTATCCCTTCCCTAAACCTGAACCAAGACGCGGGGGAAAGCTGCCTTCTACACCACCTTCTTTTCCGAGTTTCGTATAGAACCCTTGCGTTGTGCTTCCACATCCACTTTTGTCACTGCTTCGATATATCCTCCGGAGAGGGGTTCGCTTGAAAGACGGTCTCCCTCCGTCACGCTTTCAAGGAGTTAAGGATAGGGCACTCTCCTTATGCCTGCACACGTCCACTTGCAATCTCGACTGACTTCATGACCCCGTCCAATGCTACGCTGAAAGTCCCATTGCGCGCGGCCTTGTTTCTAAGAGATGAGGACAGGGCACGGCACGTTCCTTGTGCTTCCACCACGACTATATAAAAGGCTCCCGTCTCCAAGGCAAAGGATGTCAGGTGCAAGACGGCTTCTCAAAAGCGAGGTTGCCTCTTAGAGGGCGGTCTACGGCGCTCTGCTGACGCTTCCACGCCTACATATGCAAACGCTTCTGGGCTCACGAAAGAAGACGTCCGTTGAAAGCTGCCTTGTACCCCGACGCGTTTCTCGGAGTTAGGTCCAGGGAACGGTCCCTGTGCGATCACACGCAGCCTTGAGATGGCTCAGCTCTTTTCGATCGTCAGGGAGGACGTTTCTCGGAGTTAGGTCCAGGGAAAGGTAGTAAAGCGTACGGCACTTTCATGATGCTTCCACACCCACTTTTGGAAATGCTTCACTCTCCAGGATACCTGAAGATGCTAGTGGCGAGTCGCCGTAGACGCAGACTTGCTTTTCCCAGGTCAGTACATGGCACTCTCCTTATTCACTCACGCACGCGCACGCGCGCGTGCCCTCACACACACACACACACACACACACACACACACACACACACACACAGAGTTGAACATGTTTCTGTCTCGTCAGGAAAGAAGGTGATCGTTGAGAGACGGTTTCTCGCCGATGCTTTTGGGTTCTTGCTTTTTTCCCCCCGGAGAGAGAAGTGTAGCCGCTTTTTCCCTAGGCTTCCGTACACACCCTTGAGAAGCCTTCCGTCAGCCAGAAACAAGCCATGAGTTGAAAGAGGCGTTCCACGCAGACCTCCTTCTCAGAGCGAAGCCTGTCACACTTTTCCTTGTGAAGTAAACTAGAGAGATACAAATATTTTCTCAATGATTGCTTTAACAAAAAAGGACTAAATATCCCAATCAGAAAACATAGACTGTAAAGAGGAAGCAAGACCCATCTCTATGCTGCCTACCAGAGAATCACTTCAGACCTAAAAATAAAAGCAGATTGGAAGTAATGGGACACAAAACCATTTATCATGCAAATGGAAGTGAAAAGAAAGTTGGAGTCGTAATATTTTTATGAGACAAAATAAACTGAATTGTGGGGAAGATGGCAGAGTAGAAGGACCCTAAACTCACCTCATCCCACAGATACACCTAGGTAACACTCACACCAGAGTCACCCAGAAATGGACCTTCAGATTTCCACACAAAACTATACAACTAAATGGAGAGAGGGAATCACATCAAAGATGGTAGGAAGGACAAGGACTCTGTAGGAATCTAAAGCCCATATTTCTGACCACCAGAGGGAGGGAACCACAGTCACAGAGGGGCCAGAAACAAACTACTACACCGGGGAGCCTCTAAAGCGTAGAGACATCCTCATAGCTTATGGCTTTGAAAATCAGAAGGGATGACATTTGTGAGCGTATACAACCAGCAGACTTAAAGCTTGGAACTTTTAAAAATCAGCTGTCTCAGCTCTGAGAGAGCACAGAAGGTGATAGGAAGCTGAGATCTGTCCTTAAAGATTAAGCAGAGCAAAGAGTGTGGAGAAGCTTGGGTGAAGCAGGTTGAAAGGTGCTTGAGGATTAAACAAGGGAGACATAGTTCCTGAACTCAGAGTTTGCTAAGGGACTTGTCCAGGAACAAAGGAGCTGGCAGGTGCCATTTCCCTCTACGGCCCCTCATTATAAACACACACCTACCTGCAAGACCAAGCACAATCTAGCAATCACTAACTTGCATAAACCATGGCCCATCCCCACACCTACCACACCTGCTTCACTCCCAGTGCTGTGGATACCCTCCCTGATAAGACCCACACAATCCTTGACAACAATATGTCTCCCCATCACCCACAGAACACGCATGCATCTTGTTAAAACAGCACACCCCATGTGTTGTGCACAATGACACAGTCCAGATCCAGTCTCTGTTGTTGCTATGCATTACCTTCAGAGGAGAACCAGCATCACCAAGTGAAAAATGTATGTTCTGCCCCGTATTTTCAAGAACAAGCAATATATCTGACCTTCCTAACAGAGAGATATTCTCTGAGAAGTAGGCCAAATGAGCAGACAGAGGACTATGTCCTAAACGAAAGAAGAGGACAAAGCCACAGCAAGAGACCTAAACAAAATGGATATAAGGAACATGCCTGACAGAAAATTTAAGATAACAATTATAAAGATACTCACTGGGGAAATGAAAAGAGGGAGGACATCAGAAGGGGGAACATCATTGAGACTCTTAACAAAGAGATATGAAAGAAATAATCAGAGATGTGGAACACAAGAAATGAAATGAAGAATATACTAGATAGAATAATTAGCAGGATGGACGAAGCAGAGGAACAAATTAATGAACTAGAAGACAGTAATGGAAAGTAATCAAGCGGAACAAATGAGAGGAAAAAGAAGTATGCAAAAATGAGAAGAGACTTAGGGAATTCAGTGACTCCATCCAGTGTAACAACACCCACATGAGAGGGATCCCAGAAGGTGAAAAGGGGGAAAAGGGGGCAGAAAATCTATTTGACCAAAGAAGAGCTGAAAACTTAACCTAATCTGGTGAAGGAAACCTATACAAATCCATAAGGCATAGAGATCCCCTCCCACAAAATCAACCTAAGGAGGTCCACATCAAGATACATAGTAATCAAAATGGGAAAAGGTAGTGATAAAGAAAAAACATTTAAAGCAGCAAGATAAAAGAAGACAGGTAACATGCAAGGGAAAGCCCATAAAGCTATCAGCTGAGTTTTCAGCAGAAACTATGCAGGACAGAAGAAAGTGGCGTTAAATATTCAAAGTGATGAAGGAGAAAAATCTGCAGCAAGGAATAATTTATCCAGCAAGCCTATCCTTCAGAAAAGAAGGGGAGAAAAAGAGTTTCTTAGCCACACAAACTAAAAGAGTTCATGACCACTAAATTAACTACAAAAAATATTGAAGGGGACACTATGAGTGGAAAAAAATCGTAAGTGAGAGTATGACAATAATGAATCAAGGAAGCAGTAAAAATAAGTATTTCTGTAAAAATCAGTTAAGGGATTCACAAAATAAAAGTATGTAAAATATGAAAACATATACCCTAACACATGAGGAGGAGTCAACAGTGGGTTTGAACTTAAACAGCATTCAACTTAATATAGACTGAAAAGGCTATATATAATCCAGGGGGTCACCACAAACCCAAACCTCTAATACACATGCAAAAGATAAAGGGAAAGAAATCCAAGAATATCATTAAAGAAAACGAGCAAACCATGAGAGAGAGAGCAAGAGAAGAAAGGATCAGAGAAAAACTACACAAAAAACTATGAAACAAGTAACAAAACATCAATAAATACATGTCTAATGATAATTAGTTTGAATATAAATGGACTAAACGCTCCAAGCAAAAGAGCATGACAGAGTTTGTATATATATATAAAAGATTTCACACCTAAAGACACCTGCAGATGGAAATTAAGAGATGGAGAAACATTAATCATGCAAGTGGATGTCAAAAGAAGTCAGAGTAGCAATCCTTATATCAGACAAAATAGACTTTTTTAACATTGAAATTGAATTAGCCAACATAGAGTACACCAGTAATTTCAAATGTAGCGTTCCACAATTCATCAGTTGTGTATAACACCCAGTGTTCACCACATCACATGCATTCCTTAATGCCCATCACACAGTTACTCCATCTCCCCACCCACCTTTCCTCCAGCAACCCTCAGTTTGTTTCCAATAGCTGGGAACCTGTCATGGATTTTCTTCCTCTCTGGTTTCTTCGCATTCATTTTCCCTCCCTTCCCCTTTGATCCTCTGTGCTGTTCCTTCTATTCCACATATGAGTAAAACCATATAATAATTGTTTTTCTCTGACTGACTTATTTTGCTCAGCATAATACCCTCCAGTGCCATTCACATCGATATGCTAAATATTGATCCTTTCTGATGGCTGAGTCACATTCCTTTGTATATGTATATACCATGTTTTCTTTATCCATTTATCTGTCGATGGATCTCTTGGTTCCTTCCACGGTTTGGCTATTGTGGACAATGTCGCTATAAACATTCGGGGTGCAGTTGCCCCTTCAGATCACTACATTTGTAGCTTTGGGGTAAATAAAATTGCTGGGTTGTAAGGGAGCTCTCTTTTAAGTTCTTGAGGAACCTCCATATTGTTTTCCAAAGTGGCTGTACCAGTTTTCATTCCCACTTAGAAGTGTAAGAGAGTTCCCCTTTCTCCTCACCAACATTTGTTATTTCTTCGCTTGTTAACTTTTGCAATTCTGACTGGTATGAAGTGGTATCTCATTGTCATTTGGATTTCTTTTTCCCCATGCCAAGTGATGTTGAGCAGTTTGTCATATATCTGTTGGCCATTTGTGTGTCTTCTTTGGAGAAATATCTGTTCATATCTTCTGCCCATTCTTGACTCGCTTATTTGTTTTTTGGGTGTTGAGTTTGGGTGTTGAACGGTAGTAAAGCGTACGGCACTTTCATGATGCTTCCACACCCACTTTTGGAAATGCTTCTCTCTCAAGGATACCTGAAGATGTTAGTGGAGAGTTGCCGTATACGCAGACTTGCTTTTCCCAGGTGAGTGCATGGCACATTCCTTATTCACTCACGCGCGCGCGCGCGCGCACACACACACACACACACACACACACACACAGAGTTGAACATGTTTCTGTCTCGTCAGGAAAGGAGGTGTTCGTTGAGAGACGGTTTCTCGCCAATGCTTTTGGGTGCTTGCCCTTTTCCCCCCGGAGAGTGAAGTGTATGCGCTTTTTCCGTAGGCTTCAGTACACACTCTTGAGAAGCCTTCCGTCAGTCAGAAACAGGCCGTGAGTTGAAAGAGGCGTTCCACACAGACCTCCTTCTCAGAGCGAAGCCTGTCACACTTTTCCTTGGGCCTCCACACGCACTTTAGAAAAACTTCCTCCGGGAAGCTGTGAGTTGAACGACGGGTTTCCTACAGCGGTTTTCCGTGGGGGTAAGGATATATGGCACTTGGCCTTAGGCTTCCACGCACACATTGGAAAGGCTTCTCTCTTCGTGAAACAAGATGTGCGCTGAACGTTGCGTTCTGCGCAGGCTTGCTTTTCACACATCAGCCGATGGTACTCTCCCTAGGCTTCCACACGCGCAGTGAGTATCCCTTCCCTAAACCTGAACCAAGACGCGGGGGAAAGCTGCCTTCTACACCACCTTCTTTTCCGAGTTTCGTATAGAACCCTTGCGTTGTGCTTCCACATCCACTTTTGTCACTGCTTCGATATATCCTCCGGAGAGGGGTTCGCTTGAAAGACGGTCTCCCTCCGTCACGCTTTCAAGGAGTTAAGGATAGGGCACTCTCCTTGTGCTTGCACACGTCCACTTGCAATCTCGACTGACTTCATGACCCCGTCCATATGCTACGCTGAAAGTCCCATTGCGCGCGGCCTTGTTTCTAAGAGATGAGGACAGGGCACGGCACGTTCCTTGTGCTTCCACCACGACTATATAAAAGGCTCCCGTCTCCAAGGCAAAGGATGTCAGGTGCAAGACGGCTTCGCAAAAGCGAGGTTGCCTCTTAGAGGGCGGTCTACGGCGCTCTGCTGACGCTTCCACGCCTACATATGCAAACGCTTCTGGGCTCACGAAAGAAGACGTCCGTTGAAAGCTGCCTTGTACCCCGACGCGTTTCTCGGAGTTAGGTCCAGGGAACGGTCCCTGTGCGATCACACGCAGCCTTGAGATGGCTCAGCTCTTTTCGATCGTCAGGGAGGACGTTTCTCGGAGTTAGGTCCAGGGTAAGGTAGTAAAGCGTACGGCACTTTCATTTGCTTCCACACCCACTTTTGGAAATGCTTCTCTCTCCAGGATACCTGAAGATGCTAGTGGCGAGTCGCCGTAGACGCAGACTTGCTTTTCCCAGGTCAGTACATGGCACTCTCCTTATTCACTCACGCACGCGCGCGCGCGCGTGCCCTCACACACACACACACACACACACACACACACACACACACACAGAGTTGAACATGTTTCTGTCTCGTCAGGAAAGAAGGTGATCGTTGAGAGACGGTTTCTCGCCGATGCTTTTGGGTTCTTGCTTTTTTCCCCCCGGAGAGAGAAGTGTAGCCGCTTTTTCCCTAGGCTTCCGTACACACCCTTGAGAAGCCTTCCGTCAGCCAGAAACAAGCCATGAGTTGAAAGAGGCGTTCCACGCAGACCTCCTTCTCAGAGCGAAGCCTGTCACACTTTTCCTTGTGAAGTAAACTAGAGAGATACAAATACTTTCTCAATGATTGCTTTAACAAAAAAGGACTAAATATCCCAATCAGAAAACATAGACTGTAAAGAGGAAGCAAGACCCATCTCTATGCTGCCTACCAGAGAATGACTTCAGACCTAAAAATAAAAGCAGATTGGAAGTAATGGGACACAAAACCATTTATCATGCAAATGGAAGTGAAAAGAAAGTTGGAGTCGTAATATTTTTATGAGACAAAATAAACTGAATTGTGGGGAAGATGGCAGAGTAGAAGGACCCTAAACTCACCTCATCCCACAGATACAACTAGGTAACACTCACACCAGAGTCACCCAGAAATGGACCTTCAGATTTCCCCACAAAACTATACAACTAAATGGAGAGAGGGAATCACATCAAAGATGGTAGGAAGGACAAGGACTCTGTAGGAATCTAAAGCCCATATTTCTGACCACCAGAGGGAGGGAACCACAGTCACAGAGGGGCCAGAAACAAACTACTACACCGGGGAGCCTCTAAAGCGTAGAGACATCCTCATAGCTTATGGCTTTGAAAATCAGAAGGGATGACATTTGTGAGCGTATACAACCAGCAGACTTAAAGCTTGGAACTTTTAAAAATCAGCTGTCTCAGCTCTGAAAGAGCACAGAAGGTGATAGGTAGCTGAGATCTGTCCTTAAAGATTAAGCAGAGCAAAGAGTGTGGAGAAGCTTGGGTGAAGCAGGTTGAAAGGTGCTTGAGGATTAAACAAGGGAGACATAGTTCCTGAACTCAGAGTTTGCTAAGGGACTTGTCCAGGAACAAAGGAGCTGGCAGGTGCCATTTCCCTCTACGGCCCCTCATTATAAACACACACCTACCTGCAAGACCAAGCACAATCTAGCAATCACTAACTTGCATAAACCATGGCCCATCCCCACACCTACCACACCTGCTTCAGTCCCAGTGCTGTGGATACCCTCCCTGATAAGACCCACACAATCCTTGACAACAATATGTCTCCCCATCACCCACAGAACACGCATGCATCTTGTTAAAACAGCACACCCCATGTGTTGTGCACAATGACACAGTCCAGATCCAGTCTCTGTTGTTGCTATGCATTACCTTCAGAGGAGAACCAGCATCACCAAGTGAAAAATGTATGTTCTGCCCCGTATTTTCAAGAACAAGCAATATATCTGACCTTCCTCACCGAGAGATATTCTCTGAGAAGTAGGCCAAATGAGCAGACAGAGGACTATGTCCTAAACGAAAGAAGAGGACAAAGCCACAGCAAGAGACCTAAACAAAATGGATATAAGGAACATGCCTGACAGAAAATTTAAGATAACAATTATAAAGATACTCACTGGGGAAATGAAAAGAGGGAGGACATCAGAAGGGGGAACATCATTGAGACTCTTAACAAAGAGATATGAAAGAAATAATCAGAGATGTGGAACACAAGAAATGAAATGAAGAATATACTAGATAGAATAATTAGCAGGATGGACGAAGCAGAGGAACAAATTAATGAACTAGAAGACAGTAATGGAAAGTAATCAAGCGGAACAAATGAGAGGAAAAAGAAGTATGCAAAAATGAGAAGAGACTTAGGGAATTCAGTGACTCCATCCAGTGTAACAACACCCACATGAGAGGGATCCCAGAAGGTGAAAAGGGGGAAAAGGGGGCAGAAAATCTATTTGACCAAAGAAGAGCTGAAAACTTAACCTAATCTGGTGAAGGAAACCTATACAAATCCATAAGGCATAGAGATCCCCTCCCACAAAATCAACCTAAGGAGGTCCACATCAAGATACATAGTAATCAAAATGGGAAAAGGTAGTGATAAAGAAAAAACATTTAAAGCAGCAAGATAAAAGAAGACAGTTAACATGCAAGGGAAAGCCCATAAAGCTATCAGCTGAGTTTTCAGCAGAAACTATGCAGGACAGAAGAAAGTGGCGTTAAATATTCAAAGTGCTGAAGGAGAAAAATCTGCAGCAAGGAATAATTTATCCAGCAAGCCTATCCTTCAGAAAAGAAGGGGAGAAAAAGAGTTTCTTAGCCACACAAACTAAAAGAGTTCATGACCACTAAATTAACTACAAAAAATATTGAAGGGGACACTATGAGTGGAAAAAAATCGTAAGTGAGAGTATGACAATAATGAATCAAGGAAGCAGTAAAAATAAGTATTTCTGTAAAAATCAGTTAAGGGATTCACAAAATAAAAGTATGTAAAATATGAAAACATATACCCTAACACATGAGGAGGAGTCAACAGTGGGTTTGAACTTAAACAGCATTCAACTTAATATGGACTGAAAAGGCTATATATAATCCAGGGGGTCACCACAAACCCAAACCTCTAATACACATGCAAAAGATAAAGGGAAAGAAATCCAAGAATATCATTAAAGAAAACGAGCAAACCATGAGAGAGAGAGCAAGAGAAGAAAGGATCAGAGAAAAACTACACAAAAAACTATGAAACAAGTAACAAAACATCAATAAATACATGTCTAATGATAATTAGTTTGAATGTAAATGGACTAAACGCTCCAAGCAAAAGAGCATGACAGAGTTTGTATATATATATAAAAGATTTCACACCTAAAGACACCTGCAGATGGAAATTAAGAGATGGAGAAACATTAATCATGCAAGTGGATGTCAAGAGAAGTCAGAGTAGCAATCCTTATATCAGACAAAATAGACTTTTTTAACATTGAAATTGAATTAGCCAACATAGAGTACACCAGTAATTTCAAATGTAGCGTTCCACAATTCATCAGTTGTGTATAACACCCAGTGTTGATCACATCACATGCATTCCTTAATGCCCATCACACAGTTACTCCATCTCCCCACCCACCTTTCCTCCAGCAACCCTCAGTTTGTTTCCAATAGTTGGGAACCTGTCATGGATTTTCTTCCTCTCTGGTTTCTTCGCATTCATTTTCCCTCCCTTCCCCTATGATCCTCTGTGCTGTTCCTTCTATTCCACATATGAGTAAAACCATATAATAATTGTTTTTCTCTGACTGACTTATTTTGCTCAGCATAATACCGTCCAGTGCCTTCCACATCGATATGCTAAATATTGATCCTTTCTGATGGCTGAGTCATATTCCATTGTATATGTATATACCATGTTTTCTTTATCCATTTATCTGTCGATGGATGTCTTGGTTCCTTCCACGGTTTGGCTATTGTGGACAATGTCGCTATAAACATTCGGGGTGCAGTTGCCCCTTCAGATCACTACATTTGTAGCTTTGGGGTAAATAAAATTGCTGGGTTGTAAGGGAGCTCTCTTTTAAGTTCTTGAGGAACCTCCATATTGTTTTCCAAAGTGGCTGTACCAGTTTTCATTCCCACTTAGAAGTGTAAGAGAGTTCCCCTTTCTCCTCACCAACATTTGTTTTTTCTTCGCTTGTAATTTTTGCAATTCTGACTGGTGTGAAGTGGTATGTCATTGTCATTTGGATTTCTTTTTCCCCATGCCAAGTGATGTTGAGCAGTTTGTCATATGTCTGTTGGCCATTTGTGTGTCTTCTTTGGAGAAATATCTGTTCATATCTTCTGCCCATTTCTTGACTCGCTTATTTGTTTTTTGGGTGTTGAGTTTGGGTGTTGAACGGTAGTAAAGCGTACGGCACTTTCATGATGCTTCCACACCCACTTTTGGAAATGCTTCTCTCTCAAGGATACCTGAAGATGTTAGTGGAGAGTTGTCGTATACGCAGACTTGCTTTTCCCAGGTGAGTGCATGGCACATTCCTTATTCACTCACGCGCGCGCGCGCGCGCACACACACACACACACACACACACACACACAGAGTTGAACATGTTTCTGTCTCGTCAGGAAAGGAGATGTTCGTTGAGAGACGGTTTCTCGCCAATGCTTTTGGGTGCTTGCCCTTTTCCCCCCGGAGAGTGAAGTGTATGCGCTTTTTGCCTAGGCTTCCGTACACACCCTTGAGAAGCCTTCCCTCAGCCAGAAACAAGCCGTGAGTTGAAAGAGGCGTTCCACACAGACCTCCTTCTCAGAGCGAAGCCTGTCACACTTTTCCTTGGGCCTCCACACGCACTTTAGAAAAACTTCCTCCGGGAAGCTATGAGTTGAAGGACGGGTTTCCTACAGCGGTTTTCTGTGGGGGTAAGGATATATGGCACTTGGCCTTAGGCTTCCACGCACACATTGGAAACGGCTTCTTTCTTTGTGAAACAAGATTTGCGCTGAACGTTGCGTTCTGCGCAGGCTTGCTTTTCACACATCAGCCGATGGTACTTTCCCTAGGCTTCCACACGCGCAGTGAGTATCCCTTCCCTAAACCTGAACCAAGACGCGGGGGAAAGCTGCCTTCTACACCACCTTCTTTTCCGAGTTTCGTATAGAACCCTTGCGTTGTGCTTCCACATCCACTTTTGTCACTGCTTCGATATATCCTCCGGAGAGGGGTTCGCTTGAAAGACGGTCTCCCTCCGTCACGCTTTCAAGGAGTTAAGGATAGGGCACTCTCCTTATGCTTGCACACGTCCACTTGCAATCTCGACTGACTTCATGACCCCGTCCATATGCTACGCTGAAAGTCCCATTGCGCGCGGCCTTGTTTCTAAGAGATGAGGACAGGGCACGGCACGTTCCTTGTGCTTCCACCACGACTATATAAAAGGCTCCCGTCTCCAAGGCAAAGGATGTCAGGTGCAAGACGGCTTCGCAAAAGCGAGGTTGCCTCTTAGAGGGCGGTCTACGGCGCTCTGGTGACGCTTCCACGCCTACATATGCAAACGCTTCTGGGCTCACGAAAGAAGACGTCCGTTGAAAGCTGCCTTGTACCCCGACGCGTTTCTCGGAGTTAGGTCCAGGGAACGGTCCCTGTGCGATCACACGCAGCCTTGAGATGGCTCAGCTCTTTTCGATCGTCAGGGAGGACGTTTCTCGGAGTTAGGTCCAGGGAAAGGTAGTAAAGCGTACGGCACTTTCATGATGCTTCCACACCCACTTTTGGAAATGCTTCTCTCTCCAAGATACCTGAAGATGCTAGTGGCGAGTCGCCGTAGACGCAGACTTGCTTTTCCCAGGTCAGTACATGGCACTCTCCTTATTCACTCACGCACGCGCGCGCGCGCCCTCACACACACACACACACACACACACACACACACACACACACAGAGTTGAATATGTTTCTGTCTCGTCAGGAAAGAAGGTGATCGTTGAGTGACGGTTTCTCGCCGATGCTTTTGGGTTCTTGCTTTTTTCCCCCCGGAGAGAGAAGTGTAGCCGCTTTTTCCCTAGGCTTCCGTACACACCCTTGAGAAGCCTTCCGTCAGCCAGAAACAAGCCATGAGTTGAAAGAGGCGTTCCACGCAGACCTCCTTCTCAGAGCGAAGCCTGTCACACTTTTCCTTGTGAAGTAAACTAGAGAGATACAAATACTTTCTCAATGATTGCTTTAACAAAAAAGGACTAAATATCCCAATCAGAAAACATAGACTGTAAAGAGGAAGCAAGACCCATCTCTATGCTGCCTACCAGAGAATCACTTCAGACCTAAAAATAAAAGCAGATTGGAAGTAATGGGACACAAAACCATTTATCATGCAAATGGAAGTGAAAAGAAAGTTGGAGTCGTAATATTTTTATGAGACAAAATAAACTGAATTGTGGGGAAGATGGCAGAGTAGAAGGACCCTAAACTCACCTCATCCCACAGATACAACTAGGTAACACTCACACCAGAGTCACCCAGAAATGGACCTTCAGATTTCCCCACAAAACTCTACAACTAAATGGAGAGAGGGAATCACATCAAAGATGGTAGGAAGGACAAGGACTCTGTAGGAATCTAAAGCCCATATTTCTGACCACCAGAGGGAGGGAACCACAGTCACAGAGGGGCCAGAAACAAACTACTACACCGGGGAGCCTCTAAAGCGTAGAGACATCCTCATAGCTTATGGCTTTGAAAATCAGAAGGGATGACATTTGTGAGCGTATACAACCAGCAGACTTAAAGCTTGGAACTTTTAAAAATCAGCTGTCTCAGCTCTGAGAGAGCACAGAAGGTGATAGGAAGGTGAGATCTGTCCTTAAAGATTAAGCAGAGCAAAGAGTGTGGAGAAGCTTGGGTGAAGCAGGTTGAAAGGTGCTTGAGGATTAAACAAGGGAGACATAGTTCCTGAACTCAGAGTTTGCTAAGGGACTTGTCCAGGAACAAAGGAGCTGGCAGGTGCCATTTCCCTCTACGGCCCCTCATTATAAACACACACCTACCTGCAAGACCAAGCACAATCTAGCAATCACTAACTTGCATAAACCATGGCCCATCCCCACACCTACCACACCTGCTTCAGTCCCAGTGCTGTGGATACCCTCCCTGATAAGACCCACACAATCCTTGACAACAATATGTCTCCCCATCACCCACAGAACACGCATGCGTCTTGTTAAAACAGCACACCCCATGTGTTGTGCACAATGACACAGTCCAGATCCAGTCTCTGTTGTTGCTATGCATTACCTTCAGAGGAGAACCAGCATCACCAAGTGAAAAATGTATGTTCTGCCCCGTATTTTCAAGAACAAGCAATATATCTGACCTTCCTAACAGAGAGATATTCTCTGAGAAGTAGGCCAAATGAGCAGACAGAGGACTATGTCCTAAACGAAAGAAGAGGACAAAGCCACAGCAAGAGACCTAAACAAAATGGATATAAGGAACATGCCTGACAGAAAATTTAAGATAACAATTATAAAGATACTCACTGGGGAAATGAAAAGAGGGAGGACATCAGAAGGGGGAACATCATTGAGACTCTTAACAAAGAGATATGAAAGAAATAATCAGAGATGTGGAACACAAGAAATGAAATGAAGAATATACTAGATAGAATAATTAGCAGGATGGACGAAGCAGAGGAACAAATTAATGAACTAGAAGACAGTAATGGAAAGTAATCAAGCGGAACAAATGAGAGGAAAAAGAAGTATGCAAAAATGAGAAGAGACTTAGGGAATTCAGTGACTCCATCCAGTGTAACAACACCCACATGAGAGGGATCCCAGAAGGTGAAAAGGGGGAAAAGGGGGCAGAAAATCTATTTGACCAAAGAAGAGCTGAAAACTTAACCTAATCTGGTGAAGGAAACCTATACAAATCCATAAGGCATAGAGATCCCCTCCCACAAAATCAACCTAAGGAGGTCCACATCCAGATACATAGTAATCAAAATGGGAAAAGGTAGTGATAAAGAAAAAACATTTAAAGCAGCAAGATAAAAGAAGACAGTTAACATGCAAGGGAAAGCCCATAAAGCTATCAGCTGAGTTTTCAGCAGAAACTATGCAGGACAGAAGAAAGTGGCGTTAAATATTCAAAGTGCTGAAGGAGAAAAATCTGCAGCAAGGAATAATTTATCCAGCAAGCCTATCCTTCAGAAAAGAAGGGGAGAAAAAGAGTTTCTTAGCCACACAAACTAAAAGAGTTCATGACCACTAAATTAACTACAAAAAATATTGAAGGGGACACTATGAGTGGAAAAAAATCGTAAGTGAGAGTATGACAATAATGAATCAAGGAAGCAGTAAAAATAAGTATTTCTGTAAAAATCAGTTAAGGGATTCACAAAATAAAAGTATGTAAAATATGAAAACATATACCCTAACACATGAGGAGGAGTCAACAGTGGGTTTGAACTTAAACAGCATTCAACTTAATATGGACTGAAAAGGCTATATATAATCCAGGGGGTCACCACAAACCCAAACCTCTAATACACATGCAAAAGATAAAGGGAAAGAAATCCAAGAATATCATTAAAGAAAACGAGCAAACCATGAGAGAGAGAGCAAGAGAAGAAAGGATCAGAGAAAAACTACACAAAAAACTATGAAACAAGTAACAAAACATCAATAAATACATGTCTAATGATAATTAGTTTGAATGTAAATGGACTAAACGCTCCAAGCAAAAGAGCATGACAGAGTTTGTATATATATATAAAAGATTTCACACCTAAAGACACCTGCAGATGGAAATTAAGAGATGGAGAAACATTAATCATGCAAGTGGATGTCAAGAGAAGTCAGAGTAGCAATCCTTATATCAGACAAAATAGACTTTTTTAACATTGAAATTGAATTAGCCAACATAGAGTACACCAGTAATTTCAAATGTAGCGTTCCACAATTCATCAGTTGTGTATAACACCCAGTGTTGATCACATCACATGCATTCCTTAATGCCCATCACACAGTTACTCCATCTCCCCACCCACCTTTCCTCCAGCAACCCTCAGTTTGTTTCCAATAGTTGGGAACCTGTCATGGATTTTCTTCCTCTCTGGTTTCTTCGCATTCATTTTCCCTCCCTTCCCCTATGATCCTCTGTGCTGTTCCTTCTATTCCACATATGAGTAAAACCATATAATAATTGTTTTTCTCTGACTGACTTATTTTGCTCAGCATAATACCGTCCAGTGCCTTCCACATCGATATGCTAAATATTGATCCTTTCTGATGGCTGAGTCATATTCCATTGTATATGTATATACCATGTTTTCTTTATCCATTTATCTGTCGATGGATGTCTTGGTTCCTTCCACGGTTTGGCTATTGTGGACAATGTCGCTATAAACATTCGGGGTGCAGTTGCCCCTTCAGATCACTACATTTGTAGCTTTGGGGTAAATAAAATTGCTGGGTTGTAAGGGAGCTCTCTTTTAAGTTCTTGAGGAACCTCCATATTGTTTTCCAAAGTGGCTGTACCAGTTTTCATTCCCACTTAGAAGTGTAAGAGAGTTCCCCTTTCTCCTCACCAACATTTGTTTTTTCTTCGCTTGTAATTTTTGCAATTCTGACTGGTGTGAAGTGGTATGTCATTGTCATTTGGATTTCTTTTTCCCCATGCCAAGTGATGTTGAGCAGTTTGTCATATGTCTGTTGGCCATTTGTGTGTCTTCTTTGGAGAAATATCTGTTCATATCTTCTGCCCATTTCTTGACTCGCTTATTTGTTTTTTGGGTGTTGAGTTTGGGTGTTGAACGGTAGTAAAGCGTACGGCACTTTCATGATGCTTCCACACCCAGTTTTGGAAATGCTTCTCTCTCAAGGATACCTGAAGATGTTAGTGGAGAGTTGTCGTATACGCAGACTTGCTTTTCCCAGGTGAGTGCATGGCACATTCCTTATTCACTCACGCGCGCGCGCGCGCGCACACACACACACACACACACACACACACACAGAGTTGAACATGTTTCTGTCTCGTCAGGAAAGGAGATGTTCGTTGAGAGACGGTTTCTCGCCAATGCTTTTGGGTGCTTGCCCTTTTCCCCCCGGAGAGTGAAGTGTATGCGCTTTTTGCCTAGGCTTCCGTACACACCCTTGAGAAGCCTTCCCTCAGCCAGAAACAAGCCGTGAGTTGAAAGAGGCGTTCCACACAGACCTCCTTCTCAGAGCGAAGCCTGTCACACTTTTCCTTGGGCCTCCACACGCACTTTAGAAAAACTTCCTCCGGGAAGCTATGAGTTGAAGGACGGGTTTCCTACAGCGGTTTTCTGTGGGGGTAAGGATATATGGCACTTGGCCTTAGGCTTCCACGCACACATTGGAAACGGCTTCTTTCTTTGTGAAACAAGATTTGCGCTGAACGTTGCGTTCTGCGCAGGCTTGCTTTTCACACATCAGCCGATGGTACTTTCCCTAGGCTTCCACACGCGCAGTGAGTATCCCTTCCCTAAACCTGAACCAAGACGCGGGGGAAAGCTGCCTTCTACACCACCTTCTTTTCCGAGTTTCGTATAGAACCCTTGCGTTGTGCTTCCACATCCACTTTTGTCACTGCTTCGATATATCCTCCGGAGAGGGGTTCGCTTGAAAGACGGTCTCCCTCCGTCACGCTTTCAAGGAGTTAAGGATAGGGCACTCTCCTTATGCTTGCACACGTCCACTTGCAATCTCGACTGACTTCATGACCCCGTCCATATGCTACGCTGAAAGTCCCATTGCGCGCGGCCTTGTTTCTAAGAGATGAGGACAGGGCACGGCACGTTCCTTGTGCTTCCACCACGACTATATAAAAGGCTCCCGTCTCCAAGGCAAAGGATGTCAGGTGCAAGACGGCTTCGCAAAAGCGAGGTTGCCTCTTAGAGGGCGGTCTACGGCGCTCTGGTGACGCTTCCACGCCTACATATGCAAACGCTTCTGGGCTCACGAAAGAAGACGTCCGTTGAAAGCTGCCTTGTACCCCGACGCGTTTCTCGGAGTTAGGTCCAGGGAAGGGTCCCTGTGCGATCACACGCAGCCTTGAGATGGCTCAGCTCTTTTCGATCGTCAGGGAGGACGTTTCTCGGAGTTAGGTCCAGGGAAAGGTAGTAAAGCGTACGGCACTTTCATGATGCTTCCACACCCACTTTTGGAAATGCTTCTCTCTCCAAGATACCTGAAGATGCTAGTGGCGAGTCGCCGTAGACGCAGACTTGCTTTTCCCAGGTCAGTACATGGCACTCTCCTTATTCACTCACGCACGCGTGCGCGCGCCCTCACACACACACACACACACACACACACACACACACACACACACACAGAGTTGAATATGTTTCTGTCTCGTCAGGAAAGAAGGTGATCGTTGAGTGACGGTTTCTCGCCGATGCTTTTGGGTTCTTGCTTTTTTCCCCCCGGAGAGAGAAGTGTAGCCGCTTTTTCCCTAGGCTTCCGTACACACCCTTGAGAAGCCTTCCGTCAGCCAGAAACAAGCCATGAGTTGAAAGAGGCGTTCCACGCAGACCTCCTTCTCAGAGCGAAGCCTGTCACACTTTTCCTTGTGAAGTAAACTAGAGAGATACAAATACTTTCTCAATGATTGCTTTAACAAAAAAGGACTAAATATCCCAATCAGAAAACATAGACTGTAAAGAGGAAGCAAGACCCATCTCTATGCTGCCTACCAGAGAATCACTTCAGACCTAAAAATAAAAGCAGATTGGAAGTAATGGGACACAAAACCATTTATCATGCAAATGGAAGTGAAAAGAAAGTTGGAGTCGTAATATTTTTATGAGACAAAATAAACTGAATTGTGGGGAAGATGGCAGAGTAGAAGGACCCTAAACTCACCTCATCCCACAGATACAACTAGGTAACACTCACACCAGAGTCACCCAGAAATGGACCTTCAGATTTCCCCACAAAACTCTACAACTAAATGGAGAGAGGGAATCACATCAAAGATGGTAGGAAGGACAAGGACTCTGTAGGAATCTAAAGCCCATATTTCTGACCACCAGAGGGAGGGAACCACAGTCACAGAGGGGCCAGAAACAAACTACTACACCGGGGAGCCTCTAAAGCGTAGAGACATCCTCATAGCTTATGGCTTTGAAAATCAGAAGGGATGACATTTGTGAGCGTATACAACCAGCAGACTTAAAGCTTGGAACTTTTAAAAATCAGCTGTCTCAGCTCTGAGAGAGCACAGAAGGTGATAGGAAGGTGAGATCTGTCCTTAAAGATTAAGCAGAGCAAAGAGTGTGGAGAAGCTTGGGTGAAGCAGGTTGAAAGGTGCTTGAGGATTAAACAAGGGAGACATAGTTCCTGAACTCAGAGTTTGCTAAGGGACTTGTCCAGGAACAAAGGAGCTGGCAGGTGCCATTTCCCTCTACGGCCCCTCATTATAAACACACACCTACCTGCAAGACCAAGCACAATCTAGCAATCACTAACTTGCATAAACCATGGCCCATCCCCACACCTACCACACCTGCTTCAGTCCCAGTGCTGTGGATACCCTCCCTGATAAGACCCACACAATCCTTGACAACAATATGTCTCCCCATCACCCACAGAACACGCATGCGTCTTGTTAAAACAGCACACCCCATGTGTTGTGCACAATGACACAGTCCAGATCCAGTCTCTGTTGTTGCTATGCATTACCTTCAGAGGAGAACCAGCATCACCAAGTGAAAAATGTATGTTCTGCCCCGTATTTTCAAGAACAAGCAATATATCTGACCTTCCTAACAGAGAGATATTCTCTGAGAAGTAGGCCAAATGAGCAGACAGAGGACTATGTCCTAAACGAAAGAAGAGGACAAAGCCACAGCAAGAGACCTAAACAAAATGGATATAAGGAACATGCCTGACAGAAAATTTAAGATAACAATTATAAAGATACTCACTGGGGAAATGAAAAGAGGGAGGACATCAGAAGGGGGAACATCATTGAGACTCTTAACAAAGAGATATGAAAGAAATAATCAGAGATGTGGAACACAAGAAATGAAATGAAGAATATACTAGATAGAATAATTAGCAGGATGGACGAAGCAGAGGAACAAATTAATGAACTAGAAGACAGTAATGGAAAGTAATCAAGCGGAACAAATGAGAGGAAAAAGAAGTATGCAAAAATGAGAAGAGACTTAGGGAATTCAGTGACTCCATCCAGTGTAACAACACCCACATGAGAGGGATCCCAGAAGGTGAAAAGGGGGAAAAGGGGGCAGAAAATCTATTTGACCAAAGAAGAGCTGAAAACTTAACCTAATCTGGTGAAGGAAACCTATACAAATCCATAAGGCATAGAGATCCCCTCCCACAAAATCAACCTAAGGAGGTCCACATCCAGATACATAGTAATCAAAATGGGAAAAGGTAGTGATAAAGAAAAAACATTTAAAGCAGCAAGATAAAAGAAGACAGTTAACATGCAAGGGAAAGCCCATAAAGCTATCAGCTGAGTTTTCAGCAGAAACTATGCAGGACAGAAGAAAGTGGCGTTAAATATTCAAAGTGCTGAAGGAGAAAAATCTGCAGCAAGGAATAATTTATCCAGCAAGCCTATCCTTCAGAAAAGAAGGGGAGAAAAAGAGTTTCTTAGCCACACAAACTAAAAGAGTTCATGACCACTAAATTAACTACAAAAAATATTGAAGGGGACACTATGAGTGGAAAAAAATCGTAAGTGAGAGTATGACAATAATGAATCAAGGAAGCAGTAAAAATAAGTATTTCTGTAAAAATCAGTTAAGGGATTCACAAAATAAAAGTATGTAAAATATGAAAACATATACCCTAACACATGAGGAGGAGTCAACAGTGGGTTTGAACTTAAACAGCATTCAACTTAATATGGACTGAAAAGGCTATATATAATCCAGGGGGTCACCACAAACCCAAACCTCTAATACACATGCAAAAGATAAAGGGAAAGAAATCCAAGAATATCATTAAAGAAAACGAGCAAACCATGAGAGAGAGAGCAAGAGAAGAAAGGATCAGAGAAAAACTACACAAAAAACTATGAAACAAGTAACAAAACATCAATAAATACATGTCTAATGATAATTAGTTTGAATGTAAATGGACTAAACGCTCCAAGCAAAAGAGCATGACAGAGTTTGTATATATATATAAAAGATTTCACACCTAAAGACACCTGCAGATGGAAATTAAGAGATGGAGAAACATTAATCATGCAAGTGGATGTCAAGAGAAGTCAGAGTAGCAATCCTTATATCAGACAAAATAGACTTTTTTAACATTGAAATTGAATTAGCCAACATAGAGTACACCAGTAATTTCAAATGTAGCGTTCCACAATTCATCAGTTGTGTATAACACCCAGTGTTGATCACATCACATGCATTCCTTAATGCCCATCACACAGTTACTCCATCTCCCCACCCACCTTTCCTCCAGCAACCCTCAGTTTGTTTCCAATAGTTGGGAACCTGTCATGGATTTTCTTCCTCTCTGGTTTCTTCGCATTCATTTTCCCTCCCTTCCCCTATGATCCTCTGTGCTGTTCCTTCTATTCCACATATGAGTAAAACCATATAATAATTGTTTTTCTCTGACTGACTTATTTTGCTCAGCATAATACCGTCCAGTGCCTTCCACATCGATATGCTAAATATTGATCCTTTCTGATGGCTGAGTCATATTCCATTGTATATGTATATACCATGTTTTCTTTATCCATTTATCTGTCGATGGATGTCTTGGTTCCTTCAACGGTTTGGCTATTGTGGACAATGTCGCTATAAACATTCGGGGTGCAGTTGCCCCTTCAGATCACTACATTTGTAGCTTTGGGGTAAATAAAATTGCTGGGTTGTAAGGGAGCTCTCTTTTAAGTTCTTGAGGAGCCTCCATATTGTTTTCCAAAGTGGCTGTACCAGTTTTCATTCCCACTTAGAAGTGTAAGAGAGTTCCCCTTTCTCCTCACCAACATTTGTTTTTTCTTCGCTTGTTAATTTTTGCAATTCTGACTGGTGTGAAGTGGTATGTCATTGTCATTTGGATTTCTTTTTCCCCATGCCAAGTGATGTTGAGCAGTTTGTCATATGTCTGTTGGCCATTTGTGTGTCTTCTTTGGAGAAATATCTGTTCATATATTCTGCCCATTTCTTGACTCGCTTATTTGTTTTTTGGGTGTTGAGTTTGGGTGTTGAACGGTAGTAAAGCGTACGGCACTTTCATGATGCTTCCACACCCACTTTTGGAAATGCTTCTCTCTCAAGGATACCTGAAGATGTTAGTGGAGAGTTGCCGTATACGCAGACTTGCTTTTCCCAGGTGAGTGCATGGCACATTCCTTATTCACTCACGCGCGCGCGCGCGCGCACACACACACACACACACACACACACACACACACAGAGTTGAACATGTTTCTGTCTCGTCAGGAAAGGAGATGTTCGTTGAGAGACGGTTTCTCGCCAATGCTTTTGGGTGCTTGCCCTTTTCCCCCCGGAGAGTGAAGTGTATGCGCTTTTTGCCTAGGCTTCCGTACACACCCTTGAGAAGCCTTCCCTCAGCCAGAAACAAGCCGTGAGTTGAAAGAGGCGTTCCACACAGACCTCCTTCTCAGAGCGAAGCCTGTCACACTTTTCCTTGGGCCTCCACACGCACTTTAGAAAAACTTCCTCCGGGAAGCTATGAGTTGAAGGACGGGTTTCCTACAGCGGTTTTCCGTGGGGGTAAGGATATATGGCACTTGGCCTTAGGCTTCCACGCACACATTGGAAACGGCTTCTCTCTTCGTGAAACAAGATGTGCGCTGAACGTTGCGTTCTGCGCAGGCTTGCTTTTCACACATCAGCCGATGGTACTTTCCCTAGGCTTCCACACGCGCAGTGAGTATCCCTTCCCTAAACCTGAACCAAGACGCGGGGGAAAGCTGCCTTCTACACCACCTTCTTTTCCGAGTTTCGTATAGAACCCTTGCGTTGTGCTTCCACATCCACTTTTGTCACTGCTTCGATATATCCTCCGGAGAGGGGTTCGCTTGAAAGACGGTCTCCCTCCGTCACGCTTTCAAGGAGTTAAGGATAGGGCACTCTCCTTATGCTTGCACACGTCCACTTGCAATCTCGACTGACTTCATGACCCCGTCCATATGCTACGCTGAAAGTCCCATTGCGCGCGGCCTTGTTTCTAAGAGATGAGGACAGGGCACGGCACGTTCCTTGTGCTTCCACCACGACTATATAAAAGGCTCCCGTCTCCAAGGCAAAGGATGTCAGGTGCAAGACGGCTTCGCAAAAGCGAGGTTGCCTCTTAGAGGGCGGTCTACGGCGCTCTGCTGACGCTTCCACGCCTACATATGCAAACGCTTCTGGGCTCACGAAAGAAGACGTCCGTTGAAAGCTGCCTTGTACCCCGACGCGTTTCTCGGAGTTAGGTCCAGGGAACGGTCCCTGTGCGATCACACGCAGCCTTGAGATGGCTCAGCTCTTTTCGATCGTCAGGGAGGACGTTTCTCGGAGTTAGGTCCAGGGAAAGGTAGTAAAGCGTACGGCACTTTCATGATGCTTCCACACCCACTTTTGGAAATGCTTCTCTCTCCAGGATACCTGAAGATGCTAGTGGCGAGTCGCCGTAGACGCAGACTTGCTTTTCCCAGGTCAGTACATGGCACTCTCCTTATTCACTCACGCACGCGCGCGCGCGCCCTCACACACACACACACACACACACACACACACACACACACACACACACAGAGTTGAACATGTTTCTGTCTCGTCAGGAAAGAAGGTGATCGTTGAGTGACGGTTTCTCGCCGATGCTTTTGGGTTCTTGCTTTTTTCCCCCCGGAGAGAGAAGTGTAGCCGCTTTTTCCCTAGGCTTCCGTACACACCCTTGAGAAGCCTTCCGTCAGCCAGAAACAAGCCATGAGTTGAAAGAGGCGTTCCACGCAGACCTCCTTCTCAGAGCGAAGCCTGTCACACTTTTCCTTGTGAAGTAAACTAGAGAGATACAAATACTTTCTCAATGATTGCTTTAACAAAAAAGGACTAAATATCCCAATCAGAAAACATAGACTGTAAAGAGGAAGCAAGACCCATCTCTATGCTGCCTACCAGAGAATCACTTCAGACCTAAAAATAAAAGCAGATTGGAAGTAATGGGACACAAAACCATTTATCATGCAAATGGAAGTGAAAAGAAAGTTGGAGTCGTAATATTTTTATGAGACAAAATAAACTGAATTGTGGGGAAGATGGCAGAGTAGAAGGACCCTAAACTCACCTCATCCCACAGATACAACTAGGTAACACTCACACCAGAGTCACCCAGAAATGGACCTTCAGATTTCCCCACAAAACTATACAACTAAATGGAGAGAGGGAATCACATCAAAGATGGTAGGAAGGACAAGGACTCTGTAGGAATCTAAAGCCCATATTTCTGACCACCAGAGGGAGGGAACCACAGTCACAGAGGGGCCAGAAACAAACTACTACACCGGGGAGCCTCTAAAGCGTAGAGACATCCTCATAGCTTATGGCTTTGAAAATCAGAAGGGATGACATTTGTGAGCGTATACAACCAGCAGACTTAAAGCTTGGAACTTTTAAAAATCAGCTGTCTCAGCTCTGAGAGAGCACAGAAGGTGATAGGAAGCTGAGATCTGTCCTTAAAGATTAAGCAGAGCAAAGAGTGTGGAGAAGCTTGGGTGAAGCAGGTTGAAAGGTGCTTGAGGATTAAACAAGGGAGACATAGTTCCTGAACTCAGAGTTTGCTAAGGGACTTGTCCAGGAACAAAGGAGCTGGCAGGTGCCATTTCCCTCTACGGCCCCTCATTATAAACACACACCTACCTGCAAGACCAAGCACAATCTAGCAATCACTAACTTGCATAAACCATGGCCCATCCCCACACCTACCACACCTGCTTCAGTCCCAGTGCTGTGGATACCCTCCCTGATAAGACCCACACAATCCTTGACAACAATATGTCTCCCCATCACCCACAGAACACGCATGCGTCTTGTTAAAACAGCACACCCCATGTGTTGTGCACAATGACACAGTCCAGATCCAGTCTCTGTTGTTGCTATGCATTACCTTCAGAGGAGAACCAGCATCACCAAGTGAAAAATGTATGTTCTGCCCCGTATTTTCAAGAACAAGCAATATATCTGACCTTCCTAACAGAGAGATATTCTCTGAGAAGTAGGCCAAATGAGCAGACAGAGGACTATGTCCTAAACGAAAGAAGAGGACAAAGCCACAGCAAGAGACCTAAACAAAATGGATATAAGGAACATGCCTGACAGAAAATTTAAGATAACAATTATAAAGATACTCACTGGGGAAATGAAAAGAGGGAGGACATCAGAAGGGGGAACATCATTGAGACTCTTAACAAAGAGATATGAAAGAAATAATCAGAGATGTGGAACACAAGAAATGAAATGAAGAATATACTAGATAGAATAATTAGCAGGATGGACGAAGCAGAGGAACAAATTAATGAACTAGAAGACAGTAATGGAAAGTAATCAAGCGGAACAAATGAGAGGAAAAAGAAGTATGCAAAAATGAGAAGAGACTTAGGGAATTCAGTGACTCCATCCAGTGTAACAACACCCACATGAGAGGGATCCCAGAAGGTGAAAAGGGGGAAAAGGGGGCAGAAAATCTATTTGACCAAAGAAGAGCTGAAAACTTAACCTAATCTGGTGAAGGAAACCTATACAAATCCATAAGGCATAGAGATCCCCTCCCACAAAATCAACCTAAGGAGGTCCACATCCAGATACATAGTAATCAAAATGGGAAAAGGTAGTGATAAAGAAAAAACATTTAAAGCAGCAAGATAAAAGAAGACAGTTAACATGCAAGGGAAAGCCCATAAAGCTATCAGCTGAGTTTTCAGCAGAAACTATGCAGGACAGAAGAAAGTGGCGTTAAATATTCAAAGTGCTGAAGGAGAAAAATCTGCAGCAAGGAATAATTTATCCAGCAAGCCTATCCTTCAGAAAAGAAGGGGAGAAAAAGAGTTTCTTAGCCACACAAACTAAAAGAGTTCATGACCACTAAATTAACTACAAAAAATATTGAAGGGGACACTATGAGTGGACAAAAACCGTAAGTGAGAGTATGACAATAATGAATCAAGGAAGCAGTAAAAATAAGTATTTCTGTAAAAATCAGTTAAGGGATTCACAAAATAAAAGTATGTAAAATATGAAAACATATACCCTAACACATGAGGAGGAGTCAACAGTGGGTTTGAACTTAAACAGCATTCAACTTAATATAGACTGAAAAGGCTATATATAATCCAGGGGGTCACCACAAACCCAAACCTCTAATACACATGCAAAAGATAAAGGGAAAGAAATCCAAGAATATCATTAAAGAAAACGAGCAAACCATGAGAGAGAGAGCAAGAGAAGAAAGGATCAGAGAAAAACTACACAAAAAACTATGAAACAAGTAACAAAACATCAATAAATACATGTCTAATGATAATTAGTTTGAATGTAAATGGACTAAATGCTCCAAGCAAAAGAGCATGACAGAGTTTGTATATATATATAAAAGATTTCACACCTAAAGACACCTGCAGATGGAAATTAAGAGATGGAGAAACATTAATCATGCAAGTGGATGTCAAGAGAAGTCAGAGTAGCAATCCTTATATCAGACAAAATAGACTTTTTTAACATTGAAATTGAATTAGCCAACATAGAGTACACCAGTAATTTCAAATGTAGCGTTCCACAATTCATCAGTTGTGTATAACACCCAGTGTTCATCACATCACATGCATTCCTTAATGCCCATCACACAGTTACTCCATCTCCCCACCCACCTTTCCTCCAGCAACCCTCAGTTTGTTTCCAATAGTTGGGAACCTGTCATGGATTTTCTTCCTCTCTGGTTTCTTCGCATTCATTTTCCCTCCCTTCCCCTATGATCCTCTGTGCTGTTCCTTCTATTCCACATATGAGTAAAACCATATAATAATTGTTTTTCTCTGACTGACTTATTTTGCTCAGCATAATACCGTCCAGTGCCTTCCACATCGATATGCTAAATATTGATCCTTTCTGATGGCTGAGTCATATTCCATTGTATATGTATATACCATGTTTTCTTTATCCATTTATCTGTCGATGGATGTCTTGGTTCCTTCCACGGTTTGGCTATTGTGGACAATGTCGCTATAAACATTCGGGGTGCAGTTGCCCCTTCAGATCACTACATTTGTAGCTTTGGGGTAAATAAAATTGCTGGGTTGTAAGGGAGCTCTCTTTTAAGTTCTTGAGGAACCTCCATATTGTTTTCCAAAGTGGCTGTACCAGTTTTCATTCCCACTTAGAAGTGTAAGAGAGTTCCCCTTTCTCCTCACCAACATTTGTTTTTTCTTCGCTTGTTAATTTTTGCAATTCTGACTGGTGTGAAGTGGTATGTCATTGTCATTTGGATTTCTTTTTCCCCATGCCAAGTGATGTTGAGCAGTTTGTCATATGTCTGTTGGCCATTTGTGTGTCTTCTTTGGAGAAATACCTGTTCATATCTTCTGCCCATTTCTTGACTCGCTTATTTGTTTTTTGGGTGTTGAGTTTGGGTGTTGAACGGTAGTAAAGCGTACGGCACTTTCATGATGCTTCCACACCCACTTTTGGAAATGCTTCTCTCTCAAGGATACCTGAAGATGTTAGTGGAGAGTTGCCGTATACGCAGACTTGCTTTTCCCAGGTGAGTGCATGGCACATTCCTTATTCACTCACGCGCGCGCGCGCGCGCACACACACACACACACACACACACACACACACACACAGGGTTGAACATGTTTCTGTCTCGTCAGGAAAGGAGATGTTCGTTGAGAGACGGTTTCTCGCCAATGCTTTTGGGTGCTTGCCCTTTTCCCCCCGGAGAGTGAAGTGTATGCGCTTTTTGCCTAGGCTTCCGTACACACCCTTGAGAAGCCTTCCCTCAGCCAGAAACAAGCCGTGAGTTGAAAGAGGCGTTCCACACAGACCTCCTTCTCAGAGCGAAGCCTGTCACACTTTTCCTTGGGCCTCCACACGCACTTTAGAAAAACTTCCTCCGGGAAGCTATGAGTTGAAGGACGGGTTTCCTACAGCGGTTTTCCGTGGGGGTAAGGATATATGGCACTTGGCCTTAGGCTTCCACGCACACATTGGAAACGGCTTCTCTCTTCGTGAAACAAGATGTGCGCTGAACGTTGCGTTCTGCGCAGGCTTGCTTTTCACACATCAGCCGATGGTACTCTCCCTAGGCTTCCACACGCGCAGTGAGTATCCCTTCCCTAAACCTGAACCAAGACGCGGGGGAAAGCTGCCTTCTACACCACCTTCTTTTCCGAGTTTCGTATAGAACCCTTGCGTTGTGCTTCCACATCCACTTTTGTCACTGCTTCGATATATCCTCCGGAGAGGGGTTCGCTTGAAAGACGGTCTCCCTCCGTCACGCTTTCAAGGAGTTAAGGATAGGGCACTCTCCTTATGCTTGCACACGTCCACTTGCAATCTCGACTGACTTCATGACCCCGTCCATATGCTACGCTGAAAGTCCCATTGCGCGCGGCCTTGTTTCTAAGAGATGAGGACAGGGCACGGCACGTTCCTTGTGCTTCCACCACGACTATATAAAAGGCTCCCGTCTCCAAGGCAAAGGATGTCAGGTGCAAGACGGCTTCGCAAAAGCGAGGTTGCCTCTTAGAGGGCGGTCTACGGCGCTCTGCTGACGCTTCCACGCCTACATATGCAAACGCTTCTGGGCTCACGAAAGAAGACGTCCGTTGAAAGCTGCCTTGTACCCCGACGCGTTTCTCGGAGTTAGGTCCAGGGAACGGTCCCTGTGCGATCACACGCAGCCTTGAGATGGCTCAGCTCTTTTCGATCGTCAGGGAGGACGTTTCTCGGAGTTAGGTCCAGGGAAAGGTAGTAAAGCGTACGGCACTTTCATGATGCTTCCACACCCACTTTTGGAAATGCTTCTCTCTCCAAGATACCTGAAGATGCTAGTGGCGAGTCGCCGTAGACGCAGACTTGCTTTTCCCAGGTCAGTACATGGCACTCTCCTTATTCACTCACGCACGCGCGCGCGCGCCCTCACACACACACACACACACACACACACACACACACACACACACACACACAGAGTTGAACATGTTTCTGTCTCGTCAGGAAAGAAGGTGATCGTTGAGAGACGGTTTCTCGCCGATGCTTTTGGGTTCTTGCTTTTTTCCCCCCGGAGAGAGAAGTGTAGCCGCTTTTTCCCTAGGCTTCCGTACACACCCTTGAGAAGCCTTCCGTCAGCCAGAAACAAGCCATGAGTTGAAAGAGGCGTTCCACGCAGACCTCCTTCTCAGAGCGAAGCCTGTCACACTTTTCCTTGTGAAGTAAACTAGAGAGATACAAATACTTTCTCAATGATTGCTTTAACAAAAAAGGACTAAATATCCCAATCAGAAAACATAGACTGTAAAGAGGAAGCAAGACCCATCTCTATGCTGCCTACCAGAGAATCACTTCAGACCTAAAAATAAAAGCAGATTGGAAGTAATGGGACACAAAACCATTTATCATGCAAATGGAAGTGAAAAGAAAGTTGGAGTCGTAATATTTTTATGAGACAAAATAAACTGAATTGTGGGGAAGATGGCAGAGTAGAAGGACCCTAAACTCACCTCATCCCACAGATACAACTAGGTAACACTCACACCAGAGTCACCCAGAAATGGACCTTCAGATTTCCCCACAAAACTATACAACTAAATGGAGAGAGGGAATCACATCAAAGATGGTAGGAAGGACAAGGACTCTGTAGGAATCTAAAGCCCATATTTCTGACCACCAGAGGGAGGGAACCACAGTCACAGAGGGGCCAGAAACAAACTACTACACCGGGGAGCCTCTAAAGCGTAGAGACATCCTCATAGCTTATGGCTTTGAAAATCAGAAGGGATGACATTTGTGAGCGTATACAACCAGCAGACTTAAAGCTTGGAACTTTTAAAAATCAGCTGTCTCAGCTCTGAGAGAGCACAGGGTGATAGGAAGCTGAGATCTGTCCTTAAAGATTAAGCAGAGCAAAGAGTGTGGAGAAGCTTGGGTGAAGCAGGTTGAAAGGTGCTTGAGGATTAAACAAGGGAGACATAGTTCCTGAACTCAGAGTTTGCTAAGGGACTTGTCCAGGAACAAAGGAGCTGGCAGGTGCCATTTCCCTCTACGGCCCCTCATTATAAACACACACCTACCTGCAAGACCAAGCACAATCTAGCAATCACTAACTTGCATAAACCATGGCCCATCCCCACACCTACCACACCTGCTTCAGTCCCAGTGCTGTGGATACCCTCCCTGATAAGACCCACACAATCCTTGACAACAATATGTCTCCCCATCACCCACAGAACACGCATGCGTCTTGTTAAAACAGCACACCCCATGTGTTGTGCACAATGACACAGTCCAGATCCAGTCTCTGTTGTTGCTATGCATTACCTTCAGAGGAGAACCAGCATCACCAAGTGAAAAATGTATGTTCTGCCCCGTATTTTCAAGAACAAGCAATATATCTGACCTTCCTAACAGAGAGATATTCTCTGAGAAGTAGGCCAAATGAGCAGACAGAGGACTATGTCCTAAACGAAAGAAGAGGACAAAGCCACAGCAAGAGACCTAAACAAAATGGATATAAGGAACATGCCTGACAGAAAATTTAAGATAACAATTATAAAGATACTCACTGGGGAAATGAAAAGAGGGAGGACATCAGAAGGGGGAACATCATTGAGACTCTTAACAAAGAGATATGAAAGAAATAATCAGAGATGTGGAACACAAGAAATGAAATGAAGAATATACTAGATAGAATAATTAGCAGGATGGACGAAGCAGAGGAACAAATTAATGAACTAGAAGACAGTAATGGAAAGTAATCAAGCGGAACAAATGAGAGGAAAAAGAAGTATGCAAAAATGTGAAGAGACTTAGGGAATTCAGTGACTCCATCCAGTGTAACAACACCCACATGAGAGGGATCCCAGAAGGTGAAAAGGGGGAAAAGGGGGCAGAAAATCTATTTGACCAAAGAAGAGCTGAAAACTTAACCTAATCTGGTGAAGGAAACCTATACAAATCCATAAGGCATAGAGATCCCCTCCCACAAAATCAACCTAAGGAGGTCCACATCCAGATACATAGTAATCAAAATGGGAAAAGGTAGTGATAAAGAAAAAACATTTAAAGCAGCAAGATAAAAGAAGACAGTTAACATGCAAGGGAAAGCCCATAAAGCTATCAGCTGAGTTTTCAGCAGAAACTATGCAGGACAGAAGAAAGTGGCGTTAAATATTCAAAGTGCTGAAGGAGAAAAATCTGCAGCAAGGAATAATTTATCCAGCAAGCCTATCCTTCAGAAAAGAAGGGGAGAAAAAGAGTTTCTTAGCCACACAAACTAAAAGAGTTCATGACCACTAAATTAACTACAAAAAATATTGAAGGGGACACTATGAGTGGACAAAAACCGTAAGTGAGAGTATGACAATAATGAATCAAGGAAGCAGTAAAAATAAGTATTTCTGTAAAAATCAGTTAAGGGATTCACAAAATAAAAGTATGTAAAATATGAAAACATATACCCTAACACATGAGGAGGAGTCAACAGTGGGTTTGAACTTAAACAGCATTCAACTTAATATGGACTGAAAAGGCTATATATAATCCAGGGGGTCACCACAAACCCAAACCTCTAATACACATGCAAAAGATAAAGGGAAAGAAATCCAAGAATATCATTAAAGAAAACGAGCAAACCATGAGAGAGAGAGCAAGAGAAGAAAGGATCAGAGAAAAACTACACAAAAAACTATGAAACAAGTAACAAAACATCAATAAATACATGTCTAATGATAATTAGTTTGAATGTAAATGGACTAAATGCTCCAAGCAAAAGAGCATGACAGAGTTTGTATATATATATAAAAGATTTCACACCTAAAGACACCTGCAGATGGAAATTAAGAGATGGAGAAACATTAATCATGCAAGTGGATGTCAAGAGAAGTCAGAGTAGCAATCCTTATATCAGACAAAATAGACTTTTTTAACATTGAAATTGAATTAGCCAACATAGAGTACACCAGTAATTTCAAATGTAGCGTTCCACAATTCATCAGTTGTGTATAACACCCAGTGTTGATCACATCACATGCATTCCTTAATGCCCATCACACAGTTACTCCATCTCCCCACCCACCTTTCCTCCAGCAACCCTCAGTTTGTTTCCAATAGTTGGGAACCTGTCATGGATTTTCTTCCTCTCTGGTTTCTTCGCATTCATTTTCCCTCCCTTCCCCTATGATCCTCTGTGCTGTTCCTTCTATTCCACATATGAGTAAAACCATATAATAATTGTTTTTCTCTGACTGACTTATTTTGCTCAGCATAATACCGTCCAGTGCCTTCCACATCGATATGCTAAATATTGATCCTTTCTGATGGCTGAGTCATATTCCATTGTATATGTATATACCATGTTTTCTTTATCCATTTATCTGTCGATGGATGTCTTGGTTCCTTCCACGGTTTGGCTATTGTGGACAATGTCGCTATAAACATTCGGGGTGCAGTTGCCCCTTCAGATCACTACATTTGTAGCTTTGGGGTAAATAAAATTGCTGGGTTGTAAGGGAGCTCTCTTTTAAGTTCTTGAGGAACCTCCATATTGTTTTCCAAAGTGGCTGTACCAGTTTTCATTCCCACTTAGAAGTGTAAGAGAGTTCCCCTTTCTCCTCACCAACATTTGTTTTTTCTTCGCTTGTTAATTTTTGCAATTCTGACTGGTGTGAAGTGGTATGTCATTGTCATTTGGATTTCTTTTTCCCCATGCCAAGTGATGTTGAGCAGTTTGTCATATGTCTGTTGGCCATTTGTGTGTCTTCTTTGGAGAAATACCTGTTCATATCTTCTGCCCATTTCTTGACTCGCTTATTTGTTTTTTGGGTGTTGAGTTTGGGTGTTGAACGGTAGTAAAGCGTACGGCACTTTCATGATGCTTCCACACCCACTTTTGGAAATGCTTCTCTCTCAAGGATACCTGAAGATGTTAGTGGAGAGTTGCCGTATACGCAGACTTGCTTTTCCCAGGTGAGTGCATGGCACATTCCTTATTCACTCACGCGCGCGCGCGCGCGCACACACACACACACACACACACACACACACACACACAGGGTTGAACATGTTTCTGTCTCGTCAGGAAAGGAGATGTTCGTTGAGAGACGGTTTCTCGCCAATGCTTTTGGGTGCTTGCCCTTTTCCCCCCGGAGAGTGAAGTGTATGCGCTTTTTGCCTAGGCTTCCGTACACACCCTTGAGAAGCCTTCCCTCAGCCAGAAACAAGCCGTGAGTTGAAAGAGGCGTTCCACACAGACCTCCTTCTCAGAGCGAAGCCTGTCACACTTTTCCTTGGGCCTCCACACGCACTTTAGAAAAACTTCCTCCGGGAAGCTATGAGTTGAAGGACGGGTTTCCTACAGCGGTTTTCCGTGGGGGTAAGGATATATGGCACTTGGCCTTAGGCTTCCACGCACACATTGGAAACGGCTTCTCTCTTCGTGAAACAAGATGTGCGCTGAACGTTGCGTTCTGCGCAGGCTTGCTTTTCACACATCAGCCGATGGTACTCTCCCTAGGCTTCCACACGCGCAGTGAGTATCCCTTCCCTAAACCTGAACCAAGACGCGGGGGAAAGCTGCCTTCTACACCACCTTCTTTTCCGAGTTTCGTATAGAACCCTTGCGTTGTGCTTCCACATCCACTTTTGTCACTGCTTCGATATATCCTCCGGAGAGGGGTTCGCTTGAAAGACGGTCTCCCTCCGTCACGCTTTCAAGGAGTTAAGGATAGGGCACTCTCCTTATGCTTGCACACGTCCACTTGCAATCTCGACTGACTTCATGACCCCGTCCATATGCTACGCTGAAAGTCCCATTGCGCGCGGCCTTGTTTCTAAGAGATGAGGACAGGGCACGGCACGTTCCTTGTGCTTCCACCACGACTATATAAAAGGCTCCCGTCTCCAAGGCAAAGGATGTCAGGTGCAAGACGGCTTCGCAAAAGCGAGGTTGCCTCTTAGAGGGCGGTCTACGGCGCTCTGCTGACGCTTCCACGCCTACATATGCAAACGCTTCTGGGCTCACGAAAGAAGACGTCCGTTGAAAGCTGCCTTGTACCCCGACGCGTTTCTCGGAGTTAGGTCCAGGGAACGGTCCCTGTGCGATCACACGCAGCCTTGAGATGGCTCAGCTCTTTTCGATCGTCAGGGAGGACGTTTCTCGGAGTTAGGTCCAGGGAAAGGTAGTAAAGCGTACGGCACTTTCATGATGCTTCCACACCCACTTTTGGAAATGCTTCTCTCTCCAAGATACCTGAAGATGCTAGTGGCGAGTCGCCGTAGACGCAGACTTGCTTTTCCCAGGTCAGTACATGGCACTCTCCTTATTCACTCACGCACGCGCGCGCGCGCCCTCACACACACACACACACACACACACACACACACACACACACACACACACACAGAGTTGAACATGTTTCTGTCTCGTCAGGAAAGAAGGTGATCGTTGAGAGACGGTTTCTCGCCGATGCTTTTGGGTTCTTGCTTTTTTCCCCCCGGAGAGAGAAGTGTAGCCGCTTTTTCCCTAGGCTTCCGTACACACCCTTGAGAAGCCTTCCGTCAGCCAGAAACAAGCCATGAGTTGAAAGAGGCGTTCCACGCAGACCTCCTTCTCAGAGCGAAGCCTGTCACACTTTTCCTTGTGAAGTAAACTAGAGAGATACAAATACTTTCTCAATGATTGCTTTAACAAAAAAGGACTAAATATCCCAATCAGAAAACATAGACTGTAAAGAGGAAGCAAGACCCATCTCTATGCTGCCTACCAGAGAATCACTTCAGACCTAAAAATAAAAGCAGATTGGAAGTAATGGGACACAAAACCATTTATCATGCAAATGGAAGTGAAAAGAAAGTTGGAGTCGTAATATTTTTATGAGACAAAATAAACTGAATTGTGGGGAAGATGGCAGAGTAGAAGGACCCTAAACTCACCTCATCCCACAGATACAACTAGGTAACACTCACACCAGAGTCACCCAGAAATGGACCTTCAGATTTCCCCACAAAACTATACAACTAAATGGAGAGAGGGAATCACATCAAAGATGGTAGGAAGGACAAGGACTCTGTAGGAATCTAAAGCCCATATTTCTGACCACCAGAGGGAGGGAACCACAGTCACAGAGGGGCCAGAAACAAACTACTACACCGGGGAGCCTCTAAAGCGTAGAGACATCCTCATAGCTTATGGCTTTGAAAATCAGAAGGGATGACATTTGTGAGCGTATACAACCAGCAGACTTAAAGCTTGGAACTTTTAAAAATCAGCTGTCTCAGCTCTGAGAGAGCACAGAAGGTGATAGGAAGCTGAGATCTGTCCTTAAAGATTAAGCAGAGCAAAGAGTGTGGAGAAGCTTGGGTGAAGCAGGTTGAAAGGTGCTTGAGGATTAAACAAGGGAGACATAGTTCCTGAACTCAGAGTTTGCTAAGGGACTTGTCCAGGAACAAAGGAGCTGGCAGGTGCCATTTCCCTCTACGGCCCCTCATTATAAACACACACCTACCTGCAAGACCAAGCACAATCTAGCAATCACTAACTTGCATAAACCATGGCCCATCCCCACACCTACCACACCTGCTTCAGTCCCAGTGCTGTGGATACCCTCCCTGATAAGACCCACACAATCCTTGACAACAATATGTCTCCCCATCACCCACAGAACACGCATGCGTCTTGTTAAAACAGCACACCCCATGTGTTGTGCACAATGACACAGTCCAGATCCAGTCTCTGTTGTTGCTATGCATTACCTTCAGAGGAGAACCAGCATCACCAAGTGAAAAATGTATGTTCTGCCCCGTATTTTCAAGAACAAGCAATATATCTGACCTTCCTAACAGAGAGATATTCTCTGAGAAGTAGGCCAAATGAGCAGACAGAGGACTATGTCCTAAACGAAAGAAGAGGACAAAGCCACAGCAAGAGACCTAAACAAAATGGATATAAGGAACATGCCTGACAGAAAATTTAAGATAACAATTATAAAGATACTCACTGGGGAAATGAAAAGAGGGAGGACATCAGAAGGGGGAACATCATTGAGACTCTTAACAAAGAGATATGAAAGAAATAATCAGAGATGTGGAACACAAGAAATGAAATGAAGAATATACTAGATAGAATAATTAGCAGGATGGACGAAGCAGAGGAACAAATTAATGAACTAGAAGACAGTAATGGAAAGTAATCAAGCGGAACAAATGAGAGGAAAAAGAAGTATGCAAAAATGAGAAGAGACTTAGGGAATTCAGTGACTCCATCCAGTGTAACAACACCCACATGAGAGGGATCCCAGAAGGTGAAAAGGGGGAAAAGGGGGCAGAAAATCTATTTGACCAAAGAAGAGCTGAAAACTTAACCTAATCTGGTGAAGGAAACCTATACAAATCCATAAGGCATAGAGATCCCCTCCCACAAAATCAACCTAAGGAGGTCCACATCCAGATACATAGTAATCAAAATGGGAAAAGGTAGTGATAAAGAAAAAACATTTAAAGCAGCAAGATAAAAGAAGACAGTTAACATGCAAGGGAAAGCCCATAAAGCTATCAGCTGAGTTTTCAGCAGAAACTATGCAGGACAGAAGAAAGTGGCGTTAAATATTCAAAGTGCTGAAGGAGAAAAATCTGCAGCAAGGAATAATTTATCCAGCAAGCCTATCCTTCAGAAAAGAAGGGGAGAAAAAGAGTTTCTTAGCCACACAAACTAAAAGAGTTCATGACCACTAAATTAACTACAAAAAATATTGAAGGGGACACTATGAGTGGACAAAAACCGTAAGTGAGAGTATGACAATAATGAATCAAGGAAGCAGTAAAAATAAGTATTTCTGTAAAAATCAGTTAAGGGATTCACAAAATAAAAGTATGTAAAATATGAAAACATATACCCTAACACATGAGGAGGAGTCAACAGTGGGTTTGAACTTAAACAGCATTCAACTTAATATAGACTGAAAAGGCTATATATAATCCAGGGGGTCACCACAAACCCAAACCTCTAATACACATGCAAAAGATAAAGGGAAAGAAATCCAAGAATATCATTAAAGAAAACGAGCAAACCATGAGAGAGAGAGCAAGAGAAGAAAGGATCAGAGAAAAACTACACAAAAAACTATGAAACAAGTAACAAAACATCAATAAATACATGTCTAATGATAATTAGTTTGAATGTAAATGGACTAAATGCTCCAAGCAAAAGAGCATGACAGAGTTTGTATATATATATAAAAGATTTCACACCTAAAGACACCTGCAGATGGAAATTAAGAGATGGAGAAACATTAATCATGCAAGTGGATGTCAAGAGAAGTCAGAGTAGCAATCCTTATATCAGACAAAATAGACTTTTTTAACATTGAAATTGAATTAGCCAACATAGAGTACACCAGTAATTTCAAATGTAGCGTTCCACAATTCATCAGTTGTGTATAACACCCAGTGTTCATCACATCACATGCATTCCTTAATGCCCATCACACAGTTACTCCATCTCCCCACCCACCTTTCCTCCAGCAACCCTCAGTTTGTTTCCAATAGTTGGGAACCTGTCATGGATTTTCTTCCTCTCTGGTTTCTTCGCATTCATTTTCCCTCCCTTCCCCTATGATCCTCTGTGCTGTTCCTTCTATTCCACATATGAGTAAAACCATATAATAATTGTTTTTCTCTGACTGACTTATTTTGCTCAGCATAATACCGTCCAGTGCCTTCCACATCGATATGCTAAATATTGATCCTTTCTGATGGCTGAGTCATATTCCATTGTATATGTATATACCATGTTTTCTTTATCCATTTATCTGTCGATGGATGTCTTGGTTCCTTCCACGGTTTGGCTATTGTGGACAATGTCGCTATAAACATTCGGGGTGCAGTTGCCCCTTCAGATCACTACATTTGTAGCTTTGGGGTAAATAAAATTGCTGGGTTGTAAGGGAGCTCTCTTTTAAGTTCTTGAGGAGCCTCCATATTGTTTTCCAAAGTGGCTGTACCAGTTTTCATTCCCACTTAGAAGTGTAAGAGAGTTCCCCTTTCTCCTCACCAACATTTGTTTTTTCTTCGCTTGTTAATTTTTGCAATTCTGACTGGTGTGAAGTGGTATGTCATTGTCATTTGGATTTCTTTTTCCCCATGCCAAGTGATGTTGAGCAGTTTGTCATATGTCTGTTGGCCATTTGTGTGTCTTCTTTGGAGAAATATCTGTTCATATCTTCTGCCCATTTCTTGACTCGCTTATTTGTTTTTTGGGTGTTGAGTTTGGGTGTTGAACGGTAGTAAAGCGTACGGCACTTTCATGATGCTTCCACACCCACTTTTGGAAATGCTTCTCTCTCAAGGATACCTGAAGATGTTAGTGGAGAGTTGCCGTATACGCAGACTTGCTTTTCCCAGGTGAGTGCATGGCACATTCCTTATTCACTCACGCGCGCGCGCGCGCACACACACACACACACACACACACACACACACACACAGAGTTGAACATGTTTCTGTCTCGTCAGGAAAGGAGATGTTCGTTGAGAGACGGTTTCTCGCCAATGCTTTTGGGTGCTTGCCCTTTTCCCCCCGGAGAGTGAAGTGTATGCGCTTTTTGCCTAGGCTTCCGTACACACACTTGAGAAGCCTTCCCTCAGCCAGAAACAAGCCGTGAGTTGAAAGAGGCGTTCCACACAGACCTCCTTCTCAGAGCGAAGCCTGTCACACTTTTCCTTGGGCCTCCACACGCACTTTAGAAAAACTTCCTCCGGGAAGCTATGAGTTGAAGGACGGGTTTCCTACAGCGGTTTTCCGTGGGGGTAAGGATATATGGCACTTGGCCTTAGGCTTCCACGCACACATTGGAAACGGCTTCTCTCTTCGTGAAACAAGATGTGCGCTGAACGTTGCGTTCTGCGCAGGCTTGCTTTTCACACATCAGCCGATGGTACTTTCCCTAGGCTTCCACACGCGCAGTGAGTATCCCTTCCCTAAACCTGAACCAAGACGCGGGGGAAAGCTGCCTTCTACACCACCTTCTTTTCCGAGTTTCGTATAGAACCCTTGCGTTGTGCTTCCACATCCACTTTTGTCACTGCTTCGATATATCCTCCGGAGAGTGGTTCGCTTGAAAGACGGTCTCCCTCCGTCACGCTTTCAAGGAGTTAAGGATAGGGCACTCTCCTTATGCTTGCACACGTCCACTTGCAATCTCGACTGACTTCATGACCCCGTCCATATGCTACGCTGAAAGTCCCATTGCGCGCGGCCTTGTTTCTAAGAGATGAGGACAGGGCAAGGCACGTTCCTTGTGCTTCCACCACGACTATATAAAAGGCTCCCGTCTCCAAGGCAAAGGATGTCAGGTGCAAGACGGCTTCGCAAAAGCGAGGTTGCCTCTTAGAGGGCGGTCTACGGCGCTCTGCTGACGCTTCCACGCCTACATATGCAAACGCTTCTGGGCTCACGAAAGAAGACGTCCGTTGAAAGCTGCCTTGTACCCCGACGCGTTTCTCGGAGTTAGGTCCAGGGAACGGTCCCTGTGCGATCACACGCAGCCTTGAGATGGCTCAGCTCTTTTCGATTGTCAGGGAGGACGTTTCTCGGAGTTAGGTCCAGGGAAAGGTAGTAAAGCGTACGGCACTTTCATGATGCTTCCACACCCACTTTTGGAAATGCTTCTCTCTCCAAGATACCTGAAGATGCTAGTGGCGAGTCGCCGTAGACGCAGACTTGCTTTTCCCAGGTCAGTACATGGCACTCTCCTTATTCACTCACGCACGCGCGCGCGCGCGTGCCCTCACACACACACACACACACACACACACACACACACACACAGAGTTGAACATGTTTCTGTCTCGTCAGGAAAGAAGGTGATCGTTGAGAGACGGTTTCTCGCCGATGCTTTTGGGTTCTTGCTTTTTTCCCCCCGGAGAGAGAAGTGTAGCCGCTTTTTCCCTAGGCTTCCGTACACACCCTTGAGAAGCCTTCCGTCAGCCAGAAACAAGCCATGAGTTGAAAGAGGCGTTCCACGCAGACCTCCTTCTCAGAGCGAAGCCTGTCACACTTTTCCTTGTGAAGTAAACTAGAGAGATACAAATACTTTCTCAATGATTGCTTTAACAAAAAAGGACTAAATATCCCAATCAGAAAACATAGACTGTAAAGAGGAAGCAAGACCCATCTCTATGCTGCCTACCAGAGAATCACTTCAGACCTAAAAATAAAAGCAGATTGGAAGTAATGGGACACAAAACCATTTATCATGCAAATGGAAGTGAAAAGAAAGTTGGAGTCGTAATATTTTTATGAGACAAAATAAACTGAATTGTGGGGAAGATGGCAGAGTAGAAGGACCCTAAACTCACCTCATCCCACAGATACAACTAGGTAACACTCACACCAGAGTCACCCAGAAATGGACCTTCAGATTTCCCCACAAAACTATACAACTAAATGGAGAGAGGGAATCACATCAAAGATGGTAGGAAGGACAAGGACTCTGTAGGAATCTAAAGCCCATATTTCTGACCACCAGAGGGAGGGAACCACAGTCACAGAGGGGCCAGAAACAAACTACTACACCGGGGAGCCTCTAAAGCGTAGAGACATCCTCATAGCTTATGGCTTTGAAAATCAGAAGGGATGACATTTGTGAGCGTATACAACCAGCAGACTTAAAGCTTGGAACTTTTAAAAATCAGCTGTCTCAGCTCTGAGAGAGCACAGAAGGTGATAGGAAGCTGAGATCTGTCCTTAAAGATTAAGCAGAGCAAAGAGTGTGGAGAAGCTTGGGTGAAGCAGGTTGAAAGGTGCTTGAGGATTAAACAAGGGAGACATAGTTCCTGAACTCAGAGTTTGCTAAGGGACTTGTCCAGGAACAAAGGAGCTGGCAGGTGCCATTTCCCTCTACGGCCCCTCATTATAAACACACACCTACCTGCAAGACCAAGCACAATCTAGCAATCACTAACTTGCATAAACCATGGCCCATCCCCACACCTACCACACCTGCTTCAGTCCCAGTGCTGTGGATACCCTCCCTGATAAGACCCACACAATCCTTGACAACAATATGTCTCCCCATCACCCACAGAACACGCATGCGTCTTGTTAAAACAGCACACCCCATGTGTTGTGCACAATGACACAGTCCAGATCCAGTCTCTGTTGTTGCTATGCATTACCTTCAGAGGAGAACCAGCATCACCAAGTGAAAAATGTATGTTCTGCCCCGTATTTTCAAGAACAAGCAATATATCTGACCTTCCTAACAGAGAGATATTCTCTGAGAAGTAGGCCAAATGAGCAGACAGAGGACTATGTCCTAAACGAAAGAAGAGGACAAAGCCACAGCAAGAGACCTAAACAAAATGGATATAAGGAACATGCCTGACAGAAAATTTAAGATAACAATTATAAAGATACTCACTGGGGAAATGAAAAGAGGGAGGACATCAGAAGGGGGAACATCATTGAGACTCTTAACAAAGAGATATGAAAGAAATAATCAGAGATGTGGAACACAAGAAATGAAATGAAGAATATACTAGATAGAATAATTAGCAGGATGGACGAAGCAGAGGAACAAATTAATGAACTAGAAGACAGTAATGGAAAGTAATCAAGCGGAACAAATGAGAGGAAAAAGAAGTATGCAAAAATGAGAAGAGACTTAGGGAATTCAGTGACTCCATCCAGTGTAACAACACCCACATGAGAGGGATCCCAGAAGGTGAAAAGGGGGAAAAGGGGGCAGAAAATCTATTTGACCAAAGAAGAGCTGAAAACTTAACCTAATCTGGTGAAGGAAACCTATACAAATCCATAAGGCATAGAGATCCCCTCCCACAAAATCAACCTAAGGAGGTCCACATCCAGATACATAGTAATCAAAATGGGAAAAGGTAGTGATAAAGAAAAAACATTTAAAGCAGCAAGATAAAAGAAGACAGTTAACATGCAAGGGAAAGCCCATAAAGCTATCAGCTGAGTTTTCAGCAGAAACTATGCAGGACAGAAGAAAGTGGCGTTAAATATTCAAAGTGCTGAAGGAGAAAAATCTGCAGCAAGGAATAATTTATCCAGCAAGCCTATCCTTCAGAAAAGAAGGGGAGAAAAAGAGTTTCTTAGCCACACAAACTAAAAGAGTTCATGACCACTAAATTAACTACAAAAAATATTGAAGGGGACACTATGAGTGGACAAAAACCGTAAGTGAGAGTATGACAATAATGAATCAAGGAAGCAGTAAAAATAAGTATTTCTGTAAAAATCAGTTAAGGGATTCACAAAATAAAAGTATGTAAAATATGAAAACATATACCCTAACACATGAGGAGGAGTCAACAGTGGGTTTGAACTTAAACAGCATTCAACTTAATATGGACTGAAAAGGCTATATATAATCCAGGGGGTCACCACAAACCCAAACCTCTAATACACATGCAAAAGATAAAGGGAAAGAAATCCAAGAATATCATTAAAGAAAACGAGCAAACCATGAGAGAGAGAGCAAGAGAAGAAAGGATCAGAGAAAAACTACACAAAAAACTATGAAACAAGTAACAAAACATCAATAAATACATGTCTAATGATAATTAGTTTGAATGTAAATGGACTAAACGCTCCAAGCAAAAGAGCATGACAGAGTTTGTATATATATATAAAAGATTTCACACCTAAAGACACCTGCAGATGGAAATTAAGAGATGGAGAAACATTAATCATGCAAGTGGATGTCAAGAGAAGTCAGAGTAGCAATCCTTATATCAGACAAAATAGACTTTTTTAACATTGAAATTGAATTAGCCAACATAGAGTACACCAGTAATTTCAAATGTAGCGTTCCACAATTCATCAGTTGTGTATAACACCCAGTGTTGATCACATCACATGCATTCCTTAATGCCCATCACACAGTTACTCCATCTCCCCACCCACCTTTCCTCCAGCAACCCTCAGTTTGTTTCCAATAGTTGGGAACCTGTCATGGATTTTCTTCCTCTCTGGTTTCTTCGCATTCATTTTCCCTCCCTTCCCCTATGATCCTCTGTGCTGTTCCTTCTATTCCACATATGAGTAAAACCATATAATAATTGTTTTTCTCTGACTGACTTATTTTGCTCAGCATAATACCGTCCAGTGCCTTCCACATCGATATGCTAAATATTGATCCTTTCTGATGGCTGAGTCATATTCCATTGTATATGTATATACCATGTTTTCTTTATCCATTTATCTGTCGATGGATGTCTTGGTTCCTTCCACGGTTTGGCTATTGTGGACAATGTCGCTATAAACATTCGGGGTGCAGTTGCCCCTTCAGATCACTACATTTGTAGCTTTGGGGTAAATAAAATTGCTGGGTTGTAAGGGAGCTCTCTTTTAAGTTCTTGAGGAACCTCCATATTGTTTTCCAAAGTGGCTGTACCAGTTTTCATTCCCACTTAGAAGTGTAAGAGAGTTCCCCTTTCTCCTCACCAACATTTGTTTTTTCTTCGCTTGTTAATTTTTGCAATTCTGACTGGTGTGAAGTGGTATGTCATTGTCATTTGGATTTCTTTTTCCCCATGCCAAGTGATGTTGAGCAGTTTGTCATATGTCTGTTGGCCATTTGTGTGTCTTCTTTGGAGAAATACCTGTTCATATCTTCTGCCCATTTCTTGACTCGCTTATTTGTTTTTTGGGTGTTGAGTTTGGGTGTTGAACGGTAGTAAAGCGTACGGCACTTTCATGATGCTTCCACACCCACTTTTGGAAATGCTTCTCTCTCAAGGATACCTGAAGATGTTAGTGGAGAGTTGCCGTATACGCAGACTTGCTTTTCCCAGGTGAGTGCATGGCACATTCCTTATTCACTCACGCGCGCGCGCGCGCGCACACACACACACACACACACACACACACACACACACAGGGTTGAACATGTTTCTGTCTCGTCAGGAAAGGAGATGTTCGTTGAGAGACGGTTTCTCGCCAATGCTTTTGGGTGCTTGCCCTTTTCCCCCCGGAGAGTGAAGTGTATGCGCTTTTTGCCTAGGCTTCCGTACACACCCTTGAGAAGCCTTCCCTCAGCCAGAAACAAGCCGTGAGTTGAAAGAGGCGTTCCACACAGACCTCCTTCTCAGAGCGAAGCCTGTCACACTTTTCCTTGGGCCTCCACACGCACTTTAGAAAAACTTCCTCCGGGAAGCTATGAGTTGAAGGACGGGTTTCCTACAGCGGTTTTCCGTGGGGGTAAGGATATATGGCACTTGGCCTTAGGCTTCCACGCACACATTGGAAACGGCTTCTCTCTTCGTGAAACAAGATGTGCGCTGAACGTTGCGTTCTGCGCAGGCTTGCTTTTCACACATCAGCCGATGGTACTCTCCCTAGGCTTCCACACGCGCAGTGAGTATCCCTTCCCTAAACCTGAACCAAGACGCGGGGGAAAGCTGCCTTCTACACCACCTTCTTTTCCGAGTTTCGTATAGAACCCTTGCGTTGTGCTTCCACATCCACTTTTGTCACTGCTTCGATATATCCTCCGGAGAGGGGTTCGCTTGAAAGACGGTCTCCCTCCGTCACGCTTTCAAGGAGTTAAGGATAGGGCACTCTCCTTATGCTTGCACACGTCCACTTGCAATCTCGACTGACTTCATGACCCCGTCCATATGCTACGCTGAAAGTCCCATTGCGCGCGGCCTTGTTTCTAAGAGATGAGGACAGGGCACGGCACGTTCCTTGTGCTTCCACCACGACTATATAAAAGGCTCCCGTCTCCAAGGCAAAGGATGTCAGGTGCAAGACGGCTTCGCAAAAGCGAGGTTGCCTCTTAGAGGGCGGTCTACGGCGCTCTGCTGACGCTTCCACGCCTACATATGCAAACGCTTCTGGGCTCACGAAAGAAGACGTCCGTTGAAAGCTGCCTTGTACCCCGACGCGTTTCTCGGAGTTAGGTCCAGGGAACGGTCCCTGTGCGATCACACGCAGCCTTGAGATGGCTCAGCTCTTTTCGATCGTCAGGGAGGACGTTTCTCGGAGTTAGGTCCAGGGAAAGGTAGTAAAGCGTACGGCACTTTCATGATGCTTCCACACCCACTTTTGGAAATGCTTCTCTCTCCAAGATACCTGAAGATGCTAGTGGCGAGTCGCCGTAGACGCAGACTTGCTTTTCCCAGGTCAGTACATGGCACTCTCCTTATTCACTCACGCACGCGCGCGCGCGCCCTCACACACACACACACACACACACACACACACACACACACACAGAGTTGAACATGTTTCTGTCTCGTCAGGAAAGAAGGTGATCGTTGAGAGACGGTTTCTCGCCGATGCTTTTGGGTTCTTGCTTTTTTCCCCCCGGAGAGAGAAGTGTAGCCGCTTTTTCCCTAGGCTTCCGTACACACCCTTGAGAAGCCTTCCGTCAGCCAGAAACAAGCCATGAGTTGAAAGAGGCGTTCCACGCAGACCTCCTTCTCAGAGCGAAGCCTGTCACACTTTTCCTTGTGAAGTAAACTAGAGAGATACAAATACTTTCTCAATGATTGCTTTAACAAAAAAGGACTAAATATCCCAATCAGAAAACATAGACTGTAAAGAGGAAGCAAGACCCATCTCTATGCTGCCTACCAGAGAATCACTTCAGACCTAAAAATAAAAGCAGATTGGAAGTAATGGGACACAAAACCATTTATCATGCAAATGGAAGTGAAAAGAAAGTTGGAGTCGTAATATTTTTATGAGACAAAATAAACTGAATTGTGGGGAAGATGGCAGAGTAGAAGGACCCTAAACTCACCTCATCCCACAGATACAACTAGGTAACACTCACACCAGAGTCACCCAGAAATGGACCTTCAGATTTCCCCACAAAACTATACAACTAAATGGAGAGAGGGAATCACATCAAAGATGGTAGGAAGGACAAGGACTCTGTAGGAATCTAAAGCCCATATTTCTGACCACCAGAGGGAGGGAACCACAGTCACAGAGGGGCCAGAAACAAACTACTACACCGGGGAGCCTCTAAAGCGTAGAGACATCCTCATAGCTTATGGCTTTGAAAATCAGAAGGGATGACATTTGTGAGCGTATACAACCAGCAGACTTAAAGCTTGGAACTTTTAAAAATCAGCTGTCTCAGCTCTGAGAGAGCACAGAAGGTGATAGGAAGCTGAGATCTCTCCTTAAAGATTAAGCAGAGCAAAGAGTGTGGAGAAGCTTGGGTGAAGCAGGTTGAAAGGTGCTTGAGGATTAAACAAGGGAGACATAGTTCCTGAACTCAGAGTTTGCTAAGGGACTTGTCCAGGAACAAAGGAGCTGGCAGGTGCCATTTCCCTCTACGGCCCCTCATTATAAACACACACCTACCTGCAAGACCAAGCACAATCTAGCAATCACTAACTTGCATAAACCATGGCCCATCCCCACACCTACCACACCTGCTTCAGTCCCAGTGCTGTGGATACCCTCCCTGATAAGACCCACACAATCCTTGACAACAATATGTCTCCCCATCACCCACAGAACACGCATGCGTCTTGTTAAAACAGCACACCCCATGTGTTGTGCACAATGACACAGTCCAGATCCAGTCTCTGTTGTTGCTATGCATTACCTTCAGAGGAGAACCAGCATCACCAAGTGAAAAATGTATGTTCTGCCCCGTATTTTCAAGAACAAGCAATATATCTGACCTTCCTAACAGAGAGATATTCTCTGAGAAGTAGGCCAAATGAGCAGACAGAGGACTATGTCCTAAACGAAAGAAGAGGACAAAGCCACAGCAAGAGACCTAAACAAAATGGATATAAGGAACATGCCTGACAGAAAATTTAAGATAACAATTATAAAGATACTCACTGGGGAAATGAAAAGAGGGAGGACATCAGAAGGGGGAACATCATTGAGACTCTTAACAAAGAGATATGAAAGAAATAATCAGAGATGTGGAACACAAGAAATGAAATGAAGAATATACTAGATAGAATAATTAGCAGGATGGACGAAGCAGAGGAACAAATTAATGAACTAGAAGACAGTAATGGAAAGTAATCAAGCGGAACAAATGAGAGGAAAAAGAAGTATGCAAAAATGAGAAGAGACTTAGGGAATTCAGTGACTCCATCCAGTGTAACAACACCCACATGAGAGGGATCCCAGAAGGTGAAAAGGGGGAAAAGGGGGCAGAAAATCTATTTGACCAAAGAAGAGCTGAAAACTTAACCTAATCTGGTGAAGGAAACCTATACAAATCCATAAGGCATAGAGATCCCCTCCCACAAAATCAACCTAAGGAGGTCCACATCCAGATACATAGTAATCAAAATGGGAAAAGGTAGTGATAAAGAAAAAACATTTAAAGCAGCAAGATAAAAGAAGACAGTTAACATGCAAGGGAAAGCCCATAAAGCTATCAGCTGAGTTTTCAGCAGAAACTATGCAGGACAGAAGAAAGTGGCGTTAAATATTCAAAGTGCTGAAGGAGAAAAATCTGCAGCAAGGAATAATTTATCCAGCAAGCCTATCCTTCAGAAAAGAAGGGGAGAAAAAGAGTTTCTTAGCCACACAAACTAAAAGAGTTCATGACCACTAAATTAACTACAAAAAATATTGAAGGGGACACTATGAGTGGACAAAAACCGTAAGTGAGAGTATGACAATAATGAATCAAGGAAGCAGTAAAAATAAGTATTTCTGTAAAAATCAGTTAAGGGATTCACAAAATAAAAGTATGTAAAATATGAAAACATATACCCTAACACATGAGGAGGAGTCAACAGTGGGTTTGAACTTAAACAGCATTCAACTTAATATAGACTGAAAAGGCTATATATAATCCAGGGGGTCACCACAAACCCAAACCTCTAATACACATGCAAAAGATAAAGGGAAAGAAATCCAAGAATATCATTAAAGAAAACGAGCAAACCATGAGAGAGAGAGCAAGAGAAGAAAGGATCAGAGAAAAACTACACAAAAAACTATGAAACAAGTAACAAAACATCAATAAATACATGTCTAATGATAATTAGTTTGAATGTAAATGGACTAAATGCTCCAAGCAAAAGAGCATGACAGAGTTTGTATATATATATAAAAGATTTCACACCTAAAGACACCTGCAGATGGAAATTAAGAGATGGAGAAACATTAATCATGCAAGTGGATGTCAAGAGAAGTCAGAGTAGCAATCCTTATATCAGACAAAATAGACTTTTTTAACATTGAAATTGAATTAGCCAACATAGAGTACACCAGTAATTTCAAATGTAGCGTTCCACAATTCATCAGTTGTGTATAACACCCAGTGTTCATCACATCACATGCATTCCTTAATGCCCATCACACAGTTACTCCATCTCCCCACCCACCTTTCCTCCAGCAACCCTCAGTTTGTTTCCAATAGTTGGGAACCTGTCATGGATTTTCTTCCTCTCTGGTTTCTTCGCATTCATTTTCCCTCCCTTCCCCTATGATCCTCTGTGCTGTTCCTTCTATTCCACATATGAGTAAAACCATATAATAATTGTTTTTCTCTGACTGACTTATTTTGCTCAGCATAATACCGTCCAGTGCCTTCCACATCGATATGCTAAATATTGATCCTTTCTGATGGCTGAGTCATATTCCATTGTATATGTATATACCATGTTTTCTTTATCCATTTATCTGTCGATGGATGTCTTGGTTCCTTCCACGGTTTGGCTATTGTGGACAATGTCGCTATAAACATTCGGGGTGCAGTTGCCCCTTCAGATCACTACATTTGTAGCTTTGGGGTAAATAAAATTGCTGGGTTGTAAGGGAGCTCTCTTTTAAGTTCTTGAGGAGCCTCCATATTGTTTTCCAAAGTGGCTGTACCAGTTTTCATTCCCACTTAGAAGTGTAAGAGAGTTCCCCTTTCTCCTCACCAACATTTGTTTTTTCTTCGCTTGTTAATTTTTGCAATTCTGACTGGTGTGAAGTGGTATGTCATTGTCATTTGGATTTCTTTTTCCCCATGCCAAGTGATGTTGAGCAGTTTGTCATATGTCTGTTGGCCATTTGTGTGTCTTCTTTGGAGAAATATCTGTTCATATCTTCTGCCCATTTCTTGACTCGCTTATTTGTTTTTTGGGTGTTGAGTTTGGGTGTTGAACGGTAGTAAAGCGTACGGCACTTTCATGATGCTTCCACACCCACTTTTGGAAATGCTTCTCTCTCAAGGATACCTGAAGATGTTAGTGGAGAGTTGCCGTATACGCAGACTTGCTTTTCCCAGGTGAGTGCATGGCACATTCCTTATTCACTCACGCGCGCGCGCGCGCGCACACACACACACACACACACACACACACACAGAGTTGAACATGTTTCTGTCTCGTCAGGAAAGGAGATGTTCGTTGAGAGACGGTTTCTCGCCAATGCTTTTGGGTGCTTGCCCTTTTCCCCCCGGAGAGTGAAGTGTATGCGCTTTTTGCCTAGGCTTCCGTACACACCCTTGAGAAGCCTTCCCTCAGCCAGAAACAAGCCGTGAGTTGAAAGAGGCGTTCCACACAGACCTCCTTCTCAGAGCGAAGCCTGTCACACTTTTCCTTGGGCCTCCACACGCACTTTAGAAAAACTTCCTCCGGGAAGCTATGAGTTGAAGGACGGGTTTCCTACAGCGGTTTTCCGTGGGGGTAAGGATATATGGCACTTGGCCTTAGGCTTCCACGCACACATTGGAAACGGCTTCTCTCTTCGTGAAACAAGATGTGCGCTGAACGTTGCGTTCTGCGCAGGCTTGCTTTTCACACATCAGCCGATGGTACTCTCCCTAGGCTTCCACACGCGCAGTGAGTATCCCTTCCCTAAACCTGAACCAAGACGCGGGGGAAAGCTGCCTTCTACACCACCTTCTTTTCCGAGTTTCGTATAGAACCCTTGCGTTGTGCTTCCACATCCACTTTTGTCACTGCTTCGATATATCCTCCGGAGAGGGGTTCGCTTGAAAGACGGTCTCCCTCCGTCACGCTTTCAAGGAGTTAAGGATAGGGCACTCTCCTTATGCTTGCACACGTCCACTTGCAATCTCGACTGACTTCATGACCCCGTCCATATGCTACGCTGAAAGTCCCATTGCGCGCGGCCTTGTTTCTAAGAGATGAGGACAGGGCACGGCACGTTCCTTGTGCTTCCACCACGACTATATAAAAGGCTCCCGTCTCCAAGGCAAAGGATGTCAGGTGCAAGACGGCTTCGCAAAAGCGAGGTTGCCTCTTAGAGGGCGGTCTACGGCGCTCTGCTGACGCTTCCACGCCTACATATGCAAACGCTTCTGGGCTCACGAAAGAAGACGTCCGTTGAAAGCTGCCTTGTACCCCGACGCGTTTCTCGGAGTTAGGTCCAGGGAACGGTCCCTGTGCGATCACACGCAGCCTTGAGATGGCTCAGCTCTTTTCGATCGTCAGGGAGGACGTTTCTCGGAGTTAGGTCCAGGGAAAGGTAGTAAAGCGTACGGCACTTTCATGATGCTTCCACACCCACTTTTGGAAATGCTTCTCTCTCCAAGATACCTGAAGATGCTAGTGGCGAGTCGCCGTAGACGCAGACTTGCTTTTCCCAGGTCAGTACATGGCACTCTCCTTATTCACTCACGCACGCGCGCGCGCGCGTGCCCTCACACACACACACACACACACACACACACACACACACACACACAGAGTTGAACATGTTTCTGTCTCGTCAGGAAAGAAGGTGATCGTTGAGAGACGGTTTCTCGCCGATGCTTTTGGGTTCTTGCTTTTTTCCCCCCGGAGAGAGAAGTGTAGCCGCTTTTTCCCTAGGCTTCCGTACACACCCTTGAGAAGCCTTCCGTCAGCCAGAAACAAGCCATGAGTTGAAAGAGGCGTTCCACGCAGACCTCCTTCTCAGAGCGAAGCCTGTCACACTTTTCCTTGTGAAGTAAACTAGAGAGATACAAATACTTTCTCAATGATTGCTTTAACAAAAAAGGACTAAATATCCCAATCAGAAAACATAGACTGTAAAGAGGAAGCAAGACCCATCTCTATGCTGCCTACCAGAGAATCACTTCAGACCTAAAAATAAAAGCAGATTGGAAGTAATGGGACACAAAACCATTTATCATGCAAATGGAAGTGAAAAGAAAGTTGGAGTCGTAATATTTTTATGAGACAAAATAAACTGAATTGTGGGGAAGATGGCAGAGTAGAAGGACCCTAAACTCACCTCATCCCACAGATACAACTAGGTAACACTCACACCAGAGTCACCCAGAAATGGACCTTCAGATTTCCCCACAAAACTATACAACTAAATGGAGAGAGGGAATCACATCAAAGATGGTAGGAAGGACAAGGACTCTGTAGGAATCTAAAGCCCATATTTCTGACCACCAGAGGGAGGGAACCACAGTCACAGAGGGGCCAGAAACAAACTACTACACCGGGGAGCCTCTAAAGCGTAGAGACATCCTCATAGCTTATGGCTTTGAAAATCAGAAGGGATGACATTTGTGAGCGTATACAACCAGCAGACTTAAAGCTTGGAACTTTTAAAAATCAGCTGTCTCAGCTCTGAGAGAGCACAGAAGGTGATAGGAAGCTGAGATCTGTCCTTAAAGATTAAGCAGAGCAAAGAGTGTGGAGAAGCTTGGGTGAAGCAGGTTGAAAGGTGCTTGAGGATTAAACAAGGGAGACATAGTTCCTGAACTCAGAGTTTGCTAAGGGACTTGTCCAGGAACAAAGGAGCTGGCAGGTGCCATTTCCCTCTACGGCCCCTCATTATAAACACACACCTACCTGCAAGACCAAGCACAATCTAGCAATCACTAACTTGCATAAACCATGGCCCATCCCCACACCTACCACACCTGCTTCAGTCCCAGTGCTGTGGATACCCTCCCTGATAAGACCCACACAATCCTTGACAACAATATGTCTCCCCATCACCCACAGAACACGCATGCGTCTTGTTAAAACAGCACACCCCATGTGTTGTGCACAATGACACAGTCCAGATCCAGTCTCTGTTGTTGCTATGCATTACCTTCAGAGGAGAACCAGCATCACCAAGTGAAAAATGTATGTTCTGCCCCGTATTTTCAAGAACAAGCAATATATCTGACCTTCCTAACAGAGAGATATTCTCTGAGAAGTAGGCCAAATGAGCAGACAGAGGACTATGTCCTAAACGAAAGAAGAGGACAAAGCCACAGCAAGAGACCTAAACAAAATGGATATAAGGAACATGCCTGACAGAAAATTTAAGATAACAATTATAAAGATACTCACTGGGGAAATGAAAAGAGGGAGGACATCAGAAGGGGGAACATCATTGAGACTCTTAACAAAGAGATATGAAAGAAATAATCAGAGATGTGGAACACAAGAAATGAAATGAAGAATATACTAGATAGAATAATTAGCAGGATGGACGAAGCAGAGGAACAAATTAATGAACTAGAAGACAGTAATGGAAAGTAATCAAGCGGAACAAATGAGAGGAAAAAGAAGTATGCAAAAATGAGAAGAGACTTAGGGAATTCAGTGACTCCATCCAGTGTAACAACACCCACATGAGAGGGATCCCAGAAGGTGAAAAGGGGGAAAAGGGGGCAGAAAATCTATTTGACCAAAGAAGAGCTGAAAACTTAACCTAATCTGGTGAAGGAAACCTATACAAATCCATAAGGCATAGAGATCCCCTCCCACAAAATCAACCTAAGGAGGTCCACATCCAGATACATAGTAATCAAAATGGGAAAAGGTAGTGATAAAGAAAAAACATTTAAAGCAGCAAGATAAAAGAAGACAGTTAACATGCAAGGGAAAGCCCATAAAGCTATCAGCTGAGTTTTCAGCAGAAACTATGCAGGACAGAAGAAAGTGGCGTTAAATATTCAAAGTGCTGAAGGAGAAAAATCTGCAGCAAGGAATAATTTATCCAGCAAGCCTATCCTTCAGAAAAGAAGGGGAGAAAAAGAGTTTCTTAGCCACACAAACTAAAAGAGTTCATGACCACTAAATTAACTACAAAAAATATTGAAGGGGACACTATGAGTGGAAAAAAATCGTAAGTGAGAGTATGACAATAATGAATCAAGGAAGCAGTAAAAATAAGTATTTCTGTAAAAATCAGTTAAGGGATTCACAAAATAAAAGTATGTAAAATATGAAAACATATACCCTAACACATGAGGAGGAGTCAACAGTGGGTTTGAACTTAAACAGCATTCAACTTAATATGGACTGAAAAGGCTATATATAATCCAGGGGGTCACCACAAACCCAAACCTCTAATACACATGCAAAAGATAAAGGGAAAGAAATCCAAGAATATCATTAAAGAAAACGAGCAAACCATGAGAGAGAGAGCAAGAGAAGAAAGGATCAGAGAAAAACTACACAAAAAACTATGAAACAAGTAACAAAACATCAATAAATACATGTCTAATGATAATTAGTTTGAATGTAAATGGACTAAACGCTCCAAGCAAAAGAGCATGACAGAGTTTGTATATATATATAAAAGATTTCACACCTAAAGACACCTGCAGATGGAAATTAAGAGATGGAGAAACATTAATCATGCAAGTGGATGTCAAGAGAAGTCAGAGTAGCAATCCTTATATCAGACAAAATAGACTTTTTTAACATTGAAATTGAATTAGCCAACATAGAGTACACCAGTAATTTCAAATGTAGCGTTCCACAATTCATCAGTTGTGTATAACACCCAGTGTTGATCACATCACATGCATTCCTTAATGCCCATCACACAGTTACTCCATCTCCCCACCCACCTTTCCTCCAGCAACCCTCAGTTTGTTTCCAATAGTTGGGAACCTGTCATGGATTTTCTTCCTCTCTGGTTTCTTCGCATTCATTTTCCCTCCCTTCCCCTATGATCCTCTGTGCTGTTCCTTCTATTCCACATATGAGTAAAACCATATAATAATTGTTTTTCTCTGACTGACTTATTTTGCTCAGCATAATACCGTCCAGTGCCTTCCACATCGATATGCTAAATATTGATCCTTTCTGATGGCTGAGTCATATTCCATTGTATATGTATATACCATGTTTTCTTTATCCATTTATCTGTCGATGGATGTCTTGGTTCCTTCCACGGTTTGGCTATTGTGGACAATGTCGCTATAAACATTCGGGGTGCAGTTGCCCCTTCAGATCACTACATTTGTAGCTTTGGGGTAAATAAAATTGCTGGGTTGTAAGGGAGCTCTCTTTTAAGTTCTTGAGGAACCTCCATATTGTTTTCCAAAGTGGCTGTACCAGTTTTCATTCCCACTTAGAAGTGTAAGAGAGTTCCCCTTTCTCCTCACCAACATTTGTTTTTTCTTCGCTTGTTAATTTTTGCAATTCTGACTGGTGTGAATTGGTATGTCATTGTCATTTGGATTTCTTTTTCCCCATGCCAAGTGATGTTGAGCAGTTTGTCATATGTCTGTTGGCCATTTGTGTGTCTTCTTTGGAGAAATATCTGTTCATATCTTCTGCCCATTTCTTGACTCGCTTATTTGTTTTTTGGGTGTTGAGTTTGGGTGTTGAACGGTAGTAAAGCGTACGGCACTTTCATGATGCTTCCACACCCACTTTTGGAAATGCTTCTCTCTCAAGGATACCTGAAGATGTTAGTGGAGAGTTGCCGTATACGCAGACTTGCTTTTCCCAGGTGAGTGCATGGCACATTCCTTATTCACTCACGCGCGCGCGCGCGCGCACACACACACACACACACACACACACACACAGAGTTGAACATGTTTCTGTCTCGTCAGGAAAGGAGATGTTCGTTGAGAGACGGTTTCTCGCCAATGCTTTTGGGTGCTTGCCCTTTTCCCCCCGGAGAGTGAAGTGTATGCGCTTTTTGCCTAGGCTTCCGTACACACCCTTGAGAAGCCTTCCCTCAGCCAGAAACAAGCCGTGAGTTGAAAGAGGCGTTCCACACAGACCTCCTTCTCAGAGCGAAGCCTGTCACACTTTTCCTTGGGCCTCCACACGCACTTTAGAAAAACTTCCTCCGGGAAGCTATGAGTTGAAGGACGGGTTTCCTACAGCGGTTTTCCGTGGGGGTAAGGATATATGGCACTTGGCCTTAGGCTTCCACGCACACATTGGAAACGGCTTCTCTCTTCGTGAAACAAGATGTGCGCTGAACGTTGCGTTCTGCGCAGGCTTGCTTTTCACACATCAGCCGATGGTACTCTCCCTAGGCTTCCACACGCGCAGTGAGTATCCCTTCCCTAAACCTGAACCAAGACGCGGGGGAAAGCTGCCTTCTACACCACCTTCTTTTCCGAGTTTCGTATAGAACCCTTGCGTTGTGCTTCCACATCCACTTTTGTCACTGCTTCGATATATCCTCCGGAGAGGGGTTCGCTTGAAAGACGGTCTCCCTCCGTCACGCTTTCAAGGAGTTAAGGATAGGGCACTCTCCTTATGCTTGCACACGTCCACTTGCAATCTCGACTGACTTCATGACCCCGTCCATATGCTACGCTGAAAGTCCCATTGCGCGCGGCCTTGTTTCTAAGAGATGAGGACAGGGCACGGCACGTTCCTTGTGCTTCCACCACGACTATATAAAAGGCTCCCGTCTCCAAGGCAAAGGATGTCAGGTGCAAGACGGCTTCGCAAAAGCGAGGTTGCCTCTTAGAGGGCGGTCTACGGCGCTCTGCTGACGCTTCCACGCCTACATATGCAAACGCTTCTGGGCTCACGAAAGAAGACGTCCGTTGAAAGCTGCCTTGTACCCCGACGCGTTTCTCGGAGTTAGGTCCAGGGAACGGTCCCTGTGCGATCACACGCAGCCTTGAGATGGCTCAGCTCTTTTCGATCGTCAGGGAGGACGTTTCTCGGAGTTAGGTCCAGGGAAAGGTAGTAAAGCGTACGGCACTTTCATGATGCTTCCACACCCACTTTTGGAAATGCTTCTCTCTCCAAGATACCTGAAGATGCTAGTGGCGAGTCGCCGTAGACGCAGACTTGCTTTTCCCAGGTCAGTACATGGCACTCTCCTTATTCACTCACGCACGCGCGCGCGCGCCCTCACACACACACACACACACACACACACACACACACACACACACACACAGAGTTGAACATGTTTCTGTCTCGTCAGGAAAGAAGGTGATCGTTGAGAGACGGTTTCTCGCCGATGCTTTTGGGTTCTTGCTTTTTTCCCCCCGGAGAGAGAAGTGTAGCCGCTTTTTCCCTAGGCTTCCGTACACACCCTTGAGAAGCCTTCCGTCAGCCAGAAACAAGCCATGAGTTGAAAGAGGCGTTCCACGCAGACCTCCTTCTCAGAGCGAAGCCTGTCACACTTTTCCTTGTGAAGTAAACTAGAGAGATACAAATACTTTCTCAATGATTGCTTTAACAAAAAAGGACTAAATATCCCAATCAGAAAACATAGACTGTAAAGAGGAAGCAAGACCCATCTCTATGCTGCCTACCAGAGAATCACTTCAGACCTAAAAATAAAAGCAGATTGGAAGTAATGGGACACAAAACCATTTATCATGCAAATGGAAGTGAAAAGAAAGTTGGAGTCGTAATATTTTTATGAGACAAAATAAACTGAATTGTGGGGAAGATGGCAGAGTAGAAGGACCCTAAACTCACCTCATCCCACAGATACAACTAGGTAACACTCACACCAGAGTCACCCAGAAATGGACCTTCAGATTTCCCCACAAAACTATACAACTAAATGGAGAGAGGGAATCACATCAAAGATGGTAGGAAGGACAAGGACTCTGTAGGAATCTAAAGCCCATATTTCTGACCACCAGAGGGAGGGAACCACAGTCACAGAGGGGCCAGAAACAAACTACTACACCGGGGAGCCTCTAAAGCGTAGAGACATCCTCATAGCTTATGGCTTTGAAAATCAGAAGGGATGACATTTGTGAGCGTATACAACCAGCAGACTTAAAGCTTGGAACTTTTAAAAATCAGCTGTCTCAGCTCTGAGAGAGCACAGAAGGTGATAGGAAGCTGAGATCTGTCCTTAAAGATTAAGCAGAGCAAAGAGTGTGGAGAAGCTTGGGTGAAGCAGGTTGAAAGGTGCTTGAGGATTAAACAAGGGAGACATAGTTCCTGAACTCAGAGTTTGCTAAGGGACTTGTCCAGGAACAAAGGAGCTGGCAGGTGCCATTTCCCTCTACGGCCCCTCATTATAAACACACACCTACCTGCAAGACCAAGCACAATCTAGCAATCACTAACTTGCATAAACCATGGCCCATCCCCACACCTACCACACCTGCTTCAGTCCCAGTGCTGTGGATACCCTCCCTGATAAGACCCACACAATCCTTGACAACAATATGTCTCCCCATCACCCACAGAACACGCATGCGTCTTGTTAAAACAGCACACCCCATGTGTTGTGCACAATGACACAGTCCAGATCCAGTCTCTGTTGTTGCTATGCATTACCTTCAGAGGAGAACCAGCATCACCAAGTGAAAAATGTATGTTCTGCCCCGTATTTTCAAGAACAAGCAATATATCTGACCTTCCTAACAGAGAGATATTCTCTGAGAAGTAGGCCAAATGAGCAGACAGAGGACTATGTCCTAAACGAAAGAAGAGGACAAAGCCACAGCAAGAGACCTAAACAAAATGGATATAAGGAACATGCCTGACAGAAAATTTAAGATAACAATTATAAAGATACTCACTGGGGAAATGAAAAGAGGGAGGACATCAGAAGGGGGAACATCATTGAGACTCTTAACAAAGAGATATGAAAGAAATAATCAGAGATGTGGAACACAAGAAATGAAATGAAGAATATACTAGATAGAATAATTAGCAGGATGGACGAAGCAGAGGAACAAATTAATGAACTAGAAGACAGTAATGGAAAGTAATCAAGCGGAACAAATGAGAGGAAAAAGAAGTATGCAAAAATGAGAAGAGACTTAGGGAATTCAGTGACTCCATCCAGTGTAACAACACCCACATGAGAGGGATCCCAGAAGGTGAAAAGGGGGAAAAGGGGGCAGAAAATCTATTTGACCAAAGAAGAGCTGAAAACTTAACCTAATCTGGTGAAGGAAACCTATACAAATCCATAAGGCATAGAGATCCCCTCCCACAAAATCAACCTAAGGAGGTCCACATCCAGATACATAGTAATCAAAATGGGAAAAGGTAGTGATAAAGAAAAAACATTTAAAGCAGCAAGATAAAAGAAGACAGTTAACATGCAAGGGAAAGCCCATAAAGCTATCAGCTGAGTTTTCAGCAGAAACTATGCAGGACAGAAGAAAGTGGCGTTAAATATTCAAAGTGCTGAAGGAGAAAAATCTGCAGCAAGGAATAATTTATCCAGCAAGCCTATCCTTCAGAAAAGAAGGGGAGAAAAAGAGTTTCTTAGCCACACAAACTAAAAGAGTTCATGACCACTAAATTAACTACAAAAAATATTGAAGGGGACACTATGAGTGGAAAAAAATCGTAAGTGAGAGTATGACAATAATGAATCAAGGAAGCAGTAAAAATAAGTATTTCTGTAAAAATCAGTTAAGGGATTCACAAAATAAAAGTATGTAAAATATGAAAACATATACCCTAACACATGAGGAGGAGTCAACAGTGGGTTTGAACTTAAACAGCATTCAACTTAATATGGACTGAAAAGGCTATATATAATCCAGGGGGTCACCACAAACCCAAACCTCTAATACACATGCAAAAGATAAAGGGAAAGAAATCCAAGAATATCATTAAAGAAAACGAGCAAACCATGAGAGAGAGAGCAAGAGAAGAAAGGATCAGAGAAAAACTACACAAAAAACTATGAAACAAGTAACAAAACATCAATAAATACATGTCTAATGATAATTAGTTTGAATGTAAATGGACTAAACGCTCCAAGCAAAAGAGCATGACAGAGTTTGTATATATATATAAAAGATTTCACACCTAAAGACACCTGCAGATGGAAATTAAGAGATGGAGAAACATTAATCATGCAAGTGGATGTCAAGAGAAGTCAGAGTAGCAATCCTTATATCAGACAAAATAGACTTTTTTAACATTGAAATTGAATTAGCCAACATAGAGTACACCAGTAATTTCAAATGTAGCGTTCCACAATTCATCAGTTGTGTATAACACCCAGTGTTGATCACATCACATGCATTCCTTAATGCCCATCACACAGTTACTCCATCTCCCCACCCACCTTTCCTCCAGCAACCCTCAGTTTGTTTCCAATAGTTGGGAACCTGTCATGGATTTTCTTCCTCTCTGGTTTCTTCGCATTCATTTTCCCTCCCTTCCCCTATGATCCTCTGTGCTGTTCCTTCTATTCCACATATGAGTAAAACCATATAATAATTGTTTTTCTCTGACTGACTTATTTTGCTCAGCATAATACCGTCCAGTGCCTTCCACATCGATATGCTAAATATTGATCCTTTCTGATGGCTGAGTCATATTCCATTGTATATGTATATACCATGTTTTCTTTATCCATTTATCTGTCGATGGATGTCTTGGTTCCTTCCACGGTTTGGCTATTGTGGACAATGTCGCTATAAACATTCGGGGTGCAGTTGCCCCTTCAGATCACTACATTTGTAGCTTTGGGGTAAATAAAATTGCTGGGTTGTAAGGGAGCTCTCTTTTAAGTTCTTGAGGAACCTCCATATTGTTTTCCAAAGTGGCTGTACCAGTTTTCATTCCCACTTAGAAGTGTAAGAGAGTTCCCCTTTCTCCTCACCAACATTTGTTTTTTCTTCGCTTGTTAATTTTTGCAATTCTGACTGGTGTGAATTGGTATGTCATTGTCATTTGGATTTCTTTTTCCCCATGCCAAGTGATGTTGAGCAGTTTGTCATATGTCTGTTGGCCATTTGTGTGTCTTCTTTGGAGAAATATCTGTTCATATCTTCTGCCCATTTCTTGACTCGCTTATTTGTTTTTTGGGTGTTGAGTTTGGGTGTTGAACGGTAGTAAAGCGTACGGCACTTTCATGATGCTTCCACACCCACTTTTGGAAATGCTTCTCTCTCAAGGATACCTGAAGATGTTAGTGGAGAGTTGCCGTATACGCAGACTTGCTTTTCCCAGGTGAGTGCATGGCACATTCCTTATTCACTCACGCGCGCGCGCGCGCGCACACACACACACACACACACACACACACACAGAGTTGAACATGTTTCTGTCTCGTCAGGAAAGGAGATGTTCGTTGAGAGACGGTTTCTCGCCAATGCTTTTGGGTGCTTGCCCTTTTCCCCCCGGAGAGTGAAGTGTATGCGCTTTTTGCCTAGGCTTCCGTACACACCCTTGAGAAGCCTTCCCTCAGCCAGAAACAAGCCGTGAGTTGAAAGAGGCGTTCCACACAGACCTCCTTCTCAGAGCGAAGCCTGTCACACTTTTCCTTGGGCCTCCACACGCACTTTAGAAAAACTTCCTCCGGGAAGCTATGAGTTGAAGGACGGGTTTCCTACAGCGGTTTTCCGTGGGGGTAAGGATATATGGCACTTGGCCTTAGGCTTCCACGCACACATTGGAAACGGCTTCTCTCTTCGTGAAACAAGATGTGCGCTGAACGTTGCGTTCTGCGCAGGCTTGCTTTTCACACATCAGCCGATGGTACTCTCCCTAGGCTTCCACACGCGCAGTGAGTATCCCTTCCCTAAACCTGAACCAAGACGCGGGGGAAAGCTGCCTTCTACACCACCTTCTTTTCCGAGTTTCGTATAGAACCCTTGCGTTGTGCTTCCACATCCACTTTTGTCACTGCTTCGATATATCCTCCGGAGAGGGGTTCGCTTGAAAGACGGTCTCCCTCCGTCACGCTTTCAAGGAGTTAAGGATAGGGCACTCTCCTTATGCTTGCACACGTCCACTTGCAATCTCGACTGACTTCATGACCCCGTCCATATGCTACGCTGAAAGTCCCATTGCGCGCGGCCTTGTTTCTAAGAGATGAGGACAGGGCACGGCACGTTCCTTGTGCTTCCACCACGACTATATAAAAGGCTCCCGTCTCCAAGGCAAAGGATGTCAGGTGCAAGACGGCTTCGCAAAAGCGAGGTTGCCTCTTAGAGGGCGGTCTACGGCGCTCTGCTGACGCTTCCACGCCTACATATGCAAACGCTTCTGGGCTCACGAAAGAAGACGTCCGTTGAAAGCTGCCTTGTACCCCGACGCGTTTCTCGGAGTTAGGTCCAGGGAACGGTCCCTGTGCGATCACACGCAGCCTTGAGATGGCTCAGCTCTTTTCGATCGTCAGGGAGGACGTTTCTCGGAGTTAGGTCCAGGGAAAGGTAGTAAAGCGTACGGCACTTTCATGATGCTTCCACACCCACTTTTGGAAATGCTTCTCTCTCCAAGATACCTGAAGATGCTAGTGGCGAGTCGCCGTAGACGCAGACTTGCTTTTCCCAGGTCAGTACATGGCACTCTCCTTATTCACTCACGCACGCGCGCGCGCGCCCTCACACACACACACACACACACACACACACACACACACACACACACACAGAGTTGAACATGTTTCTGTCTCGTCAGGAAAGAAGGTGATCGTTGAGAGACGGTTTCTCGCCGATGCTTTTGGGTTCTTGCTTTTTTCCCCCCGGAGAGAGAAGTGTAGCCGCTTTTTCCCTAGGCTTCCGTACACACCCTTGAGAAGCCTTCCGTCAGCCAGAAACAAGCCATGAGTTGAAAGAGGCGTTCCACGCAGACCTCCTTCTCAGAGCGAAGCCTGTCACACTTTTCCTTGTGAAGTAAACTAGAGAGATACAAATACTTTCTCAATGATTGCTTTAACAAAAAAGGACTAAATATCCCAATCAGAAAACATAGACTGTAAAGAGGAAGCAAGACCCATCTCTATGCTGCCTACCAGAGAATCACTTCAGACCTAAAAATAAAAGCAGATTGGAAGTAATGGGACACAAAACCATTTATCATGCAAATGGAAGTGAAAAGAAAGTTGGAGTCGTAATATTTTTATGAGACAAAATAAACTGAATTGTGGGGAAGATGGCAGAGTAGAAGGACCCTAAACTCACCTCATCCCACAGATACAACTAGGTAACACTCACACCAGAGTCACCCAGAAATGGACCTTCAGATTTCCCCACAAAACTATACAACTAAATGGAGAGAGGGAATCACATCAAAGATGGTAGGAAGGACAAGGACTCTGTAGGAATCTAAAGCCCATATTTCTGACCACCAGAGGGAGGGAACCACAGTCACAGAGGGGCCAGAAACAAACTACTACACCGGGGAGCCTCTAAAGCGTAGAGACATCCTCATAGCTTATGGCTTTGAAAATCAGAAGGGATGACATTTGTGAGCGTATACAACCAGCAGACTTAAAGCTTGGAACTTTTAAAAATCAGCTGTCTCAGCTCTGAGAGAGCACAGAAGGTGATAGGAAGCTGAGATCTGTCCTTAAAGATTAAGCAGAGCAAAGAGTGTGGAGAAGCTTGGGTGAAGCAGGTTGAAAGGTGCTTGAGGATTAAACAAGGGAGACATAGTTCCTGAACTCAGAGTTTGCTAAGGGACTTGTCCAGGAACAAAGGAGCTGGCAGGTGCCATTTCCCTCTACGGCCCCTCATTATAAACACACACCTACCTGCAAGACCAAGCACAATCTAGCAATCACTAACTTGCATAAACCATGGCCCATCCCCACACCTACCACACCTGCTTCAGTCCCAGTGCTGTGGATACCCTCCCTGATAAGACCCACACAATCCTTGACAACAATATGTCTCCCCATCACCCACAGAACACGCATGCGTCTTGTTAAAACAGCACACCCCATGTGTTGTGCACAATGACACAGTCCAGATCCAGTCTCTGTTGTTGCTATGCATTACCTTCAGAGGAGAACCAGCATCACCAAGTGAAAAATGTATGTTCTGCCCCGTATTTTCAAGAACAAGCAATATATCTGACCTTCCTAACAGAGAGATATTCTCTGAGAAGTAGGCCAAATGAGCAGACAGAGGACTATGTCCTAAACGAAAGAAGAGGACAAAGCCACAGCAAGAGACCTAAACAAAATGGATATAAGGAACATGCCTGACAGAAAATTTAAGATAACAATTATAAAGATACTCACTGGGGAAATGAAAAGAGGGAGGACATCAGAAGGGGGAACATCATTGAGACTCTTAACAAAGAGATATGAAAGAAATAATCAGAGATGTGGAACACAAGAAATGAAATGAAGAATATACTAGATAGAATAATTAGCAGGATGGACGAAGCAGAGGAACAAATTAATGAACTAGAAGACAGTAATGGAAAGTAATCAAGCGGAACAAATGAGAGGAAAAAGAAGTATGCAAAAATGAGAAGAGACTTAGGGAATTCAGTGACTCCATCCAGTGTAACAACACCCACATGAGAGGGATCCCAGAAGGTGAAAAGGGGGAAAAGGGGGCAGAAAATCTATTTGACCAAAGAAGAGCTGAAAACTTAACCTAATCTGGTGAAGGAAACCTATACAAATCCATAAGGCATAGAGATCCCCTCCCACAAAATCAACCTAAGGAGGTCCACATCCAGATACATAGTAATCAAAATGGGAAAAGGTAGTGATAAAGAAAAAACATTTAAAGCAGCAAGATAAAAGAAGACAGGTAACATGCAAGGGAAAGCCCATAAAGCTATCAGCTGAGTTTTCAGCAGAAACTATGCAGGACAGAAGAAAGTGGCGTTAAATATTCAAAGTGCTGAAGGAGAAAAATCTGCAGCAAGGAATAATTTATCCAGCAAGCCTATCCTTCAGAAAAGAAGGGGAGAAAAAGAGTTTCTTAGCCACACAAACTAAAAGAGTTCATGACCACTAAATTAACTACAAAAAATATTGAAGGGGACACTATGAGTGGAAAAAAATCGTAAGTGAGAGTATGACAATAATGAATCAAGGAAGCAGTAAAAATAAGTATTTCTGTAAAAATCAGTTAAGGGATTCACAAAATAAAAGTATGTAAAATATGAAAACATATACCCTAACACATGAGGAGGAGTCAACAGTGGGTTTGAACTTAAACAGCATTCAACTTAATATGGACTGAAAAGGCTATATATAATCCAGGGGGTCACCACAAACCCAAACCTCTAATACACATGCAAAAGATAAAGGGAAAGAAATCCAAGAATATCATTAAAGAAAACGAGCAAACCATGAGAGAGAGAGCAAGAGAAGAAAGGATCAGAGAAAAACTACACAAAAAACTATGAAACAAGTAACAAAACATCAATAAATACATGTCTAATGATAATTAGTTTGAATGTAAATGGACTAAACGCTCCAAGCAAAAGAGCATGACAGAGTTTGTATATATATATAAAAGATTTCACACCTAAAGACACCTGCAGATGGAAATTAAGAGATGGAGAAACATTAATCATGCAAGTGGATGTCAAGAGAAGTCAGAGTAGCAATCCTTATATCAGACAAAATAGACTTTTTTAACATTGAAATTGAATTAGCCAACATAGAGTACACCAGTAATTTCAAATGTAGCGTTCCACAATTCATCAGTTGTGTATAACACCCAGTGTTCATCACATCACATGCATTCCTTAATGCCCATCACACAGTTACTCCATCTCCCCACCCACCTTTCCTCCAGCAACCCTCAGTTTGTTTCCAATAGCTGGGAACCTGTCATGGATTTTCTTCCTCTCTGGTTTCTTCGCATTCATTTTCCCTCCCTTCCCCTATGATCCTCTGTGCTGTTCCTTCTATTCCACATATGAGTAAAACCATATAATAATTGTTTTTCTCTGACTGACTTATTTTGCTCAGCATAATACCGTCCAGTGCCTTCCACATCGATATGCTAAATATTGATCCTTTCTGATGGCTGAGTCATATTCCATTGTATATGTATATACCATGTTTTCTTTATCCATTTATCTGTCGATGGATGTCTTGGTTCCTTCCACGGTTTGGCTATTGTGGACAATGTCGCTATAAACATTCGGGGTGCAGTTGCCCCTTCAGATCACTACATTTGTAGCTTTGGGGTAAATAAAATTGCTGGGTTGTAAGGGAGCTCTCTTTTAAGTTCTTGAGGAACCTCCATATTGTTTTCCAAAGTGGCTGTACCAGTTTTCATTCCCACTTAGAAGTGTAAGAGAGTTCCCCTTTCTCCTCACCAACATTTGTTTTTTCTTCGCTTGTTAATTTTTGCAATTCTGACTGGTGTGAAGTGGTATGTCATTGTCATTTGGATTTCTTTTTCCCCATGCCAAGTGATGTTGAGCAGTTTGTCATATGTCTGTTGGCCATTTGTGTGTCTTCTTTGGAGAAATATCTGTTCATATCTTCTGCCCATTTCTTGACTCGCTTATTTGTTTTTTGGGTGTTGAGTTTGGGTGTTGAACGGTAGTAAAGCGTACGGCACTTTCATGATGCTTCCACACCCACTTTTGGAAATGCTTCTCTCTCAAGGATACATGAAGATGTTAGTGGAGAGTTGCCGTATACGCAGACTTGCTTTTCCCAGGTGAGTGCATGGCACATTCCTTATTCACTCACGCGCGCGCGCGCGCGCACACACACACACACACACACACACACACACACACAGAGTTGAACATGTTTCTGTCTCGTCAGGAAAGGAGATGTTCGTTGAGAGACGGTTTCTCGCCAATGCTTTTGGGTGCTTGCCCTTTTCCCCCCGGAGAGTGAAGTGTATGCGCTTTTTGCCTAGGCTTCCGTACACACCCTTGAGAAGCCTTCCCTCAGCCAGAAAGAAGCCGTGAGTTGAAAGAGGCGTTCCACACAGACCTCCTTCTCAGAGCGAAGCCTGTCACACTTTTCCTTGGTCCTCCACACGCACTTTAGAAAAACTTCCTCCGGGAAGCTATGAGTTGAAGGACGGGTTTCCTACAGCGGTTTTCCGTGGGGGTAAGGATATATGGCACTTGGCCTTAGGCATCCACGCACACATTGGAAACGGCTTCTCTCTTCGTGAAACAAGATGTGCGCTGAACGTTGCGTTCTGCGCAGGCTTGCTTTTCACACATCAGCCGATGGTACTCTCCCTAGGCTTCCACACGCGCAGTGAGTATCCCTTCCCTAAACCTGAACCAAGACGCGGGGGAAAGCTGCCTTCTACACCACCTTCTTTTCCGAGTTTCGTATAGAACCCTTGCGTTGTGCTTCCACATCCACTTTTGTCACTGCTTCGATATATCCTCCGGAGAGGGGTTCGCTTGAAAGACGGTCTCCCTCCGTCACGCTTTCAAGGAGTTAAGGATAGGGCACTCTCCTTATGCTTGCACACGTCCACTTGCAATCTCGACTGACTTCATGACCCCGTCCATATGCTACGCTGAAAGTCCCATTGCGCGCGGCCTTGTTTCTAAGAGATGAGGACAGGGCACGGCACGTTCCTTGTGCTTCCACCACGACTATATAAAAGGCTCCCGTCTCCAAGGCAAAGGATGTCAGGTGCAAGACGGCTTCGCAAAAGCGAGGTTGCCTCTTAGAGGGCGGTCTACGGCGCTCTGCTGACGCTTCCACGCCTACATATGCAAACGCTTCTGGGCTCACGAAAGAAGACGTCCGTTGAAAGCTGCCTTGTACCCCGACGCGTTTCTCGGAGTTAGGTCCAGGGAACGGTCCCTGTGCGATCACACGCAGCCTTGAGATGGCTCAGCTCTTTTCGATCGTCAGGGAGGACGTTTCTCGGAGTTAGGTCCAGGGAAAGGTAGTAAAGCGTACGGCACTTTCATGATGCTTCCACACCCACTTTTGGAAATGCTTCTCTCTCCAAGATACCTGAAGATGCTAGTGGCGAGTCGCCGTAGACGCAGACTTGCTTTTCCCAGGTCAGTACATGGCACTCTCCTTATTCACTCCCGCACGCGCGCGCGCGCCCTCACACACACACACACACACACACACACACACACACACACACACACACAGAGTTGAACATGTTTCTGTCTCGTCAGGAAAGAAGGTGATCGTTGAGTGACGGTTTCTCGCCGATGCTTTTGGGTTCTTGCTTTTTTCCCCCCGGAGAGAGAAGTGTAGCCGCTTTTTCCCTAGGCTTCCGTACACACCCTTGAGAAGCCTTCCGTCAGCCAGAAACAAGCCATGAGTTGAAAGAGGCGTTCCACGCAGACCTCCTTCTCAGAGCGAAGCCTGTCACACTTTTCCTTGTGAAGTAAACTAGAGAGATACAAATACTTTCTCAATGATTGCTTTAACAAAAAAGGACTAAATATCCCAATCAGAAAACATAGACTGTAAAGAGGAAGCAAGACCCATCTCTATGCTGCCTACCAGAGAATCACTTCAGACCTAAAAATAAAAGCAGATTGGAAGTAATGGGACACAAAACCATTTATCATGCAAATGGAAGTGAAAAGAAAGTTGGAGTCGTAATATTTTTATGAGACAAAATAAACTGAATTGTGGGGAAGATGGCAGAGTAGAAGGACCCTAAACTCACCTCATCCCACAGATACAACTAGGTAACACTCACACCAGAGTCACCCAGAAATGGACCTTCAGATTTCCCCACAAAACTATACAACTAAATGGAGAGAGGGAATCACATCAAAGATGGTAGGAAGGACAAGGACTCTGTAGGAATCTAAAGCCCATATTTCTGACCACCAGAGGGAGGGAACCACAGTCACAGAGGGGCCAGAAACAAACTACTACACCGGGGAGCCTCTAAAGCGTAGAGACATCCTCATAGCTTATGGCTTTGAAAATCAGAAGGGATGACATTTGTGAGCGTATACAACCAGCAGACTTAAAGCTTGGAACTTTTAAAAATCAGCTGTCTCAGCTCTGAGAGAGCACAGAAGGTGATAGGAAGCTGAGATCTGTCCTTAAAGATTAAGCAGAGCAAAGAGTGTGGAGAAGCTTGGGTGAAGCAGGTTGAAAGGTGCTTGAGGATTAAACAAGGGAGACATAGTTCCTGAACTCAGAGTTTGCTAAGGGACTTGTCCAGGAACAAAGGAGCTGGCAGGTGCCATTTCCCTCTACGGCCCCTCATTATAAACACACACCTACCTGCAAGACCAAGCACAATCTAGCAATCACTAACTTGCATAAACCATGGCCCATCCCCACACCTACCACACCTGCTTCAGTCCCAGTGCTGTGGATACCCTCCCTGATAAGACCCACACAATCCTTGACAACAATATGTCTCCCCATCACCCACAGAACACGCATGCGTCTTGTTAAAACAGCACACCCCATGTGTTGTGCACAATGACACAGTCCAGATCCAGTCTCTGTTGTTGCTATGCATTACCTTCAGAGGAGAACCAGCATCACCAAGTGAAAAATGTATGTTCTGCCCCGTATTTTCAAGAACAAGCAATATATCTGACCTTCCTAACAGAGAGATATTCTCTGAGAAGTAGGCCAAATGAGCAGACAGAGGACTATGTCCTAAACGAAAGAAGAGGACAAAGCCACAGCAAGAGACCTAAACAAAATGGATATAAGGAACATGCCTGACAGAAAATTTAAGATAACAATTATAAAGATACTCACTGGGGAAATGAAAAGAGGGAGGACATCAGAAGGGGGAACATCATTGAGACTCTTAACAAAGAGATATGAAAGAAATAATCAGAGATGTGGAACACAAGAAATGAAATGAAGAATATACTAGATAGAATAATTAGCAGGATGGACGAAGCAGAGGAACAAATTAATGAACTAGAAGACAGTAATGGAAAGTAATCAAGCGGAACAAATGAGAGGAAAAAGAAGTATGCAAAAATGAGAAGAGACTTAGGGAATTCAGTGACTCCATCCAGTGTAACAACACCCACATGAGAGGGATCCCAGAAGGTGAAAAGGGGGAAAAGGGGGCAGAAAATCTATTTGACCAAAGAAGAGCTGAAAACTTAACCTAATCTGGTGAAGGAAACCTATACAAATCCATAAGGCATAGAGATCCCCTCCCACAAAATCAACCTAAGGAGGTCCACATCCAGATACATAGTAATCAAAATGGGAAAAGGTAGTGATAAAGAAAAAACATTTAAAGCAGCAAGATAAAAGAAGACAGGTAACATGCAAGGGAAAGCCCATAAAGCTATCAGCTGAGTTTTCAGCAGAAACTATGCAGGACAGAAGAAAGTGGCGTTAAATATTCAAAGTGCTGAAGGAGAAAAATCTGCAGCAAGGAATAATTTATCCAGCAAGCCTATCCTTCAGAAAAGAAGGGGAGAAAAAGAGTTTCTTAGCCACACAAACTAAAAGAGTTCATGACCACTAAATTAACTACAAAAAATATTGAAGGGGACACTATGAGTGGAAAAAAATCGTAAGTGAGAGTATGACAATAATGAATCAAGGAAGCAGTAAAAATAAGTATTTCTGTAAAAATCAGTTAAGGGATTCACAAAATAAAAGTATGTAAAATATGAAAACATATACCCTAACACATGAGGAGGAGTCAACAGTGGGTTTGAACTTAAACAGCATTCAACTTAATATGGACTGAAAAGGCTATATATAATCCAGGGGGTCACCACAAACCCAAACCTCTAATACACATGCAAAAGATAAAGGGAAAGAAATCCAAGAATATCATTAAAGAAAACGAGCAAACCATGAGAGAGAGAGCAAGAGAAGAAAGGATCAGAGAAAAACTACACAAAAAACTATGAAACAAGTAACAAAACATCAATAAATACATGTCTAATGATAATTAGTTTGAATGTAAATGGACTAAATGCTCCAAGCAAAAGAGCATGACAGAGTTTGTATATATATATAAAAGATTTCACACCTAAAGACACCTGCAGATGGAAATTAAGAGATGGAGAAACATTAATCATGCAAGTGGATGTCAAGAGAAGTCAGAGTAGCAATCCTTATATCAGACAAAATAGACTTTTTTAACATTGAAATTGAATTAGCCAACATAGAGTACACCAGTAATTTCAAATGTAGCGTTCCACAATTCATCAGTTGTGTATAACACCCAGTGTTCATCACATCACATGCATTCCTTAATGCCCATCACACAGTTACTCCATCTCCCCACCCACCTTTCCTCCAGCAACCCTCAGTTTGTTTCCAATAGTTGGGAACCTGTCATGGATTTTCTTCCTCTCTGGTTTCTTCGCATTCATTTTCCCTCCCTTCCCCTATGATCCTCTGTGCTGTTCCTTCTATTCCACATATGAGTAAAACCATATAATAATTGTTTTTCTCTGACTGACTTATTTTGCTCAGCATAATGCCGTCCAGTGCCTTCCACATCGATATGCTAAATATTGATCCTTTCTGATGGCTGAGTCATATTCCATTGTATATGTATATACCATGTTTTCTTTATCCATTTATCTGTCGATGGATGTCTTGGTTCCTTCCACGGTTTGGCTATTGTGGACAATGTCGCTATAAACATTCGGGGTGTAGTTGCCCCTTCAGATCACTACATTTGTAGCTTTGGGGTAAATAAAATTGCTGGGTTGTAAGGGAGCTCTCTTTTAAGTTCTTGAGGAACCTCCATATTGTTTTCCAAAGTGGCTGTACCAGTTTTCATTCCCACTTAGAAGTGTAAGAGAGTTCCCCTTTCTCCTCACCAACATTTGTTATTTCTTCGCTTGTTAATTTTTGCAATTCTGACTGGTGTGAAGTGGTATCTCATTGTCATTTGGATTTCTTTTTCCCCATGCCAAGTGCTGTTGAGCAGTTTCTCATATGTCTGTTGGCCATTTGTGTGTCTTCTTTGGAGAAATACCTGTTCATATCTTCTGCCCATTTCTTGACTCGGTTATTTGTATTTTGGGTGTTGAGGTTGGGTGTTGAACGGTAGTAAAGCGTACGGCACTTTCATGATGCTTCCACACCCACTTTTGGAAATGCTTCTCTCTCAAGGATACCTGAAGATGTTAGTGGAGAGTTGCCGTATACGCAGACTTGCTTTTCCCAGGTGAGTGCATGGCACATTCCTTATTCACTCACGCGCGCGCGCGCGCGCGCACACACACACACACACACACACAGAGTTGAACATGTTTCTGTCTCGTCAGGAAAGGAGGTGTTCGTTGAGAGACGGTTTCTCGCCAATGCTTTTGGGTGCTTGCCCTTTTCCCCCCGGAGAGTGAAATGTATGCGCTTTTTCCGTAGGCTTCCGTACACACCCTTGAGAAGCCTTCCCTCAGCCAGAAACAAGCCGTGAGTTGAAAGAGGCGTTCCACACAGACCTCCTTCTCAGAGCGAAGCCTGTCACACTTTTCCTTGGGCCTCCACACGCACTTTAGAAAAACTTCCTCCGGGAAGCTGTGAGTTGAACGACGGGTTTCCTACAGCGGTTTTCCGTGGGGGTAAGGATATATGGCACTTGGCCTTAGGCTTCCACGCACACATTGGAAACGGCTTCTCTCTTCGTGAAACAAGATGTGCGCTGAACGTTGCGTTCTGCGCAGGCTTGCTTTTCACACATCAGCCGATGGTACTTTCCCTAGGCTTCCACACGCGCAGTGAGTATCCCTTCCCTAAACCTGAACCAAGACGCGGGGGAAAGCTGCCTTCTACACCACCTTCTTTTCCGAGTTTCGTATAGAACCCTTGCATTGTGCTTCCACATCCACTTTTGTCACTGCTTCGATATATCCTCCGGAGAGGGGTTCGCTTGAAAGACGGTCTCCCTCTGTCACGCTTTCAAGGAGTTAAGGATAGGGCACTCTCCTTATGCCTGCACACGTCCACTTGCAATCTCGACTGACTTCATGACCCCGTCCATATGCTACGCTGAAAGTCCCATTGCGCGCGGCCTTGTTTCTAAGAGATGAGGACAGGGCACGGCACGTTCCTTGTGCTTCCACCACGACTATATAAAAGGCTCCCGTCTCCAAGGCAAAGGATGTCAGGTGCAAGACGGCTTCGCAAAAGCGAGGTTGCCTCTTAGAGGGCGGTCTACGGGGCTCTCCTGACGCTTCCACGCCTACATATGCAAACGCTTCTGGGCTCACGAAAGAAGACGTCCGTTGAAAGCTGCCTTGTACCCCGACGCCTTTTCCGGAGTTAGGTCCAGGGAACGGTCCCTGTGCGATCACACGCAGCCTTGAGATGGCTCAGCTCTTTTCGATCGTCAGGGAGGACGTTTCTCGGAGTTAGGTCCAGGGAAAGGTAGTAAAGCGTACGGCACTTTCATGATGCTTCCACACCCACTTTTGGAAATGCTTCTCTCTCCAGGATACCTGAAGATGCTAGTGGCGAGTCGCCGTAGACGCAGACTTGCTTTTCCCAGGTCAGTACATGGCACTCTCCTTATTCACTCACGCACGCGCGCGCGCGCGTGCCCTCACACACACACACACACACACACACAGAGTTGAACATGTTTCTGTCTCGTCAGGAAAGAAGGTGATCGTTGAGAGACGGTTTCTCGCCGATGCTTTTGGGTTCTTGCTTTTTTCCCCCCGGAGAGAGAAGTGTAGCCGCTTTTTCCCTAGGCTTCCGTACACACCCTTGAGAAGCCTTCCGTCAGCCAGAAACAAGCCATGAGTTGAAAGAGGCGTTCCACGCAGACCTCCTTCTCAGAGCGAAGCCTGTCACACTTTTCCTTGTGAAGTAAACTAGAGAGATACAAATACTTTCTCAATGATTGCTTTAACAAAAAAGGACTAAATATCCCAATCAGAAAACATAGACTGTAAAGAGGAAGCAAGACCCATCTCTATGCTGCCTAGCAGAGAATCACTTCAGACCTAAAAATAAAAGCAGATTGGAAGTAATGGGACACAAAACCATTTATCATGCAAATGGAAGTGAAAAGAAAGTTGGAGTCGTAATATTTTTATGAGACAAAATAAACTGAATTGTGGGGAAGATGGCAGAGTAGAAGGACCCTAAACTCACCTCATCCCACAGATACAACTAGGTAACACTCACACCAGAGTCACCCAGAAATGGTCCTTCAGATTTCCCCACAAAACTATACAACTAAATGGAGAGAGGGAATCACATCAAAGATGGTAGGAAGGACAAGGACTCTGTAGGAATCTAAAGCCCATATTTCTGACCACCAGAGGGAGGGAACCACAGTCACAGAGGGGCCAGAAACAAACTACTACACCGGGGAGCCTCTAAAGCGTAGAGACATCCTCATAGCTTATGGCTTTGAAAATCAGAAGGGATGACATTTGTGAGCGTATACAACCAGCAGACTTAAAGCTTGGAACTTTTAAAAATCAGCTGTCTCAGCTCTGAGAGAGCACAGAAGGTGATAGGAAGCTGAGATCTGTCCTTAAAGATTAAGCAGAGCAAAGAGTGTGGAGAAGCTTGGGTGAAGCAGGTTGAAAGGTGCTTGAGGATTAAACAAGGGAGACATAGTTCCTGAACTCAGAGTTTGCTAAGGGACTTGTCCAGGAACAAAGGAGCTGGCAGGTTCCATTTCCCTCTACGGCCCCTCATTATAAACACACACCTACCTGCAAGACCAAGCACAATCTAGCAATCACTAACTTGCATAAACCATGGCCCATCCCCACACCTACCACACCTGCTTCAGTCCCAGTGCTGTGGATACCCTCCCTGATAAGACCCACACAATCCTTGACAACAATATGTCTCCCCATCACCCACAGAACACGCATGCATCTTGTTAAAACAGCACACCCCATGTGTTGTGCACAATGACACAGTCCAGATCCAGTCTCTGTTGTTGCTATGCATTACCTTCAGAGGAGAACCAGCATCACCAAGTGAAAAATGTATGTTCTGCCCCGTATTTTCAAGAACAAGCAATATATCTGACCTTCCTAACAGAGAGATATTCTCTGAGAAGTAGGCCAAATGAGCAGACAGAGGACTATGTCCTAAACGAAAGAAGAGGACAAAGCCACAGCAAGAGACCTAAACAAAATGGATATAAGGAACAAGCCTGACAGAAAATTTAAGATAACAATTATAAAGATACTCACTGGGGAAATGAAAAGAGGGAGGACATCAGAAGGGGGAACATCATTGAGACTCTTAACAAAGAGATATGAAAGAAATAATCAGAGATGTGGAACACAAGAAATGAAATGAAGAATATACTAGATAGAATAATTAGCAGGATGGACGAAGCAGAGGAACAAATTAATGAACTAGAAGACAGTAATGGAAAGTAATCAAGCGGAACAAATGAGAGGAAAAAGAAGTATGCAAAAATGAGAAGAGACTTAGGGAATTCAGTGACTCCATCCAGTGTAACAACACCCACATGAGAGGGATCCCAGAAGGTGAAAAGGGGGAAAAGGGGGCAGAAAATCTATTTGACCAAAGAAGAGCTGAAAACTTAACCTAATCTGGTGAAGGAAACCTATACAAATCCATAAGGCATAGAGATCCCCTCCCACAAAATCAACCTAAGGAGGTCCACATCAAGATACATAGTAATCAAAATGGGAAAAGGTAGTGATAACGAAAAAACATTTAAAGCAGCAAGATAAAAGAAGACAGGTAACATGCAAGGGAAAGCCCATAAAGCTATCAGCTGCGTTTTCAGCAGAAACTATGCAGGACAGAAGAAAGTGGCGTTAAATATTCAAAGTGCTGAAGGAGAAAAATCTGCAGCAAGGAATAATTTATCCAGCAAGCCTATCCTTCAGAAAAGAAGGGGAGAAAAAGAGTTTCTTAGCCACACAACCTAAAAGAGTTCATGACCACTAAATTAACTACAAAAAATATTGAAGGGGACACTATGAGTGGAAAAAAACCGTAAGTGAGAGTATGACAATAATGAATCAAGGAAGCAGTAAAAATAAGTATTTCTGTAAAAATCAGTTAAGGGATTCACAAAATAAAAGTATGTAAAATATGAAAACATATACCCTAACACATGAGGAGGAGTCAACAGTGGGTTTGAACTTAAACAGCATTCAACTTAATATGGACTGAAAAGGCTATATATAATCCAGGGGGTCACCACAAACCCAAACCTCTAATACACATGCAAAAGATAAAGGGAAAGAAATCCAAGAATATCATTAAAGAAAACGAGCAAACCATGAGAGAGAGAGCAAGAGAAGAAAGGATCAGAGAAAAACTACACAAAAAACTATGAAACAAGTAACAAAACATCAATAAATACATGTCTAATGATAATTAGTTTGAATGTAAATGGACTAAATGCTCCAAGCAAAAGAGCATGACAGAGTTTGTATATATATATAAAAGATTTCACACCTAAAGACACCTGCAGATGGAAATTAAGAGATGGAGAAACATTAATCATGCAAGTGGATGTCAAGAGAAGTCAGAGTAGCAATCCTTATATCAGACAAAATAGACTTTTTTAACATTGAAATTGAATTAGCCAACATAGAGTACACCAGTAATTTCAAATGTAGCGTTCCACAATTCATCAGTTGTGTATAACACCCAGTGTTCATCACATCACATGCATTCCTTAATGCCCATCACACAGTTACTCCATCTCCCCACCCACCTTTCCTCCAGCAACCCTCAGTTTGTTTCCAATAGTTGGGAACCTGTCATGGATTTTCTTCCTCTCTGGTTTCTTCGCATTCATTTTCCCTCCCTTCCCCTATGATCCTCTGTGCTGTTCCTTCTATTCCACATATGAGTAAAACCATATAATAATTGTTTTTCTCTGACTGACTTATTTTGCTCAGCATAATACCGTCCAGTGCCTTCCACATCGATATGCTAAATATTGATCCTTTCTGATGGCTGAGTCATATTCCATTGTATATGTATATACCATGTTTTCTTTATCCATTTATCTGTCGATGGATGTCTTGGTTCCTTCCACGGTTTGGCTATTGTGGACAATGTCGCTATAAACATTCGGGGTGCAGTTGCCCCTTCAGATCACTACATTTGTAGCTTTGGGGTAAATAAAATTGCTGGGTTGTAAGGGAGCTCTCTTTTAAGTTCTTGAGGAACCTCCATATTGTTTTCCAAAGTGGCTGTACCAGTTTTCATTCCCACTTAGAAGTGTAAGAGAGTTCCCCTTTCTCCTCACCAACATTTGTTTTTTCTTCGCTTGTTAATTTTTGCAATTCTGACTGGTGTGAAGTGGTATGTCATTGTCATTTGGATTTCTTTTTCCCCATGCCAAGTGATGTTGAGCAGTTTGTCATATGTCTGTTGGCCATTTGTGTGTCTTCTTTGGAGAAATATCTGTTCATATCTTCTGCCCATTTCTTGACTCGCTTATTTGTTTTTTGGGTGTTGAGTTTGGGTGTTGAACGGTAGTAAAGCGTACGGCACTTTCATGATGCTTCCACACCCACTTTTGGAAATGCTTCTCTCTCAAGGATACATGAAGATGTTAGTGGAGAGTTGCCGTATACGCAGACTTGCTTTTCCCAGGTGAGTGCATGGCACATTCCTTATTCACTCACGCGCGCGCGCGCGCGCACACACACACACACACACACACACACACACACAGAGTTGAACATGTTTCTGTCTCGTCAGGAAAGGAGATGTTCGTTGAGAGACGGTTTCTCGCCAATGCTTTTGGGTGCTTGCCCTTTTCCCCCCGGAGAGTGAAGTGTATGCGCTTTTTGCCTAGGCTTCCGTACACACCCTTGAGAAGCCTTCCCTCAGCCAGAAAGAAGCCGTGAGTTGAAAGAGGCGTTCCACACAGACCTCCTTCTCAGAGCGAAGCCTGTCACACTTTTCCTTGGTCCTCCACACGCACTTTAGAAAAACTTCCTCCGGGAAGCTATGAGTTGAAGGACGGGTTTCCTACAGCGGTTTTCCGTGGGGGTAAGGATATATGGCACTTGGCCTTAGGCATCCACGCACACATTGGAAACGGCTTCTCTCTTCGTGAAACAAGATGTGCGCTGAACGTTGCGTTCTGCGCAGGCTTGCTTTTCACACATCAGCCGATGGTACTTTCCCTAGGCTTCCACACGCGCAGTGAGTATCCCTTCCCTAAACCTGAACCAAGACGCGGGGGAAAGCTGCCTTCTACACCACCTTCTTTTCCGAGTTTCGTATAGAACCCTTGCGTTGTGCTTCCACATCCACTTTTGTCACTGCTTCGATATATCCTCCGGAGAGGGGTTCGCTTGAAAGACGGTCTCCCTCCGTCACGCTTTCAAGGAGTTAAGGATAGGGCACTCTCCTTATGCTTGCACACGTCCACTTGCAATCTCGACTGACTTCATGACCCCGTCCATATGCTACGCTGAAAGTCCCATTGCGCGCGGCCTTGTTTCTAAGAGATGAGGACAGGGCACGGCACGTTCCTTGTGCTTCCACCACGACTATATAAAAGGCTCCCGTCTCCAAGGCAAAGGATGTCAGGTGCAAGACGGCTTCGCAAAAGCGAGGTTGCCTCTTAGAGGGCGGTCTACGGCGCTCTGCTGACGCTTCCACGCCTACATATGCAAACGCTTCTGGGCTCACGAAAGAAGACGTCCGTTGAAAGCTGCCTTGTACCCCGACGCGTTTCTCGGAGTTAGGTCCAGGGAACGGTCCCTGTGCGATCACACGCAGCCTTGAGATGGCTCAGCTCTTTTCGATCGTCAGGGAGGACGTTTCTCGGAGTTAGGTCCAGGGAAAGGTAGTAAAGCGTACGGCACTTTCATGATGCTTCCACACCCACTTTTGGAAATGCTTCTCTCTCCAAGATACCTGAAGATGCTAGTGGCGAGTCGCCGTAGACGCAGACTTGCTTTTCCCAGGTCAGTACATGGCACTCTCCTTATTCACTCCCGCACGCGCGCGCGCGCCCTCACACACACACACACACACACACACACACACACACACACACACAGAGTTGAACATGTTTCTGTCTCGTCAGGAAAGAAGGTGATCGTTGAGTGACGGTTTCTCGCCGATGCTTTTGGGTTCTTGCTTTTTTCCCCCCGGAGAGAGAAGTGTAGCCGCTTTTTCCCTAGGCTTCCGTACACACCCTTGAGAAGCCTTCCGTCAGCCAGAAACAAGCCATGAGTTGAAAGAGGCGTTCCACGCAGACCTCCTTCTCAGAGCGAAGCCTGTCACACTTTTCCTTGTGAAGTAAACTAGAGAGATACAAATACTTTCTCAATGATTGCTTTAACAAAAAAGGACTAAATATCCCAATCAGAAAACATAGACTGTAAAGAGGAAGCAAGACCCATCTCTATGCTGCCTACCAGAGAATCACTTCAGACCTAAAAATAAAAGCAGATTGGAAGTAATGGGACACAAAACCATTTATCATGCAAATGGAAGTGAAAAGAAAGTTGGAGTCGTAATATTTTTATGAGACAAAATAAACTGAATTGTGGGGAAGATGGCAGAGTAGAAGGACCCTAAACTCACCTCATCCCACAGATACAACTAGGTAACACTCACACCAGAGTCACCCAGAAATGGACCTTCAGATTTCCCCACAAAACTATACAACTAAATGGAGAGAGGGAATCACATCAAAGATGGTAGGAAGGACAAGGACTCTGTAGGAATCTAAAGCCCATATTTCTGACCACCAGAGGGAGGGAACCACAGTCACAGAGGGGCCAGAAACAAACTACTACACCGGGGAGCCTCTAAAGCGTAGAGACATCCTCATAGCTTATGGCTTTGAAAATCAGAAGGGATGACATTTGTGAGCGTATACAACCAGCAGACTTAAAGCTTGGAACTTTTAAAAATCAGCTGTCTCAGCTCTGAGAGAGCACAGAAGGTGATAGGAAGCTGAGATCTGTCCTTAAAGATTAAGCAGAGCAAAGAGTGTGGAGAAGCTTGGGTGAAGCAGGTTGAAAGGTGCTTGAGGATTAAACAAGGGAGACATAGTTCCTGAACTCAGAGTTTGCTAAGGGACTTGTCCAGGAACAAAGGAGCTGGCAGGTGCCATTTCCCTCTACGGCCCCTCATTATAAACACACACCTACCTGCAAGACCAAGCACAATCTAGCAATCACTAACTTGCATAAACCATGGCCCATCCCCACACCTACCACACCTGCTTCAGTCCCAGTGCTGTGGATACCCTCCCTGATAAGACCCACACAATCCTTGACAACAATATGTCTCCCCATCACCCACAGAACACGCATGCGTCTTGTTAAAACAGCACACCCCATGTGTTGTGCACAATGACACAGTCCAGATCCAGTCTCTGTTGTTGCTATGCATTACCTTCAGAGGAGAACCAGCATCACCAAGTGAAAAATGTATGTTCTGCCCCGTATTTTCAAGAACAAGCAATATATCTGACCTTCCTAACAGAGAGATATTCTCTGAGAAGTAGGCCAAATGAGCAGACAGAGGACTATGTCCTAAACGAAAGAAGAGGACAAAGCCACAGCAAGAGACCTAAACAAAATGGATATAAGGAACATGCCTGACAGAAAATTTAAGATAACAATTATAAAGATACTCACTGGGGAAATGAAAAGAGGGAGGACATCAGAAGGGGGAACATCATTGAGACTCTTAACAAAGAGATATGAAAGAAATAATCAGAGATGTGGAACACAAGAAATGAAATGAAGAATATACTAGATAGAATAATTAGCAGGATGGACGAAGCAGAGGAACAAATTAATGAACTAGAAGACAGTAATGGAAAGTAATCAAGCGGAACAAATGAGAGGAAAAAGAAGTATGCAAAAATGAGAAGAGACTTAGGGAATTCAGTGACTCCATCCAGTGTAACAACACCCACATGAGAGGGATCCCAGAAGGTGAAAAGGGGGAAAAGGGGGCAGAAAATCTATTTGACCAAAGAAGAGCTGAAAACTTAACCTAATCTGGTGAAGGAAACCTATACAAATCCATAAGGCATAGAGATCCCCTCCCACAAAATCAACCTAAGGAGGTCCACATCAAGATACAGAGTAATCAAAATGGGAAAAGGTAGTGATAAAGAAAAAACATTTAAAGCAGCAAGATAAAAGAAGACAGGTAACATGCAAGGGAAAGCCCATAAAGCTATCAGCTGAGTTTTCAGCAGAAACTATGCAGGACAGAAGAAAGTGGCGTTAAATATTCAAAGTGCTGAAGGAGAAAAATCTGCAGCAAGGAATATTTTATCCAGCAAGCCTATCCTTCAGAAAAGAAGGGGAGAAAAAGAGTTTCTTAGCCACACAAACTAAAAGAGTTCATGACCACTAAATTAACTACAAAAAATATTGAAGGGGACACTATGAGTGGAAAAAAATCGTAAGTGAGAGTATGACAATAATGAATCAAGGAAGCAGTAAAAATAAGTATTTCTGTAAAAATCAGTTAAGGGATTCACAAAATAAAAGTATGTAAAATATGAAAACATATACCCTAACACATGAGGAGGAGTCAACAGTGGGTTTGAACTTAAACAGCATTCAACTTAATATGGACTGAAAAGGCTATATATAATCCAGGGGGTCACCACAAACCCAAACCTCTAATACACATGCAAAAGATAAAGGGAAAGAAATCCAAGAATATCATTAAAGAAAACGAGCAAACCATGAGAGAGAGAGCAAGAGAAGAAAGGATCAGAGAAAAACTACACAAAAAACTATGAAACAAGTAACAAAACATCAATAAATACATGTCTAATGATAATTAGTTTGAATGTAAATGGACTAAATGCTCCAAGCAAAAGAGCATGACAGAGTTTGTATATATATATAAAAGATTTCACACCTAAAGACACCTGCAGATGGAAATTAAGAGATGGAGAAACATTAATCATGCAAGTGGATGTCAAGAGAAGTCAGAGTAGCAATCCTTATATCAGACAAAATAGACTTTTTTAACATTGAAATTGAATTAGCCAACATAGAGTACACCAGTAATTTCAAATGTAGCGTTCCACAATTCATCAGTTGTGTATAACACCCAGTGTTCATCACATCACATGCATTCCTTAATGCCCATCACACAGTTACTCCATCTCCCCACCCACCTTTCCTCCAGCAACCCTCAGTTTGTTTCCAATAGTTGGGAACCTGTCATGGATTTTCTTCCTCTCTGGTTTCTTCGCATTCATTTTCCCTCCCTTCCCCTATGATCCTCTGTGCTGTTCCTTCTATTCCACATATGAGTAAAACCATATAATAATTGGTTTTCTCTGACTGACTTATTTTGCTCAGCATAATACCCTGCAGTGCCTTCCACATCGATATGCTAAATATTGATCCTTTCTGATGGCTGAGTCACATTCCATTGTATATGTATATACCATGTTTTCTTTATCCATTTATCTGTCGATGGATGTCTTGGTTCCTTCCACGGTTTGGCTATTGTGGACAATGTCGCTATAAACATTCGGGGTGCAGTTGCCCCTTCAGATCACTACATTTGTAGCTTTGGGGTAAATAAAATTGCTGGGTTGTAAGGGAGCTCTCTTTTAAGTTCTTGAGGAACCTCCATATTGTTTTCCAAAGTGGCTGTACCAGTTTTCATTCCCACTTAGAAGTGTAAGAGAGTTCCCCTTTCTCCTCACCAACATTTGTTATTTCTTCGCTTGTTAATTTTTGCAATTCTGACTGGTGTGAAGTGGTATCTCATTGTCATTTGGATTTCTTTTTCCCCTTGCCAAGTGCTGTTGAGCAGTTTCTCATATGTCTGTTGGCCCTTTGTGTGTCTTCTTTGGAGAAATACCTGTTCATATCTTCTGCCCATTTCTTGACTCGCTTATTTGTTTTTTGGCTGTTGAGTTTGGGTGTTGAACGGTAGTAAAGCGTACGGCACTTTCATGATGCTTCCACACCCACTTTTGGAAATGCTTCTCTCTCAAGGATACCTGAAGATGTTAGTGGAGAGTTGCCGTATACGCAGACTTGCTTTTCCCAGGTGAGTGCATGGCACATTCCTTATTCACTCACGCGCGCGCGCGCGCACACACACACACACACACACACAGAGAGAGTTGAACATGTTTCTGTCTCGTCAGGAAAGGAGGTGTTCGTTGAGAGACGGTTTCTCGCCAATGCTTTTGGGTGCTTGCCCTTTTCCCCCTGGAGAGTGAAATGTATGTGCTTTTTCCGTAGGCTTCAGTACACACCCTTGAGAAGCCTTCCGTCAGTCAGAAACAAGCCGTGAGTTGAAAGAGGCGTTCCACACAGACCTCCTTCTCAGAGCGAAGCCTGTCACACTTTTCCTTGGGCCTCCACACGCACTTTAGAAAAACTTCCTCCGGGAAGCTGTGAGTTGAACGACGGGTTTCCTACAGCGGTTTTCCGTGGGGATAAGGATATATGGCACTTGGCCTTAGGCTTCCACGCACACATTGGAAACGGCTTCTCTCTTCGTGAAACAAGATGTGCGCTGAACGTTGCGTTCTGCGCAGGCTTGCTTTTCACACATCAGCCGATGGTACTTTCCCTAGGCTTCCACACGCGCAGTGAGTATCCCTTCCCTAAACCTGAACCAAGACGCGGGGGAAAGCTGCCTTCTACACCACCTTCTTTTCCGAGTTTCGTATAGAACCCTTGCGTTGTGCTTCCACATCCACTTTTGTCACTGCTTCGATATATCCTCCGGAGAGGGGTTCGCTTGAAAGACGGTCTCCCTCCGTCACGCTTTCAAGGAGTTAAGGATAGGGCACTCTCCTTATGCTTGCACACGTCCACTTGCAATCTCGACTGACTTCATGACCCCGTCCATATGCTACGCTGAAAGTCCCATTGCGCGCGGCCTTGTTTCTAAGAGATGAGGACAGGGCACGGCACGTTCCTTGTGCTTCCACCACGACTATATAAAAGGCTCCCGTCTCCAAGGCAAAGGATGTCAGGTGCAAGACGGCTTCGCAAAAGCGAGGTTGCCTCTTAGAGGGCGGTCTACGGCGCTCTGCTGACGCTTCCACGCCTACATATGCAAACGCTTCTGGGCTCACGAAAGAAGACGTCCGTTGAAAGCTGCCTTGTACCCCGACGCGTTTCTCGGAGTTAGGTCCAGGGAACGGTCCCTCTGCGATCACACGCAGCCTTGAGATGGCTCAGCTCTTTTCGATCGTCAGGGAGGACGTTTCTCGGAGTTAGGTCCAGGGAAAGGTAGTAAAGCGTACGGCACTTTCATGATGCTTCCACACCCACTTTTGGAAATGCTTCTCTCTCCAGGATACCTGAAGATGCTAGTGGCGAGTCGCTGTATACGCAGACTTGCTTTTCCCAGGTCAGTACATGGCACTCTCCTTATTCACTCACGCACGCGCGCGCGCGCGTGCCCTCACACACACACACACACACACACACACACAGAGTTGAACATGTTTCTGTCTCGTCAGGAAAGAAGGTGATCGTTGAGAGACGGTTTCTCGCCGATGCTTTTGGGTTCTTGCTTTTTTCCCCCCGGAGAGAGAAGTGTAGCCGCTTTTTCCCTAGGCTTCCGTACACACTCTTGAGAAGCCTTCCGTCAGCCAGAAACAAGCCATGAGTTGAAAGAGGCGTTCCACGCAGACCGCCTTCTCAGAGCGAAGCCTGTCACAATTTTCCTTGTGAAGTAAACTAGAGAGATACAAATACTTTCTCAATGATTGCTTTAACAAAAAAGGACTAAATATCCCAATCAGAAAACATAGACTGTAAAGAGGAAGCAAGACCCATCTCTATGCTGCCTAGCAGAGAATCACTTCAGACCTAAAAATAAAAGCAGATTGGAAGTAATGGGACACAAAACCATTTATCATGCAAATGGAAGTGAAAAGAAAGTTGGAGACGTAATATTTTTATGAGACAAAATAAACTGAATTGTGGGGAAGATGGCAGAGTAGAAGGACCCTAAACTCACCTCATCCCACAGATACAACTAGGTAACACTCACACCAGAGTCACCCAGAAATGGACCTTCAGATTTCCCCACAAAACTATACAACTAAATGGAGAGAGGGAATCACATCAAAGATGATAGGAAGGACAAGGACTCTGTAGGAATCTAAAGCCCATATTTCTGACCACCAGAGGGAGGGAACCACAGTCACAGAGGGGCCAGAAAGAAACTACTACACCGGGGAGCCTCTAAAGCGTAGAGACATCCTCATAGCTTATGGCTTTGAAAATCAGAAGGGATGACATTTGTGAGCGTATACAACCAGCAGACTTAAAGCTTGGAACTTTTAAAAATCAGCTGTCTCAGCTCTGAGAGAGCACAGAAGGTGATAGGAAGCTGAGATCTGTCCTTAAAGATTAAGCAGAGCAAAGAGTGTGGAGAAGCTTGGGTGAAGCAGGTTGAAAGTTGCTTGAGGTTTAAACAAGGGAGACATAGTTCCTGAACTCAGAGTTTGCTAAGGGACTTGTCCAGGAACAAAGGAGCTGGCAGGTGCCATTTCCCTCTACGGCCCCTCATTATAAACACACACCTACCTGCAAGACCAAGCACAATCTAGCAATCACTAACTTGCATAAACCATGGCCCATCCCCACACCTACCACACCTGCTTCAGTCCCAGTGCTGTGGATACCCTCCCTGATAAGACCCACACAATCCTTGACAACAATATGTCTCCCCATCACCCACAGAACACGCATGCGTCTTGTTAAAACAGCACACCCCATGTGTTGTGCACAATGACACAGTCCAGATCCAGTCTCTGTTGTTGCTATGCATTACCTTCAGAGGAGAACCAGCATCACCAAGTGAAAAATGTATGTTCTGCCCCGTATTTTCAAGAACAAGCAATATATCTGACCTTCCTAACAGAGAGATATTCTCTGAGAAGTAGGCCAAATGAGCAGACAGAGGACTATGTCCTAAACGAAAGAAGAGGACAAAGCCACAGCAAGAGACCTAAACAAAATGGATATAAGGAACATGCCTGACAGAAAATTTAAGATAACAATTATAAAGATACTCACTGGGGAAATGAAAAGAGGGAGGACATCAGAAGGGGGAACATCATTGAGACTCTTAACAAAGAGATATGAAAGAAATAATCAGAGATGTGGAACACAAGAAATGAAATGAAGAATATACTAGATAGAATAATTAGCAGGATGGACGAAGCAGAGGAACAAATTAATGAACTAGAAGACAGTAATGGAAAGTAATCAAGCGGAACAAATGAGAGGAAAAAGAAGTATGCAAAAATGAGAAGAGACTTAGGGAATTCAGTGACTCCATCCAGTGTAACAACACCCACATTAGAGGGATCCCAGAAGGTGAAAAGGGGGAAAAGGGGGCAGAAAATCTATTTGACCAAAGAAGAGCTGAAAACTTAACCTAATCTGGTGAAGGAAACCTATACAAATCCATAAGGCATAGAGATCCCCTCCCACAAAATCAACCTAAGGAGGTCCACATCAAGATACATAGTAATCAAAATGGGAAAAGGTAGTGATAAAGAAAAAACATTTAAAGCAGCAAGATAAAAGAAGACAGTTAACATGCAAGGGAAAGCCCATAAATCTATCAGCTGAGTTTTCAGCAGAAACTATGCAGGACAGAAGAAAGTGGCGTTAAATATTCAAAGTGCTGAATGAGAAAAATCTGCAGCAAGGAATAATTTATCCAGCAAGCCTATCCTTCAGAAAAGAAGGGGAGAAAAAGAGTTTCTTAGCCACACAAACTAAAAGAGTTCATGACCACTAAATTAACTACAAAAAATATTGAAGGGGACAGTATGAGTGGAAAAAAATCGTAAGTGAGAGTATGACAATAATGAATCAAGGAAGCAGTAAAAATAAGTATTTCTGTAAAAATCAGTTAAGGGATTCACAAAATAAAAGTATGTAAAATATGAAAACACATACCCTAACACATGAGGAGGAGTCAACTGTGGGTTTGAACTTAAACAGCATTCAACTTAATATAGACTGAAAAGGCTATATATAATCCAGGGGGTCACCACAAACCCAAACCTCTAATACACATGCAAAAGATAAAGGGAAAGAAATCCAAGAATATCATTAAAGAAAACGAGCAAACCATGAGAGAGAGAGCAAGAGAAGAAAGGATCAGAGAAAAACTACACAAAAAACTATGAAACAAGTAACAAAACATCAATAAATACATGTCTAATGATAATTAGTTTGAATGTAAATGGACTAAATGCTCCAAGCAAAAGAGCATGACAGAGTTTGTATATATATATAAAAGATTTCACACCTAAAGACACCTGCAGATGGAAATTAAGAGATGGAGAAACATTAATCATGCAAGTGGATGTCAAAAGAAGTCAGAGTAGCAATCCTTATATCAGACAAAATAGACTTTTTTAACATTGAAATTGAATTAGCCAACATAGAGTACACCAGTAGTTTCAAATGTAGCGTTCCACAATTCATCAGTTGTGTATAACACCCAGTGTTCATCACATCACATGCATTCCTTAATGCCCATCACACAGTTACTCCACCTCCCCACCCACTTTTCCTCCAGCAACCCTCAGTTGGTTTCCAATAGTTAGGAACCTGTCATGGATTTTCTTCCTCTCTGGTTTCTTCGCATTCATTTTCCCTCCCTTCCCCTATGATCCTCTGTGCTGTTCCTTCTATTCCACATATGAGTAAAACCATATAATAATTGTTTTACTCTGACTGACTTATTTTGCTCAGCATAATACCCTCCAGTGCCATCCACATCGATATGCTAAATATTGATCCTTTCTGATGGCTGAGTCATATTCCTTTGTATATGTGTATACCATGTTTTCTTTATCCATTTATCTGTCGATGGATGTCTTGGTTCCTTCCACGGTTTGGCTATTGTGGACAATGTCGCTATAAACATTTGGGGTGCAGTTGCCCCTTCAGATCACTACATTTGTAGCTTTGGGGTAAATAAAATTGCTGGGTTGTAAGGGAGCTCTGTTTTGACTTCTTGAGGAACCTCCATATTGTTTTCCAAAGTGGCTGTACCAGTTTTCATTCCCACTTAGAAGTGTAAGAGAGTTCCCCTTTCTCCTCACCAACATTTGTTATTTCTTCGCTTGTTAATTTTTGCAATTCTGACTGGTGTGAAGTGGTATCTCATTGTCATTTGGATTTCTTTTTCCCCATGCCAAGTGCTGTTGAGCAGTTTCTCATATGTCTGTTGGCCATTTGTGTGTCTTCTTTGGAGAAATACCTGTTCATATCTTCTGCCCATTTCTTGACTCGGTTATTTGTATTTTGGGTGTTGAGGTTGGGTGTTGAACGGTAGTAAAGCGTACGGCACTTTCATGATGCTTCCACACCCACTTTTGGAAATGCTTCTCTCTCAAGGATACCTGAAGATGTTAGTGGAGAGTTGCCGTATACGCAGACTTGCTTTTCCCAGGTGAGTGCATGGCAAATTCCTTATTCACTCACGCGCGCGCGCGCGCGCGCACACACACACACACACACACACAGAGTTGAACATGTTTCTGTCTCGTCAGGAAAGGAGGTGTTCGTTGAGAGACGGTTTCTCGCCAATGCTTTTGGGTGCTTGCCCTTTTCCCCCCGGAGAGTGAAATGTATGCGCTTTTTCCGTAGGCTTCCGTACACACCCTTGAGAAGCCTTCCCTCAGCCAGAAACAAGCCGTGAGTTGAAAGAGGCGTTCCACACAGACCTCCTTCTCAGAGCGAAGCCTGTCACACTTTTCCTTGGGCCTCCACACGCACTTTAGAAAAACTTCCTCCGGGAAGCTGTGAGTTGAACGACGGGTTTCCTACAGCGGTTTTCCGTGGGGGTAAGGATATATGGCACTTGGCCTTAGGCTTCCACGCGCACATTGGAAACGGCTTCTCTCTTCGTGAAACAAGATGTGCGCTGAACGTTGCGTTCTGCGCAGGCTTGCTTTTCACACATCAGCCGATGGTACTTTCCCTAGGCTTCCACACGCGCAGTGAGTATCCCTTCCCTAAACCTGAACCAAGACGCGGGGGAAAGCTCCCTTCTACACCACCTTCTTTTCCGAGTTTCGTATAGAACCCTTGCATTGTGCTTCCACATCCACTTTTGTCACTGCTTCGATATATCCTCCGGAGAGGGGTTTGCTTGAAAGACGGTCTCCCTCTGTCACGCTTTCAAGGAGTTAAGGATAGGGCACTCTCCTTATGCCTGCACACGTCCACTTGCAATCTCGACTGACTTCATGACCCCGTCCATATGCTACGCTGAAAGTCCCATTGCGCGCGGCCTTGTTTCTAAGAGATGAGGACAGGGCACGGCACGTTCCTTGTGCTTCCACCACGACTATATAAAAGGCTCCCGTCTCCAAGGCAAAGGATGTCAGGTGCAAGACGGCTTCGCAAAAGCGAGGTTGCCTCTTAGAGGGCGGTCTACGGGGCTCTCCTGACGCTTCCACGCCTACATATGCAAACGCTTCTGGGCTCACGAAAGAAGACGTCCGTTGAAAGCTGCCTTGTACCCCGACGCCTTTTCCGGAGTTAGGTCCAGGGAACGGTCCCTGTGCGATCACACGCAGCCTTGAGATGGCTCAGCTCTTTTCGATCGTCAGGGAGGACGTTTCTCGGAGTTAGGTCCAGGGAAAGGTAGTAAAGCGTACGGCACTTTCATGATGCTTCCACACCCACTTTTGGAAATGCTTCTCTCTCCAGGATACCTGAAGATGCTAGTGGCGAGTCGCCGTAGACGCAGACTTGCTTTTCCCAGGTCAGTACATGGCACTCTCCTTATTCACTCACGCACGCGCGCGCGCGCGTGCCCTCACACACACACACACACACACACACAGAGTTGAACATGTTTCTGTCTCGTCAGGAAAGAAGGTGATCGTTGAGAGACGGTTTCTCGCCGATGCTTTTGGGTTCTTGCTTTTTTCCCCCCGGAGAGAGAAGTGTAGCCGCTTTTTCCCTAGGCTTCCGTACACACCCTTGAGAAGCCTTCCGTCAGCCAGAAACAAGCCATGAGTTGAAAGAGGCGTTCCACGCAGACCGCCTTCTCAGAGCGAAGCCTGTCACACTTTTCCTTGTGAAGTAAACTAGAGAGATACAAATACTTTCTCAATGATTGCTTTAACAAAAAAGGACTAAATATCCCAATCAGAAAACATAGACTGTAAAGAGGAAGCAAGACCCATCTCTATGCTGCCTAGCAGAGAATCACTTCAGACCTAAAAATAAAAGCAGATTGGAAGTAATGGGACACAAAACCATTTATCATGCAAATGGAAGTGAAAAGAAAGTTGGAGTCGTAATATTTTTATGAGACAAAATAAACTGAATTGTGGGGAAGATGGCAGAGTAGAAGGACCCTAAACTCACCTCATCCCACAGATACAACTAGGTAACACTCACACCAGAGTCACCCAGAAATGGACCTTCAGATTTCCCCACAAAACTATACAACTAAATGGAGAGAGGGAATCACATCAAAGATGGTAGGAAGGACAAGGACTCTGTAGGAATCTAAAGCCCATATTTCTGACCACCAGAGGGAGGGAACCACAGTCACAGAGGGGCCAGAAACAAACTACTACACCGGGGAGCCTCTAAAGCGTAGAGACATCCTCATAGCTTATGGCTTTGAAAATCAGAAGGGATGACATTTGTGAGCGTATACAACCAGCAGACTTAAAGCTTGGAACTTTTAAAAATCAGCTGTCTCAGCTCTGAGAGAGCACAGAAGGTGATAGGAAGCTGAGATCTGTCCTTAAAGATTAAGCAGAGCAAAGAGTGTGGAGAAGCTTGGGTGAAGCAGGTTGAAAGGTGCTTGAGGATTAAACAAGGGAGACATAGTTCCTGAACTCAGAGTTTGCTAAGGGACTTGTCCAGGAACAAAGGAGCTGGCAGGTTCCATTTCCCTCTACGGCCCCTCATTATAAACACACACCTACCTGCAAGACCAAGCACAATCTAGCAATCACTAACTTGCATAAACCATGGCCCATCCCCACACCTACCACACCTGCTTCAGTCCCAGTGCTGTGGATACCCTCCCTGATAAGACCCACACAATCCTTGACAACAATATGTCTCCCCATCACCCACAGAACACGCATGCATCTTGTTAAAACAGCACACCCCATGTGTTGTGCACAATGACACAGTCCAGATCCAGTCTCTGTTGTTGCTATGCATTACCTTCAGAGGAGAACCAGCATCACCAAGTGAAAAATGTATGTTCTGCCCCGTATTTTCAAGAACAAGCAATATATCTGACCTTCCTAACAGAGAGATATTCTCTGAGAAGTAGGCCAAATGAGCAGACAGAGGACTATGTCCTAAACGAAAGAAGAGGACAAAGCCACAGCAAGAGACCTAAACAAAATGGATATAAGGAACAAGCCTGACAGAAAATTTAAGATAACAATTATAAAGATACTCACTGGGGAAATGAAAAGAGGGAGGACATCAGAAGGGGGAACATCATTGAGACTCTTAACAAAGAGATATGAAAGAAATAATCAGAGATGTGGAACACAAGAAATGAAATGAAGAATATACTAGATAGAATAATTAGCAGGATGGACGAAGCAGAGGAACAAATTAATGAACTAGAAGACAGTAATGGAAAGTAATCAAGCGGAACAAATGAGAGGAAAAAGAAGTATGCAAAAATGAGAAGAGACTTAGGGAATTCAGTGACTCCATCCAGTGTAACAACACCAACATGAGAGGGATCCCAGAAGGTGAAAAGGGGGAAAAGGGGGCAGAAAATCTATTTGACCAAAGAAGAGCTGAAAACTTAACCTAATCTGGTGAAGGAAACCTATACAAATCCATAAGGCATAGAGATCCCCTCCCACAAAATCAACCTAAGGAGGTCCACATCAAGATACATAGTAATCAAAATGGGAAAAGGTAGTGATAACGAAAAAACATTTAAAGCAGCAAGATAAAAGAAGACAGGTAACATGCAAGGGAAAGCCCATAAAGCTATCAGCTGCGTTTTCAGCAGAAACTATGCAGGACAGAAGAAAGTGGCGTTAAATATTCAAAGTGCTGAAGGAGAAAAATCTGCAGCAAGGAATAATTTATCCAGCAAGCCTATCCTTCAGAAAAGAAGGGGAGAAAAAGAGTTTCTTAGCCACACAACCTAAAAGAGTTCATGACCACTAAATTAACTACAAAAAATATTGAAGGGGACACTATGAGTGGAAAAAAACCGTAAGTGAGAGTATGACAATAATGAATCAAGGAAGCAGTAAAAATAAGTATTTCTGTAAAAATCAGTTAAGGGATTCACAAAATAAAAGTATGTAAAATATGAAAACATATACCCTAACACATGAGGAGGAGTCAACAGTGGGTTTGAACTTAAACAGCATTCAACTTAATATGGACTGAAAAGGCTATATATAATCCAGGGGGTCACCACAAACCCAAACCTCTAATACACATGCAAAAGATAAAGGGAAAGAAATCCAAGAATATCATTAAAGAAAACGAGCAAACCATGAGAGAGAGAGCAAGAGAAGAAAGGATCAGAGAAAAACTACACAAAAAACTATGAAACAAGTAACAAAACATCAATAAATACATGTCTAATGATAATTAGTTTGAATGTAAATGGACTAAATGCTCCAAGCAAAAGAGCATGACAGAGTTTGTATATATATATAAAAGATTTCACACCTAAAGACACCTGCAGATGGAAATTAAGAGATGGAGAAACATTAATCATGCAAGTGGATGTCAAGAGAAGTCAGAGTAGCAATCCTTATATCAGACAAAATAGACTTTTTTAACATTGAAATTGAATTAGCCAACATAGAGTACACCAGTAATTTCAAATGTAGCGTTCCACAATTCATCAGTTGTGTATAACACCCAGTGTTCATCACATCACATGCATTCCTTAATGCCCATCACACAGTTACTCCATCTCCCCACCCACCTTTCCTCCAGCAACCCTCAGTTTGTTTCCAATAGTTGGGAACCTGTCATGGATTTTCTTCCTCTCTGGTTTCTTCGCATTCATTTTCCCTCCCTTCCCCTATGATCCTCTGTGCTGTTCCTTCTATTCCACATATGAGTAAAACCATATAATAATTGTTTTTCTCTGACTGACTTATTTTGCTCAGCATAATACCGTCCAGTGCCTTCCACATCGATATGCTAAATATTGATCCTTTCTGATGGCTGAGTCATATTCCATTGTATATGTATATACCATGTTTTCTTTATCCATTTATCTGTCGATGGATGTCTTGGTTCCTTCCACGGTTTGGCTATTGTGGACAATGTCGCTATAAACATTCGGGGTGCAGTTGCCCCTTCAGATCACTACATTTGTAGCTTTGGGGTAAATAAAATTGCTGGGTTGTAAGGGAGCTCTCTTTTAAGTTCTTGAGGAACCTCCATATTGTTTTCCAAAGTGGCTGTACCAGTTTTCATTCCCACTTAGAAGTGTAAGAGAGTTCCCCTTTCTCCTCACCAACATTTGTTTTTTCTTCGCTTGTTAATTTTTGCAATTCTGACTGGTGTGAAGTGGTATGTCATTGTCATTTGGATTTCTTTTTCCCCATGCCAAGTGATGTTGAGCAGTTTGTCATATGTCTGTTGGCCATTTGTGTGTCTTCTTTGGAGAAATATCTGTTCATATCTTCTGCCCATTTCTTGACTCGCTTATTTGTTTTTTGGGTGTTGAGTTTGGGTGTTGAACGGTAGTAAAGCGTACGGCACTTTCATGATGCTTCCACACCCACTTTTGGAAATGCTTCTCTCTCAAGGATACATGAAGATGTTAGTGGAGAGTTGCCGTATACGCAGACTTGCTTTTCCCAGGTGAGTGCATGGCACATTCCTTATTCACTCACGCGCGCGCGCGCGCGCACACACACACACACACACACACACACACACACAGAGTTGAACATGTTTCTGTCTCGTCAGGAAAGGAGATGTTCGTTGAGAGACGGTTTCTCGCCAATGCTTTTGGGTGCTTGCCCTTTTCCCCCCGGAGAGTGAAGTGTATGCGCTTTTTGCCTAGGCTTCCGTACACACCCTTGAGAAGCCTTCCCTCAGCCAGAAAGAAGCCGTGAGTTGAAAGAGGCGTTCCACACAGACCTCCTTCTCAGAGCGAAGCCTGTCACACTTTTCCTTGGTCCTCCACACGCACTTTAGAAAAACTTCCTCCGGGAAGCTATGAGTTGAAGGACGGGTTTCCTACAGCGGTTTTCCGTGGGGGTAAGGATATATGGCACTTGGCCTTAGGCATCCACGCACACATTGGAAACGGCTTCTCTCTTCGTGAAACAAGATGTGCGCTGAACGTTGCGTTCTGCGCAGGCTTGCTTTTCACACATCAGCCGATGGTACTTTCCCTAGGCTTCCACACGCGCAGTGAGTATCCCTTCCCTAAACCTGAACCAAGACGCGGGGGAAAGCTGCCTTCTACACCACCTTCTTTTCCGAGTTTCGTATAGAACCCTTGCGTTGTGCTTCCACATCCACTTTTGTCACTGCTTCGATATATCCTCCGGAGAGGGGTTCGCTTGAAAGACGGTCTCCCTCCGTCACGCTTTCAAGGAGTTAAGGATAGGGCACTCTCCTTATGCTTGCACACGTCCACTTGCAATCTCGACTGACTTCATGACCCCGTCCATATGCTACGCTGAAAGTCCCATTGCGCGCGGCCTTGTTTCTAAGAGATGAGGACAGGGCACGGCACGTTCCTTGTGCTTCCACCACGACTATATAAAAGGCTCCCGTCTCCAAGGCAAAGGATGTCAGGTGCAAGACGGCTTCGCAAAAGCGAGGTTGCCTCTTAGAGGGCGGTCTACGGCGCTCTGCTGACGCTTCCACGCCTACATATGCAAACGCTTCTGGGCTCACGAAAGAAGACGTCCGTTGAAAGCTGCCTTGTACCCCGACGCGTTTCTCGGAGTTAGGTCCAGGGAACGGTCCCTGTGCGATCACACGCAGCCTTGAGATGGCTCAGCTCTTTTCGATCGTCAGGGAGGACGTTTCTCGGAGTTAGGTCCAGGGAAAGGTAGTAAAGCGTACGGCACTTTCATGATGCTTCCACACCCACTTTTGGAAATGCTTCTCTCTCCAAGATACCTGAAGATGCTAGTGGCGAGTCGCCGTAGACGCAGACTTGCTTTTCCCAGGTCAGTACATGGCACTCTCCTTATTCACTCCCGCACGCGCGCGCGCGCCCTCACACACACACACACACACACACACACACACACACACACACACACACACACAGAGTTGAACATGTTTCTGTCTCGTCAGGAAAGAAGGTGATCGTTGAGTGACGGTTTCTCGCCGATGCTTTTGGGTTCTTGCTTTTTTCCCCCCGGAGAGAGAAGTGTAGCCGCTTTTTCCCTAGGCTTCCGTACACACCCTTGAGAAGCCTTCCGTCAGCCAGAAACAAGCCATGAGTTGAAAGAGGCGTTCCACGCAGACCTCCTTCTCAGAGCGAAGCCTGTCACACTTTTCCTTGTGAAGTAAACTAGAGAGATACAAATACTTTCTCAATGATTGCTTTAACAAAAAAGGACTAAATATCCCAATCAGAAAACATAGACTGTAAAGAGGAAGCAAGACCCATCTCTATGCTGCCTACCAGAGAATCACTTCAGACCTAAAAATAAAAGCAGATTGGAAGTAATGGGACACAAAACCATTTATCATGCAAATGGAAGTGAAAAGAAAGTTGGAGTCGTAATATTTTTATGAGACAAAATAAACTGAATTGTGGGGAAGATGGCAGAGTAGAAGGACCCTAAACTCACCTCATCCCACAGATACAACTAGGTAACACTCACACCAGAGTCACCCAGAAATGGACCTTCAGATTTCCCCACAAAACTATACAACTAAATGGAGAGAGGGAATCACATCAAAGATGGTAGGAAGGACAAGGACTCTGTAGGAATCTAAAGCCCATATTTCTGACCACCAGAGGGAGGGAACCACAGTCACAGAGGGGCCAGAAACAAACTACTACACCGGGGAGCCTCTAAAGCGTAGAGACATCCTCATAGCTTATGGCTTTGAAAATCAGAAGGGATGACATTTGTGAGCGTATACAACCAGCAGACTTAAAGCTTGGAACTTTTAAAAATCAGCTGTCTCAGCTCTGAGAGAGCACAGAAGGTGATAGGAAGCTGAGATCTGTCCTTAAAGATTAAGCAGAGCAAAGAGTGTGGAGAAGCTTGGGTGAAGCAGGTTGAAAGGTGCTTGAGGATTAAACAAGGGAGACATAGTTCCTGAACTCAGAGTTTGCTAAGGGACTTGTCCAGGAACAAAGGAGCTGGCAGGTGCCATTTCCCTCTACGGCCCCTCATTATAAACACACACCTACCTGCAAGACCAAGCACAATCTAGCAATCACTAACTTGCATAAACCATGGCCCATCCCCACACCTACCACACCTGCTTCAGTCCCAGTGCTGTGGATACCCTCCCTGATAAGACCCACACAATCCTTGACAACAATATGTCTCCCCATCACCCACAGAACACGCATGCGTCTTGTTAAAACAGCACACCCCATGTGTTGTGCACAATGACACAGTCCAGATCCAGTCTCTGTTGTTGCTATGCATTACCTTCAGAGGAGAACCAGCATCACCAAGTGAAAAATGTATGTTCTGCCCCGTATTTTCAAGAACAAGCAATATATCTGACCTTCCTAACAGAGAGATATTCTCTGAGAAGTAGGCCAAATGAGCAGACAGAGGACTATGTCCTAAACGAAAGAAGAGGACAAAGCCACAGCAAGAGACCTAAACAAAATGGATATAAGGAACATGCCTGACAGAAAATTTAAGATAACAATTATAAAGATACTCACTGGGGAAATGAAAAGAGGGAGGACATCAGAAGGGGGAACATCATTGAGACTCTTAACAAAGAGATATGAAAGAAATAATCAGAGATGTGGAACACAAGAAATGAAATGAAGAATATACTAGATAGAATAATTAGCAGGATGGACGAAGCAGAGGAACAAATTAATGAACTAGAAGACAGTAATGGAAAGTAATCAAGCGGAACAAATGAGAGGAAAAAGAAGTATGCAAAAATGAGAAGAGACTTAGGGAATTCAGTGACTCCATCCAGTGTAACAACACCCACATGAGAGGGATCCCAGAAGGTGAAAAGGGGGAAAAGGGGGCAGAAAATCTATTTGACCAAAGAAGAGCTGAAAACTTAACCTAATCTGGTGAAGGAAACCTATACAAATCCATAAGGCATAGAGATCCCCTCCCACAAAATCAACCTAAGGAGGTCCACATCAAGATACATAGTAATCAAAATGGGAAAAGGTAGTGATAAAGAAAAAACATTTAAAGCAGCAAGATAAAAGAAGACAGGTAACATGCAAGGGAAAGCCCATAAAGCTATCAGCTGAGTTTTCAGCAGAAACTATGCAGGACAGAAGAAAGTGGCGTTAAATATTCAAAGTGCTGAAGGAGAAAAATCTGCAGCAAGGAATATTTTATCCAGCAAGCCTATCCTTCAGAAAAGAAGGGGAGAAAAAGAGTTTCTTAGCCACACAAACTAAAAGAGTTCATGACCACTAAATTAACTACAAAAAATATTGAAGGGGACACTATGAGTGGAAAAAAATCGTAAGTGAGAGTATGACAATAATGAATCAAGGAAGCAGTAAAAATAAGTATTTCTGTAAAAATCTTTTAAGGGATTCACAAAATAAAAGTATGTAAAATATGAAAACATATACCCTAACACATGAGGAGGAGTCAACAGTGGGTTTGAACTTAAACAGCATTCAACTTAATATGGACTGAAAAGGCTATATATAATCCAGGGGGTCACCACAAACCCAAACCTCTAATACACATGCAAAAGATAAAGGGAAAGAAATCCAAGAATATCATTAAAGAAAACGAGCAAACCATGAGAGAGAGAGCAAGAGAAGAAAGGATCAGAGAAAAACTACACAAAAAACTATGAAACAAGTAACAAAACATCAATAAATACATGTCTAATGATAATTAGTTTGAATGTAAATGGACTAAATGCTCCAAGCAAAAGAGCATGACAGAGTTTGTATATATATATAAAAGATTTCACACCTAAAGACACCTGCAGATGGAAATTAAGAGATGGAGAAACATTAATCATGCAAGTGGATGTCAAGAGAAGTCAGAGTAGCAATCCTTATATCAGACAAAATAGACTTTTTTAACATTGAAATTGAATTAGCCAACATAGAGTACACCAGTAATTTCAAATGTAGCGTTCCACAATTCATCAGTTGTGTATAACACCCAGTGTTCATCACATCACATGCATTCCTTAATGCCCATCACACAGTTACTCCATCTCCCCACCCACCTTTCCTCCAGCAACCCTCAGTTTGTTTCCAATAGTTGGGAACCTGTCATGGATTTTCTTCCTCTCTGGTTTCTTCGCATTCATTTTCCCTCCCTTCCCCTATGATCCTCTGTGCTGTTCCTTCTATTCCACATATGAGTAAAACCATATAATAATTGTTTTTCTCTGACTGACTTATTTTGCTCAGCATAATACCGTCCAGTGCCTTCCACATCGATATGCTAAATATTGATCCTTTCTGATGGCTGAGTCATATTCCATTGTATATGTATATACCATGTTTTCTTTATCCATTTATCTGTCGATGGATGTCTTGGTTCCTTCCACGGTTTGGCTATTGTGGACAATGTCGCTATAAACATTCGGGGTGCAGTTGCCCCTTCAGATCACTACATTTGTAGCTTTGGGGTAAATAAAATTGCTGGGTTTTAAGGGAGCTCTCTTTTAAGTTCTTGAGGAACCTCCATATTGTTTTCCAAAGTGGCTGTACCAGTTTTCATTCCCACTTAGAAGTGTAAGAGAGTTCCCCTTTCTCCTCACCAACATTTGTTTTTTCTTCGCTTGTTAATTTTTGCAATTCTGACTGGTGTGAAGTGGTATGTCATTGTCATTTGGATTTCTTTTTCCCCATGCCAAGTGATGTTGAGCAGTTTGTCATATGTCTGTTGGCCATTTGTGTGTCTTCTTTGGAGAAATATCTGTTCATATCTTCTGCCCATTTCTTGACTCGCTTATTTGTTTTTTGGGTGTTGAGTTTGGGTGTTGAACGGTAGTAAAGCGTACGGCACTTTCATGATGCTTCCACACCCACTTTTGGAAATGCTTCTCTCTCAAGGATACCTGAAGATGTTAGTGGAGAGTTGTCGTATACGCAGACTTGCTTTTCCCAGGTGAGTGCATGGCACATTCCTTATTCACTCACGCGCGCGCGCGCGCGCGCACACACACACACACACACACACACACACAGAGTTGAACATGTTTCTGTCTCGTCAGGAAAGGAGATGTTCGTTGAGAGACGGTTTCTCGCCAATGCTTTTGGGTGCTTGCCCTTTTCCCCCCGGAGAGTGAAGTGTATGCGCTTTTTGCCTAGGCTTCCGTACACACCCTTGAGAAGCCTTCCCTCAGCCAGAAACAAGCCGTGAGTTGAAAGAGGCGTTCCACACAGACCTCCTTCTCAGAGCGAAGCCTGTCACACTTTTCCTTGGGCCTCCACACGCACTTTAGAAAAACTTCCTCCGGGAAGCTATGAGTTGAAGGACGGGTTTCCTACAGCGGTTTTCTGTGGGGGTAAGGATATATGGCACTTGGCCTTAGGCTTCCACGCACACATTGGAAACGGCTTCTTTCTTTGTGAAACAAGATTTGCGCTGAACGTTGCGTTCTGCGCAGGCTTGCTTTTCACACATCAGCCGATGGTACTTTCCCTAGGCTTCCACACGCGCAGTGAGTATCCCTTCCCTAAACCTGAACCAAGACGCGGGGGAAAGCTGCCTTCTACACCACCTTCTTTTCCGAGTTTCGTATAGAACCCTTGCGTTGTGCTTCCACATCCACTTTTGTCACTGCTTCGATATATCCTCCGGAGAGGGGTTCGCTTGAAAGACGGTCTCCCTCCGTCACGCTTTCAAGGAGTTAAGGATAGGGCACTCTCCTTATGCTTGCACACGTCCACTTGCAATCTCGACTGACTTCATGACCCCGTCCATATGCTACGCTGAAAGTCCCATTGCGCGCGGCCTTGTTTCTAAGAGATGAGGACAGGGCACGGCACGTTCCTTGTGCTTCCACCACGACTATATAAAAGGCTCCCGTCTCCAAGGCAAAGGATGTCAGGTGCAAGACGGCTTCTCAAAAGCGAGGTTGCCTCTTAGAGGGCGGTCTACGGCGCTCTGCTGACGCTTCCACGCCTACATATGCAAACGCTTCTGGGCTCACGAAAGAAGACGTCCGTTGAAAGCTGCCTTGTACCCCGACGCGTTTCTCGGAGTTAGGTCCAGGGAACGGTCCCTGTGCGATCACACGCAGCCTTGAGATGGCTCAGCTCTTTTCGATCGTCAGGGAGGACGTTTCTCGGAGTTAGGTCCAGGGAAAGGTAGTAAAGCGTACGGCACTTTCATGATGCTTCCACACCCACTTTTGGAAATGCTTCTCTCTCCAGGATACCTGAAGATGCTAGTGGCGAGTCGCCGTAGACGCAGACTTGCTTTTCCCAGGTCAGTACATGGCACTCTCCTTATTCACTCACGCACGCGCGCGCGCGCGTGCCCTCACACACACACACACACACACACACACAGAGTTGAACATGTTTCTGTCTCGTCAGGAAAGAAGGTGATCGTTGAGAGACGGTTTCTCGCCGATGCTTTTGGGTTCTTGCTTTTTTCCCCCCGGAGAGAGAAGTGTAGCCGCTTTTTCCCTAGGCTTCCGTACACACCCTTGAGAAGCCTTCCGTCAGCCAGAAACAAGCCATGAGTTGAAAGAGGCGTTCCACGCAGACCTCCTTCTCAGAGCGAAGCCTGTCACACTTTTCGTTGTGAAGTAAACTAGAGAGATACAAATACTTTCTCAATGATTGCTTTAACAAAAAAGGACTAAATATCCCAATCAGAAAACATAGACTGTAAAGAGGAAGCAAGACCCATCTCTATGCTGCCTACCAGAGAATGACTTCAGACCTAAAAATAAAAGCAGATTGGAAGTAATGGGACACAAAACCATTTATCATGCAAATGGAAGTGAAAAGAAAGTTGGAGTCGTAATATTTTTATGAGACAAAATAAACTGAATTGTGGGGAAGATGGCAGAGTAGAAGGACCCTAAACTCACCTCATCCCACAGATACAACTAGGTAACACTCACACCAGAGTCACCCAGAAATGGACCTTCAGATTTCCCCACAAAACTATACAACTAAATGGAGAGAGGGAATCACATCAAAGATGGTAGGAAGGACAAGGACTCTGTAGGAATCTAAAGCCCATATTTCTGACCACCAGAGGGAGGGAACCACAGTCACAGAGGGGCCAGAAACAAACTACTACACCGGGGAGCCTCTAAAGCGTAGAGACATCCTCATAGCTTATGGCTTTGAAAATCAGAAGGGATGACATTTGTGAGCGTATACAACCAGCAGACTTAAAGCTTGGAACTTTTAAAAATCAGCTGTCTCAGCTCTGAGAGAGCACAGAAGGTGATAGGAAGCTGAGATCTGTCCTTAAAGATTAAGCAGAGCAAAGAGTGTGGAGAAGCTTGGGTGAAGCAGGTTGAAAGGTGCTTGAGGATTAAACAAGGGAGACATAGTTCCTGAACTCAGAGTTTGCTAAGGGACTTGTCCAGGAACAAAGGAGCTGGCAGGTTCCATTTCCCTCTACGGCCCCTCATTATAAACACACACCTACCTGCAAGACCAAGCACAATCTAGCAATCACTAACTTGCATAAACCATGGCCCATCCCCACACCAACCACACCTGCTTCAGTCCCAGTGCTGTGGATACCCTCCCTGATAAGACCCACACAATCCTTGACAACAATATGTCTCCCCATCACCCACAGAACACGCATGCATCTTGTTAAAACAGCACACCCCATGTGTTGTGCACAATGACACAGTCCAGATCCAGTCTCTGTTGTTGCTATGCATTACCTTCAGAGGAGAACCAGCATCACCAAGTGAAAAATGTATGTTCTACCCCGTATTTTCAAGAACAAGCAATATATCTGACCTTCCTAACAGAGAGATATTCTCTGAGAAGTAGGCCAAATGAGCAGACAGAGGACTATGTCCTAAACGAAAGAAGAGGACAAAGCCACAGCAAGAGACCTAAACAAAATGGATATAAGGAACAAGCCTGACAGAAAATTTAAGATAACAATTATAAAGATACTCACTGGGGAAATGAAAAGAGGGAGGACATCAGAAGGGGGAACATCATTGAGACTCTTAACAAAGAGATATGAAAGAAATAATCAGAGATGTGGAACACAAGAAATGAAATGAAGAATATACTAGATAGAATAATTAGCAGGATGGACGAAGCAGAGGAACAAATTAATGAACTAGAAGACAGTAATGGAAAGTAATCAAGCGGAACAAATGAGAGGAAAAAGAAGTATGCAAAAATGAGAAGAGACTTAGGGAATTCAGTGACTCCATCCAGTGTAACAACACCCACATGAGAGGGATCCCAGAAGGTGAAAAGGGGGAAAAGGGGGCAGAAAATCTATTTGACCAAAGAAGAGCTGAAAACTTAACCTAATCTGGTGAAGGAAACCTATACAAATCCATAAGGCATAGAGATCCCCTCCCACAAAATCAACCTAAGGAGGTCCACATCAAGATACATAGTAATCAAAATGGGAAAAGTAGTGATAACGAAAAAACATTTAAAGCAGCAAGATAAAAGAAGACAGGTAACATGCAAGGGAAAGCCCATAAAGCTATCAGCTGCGTTTTCAGCAGAAACTATGCAGGACAGAAGAAAGTGGCGTTAAATATTCAAAGTGCTGAAGGAGAAAAATCTGCAGCAAGGAATAATTTATCCAGCAAGCCTATCCTTCAGAAAAGAAGGGGAGAAAAAGAGTTTCTTAGCCACACAACCTAAAAGAGTTCATGACCACTAAATTAACTACAAAAAATATTGAAGGGGACACTATGAGTGGAAAAAAACCGTAAGTGAGAGTATGACAATAATGAATCAAGGAAGCAGTAAAAATAAGTATTTCTGTAAAAATCAGTTAAGGGATTCACAAAATAAAAGTATGTAAAATATGAAAACATATACCCTAACACATGAGGAGGAGTCAACAGTGGGTTTGAACTTAAACAGCATTCAACTTAATATGGACTGAAAAGGCTATATATAATCCAGGGGGTCACCACAAACCCAAACCTCTAATACACATGCAAAAGATAAAGGGAAAGAAATCCAAGAATATCATTAAAGAAAACGAGCAAACCATGAGAGAGAGAGCAAGAGAAGAAAGGATCAGAGAAAAACTACACAAAAAACTATGAAACAAGTAACAAAACATCAATAAATACATGTCTAATGATAATTAGTTTGAATGTAAATGGACTAAATGCTCCAAGCAAAAGAGCATGACAGAGTTTGTATATATATATAAAAGATTTCACACCTAAAGACACCTGCAGATGGAAATTAAGAGATGGAGAAACATTAATCATGCAAGTGGATGTCAAGAGAAGTCAGAGTAGCAATCCTTATATCAGACAAAATAGACTTTTTTAACATTGAAATTGAATTAGCCAACATAGAGTACACCAGTAATTTCAAATGTAGCGTTCCACAATTCATCAGTTGTGTATAACACCCAGTGTTCATCACATCACATGCATTCCTTAATGCCCATCACACAGTTACTCCATCTCCCCACCCACCTTTCCTCCAGCAACCCTCAGTTTGTTTCCAATAGTTGGGAACCTGTCATGGATTTTCTTCCTCTCTGGTTTCTTCGCATTCATTTTCCCTCCCTTCCCCTATGATCCTCTGTGCTGTTCCTTCTATTCCACATATGAGTAAAACCATATAATAATTGTTTTTCTCTGACTGACTTATTTTGCTCAGCATAATACCGTCCAGTGCCTTCCACATCGATATGCTAAATATTGATCCTTTCTGATGGCTGAGTCATATTCCATTGTATATGTATATACCATGTTTTCTTTATCCATTTATCTGTCGATGGATGTCTTGGTTCCTTCCACGGTTTGGCTATTGTGGACAATGTCGCTATAAACATTCGGGGTGCAGTTGCCCCTTCAGATCACTACATTTGTAGCTTTGGGGTAAATAAAATTGCTGGGTTGTAAGGGAGCTCTCTTTTAAGTTCTTGAGGAACCTCCATATTGTTTTCCAAAGTGGCTGTACCAGTTTTCATTCCCACTTAGAAGTGTAAGAGAGTTCCCCTTTCTCCTCACCAACATTTGTTTTTTCTTCGCTTGTTAATTTTTGCAATTCTGACTGGTGTGAAGTGGTATGTCATTGTCATTTGGATTTCTTTTTCCCCATGCCAAGTGATGTTGAGCAGTTTGTCATATGTCTGTTGGCCATTTGTGTGTCTTCTTTGGAGAAATATCTGTTCATATCTTCTGCCCATTTCTTGACTCGCTTATTTGTTTTTTGGGTGTTGAGTTTGGGTGTTGAACGGTAGTAAAGCGTACGGCACTTTCATGATGCTTCCACACCCACTTTTGGAAATGCTTCTCTCTCAAGGATACCTGAAGATGTTAGTGGAGAGTTGCCGTATACGCAGACTTGCTTTTCCCAGGTGAGTGCATGTCACATTCCTTATTCACTCACGCGCGCGCGCGCGCGCACACACACACACACACACACACACACACACAGAGTTGAACATGTTTCTGTCTCGTCAGGAAAGGAGATGTTCGTTGAGAGACGGTTTCTCGCCAATGCTTTTGGGTGCTTGCCCTTTTCCCCCCGGAGAGTGAAGTGTAGGCGCTTTTTGCCTAGGCTTCCGTACACACCCTTGAGAAGCCTTCCCTCAGCCAGAAAGAAGCCGTGAGTTGAAAGAGGCGTTCCACACAGACCTCCTTCTCAGAGCGAAGCCTGTCACACTTTTCCTTGGTCCTCCACACGCACTTTAGAAAAACTTCCTCCGGGAAGCTATGAGTTGAAGGACGGGTTTCCTACAGCGGTTTTCCGTGGGGGTAAGGATATATGGCACTTGGCCTTAGGCATCCACGCACACATTGGAAACGGCTTCTCTCTTCGCGAAACAAGATGTGCGCTGAACGTTGCGTTCTGCGCAGGCTTGCTTTTCACACATCAGCCGATGGTACTTTCCCTAGGCTTCCACACGTGCAGTGAGTATCCCTTCCCTAAACCTGAACCAAGACGCGGGGGAAAGCTGCCTTCTACACCACCTTCTTTTCCGAGTTTCGTATAGAACCCTTGCGTTGTGCTTCCATATCCACTTTTGTCACTGCTTCGATATATCCTCCGGAGAGGGGTTCGCTTGAAAGACGGTCTCCCTCCGTCACGCTTTCAAGGAGTTAAATATAGGGCACTCTACTTATGCTTGCACACGTCCACTTGCAATCTCGACTGACTTCATGACCCCGTCCATATGCTACGCTGAAAGTCCCATTGCGCGCGGCCTTGTTTCTAAGAGATGAGGACAGGGCACGGCACGTTCCTTGTGCTTCCACCACGACTATATAAAAGGCTCCCGTCTCCAAGGCAAAGGATGTCAGGTGCAAGACGGCTTCGCAAAAGCGAGGTTGCCTCTTAGAGGGCGGTCTACGGCGCTCTGCTGACGCTTCCACGCCTACATATGCAAACGCTTCTGGGCACACGAAAGAAGACGTCCGTTGAAAGCTGCCTTGTACCCCGACGCGTTTCTCGGAGTTAGATCCAGGGAACGGTCCCTGTGCGATCACACGCAGCCTTGAGATGGCTCAGCTCTTTTCGATCGTCAGGGAGGACGTTTCTCGGAGTTAGGTCCAGGGAAAGGTACTAAAGCGTACGGCACTTTCATGATGCTTCCACACCCACTTTTGGAAATGCTTCTCTCTCCAAGATACCTGAAGATGGTAGTGGCGAGTCGCCGTAGACGCAGACTTGCTTTTCCCAGGTCAGTACATGGCACTCTCCTTATTCACTCCCGCACGCGCGCGCGCGCCCTCACACACACACACACACACACACACACACACACACACACACACACACACAGAGTTGAACATGTTTCTGTCTCGTCAGGAAAGAAGGTGATCGTTGAGTGACTGTTTCTCGCCGATGCTTTTGGGTTCTTGCTTTTTTCCCCCCGGAGAGAGAAGTGTAGCCGCTTTTTCCCTAGGCTTCCGTACACACCCTTGAGAAGCCTTCCGTCAGCCAGAAACAAGCCATGAGTTGAAAGAGGCGTTCCACGCAGACCTCCTTCTCAGAGCGAAGCCTGTCACACTTTTCCTTGTGAAGTAAACTAGAGAGATACAAATACTTTCTCAATGATTGCTTTAACAAAAAAGGACTAAATATCCCAATCAGAAAACATAGACTGTAAAGAGGAAGCAAGACCCATCTCTATGCTGCCTGCCAGAGAATCACTTCAGACCTAAAAATAAAAGCAGATTGGAAGAAATGGGACACAAAACCATTTATCATGCAAATGGAAGTGAAAAGAAAGTTGGAGTCGTAATATTTTTATGAGACAAAATAAACTGAATTGTGGGGAAGATGGCAGAGTAGAAGGACCCTAAACTCACCTCATCCCACAGATACAACTAGGTAACACTCACACCAGAGTCACCCAGAAATGGACCTTCAGATTTCCCCACAAAACTATACAACTAAATGGAGAGAGGGAATCACATCAAAGATGGTAGGAAGGACAAGGACTCTGTAGGAATCTAAACCCCATATTTCTGACCACCAGAGGGAGGGAACCACAGTCACAGAGGGGCCAGAAACAAACTACTACACCGGGGAGCCTCTAAAGCGTAGAGACATCCTCATAGCTTATGGCTTTGAAAATCAGAAGGGATGACATTTGTGAGCGTATAAAACCAGCAGACTTAAAGCTTGGAACTTTTAAAAATCAGCTGTCTCAGCTCTGAGAGAGCACAGAAGGTGATAGGAAGCTGAGATCTGTCCTTAAAGATTAAGCAGAGCAAAGAGTGTGGAGAAGCTTGGGTGAAGCAGGTTGAAAGGTGCTTGAGGATTAAACAAGGGAGACATAGTTCCTGAACTCAGAGTTTGCTAAGGGACTTGTCCAGGAACAAAGGAGCTGGCAGGTGCCATTTCCCTCTACGGCCCCTCATTATAAACACACACCTACCTGCAAGACCAAGCACAATCTAGCAATCACTAACTTGCATAAACCATGGCCCATCCCCACACCTACCACACCTGCTTCAGTCCCAGTGCTGTGGATACCCTCCCTGATAAGACCCACACAATCCTTGACAACAATATGTCTCCCCATCACCCACAGAACACGCATGCGTCTTGTTAAAACAGCACACCCCATGTGTTGTGCACAATGACACAGTCCAGATCCAGTCTCTGTTGTTGCTATGCATTACCTTCAGAGGAGAACCAGCATCACCAAGTGAAAAATGTATGTTCTGCCCCGTATTTTCAAGAACAAGCAATATATCTGACCTTCCTAACAGAGAGTTATTCTCTGAGAAGTAGGCCAAATGAGCAGACAGAGGACTATGTCCTAAACGAAAGAAGAGGACAAAGCCACAGCAAGAGACCTAAACAAAATGGATATAAGGAACATGCCTGACAGAAAATTTAAGATAACAATTATAAAGATACTCACTGGGGAAATGAAAAGAGGGAGGACATCAGAAGGGGGAACATCATTGAGACTCTTAACAAAGAGATATGAAAGAAATAATCAGAGATGTGGAACACAAGAAATGAAATGAAGAATATACTAGATAGAATAATTAGCAGGATGGACGAAGCAGAGGAACAAATTAATGAACTAGAAGACAGTAATGGAAAGTAATCAAGCGGAACAAATGAGAGGAAAAAGAAGTATGCAAAAATGAGAAGAGACTTAGGGAATTCAGTGACTCCATCCAGTGTAACAACACCCACATGAGAGGGATCCCAGAAGGTGAAAAGGGGGAAAAGGGGGCAGAAAATCTATTTGACCAAAGAAGAGCTGAAAACTTAACCTAATCTGGTGAAGAAAACCTATACAAATCCATAAGGCATAGAGATCCCCTCCGACAAAATCAACCTAAGGAGGTCCACATCAAGATACATAGTAATCAAAATGGGAAAAGGTAGTGATAAAGAAAAAACATTTAAAGCAGCAAGATAAAAGAAGACAGGTAACATGCAAGGGAAAGCCCATAAAGCTATCAGCTGAGTTTTCAGCAGAAACTATGCAGGACAGAAGAAAGTGGCGTTAAATATTCAAAGTGCTGAAGGAGAAAAATCTGCAGCAAGGAATATTTTATCCAGCAAGCCTATCCTTCAGAAAAGAAGGGGAGAAAAAGAGTTTCTTAGCCACACAAACTAAAAGAGTTCATGACCACTAAATTAACTACAAAAAATATTGAAGGGGACACTATGAGTGGAAAAAAATCGTAAGTGAGAGTATGACAATAATGAATCAAGGAAGCAGTAAAAATAAGTATTTCTGTAAAAATCAGTTAAGGGATTCACAAAATAAAAGTATGTAAAATATGAAAACATATACCCTAACACATGAGGAGGAGTCAACAGTGGGTTTGAACTTAAACAGCATTCAACTTAATATGGACTGAAAAGGCTATATATAATCCAGGGGGTCACCACAAACCCAAACCTCTAATACACATGCAAAAGATAAAGGGAAAGAAATCCAAGAATATCATTAAAGAAAACGAGCAAACCATGAGAGAGAGAGCAAGAGAAGAAAGGATCAGAGAAAAACTACACAAAAAACTATGAAACAAGTAACAAAACATCAATAAATACATGTCTAATGATAATTAGTTTGAATGTAAATGGACTAAATGCTCCAAGCAAAAGAGCATGACAGAGTTTGTATATATATATAAAAGATTTCACACCTAAAGACACCTGCAGATGGAAATTAAGAGATGGAGAAACATTAATCATGCAAGTGGATGTCAAGAGAAGTCAGAGTAGCAATCCTTATATCAGACAAAATAGACTTTTTTAACATTGAAATTGAATTAGCCAACATAGAGTACACCAGTAATTTCAAATGTAGCGTTCCACAATTCATCAGTTGTGTATAACACCCAGTGTTCATCACATCACATGCATTCCTTAATGCCCATCACACAGTTACTCCATCTCCCCACCCACCTTTCCTCCAGCAACCCTCAGTTTGTTTCCAATAGTTGGGAACCTGTCATGGATTTTCTTCCTCTCTGGTTTCTTCGCATTCATTTTCCCTCCCTTCCCCTATGATCCTCTGTGCTGTTCCTTCTATTCCACATATGAGTAAAACCATATAATAATTGTTTTTCTCTGACTGACTTATTTTGCTCAGCATAATACCGTCCAGTGCCTTCCACATCGATATGCTAAATATTGATCCTTTCTGATGGCTGAGTCATATTCCATTGTATATGTATATACCATGTTTTCTTTATCCATTTATCTGTCGATGGATGTCTTGGTTCCTTCCACGGTTTGGCTATTGTGGACAATGTCGCTATAAACATTCGGGGTGCAGTTGCCCCTTCAGATCACTACATTTGTAGCTTTGGGGTAAATAAAATTGCTGGGTTGTAAGGGAGCTCTCTTTTAAGTTCTTGAGGAACCTCCATATTGTTTTCCAAAGTGGCTGTACCAGTTTTCATTCCCACTTAGAAGTGTAAGAGAGTTCCCCTTTCTCCTCACCAACATTTGTTTTTTCTTCGCTTGTTAATTTTTGCAATTCTGACTGGTGTGAAGTGGTATGTCATTGTCATTTGGATTTCTTTTTCCCCATGCCAAGTGATGTTGAGCAGTTTGTCATATGTCTGTTGGCCATTTGTGTGTCTTCTTTGGAGAAATATCTGTTCATATCTTCTGCCCATTTCTTGACTCGCTTATTTGTTTTTTGGGTGTTGAGTTTGGGTGTTGAACGGTAGTAAAGCGTACGGCACTTTCATGATGCTTCCACACCCACTTTTGGAAATGCTTCTCTCTCAAGGATACCTGAAGATGTTAGTGGAGAGTTGTCGTATACGCAGACTTGCTTTTCCCAGGTGAGTGCATGGCACATTCCTTATTCACTCACGCGCGCGCGCGCGCGCGCACACACACACACACACACACACACACAGAGTTGAACATGTTTCTGTCTCGTCAGGAAAGGAGATGTTCGTTGAGAGACGGTTTCTCGCCAATGCTTTTGGGTGCTTGCCCTTTTCCCCCCGGAGAGTGAAGTGTATGCGCTTTTTGCCTAGGCTTCCGTACACACCCTTGAGAAGCCTTCCCTCAGCCAGAAACAAGCCGTGAGTTGAAAGAGGCGTTCCACACAGACCTCCTTCTCAGAGCGAAGCCTGTCACACTTTTCCTTGGGCCTCCACACGCACTTTAGAAAAACTTCCTCCGGGAAGCTGTGAGTTGAACGACGGGTTTCCTACAGCGGTTTTCCGTGGGGGTAAGGATATATGGCACTTGGCCTTAGGCTTCCACGCACACATTGGAAAGGCTTCTCTCTTCGTGAAACAAGATGTGCGCTGAACGTTGCGTTCTGCGCAGGCTTGGTTTTCACACATCAGCCCATGGTACTTTCCCTAGGCTTCCACACGCGCAGTGAGTATCCCTTCCCTAAACCTGAACCAAGACGCGGGGGAAAGCTGCCTTCTACACCACCTTCTTTTCCGAGTTTCGTATAGAACCCTTGCGTTGTGTTTCCACATCCACTTTTGTCACTGCTTCGATATATCCTCCGGAGAGGGGTTCGCTTGAAAGACGGTCTCCCTCCGTCACGCTTTCAAGGAGTTAAGGATAGGGCACTCTCCTTATGCCTGCACACGTCCACTTGCAATCTCGACTGACTTCATGACCCCGTCCATATGCTACGCTGAAAGTCCCATTGCGCGTGGCCTTCTTTCTAAGAGATGAGGACAGGGCAAGGCACGTTCCTTGTGCTTCCACCACGACTATATAAAAGGCTACCGTCTCCAAGACAAAGGATGTCAGGTGCAAGACGGCTTCGCAAAAGCGAGGTTGCCTCTTAGAGGGCGGTCTACGGCGCTCTCCTGACGCTTCCACGCCTACATATGCAAACGCTTCTGGGCTCACGAAAGAAGACGTCCGTTGAAAGCTGCCTTGTACCCCGACGCGTTTTCCGGAGTTAGGTCCAGGGAACGGTCCCTGTGCGATCACATGCAGCCTTGAGATGGCTCAGCTCTTTTCGATCGTCAGGGAGGACGTTTCTCGGAGTTAGGTCCAGGGAAAGGTAGTAAAGCGTACGGCACTTTCATGATGCTTCCACACCCACTTTTGGAAATGCTTCTCTCTCCAGGATACCTGAAGATGCTAGTGGCGAGTCGCCATAGACGCAGACTTGCTTTTCCCAGGTCAGTACATGGCACTCTCCTTATTCACTCACGCACGCGCGCGCGCGCGTGCCCTCACACACACACACACACACACACACACACACACACACACACACACAGAGTTGAACATGTTTCTGTCTCGTCAGGAAAGAAGGTGATCGTTGAGAGACGGTTTCTCGCCGATGCTTTTGGGTTCTTGCTTTTTTCCCCCCGGAGAGAGAAGTGTAGCCGCTTTTTCCCTTGGCTTCCGTACACACCCTTGAGAAGCCTTCCGTCAGCCAGAAACAAGCCATGAGTTGAAAGAGGCGTTCCACGCAGACCTCCTTCTCAGAGCGAAGCCTGTCACACTTTTCCTTGTGAAGTAAACTAGAGAGATACAAATACTTTCTCAATGATTGCTTTAACAAAAAAGGACTAAATATCCCAATCAGAAAACATAGACTGTAAAGAGGAAGCAAGACCCATCTCTATGCTGCCTAGCAGAGAATCACTTCAGACCTAAAAATAAAAGCAGATTGGAAGTAATGGGACACAAAACCATTTATCATGCAAATGGAAGTGAAAAGAAAGTTGGAGTCGTAATATTTTTATGAGACAAAATAAACTGAATTGTGGGGAAGATGGGAGAGTAGAAGGACCCTAAACTCACCTCATCCCACAGATACAACTAGGTAACACTCACACCAGAGTCACCCAGAAATGGACCTTCAGATTTCCCCACAAAACTATACAACTAAATGGAGAGAGGGAATCACATCAAAGATGGTAGGAAGGACAAGGACTCTGTAGGAATCTAAACCCCATATTTCTGACCAGCAGAGGGAGGGAACCACAGTCACAGAGGGGCCAGAAACAAACTACTACACCGGGGAGCCTCTAAAGCATAGAGACATCCTCATAGCTTATGGCTTTGAAAATCAGAAGGGATGACATTTGTGAGCGTATACAACCAGCAGACTTAAAGCTTGGAACTTTTAAAAATCAGCTGTCTCAGCTCTGAGAGAGCACAGAAGGTGATAGGAAGCTGAGATCTGTCCTTAAAGATTAAGCAGAGCAAAGAGTGTGGAGAAGCTTGGGTGAAGCAGGTTGAAAGGTGCTTGAGGATTAAACAAGGGAGACATAGTTCCTGAACTCAGAGTTTGCTAAGGGACTTGTCCAGGAACAAAGGAGCTGGCAGGTGCCATTTCCCTCTACGGCCCCTCATTATAAACACACACCTACCTGCAAGACCAAGCACAATCTAGCAATCACTAACTTGCATAAACCATGGCCCATCCCCACACCTACCACACCTGCTTCAGTCCCAGTGCTGTGGATACCCTCCCTGATAAGACCCACACAATCCTTGACAACAATATGTCTCCCCATCACCCACAGAACACGCATGCGTCTTGTTAAAACAGCACACCCCATGTGTTGTGCACAATGACACAGTCCAGATCCAGTCTCTGTTGTTGCTATGCATTACCTTCAGAGGAGAACCAGCATCACCAAGTGAAAAATGTATGTTCTGCCCCGTATTTTCAAGAACAAGCAATATATCTGACCTTCCTAACAGAGAGATATTCTCTGAGAAGTAGGCCAAATGAGCAGACAGAGGACTATGTCCTAAACGAAAGAAGAGGACAAAGCCACAGCAAGAGACCTAAACAAAATGGATATAAGGAACATGCCTGACAGAAAATTTAAGATAACAATTATAAAGATACTCACTGGGGAAATGAAAAGAGGGAGGACATCAGAAGGGGGAACATCATTGAGACTCTTAACAAAGAGATATGAAAGAAATAATCAGAGATGTGGAACACAAGAAATGAAACGAAGAATATACTAGATAGAATAATTAGCAGGATGGACGAAGCAGAGGAACAAATTAATGAACTAGAAGACAGTAATGGAAAGTAATCAAGCGGAACAAATGAGAGGAAAAAGAAGTATGCAAAAATGAGAAGAGACTTAGGGAATTCAGTGACTCCATCCAGTGTAACAACACCCACATGAGAGGGATCCCAGAAGGTGAAAAGGGGGAAAAGGGGGCAGAAAATCTATTTGACCAAAGAAGAGCTGAAAACTTAACCTAATCTGGTGAAGGAAACCTATACAAATCCATAAGGCATAGAGATCCCCTCCCACAAAATCAACCTAAGGAGGTCCACATCAAGATACATAGTAATCAAAATGGGAAAAGGTAGTGATAAAGAAAAAACATTTAAAGCAGCAAGATTAAAGAAGACAGTTAACATGCAAGGGAAAGCCCATAAATCTATCAGCTGAGTTTTCAGCAGAAACTATGCAGGACAGAAGAAAGTGGCGTTAAATATTCAAAGTGCTGAAGGAGAAAAATCTGCAGCAAGGAATAATTTATCCAGCAAGCCTATCCTTCAGAAAAGAAGGGGAGAAAAAGAGTTTCTTAGCCACACAAACTAAAAGAGTTCATGACCACTAAATTAACTACAAAAAATATTGAAGGG